>NW_026606124.1:2472500-3105000 GCF_029834395.1 Sorex fumeus
GCCACCTGCAAGACAAGCGTCCTACCCACTGCTCTATCTCTCTGGCCCATCACATGTATTTTAGTGATCGTGCTTGTCTGGGCGGTTGTGGTTGTGGTTTTCTATTTTTGCCTGGTTTTTATTTTAATTTTTTGTTCGGCTTCATTTCTGTTTTGTTTCTGGTTTGGGCCATGTCTGGGGGCACCCAGGGTTTGTTAGGGGCCACGATTCGAACACAAGACACAGACACCCACGAAGAGTTTGAAGATTTGATTAGAGAGTTATTACAGACTGACTGGTCAGAGCTGCACCCCACAGAAAATGGTCAGGAGTGTGACCCCCTCCAACAACTGGGAAGGGTTTAAGTAGCCTAAAACCACATCCTTGCCCGATCACCAGGCTCCTTCCCTACACTGATTGGCTGGTACCACCTGCAAGTACCACAAGCCTTTGTCTCTCTGTCTATTTTTGTTCCTTTTCCAGGATGTGTTCCAGGATGTGGTCCAGTTCAACCGTCAGGTCAGTTACTAAGCATATAAATGACTCCCAACAACTAAAACGGCTTCACTTTGGTTCTAACAGTTTGCTCCTGGTGCAGTGCTCGGGACTCACTCCAAAAAGACTATGCTTCAAGGAACATGTCCAGTTCCCTGGGCTAACCCCAGCCTCCTACCTCTTACCTCCTACCCATGGGCACTTATTATCTCTCAGGCTCTTGGTTTTCCTTTTTGTGGTGCTGTGGATCGAACCCAGGGCCTCATGCATGCAAGGCAGGTGCTCTGCAACTGAGCTACATCCCAGGCCCATCTCTGTTTTGTTATGCTTTTTGTCTTATCACATTAGACCACAGAAACAAAATAAAAATAGAAAAACTCCAGGATCAGGGCTCATTAAAAAGATCATTTTGGGCAGGAGACAGTGCAGGGGTGTGGCCCTTCCCTGCACGCTGTTAACCTACGGTTCATTCCTGACACCACATATGATCCCCCCACCCCAAGCACCTCCAAGAGTGATTCCTGAACACAGAGCCAGGAATAAGCCCTGATTACCAACATATGTGACCAAAGAAACAAAACAAAACTAAACAAAAGGTAAAAAAGTCACCCTGACAGCAGGAGGTTTACGAGGACCAGACTAGACAGAGTAAGTGTCCAGAAGAATGTTCCAAGAATTTCTGGGAGTTGAGGGAGTGGGTGCTGAGTGAAGGGACAGATTTAAGGCTTTTTTTTGGGGGGGGGGTCATACTCAGCGATGCACAGGGGTTACTCCTGGCTCATGCACTCAGGAATTACTCCTGGCGGTGTTCAGGAGATCAAATGGGATGCTGGGAATCGAACCCGGGTCGGCCATGTGCAAGGCCAATGCTCTACCCGTTGTGCTATTGCTCTAGCCCCCAGATTGAGCTCGGTTTCAGCTGCCAGAAATAGAACTGTCTGTGAGCTGGAGCCTTAGTACAGCAGGTAGAGTGTTAGCCTTGTATGTGTCTGAACTGGATTCGATCTCCAGCCTCCCAGACAGTTCCCCCAACCACCTTCAGGATTGATTCCTGAGAGCAGAGCCAGGAATAACCCCTGAACATTGCTGGGTGAAGCCCAAAAGTTAAAAAAAAAAAAAAAAAAAGAACTATCCATCCACGACGTGGGCCCTACGCAAACAGGATGAGAACGCTATTCGGGTCTCCCGAAGAGGAATCGAAAGAGCTATGCTTGGAGTATCACGCTTCACTCAAACGAGAGAAAGAATCCAGAGTTCCGACCTCCGTCGACGATCAAGAATCAGGGACGCTGTCTCGTTTGCCAAGGCGTCGAAAATCAGATGGGCTGGACACGTAATGAGATTTGGAGACGACCGCTGGACTAGAACCGTTAAGAAACTGGATTCCACGGGATGTCAAAAGACCGCCTGGCCGCCCACCTACAAGATGGTCAGAGTTCTTCGTCAAGACCCTGAATGATCGGTTTGAGGCTCTTCGTGTTCCTAGAACGAACAGACGCCACTGGGCTACACTAGCATACGACAGGGACAAATGGAGACGTTACCGGCGCCTGCTGGAGCATATCGATGATTCACGGGAAGTCAAGTGATCAAGTGATCCATCCACACTGCTCATTGTTAAGCAGATAGAGTGCTCCCCCAGCTTTGTACCTGTTTGGCTAAAGTCATGTTCCTTGGCTGAAAGGCAGCGGGTGGACAGTCTGAGAAAGGCTGAGCCATGTGGGCACGTCAGGCATGCCCTATCCTATGCCCATAGTCAGGGCCCCAAGGATGGGTCCCCAGAAGCTTCCTGCTCTCTCAGCCACATGCCCAAGGACAGCCAACCTGTGGGCGGGGCCTGGAGCTGGGAGTCTGGCGCGGACCAGAAAGCCCCACCCCACAGCTCTCCTTCTGCTTTGATTCATAGATTGCTGAACTCTTGACCTTGGTCAGTAGTCTCAGAACGCTTATCTGTTGGTCTAGACTCCTTAGGGAAGGTGCCGGAGATTTCTTGGTTGGCAGGTTGTCTGCTCCTGTTCTCACTTCCTCATTGGTTACACCCCAGTGCGGCTTTCGCTTGCACTGGTTAGCCGGTGGATGTCCGTCATGTGCTAACATGAGTCCCTCTGTCTTGTCTGCATTTCACATATGCTCTCATCACCAGCCCCCGAAGCTCTGTGTGTTTAAGTTACTTCCTAGGGCTGGAGAAATAAAAACGGTGGGTCCGGCACTTGCCTTGCACACAGCTGACTAAGGTTCGATCCCCAACACCCCAGATGGTCCCCCAAGTGCCTCCGCACTGATTCCTGAGTGGAGAGTCAGGAATAAGCCCTGAACACAGCCAGGAGTGGCTCAAAAACCAAAAATAAATAAATGGTTGAAGCAGAAACAGGAGTAGAATTTGTAAGTCATTCTAGATGCTGAGCGGGGAGTTCGAACAGGTTATACATCACGAAGTTAAGACAAGAACAGAACCAGTGGGGACAGACTTCATGAACATTAACTGGGAAGTTGCAGAAACAGTAAGTCAATGTCTGTTTGGAACTTTAAACAAACTGTACACATCATTGATTGTACCAACCATTGTATGTGCTAAATGGGAACTGTCACCCCACGCCTGCAGAGCAACGTAGCATGTAATAAAAGCCTGGTGTGAACTGCACTCCAGTTCTTTTTGGAAATAGCCAGGACCAGTCTGCATGCGTAAGTAAACGGGGCTGCCTTCATACTTCGTGGGGGCTCCTGTTTCTTGGTCAGAATTCTGTAACAGCTATTTCCTAGGCGGTACACATGCTTCCACCCTCATCATCTGTCCTTCTTCGGGGGGAGTTTGCCATCATTGATGATCATTGCCCAGATTGATGGTGGGTTGCAAAATTCTTACTATTATTAGGTTTTGGTATGCCTAGGGCTGTGCTCAGGGCTTATTCCTGGTTCTGCAGTCAAGAATCGCATTTATTGCACTCAGGGGGCCATGGTGGGCAGTAGAGATTGAACCTAGGTTGGTCACATTGCAAGGCAAAAGCTCTACCTGCTATGCTATTGCTCTGGTCCCAAGTAATATTTTAAAGTCTTTTATACACAGGCATACTTCTATAGCATGAAGCTTCCTCGCCTGTGTTACTGAGACTTCACAGACCAGAGCAGGGCGAATGAGTGGTGCTTTCCCTTTGCTCCCAGCTACGAAGGTGACCAGCTTCCTGTGTGACCTTTGAGCAAACCCGTGAAGGTGTCACCTGCCTTGGGCACCCAAGGCCTGTCACTTCCTGAATTGATCATGACTTCACAGGGCAGGAACCACGGGGACCTGTTGGATGCTGACACCCGTGCAAACCCAAGTCCAGGGACCCAAGGCTACAGGTGCAACACAGAAGACTCAGAAGATTCTGGAAGAGTCAGAAATAAAAGAGGTCGCCTTAAGAAGGCACCTTTGTTTAGACTTTTCCTGTGTGTGTGTGTGTGTGTGTGTGTGTGTGTGTGTGTGTGTGTGTGTGTGTGTGTACTTAAAGGGCCCTCTACAAAGGTACAGATAGAAGCCTGAACCCTAGGGTTGGAGATAGTATAGTGGGAAGAAAGGTGTTTGCCTTGTACATGGTCAACTCTGGTACAATCCTCACCATCCTATATGGTCCCCCGAGCATCACCAGGAGTAACTTCTGAGTGCAGAGCCAGGAGTAACCCCCGAGCACAGCCTAGTGTGGTCCTAAAACAAAACAAAACAAAATGCCCCGTTCTTGTGCTGCACACATCAGACACGCATGCAGCCCTTGGAGTGACCCCAGCTCCTGGCTTTTCCTTTCTCCGCCAGTCCCTCAGTCCTGCTCCCTGGGATCAATCCCCCAAGTATGCCTGAAATTCTGTTTACAGGAGAACACAAACAAAGCATGCAAGAGAAGGCAAGGCCTGAGGTCATCCCTCCCCTCCCCCAAACTAGTATTTCTGAAAAGTAGATGGGGGGGGGGGCCGGGGGTGGATGCTGGGGACGACTCTCCAGCATAGAAAACTTGGCTGCACCCACTTAGTTCCAGGGCAGGCGGGAATGCAGAGACCAAAGGGAGCCCACCAGGAGCCCTAATGCAGAGAGAGCCCCAAGTCATATGCCCTGCATGACTGAAAAGCCCCCCAAGTTAAAATTTTACTGAAAAAGTGATTCTAGGAGACAGGAGAAAGCTCAGAGGGCAGAGCACAGACTTTGCATGCTGAGCACCTGGTCAGGTGGGGTCCCCAGCCCTGCCAGGAGTGATAGTGCCCCTCCCCCTGCACTGTGGGTGTAGCCCCCCAACAAACAGAAGTGATTCTGAGTTGGAAGTATCCAGAAGGTGGCCAGAAGAAACAAAAATCCTCTCTGGAAGAATCACACCTGGCAATGCTCAGGACTTACTCCTGGAGCTGCCCCCAGGAGCTCTTGGTGGGGATCAGGGTCATATGGGATGAGATGATAGAACGGGGTCAGACAGATGCAAGGCGACTAACGACCTTACCTGCTGTACTATCACTCCAGCCCCATCAAAATGATAAGCTTTGGGGGGAGGGAGGCTACTCCCTCATCAGCTGAGTGCAAGGCAAGTGCCCTACCTGCTACCCTTCCTATCCCTCTGACCCAGGTAGGACTTACTTTAAAAACAGACTTTAAAGAATTCACAGGAGAAAAAAAAATCTCCAAGGAATATAAGCGTATAATCAAAAATCAATCAGCTCTCCTGGAAACAAGCCCCAAGGATCTTCAAACAGCAAAATATACTGGGTGAGAGGGACTGAGGATTACACAGAGCAGAATGATGAAAGCCAGATGAGGACATAAATATTCTGACATGTCTGAAGAAGTTAAAGAAGATTCTGAAAGCATCCGGGTGTGGCTCAGTGATAAAGTGCATGCTTTGATGTTTTGCATTTGTGAGTCCTGGGTTAAAAAAAAAAAAGATATTGAGGGCCAAAGAGAAAGTATAGCAAGGAAGACACTTTCCTTGCATGCTACCAACCTGGGTTCAGTTTCTGTTGCCAACTATGGCCCCTCAAACATCACTAGGAGATTCCCGGGCACTGGTGGGAATCATCCCCTAAAAACTGCTGTTCACACACACACACACACACACACACACACACACCCCAGATATTGAGGGTCCAGAATTATACTCACACACGTAAACTCAGTTCAGTTCTGCTTTGTTTTGCTTTGCTCTGAGGCCATAGAAGGCAATGCCAGGGACTCTCCGGCTCTAAGCTTGGGGGTTGTTCCCAGTGGTGCTTGGGGGACCATGCTATGCTGGGGGTCAAACCCGGCCTTATGCATGCAAAGCCTGCGCGCCAGTCCTTTGAGCTATTCCTCCAGTCCCATCAATAAGCTCAACAAAGTCAGTTGAACGACCAAATTTTTTTTACCCCTTTCCTTTCCCTCTGTTGTTTCCATGAGCAAAAAGGACACACACACACACACACACACTCACACACATTCACTCACACACACACTCACACACACAATCATACACACACTCATTTGCACACTGACTCATACACATTAACTCATACACACATTCACTCATACACAGTTACACATAATCTCGCTCGCACACACACATTCGTACACATCACTCACATGCACACAGACTGTGGTGCTCCCCAGGGTTACACGTCTGGCTGAGGTGTTCGCAGACTTGTTACGGTACCAGGTCCAGGTGGACTCCTTTAGTTGTGCTTGCACGGTGCTCACGGGGGCTCACACTCCTCTGTGCTGCTCGTGCTCATTCTGGCTTCAGTGTGAGCGTGTTGCACACCTGAGCAGTGCTTCTCACATCCCCTGACTGTGGTGCAGCCAGGAGGCATGGTGGCACCCAGGGGCAGAGCTGCCAGACCACAGTGTGCTCAGTGAGGGCACGTTACTCTCGCAGGAAGGGTGCGCTAACCACTGAGCCATCCCAGGGCCCCACAAATAATATTGTTTTAACAGGTTGTGCTGAGACAGTCATTAACAAAACAAAACAACACCTCACACTCTACTTTAAAACCCCTAAAGGACAAAAGACAGAAATGTAGAACCGTAAATCATGAAGCTAATATTTTTGGAGGGAGGGTTCTTCCAAGAGATGCCCAGGTGCCCCTGGTATCTGTCCCGGCAGTTTTCAGGAAGCAGTTCAGTGCCAGGGTCCAAGGATGCGCTACCGCTCAGACCCTGCAGTCCTGGGGACCACCAGGCCACCCCAGCGGTGCTTAGGGCCTCAGGGCTACACCAGGCCTGCTCAGGGCGCCCTGTAGTAGCAGTGAGCAACCCAGGACCCGGCATGTGCAACACGTGTGTCCTAAGGCCCGTGCCACCTTGCTAATTTAATTCAGTAACTTATCTTTTTCTTTTGGGGCCATACCTGACTGCTCAGGGCTGACTCCTGGCTCTGCACTCAGGGATCAAACTCCTGGAGGGGCTCAGGAGACCATATGTGTTACCAGGGATCAAACATGGGTCAGCCCGTGCAAGGCAAGAACCCTGCCTGCTGTACCATCTCTCTGACCCCTAGCATCCTTTTAATTTGTATGTGTGTGTGTGCTTTTGTTTTTTGTGTTATTTTTAGCTTTCTGGGTCATAATCAGTGATGCTCAGGGTTTACTCCTGGCTCTGCACTCAGGAATGATTCCTGGCAGTGCTCAGAGGAGCATATGACTATATGGGATGCCAGGGATTGAACCCAGGTCAGCTGTGTGCAGGCAAATGCCTTACCCACTGTCCTGTCACTCTTGCCCCTTAATTTGTGGCCCACACTCAGTAGAGTTCAGGGATCACTCCTGGTACTGTTTAGGATGCAGTGCCTGGATCAAATGTGGATTGGCCAGATGCTTATCCACTGTGCTCCTTGCCTCCCTATATGCCTTAAATAAAATAAAATAGGGGCTGGAGAGATAGCACAGCGGGTATGGCGTTTGCCTTGCCAGCGGCCGACCCAGGTTCGATTCCCAGCATCCCTTATGGTCCCCTGAGCACCGCCAGAAGTAACCCCTGTTCATGGCCAGGTGTGATCCAAAAAGCAAAAATAAATAAATAAATAAATAAATAAATAAAATAGAGGAGGAATTTCTGTGATCTTGAGTCAAACAAGGTTTTCTTAACTATGCTACCAAAAAGCATAGCCTATAAAGAAAAAACATCAGTGAATTCTGTTCCGTGAAAATGTTAAGGTTTTACTCTTTAGGGCACATAATGAAGTCGACAAAAAGGGAAACCTCAGCCTGGAATTAAATATTTGCAATCCAGCTATCAAATAAAGGACCAGCATCCGGAATACAAAGAATTCTCCAAGGCCAATGGCTGGAAGCATGCTTTGTCTGTGGGGACATGAAGAAGTTGGCAAATACTCATAACAAGCATGAACATAACCTATACTGGACCTATACAACAACAATTTCTGCTACAGGCTTCTGGGAATTCACCAAAGGCATACTACAAATCAAGAAGCATTTTTACTCAGGAAAAAGTGGAGAACATTGAGTAAGAACAGAGAGGTTGTGCAATCTTCTTGCCTCAGGCTATTCACACAGCACCCCCCACACACACTCCCCGCCCAGTGGTAGCTCACTCCACCCCACCCCAGGTTGATAGTATTACCTGCTACCCTGAGTTGGTCAAGAAAATCAGACCAGAACCCAGAGGAGCTGACAGCCCTTGGCCAGAACAACGGATTCAAGAAAGAAACAAGCCCCACATGAAGACCCTTCTACCAAGCTCCGCCCAGATAGAACATCCACCCTTCTGGCCCTACAGCTGCTTCCAAAGGTCAGATCTGAATCCCATTTCATTTCATTTCATCATTTCATCATCCTGTTATTCGTCGATTGCCTCGAGCAGGCCCCAGTAACGTCTCCTTCATCCTAGCCCTGAGATTATATTCAAGGCTCTTTAGGAGAATGAGACCCAGCATTGTTACTGGTATTTGGCATATTGGGTACGCCACGGGGAGTTTGCCAGACTCTGCCATGTGGGCAGGCTACATTCGGTAGCCTGCCAGTTTGTCCAAAGTAGGAATGAGATAATAAGATGTCATAAAAAAAGTTCTGATAAGATGTGGCGCGGCCGCAAATGCGGCCGCGCGGTTCCGGGATCTGGATTTTATAAAATCTGAATCCCATCAATCTGAAATTTGCAGACTAGGTTGTGGTCATCTCAGAAGCTTTCCCTGTTGTGCCTCGGGGAAGGAAGTTTTACCTGAAATCATCTTTTTTTTTATTAGGGGATGGGGGTGAGTGTTTGGGCCACGCCTGGCAATATTCAAGGCTTACTCCTAACACTGTGCTCAAAAACCATTCCTGGTGGGACTTGGGGAACCAGACGGGATGCTGGGAATCGAACTCACGTTAGTTGAGTGCAAGGCAAGTGCTCTCCCTATTGAAGTACCGCTCCCATCCTGTCTACTTGTCTTCTGCAGTCAATAGAGCCCCCTCCTCTTTCCAACTCTAAAAGTCTTCCATTATGGATAACTCTTTGCAGTGTCTTTTTGGGGAGGGGGCAGGGGACACACCAGCAGTGTTCAGGGGTTACTCCTGGCTCTGCATTCAGGAATTACTTCTGGTGATGCTCAGGAACCATATGGGACACCAGAGATCGAACTCAGGTTGACCGCATGCAAGGAGAGTGCCTTACCCTCTCTTCTATGACTCCCAACACAGTCTGAGGGATAGTCTCCAAGTACTCTGCCCAGTACTCTGCCCAGTCTAGCCCAAAAACAAAACCAAAAAAGACAAAGTAAGAAAAATAAAGAAGAGAATCACCCTCGGGCTGGAGAGATAGCACAGGGATTAAGGTGCTTGCCTTGCCAATCACTGGCACCCCATAAATCCCCTGTGAACTGTCAAGGGTGATCCCTGAGCACAGCTGGGTGTGGAATCCCCGCCCCAGCCCCAGATTCCAAAAATATTGAAATGGAGAATTAAGAGTTTATTAGCACAGGAAGAGAAGAGAAAAACTCGCTGGTGAATGAATAAGCAGCATCTAGCTTAGCCGTATAGCCTAATAATATTCAGCAGTGTAAAAGGAATTATTGGTAGATGCTGTAACAGACAAGAAACCCAAAGTCATCATGTAAGTTGAAGAACCCTGTCTGAAAAAGTACTTCATGCTTTATCATTGCATCTATATATAATTCAAACAATAGAAATCTAAGATGACATAAAACAGATCTGTAGCTGCCTGAGCCTTAGTGTGAGAGCCTAGAGGAGAGAAAATGTTACTGAGATTTGGTCTGGGGCCACTCGCATTGGTGTTCAGGGCTTACTCCTGACTCTGTGCTCAGGAACCACTCCTGGCAGTGCTCTGGAGTGCTAGGGATTAAATCAGGCAAGTTACACGTAAAGCAAATGCCTTACTTTCTGTACTAACTTTCAAGCCCTACATTCACTTTATAATCACCTTAAAATGTTTTTTATTGAGATATCGAGGGAGCGTTAGCACAGCGGTAGGGCATTTGCCTTGCGCGCAGCCGGCCCAGCCGAGCCGGGTTTGATTCCTCCGCCCCTCTCAGAGAGCCCGGCAGGCTACCGAGAGTATCTCGCCCGCACGGCAAAGCCTGGCAAGCTACCCAGGATGTATTCAATATGCCAAACACAGTAACAACAAGTCTCACGATGGAGACGTTACTGGGCCCACTCAAGCAAATCGATGAATAACGGGAGGCCCATAACCGTGACCGTAGTAAGATATCATGCTTTACAATGTCATCATAATTGAGTTTCAGGCGTACTCTATTCCAGCACCAGTTCCACCACCAGTGTCAGCTTTGCTCCACTGGTGTCCCCAGGTCCCTCCCCCCTCACCATCCCCATTCTAATCACATGTTAAATGTACTATACTATGAGTCATTATGGGGCTGGAGCGATAGCACAGTGGTAGGGCATTTGCCTTGCGTGCAGCCAGCCTGGCCGAGCCAGGTTCGATTCCTCCGCCCCTCCCGGAGAGCCCGGCAAGCTACCGAGAGTATCTCGCCCACACGGCAAAGCCTGGCAAGCTCCCCGTGACGTATTCAATATGCCAGACACAGTAACAACAAGTTCACAATGGAGACTTACTGGGCCCGCTCGAGCAAATCGATGAACAGCAGGAGGACAGTGTTTGTTTGTTTGTTTGTTTGACTATGAGTCATTAGGAAAATGAAAGTAAAACCCGTGTGCATTGCTATTGGAAAGGCCTTACAACACTTACAATGGGCTGGATCGATAGCACAGCGGGTAGGGCGTTCGCCTTACAAGCAGTCAACGTGGCCGACCCGAGTTCGATTCCTCCGCCCCTCTCGGAGAGCCCGGCAAGCTACCGAGAGTATTCGATATGCCAGACACAGTAACAACAAAGTCTCCAATGGAGACGTTACTGGGCCCGCTCGAGCAAATCGACGATCAACGGGAGGGCCTTTAATTTAATTACAACACTTACAAAATGTACTGAGAACAGTGACCTTCTGGAATTCTTATTCTCGAGATTGTAAAAGAGTGCCAGGGCCAGTGATAGTACAGCAGGGAGGACACTGGCCTTGCATGCGCCTTGCGTGGGTTCAGTTCCCAGTATCCCACAGAGTTCCCCAAGCACCACCAGGAGTAATTCCTGAGTGCAGAGACAGGAGTAAGCCCTCAACATTGCTGGGTGTGTCCCTCTCCCCCACCAAAAAAAAAACCTCCAAATCACAACATTTAAAAAGTGTGCCATATTTCTCTGGATGGAATTGGAAGTTAGTTGGCAGGGGTGTTTTTGTTTGTTTGCTTGGGGTTTTTTTGCTTTTTTTTTGTTTTATTGTTTGTTTCATTAATTTTTATTTTGGGGTCACACCTGAGGGTGCTCACAGCTTACTGCTGCCTCTTTGCTCAGTAATCACGCCTGGTGGGCTTGAGAGACCATAGAGAGTACTGGGGATTGACCCTGAGTTGTCCACATACAAGGTCCACTCCCTACCCACAGTACTATCCCTTCGACCCCTCGGTAGTTTTTTAAGGAAAAAAAAAAAAAACAAATAAACTTAGCACAGGACCCAGAAATCTAACCCCCAACTATTTATCTCAGAGAAATGAAAACTGATATCCCCAAAGCCTGTATATATATATATATATATTTTAAATATTTGCCTTTATTTTTATTTATTTGTTACTGTGTCTGGCATATCGAATACTCTCGGTAGCTTGCCGGGCTCTCCAAGAGGGGTGGAGGAATCGAACTCGGGTCGGCCATATTGGCCGCGTGTAAGGCGAACGCCCTACCCGCTGTGCTATCGCTCCAGCTCCAACATGGCCGACCCGAGTTCGATTCCTCCGCCCCTCTCGGAGAGCCCGGCAAGCTACCGAGAGTATTCGATATGCTAGACACAGTAACAACAAGGTCTCCAATGGAGACGTTACTGGGCCCGCTCGAGCAAATCGACGATCAACGGGAGGGTCTTTACCTTTACCTTTTATTTATTTATTTTTTTGCTTTTTGGGTCACACCCAGCGATGCACAGGGGTTATTCCTAGCTCTGCACTCAAGAGTTACTCCTGGCGGTGCTCAGGGGACCATATGGGATGCTGGGAATCGAACCCAGGTTGCCTGCGTGCAAGGGAAACGCCCTACCCGCTGTGCTATCTCTCCAGCCTCAGCCCAAAGCCTGTATATTGTGCCTGAGTATGTAACCTCTTGGTAGAGTACAATGTTTCAAATGTATGATTTCCTGGGATTTTGTGGGTTTTGTAAAGCGAAAAACGAACAGAAGGGAAAACTGGATCATCATTTCCCGATGGTGTCTGATGCGGAGTTTGGCTTGACAAAGGGCTCCGTGCCGGGCAAGGGCTTCTTTCTTTCCTGCTGTTGTTCTGAAATTCTCGTGGACTGAGCAGCTTTGGGACGTGCTGAGGATGGGGTGGCAGCGGGAGCACAAAGAAGGCCCTTGGATAGCGACGAAGAAGACAAACGTGGGGAGATGCACCTTGAAAATATGGGCCCATGACAAGGACCCTGTTGCCACCTATGGGCTGCCCTCCCCATCGTTCGTGTGGCATCAGGAAAATGACATTACTAAGGAGTGATGAGGTCATGGGATCGCAGACCAATGCCAGCCATAAATCCAGGGATGTGAGGGGCTTTGCTTTGTAAAGAAGCTCATGGTCCTGCCTTTGGGAATGAATGGGGATGATGTTGGTGTCTTGAGTCATAGCTCCCAAGGAATAAAAAGAGGGAACAGTCATTAGCTACCTAGTAAAATGAATGTCAGCTCAATTCAGTTCTGCCAATAAGGACGGACTAGCCGCCAAGCACCTGGCAACCATGCTTCATGACTTCCCCTCCTCCCCAAGACCTAGGAGCTCACACGATCCTGCCCACCAGTCGCAAACTGTGGCTGTTCTGGGCACTGGAGAGACAACACAGCAGGCAGTGGTGTTTGTCTTGCCGGGTTCGATCACCAGCATCACATGTGGTCCCCCCAGTGCCTGCTAGAAGTGATCCCTGAGTGCAGAGCCCCGGGAGTCAGCCCTGAATGCTCAGGCAACCTGTTAGAAGCCGTGGGCAGGAGGAACCTAGTCCCTTGGGGCAGGGAGGGCTCTCACCCACCCCACCTAGGGCGTCCCGAGTGAAAAAAGACTGGTGGGGAGTCCGGTGGCATGTGGGATGCTGGGGATTGAACCTGGGTCAGCCGTGTGCAAGGCAAACGCCCTACTCACTGTGCCATCACTCTGGCCTCTAAATAAAAAATTTTAAAAAGATCTGGGTTCCGTCCCCAACACAGACATTAAAGGGAGGAAGGAAAGAATGAGAGGAATGAGAAATGGAAGGAGGGAGAGAGGAAGAGAGGGAGAGAGGGAGGGAGGGGCGCAGAGAGGGAGGGAGAGTAAAGGTATTGGCTTAGAGAAGAAGCAGCAGACCCAGAGAAGAGACAGGCAGATAGGGCTGGGATGTGGTTCCATGGCAGGGAGTCTCCTGGGCTCCACCCAGCCATGCTCGGGGCCCAAGCAGTATAGGAGTCGTCCCAGTCAGACCCCTGCGAGGCACGCACCCTGGCCTCTGTCCTATCATCTCCTGAACCCTTTGCTTCCTTTCAACGTGGTGCCGGGGCTCGAAGCCGGGAACCACAGACAGGCCAAGCACGCGCACTGTCTCTGTCTCTGAACTGCCTCCCCAAGCCCCCAAGGGCGGCTATAGGTGAGTTGGCTTTATAAAATGATTCAAGAAGAAGGCATCATTCCCGAGCCACCAGGAGTCAGGCTGCTCTCATCTAGCAAGTTGGAAGTGTAGAGAGCTCAGTGGAAAGAGGGTTTTTCTAGATAGGAGTGAATAAAGGTAAGGTAAGGTAAAGGCCCTCCCGTTGATCGTCGATTTGCTCGAGCGGGCCCAGTAACGTCTCCATTGGAGACTTTGTTGTTACTGTGTCTGGCATATCGAATACTCTCGGTAGCTTGCCGGGCTCTCCGAGAGGGGCGGAGGAATCGAACTCGGGTCGGCCATGTTGGCCGCTTGTAAGGCGAACGCCCTACCCGCTGTGAATGAGATAAGAAAAAAAAATGGAGGGCTGGAGAGATAGCACAGAGGGTAGGCACTTGCCTTGCACACAGTCTACAAGGGTTTGATCCTCAGCATCTCTAATGGTCCCCTGAGCCCTGCTAGGAGTAATTCTTAAACACAGAGCCAGGAGTAAGCCCTGGGCATCACCGGATGAGATGTGCCCCCCCCCCCCCCAAAAAATAGAAGAGAGTGGAGGGCTGAAAAGATAGTACAGTGGGTAGGGTGCTTGCCTTGCATGCAGTACACCAGGGATCGATCCCCAGTATCCTATATGATCCCCCAAGCCCTACCAGGAATGATCCCTGAGTACAGAACCAGGAGTAAACCTTAAGCACCACAGGGTGTGCCCCCATCCCCCCCAGAGAGAGAGAGAGAGAGAGAGAGAGAAGGGGTTCAAGCAAGAGAGCTTTCTCCCGGGGAATGCAGGGGTCTAGGGTAGCTTCTTGGACCAGGAAATTCCAGACTGACTGGTTCTCATCACATTCCTGGAAGAGGCTGATAGAACAATGAAGTGAGGTATTAAGGCTGGGTTTGGTGATGCAGAACTTAGCATGAATGATTTTCTCTCCCCACCCTACCCTGAGCACTATAGGGCCCAAGAATCTCCAAGGCTTAAAGAAAACTTTTTTTTTCTGATTAATTTTTATTTTATGGAGATATAATACATCTTCCTTGCATGTGGCTGACCTGGGTTCAATTTCTGGCAGCCCGGATGGTCCCCTAGGCTTGCCAGGAGTGATCCCTGAGTGCAGAACCAGAAGTAAGCCCTGAGCACCACTAAGAATGCCCCCCAAACAACAATTACAAATGAACTAGATCTGAAAGAAAACACTGCCATGCCGTAAAGGTGGAAAGGGGGTCTTGTCATGAAACGGCAGAGTGATGGGGCGGGCTCCTGCTAAGGGGGAAGTAATAAAACCAAGATGGGGTTTAAGGCAGTGACTGTCACTTGAAGCAAAGAGCACTATGGCAGGTGGCAGTTTAATGATTCCTCATCTTGCTTTCTGTGTTATGCACTGAATTTCTTTTTAAAAAGAAATATATTTGTGTGTGTGTGGACACAGGAACTGAGTCCTGGCAGCTCACTGGGCCAGCACAGGCCAGAGCAGGTGGGACTCTAGGGTCCCTCCCCTGCCGACAGGCTCCAGCAGGAACAAAGGGGTGTGATAAGGTTATGAAGGTGGACACCCCAAGTCCCAAGCTCTTCCCGCTGACAACACCTTGGCGACACTCTTGCCCAGTCGGAAGGAACCCCATGGGGTCAGTTGGGGGGAAACCAGGACCCAGTCCCGCAAGGACCGGCCCTCCGTGGGATGTGGGCTGGGCTCTCGCCCCACTCTTCACCCCGTTCTCTCCCATCCCGCTACTCCCGGTTCAGCCGTGCTCCTTCCCTCTGGGCTCCTGGAATTCTTTTCTGTGTGCGGGAAAGAGACGGGCCACGGGCCTGGTGGGGATTCAGGACGGACTCCCTTGCCCTGCAGAGAGCAGTTCCTTGCTCCAGCCCGGGTCCCACGGCTCCCAAGAAACGAGCCAGGGGATCATCCCCCACTGGGCCGGGACCGGGGGGACCCAGGGGCGGGCCTGATGACCGCCTGGGAGCCGGCGAGACGAGGGATCTGGGCCGTGTGTGGGGGGTCCCGGGACCCGGTGGGTGGGAGGGAAGTGGTGGATCCTCTGCCCAGGCTGCGCCTCTCTGCGCCCCACATCACACAGGGCCACCAGCAACAAGGGTGAGCACCTCAGCGTCCTGGACTCGTGTGGGTGAAGGATACAGATGGCCAGGAACAAGCAGGGGGAAACTTTTGGTTCCGGCCCTGGTTTCCAGGGAGAAGAGGGAGGAGGCGGGTGGGACTAGCTGTGGTGGTCCCTGAGTACATTGACACATGTGTATGAGGAAGGCTCTGTCAGAAACCCTAGGAGGAGCCTCAGTGCTCCCAGGCCCTGCCTGCGGGAGCCCCACTGTCACCGTTGTTTGGGACTCACCTATGTATGTATCTAGCCTTGGTTTGCATCCTTTTTAATTTTTTTGGGGGGGTCACACCTGGCAGTGCTTAGGGGTTACTCCTGGCTCTGCACTCAGGGATCACTCCTGGCGGGCCTCGGGGCACCCTATGGGATCGTCGAATGCCTCGAGCAGGCCCCAGTAACGTCTCTTTCATCCTAGCCCTGAGATTATATTCACGGCTCTTTAGGAGAATGAGACCCATCATTGTTACTGGTATTTGGCATATTTGGTACGCCACGGGGAGTTTGCCAGACTCTGCCCTGTGGGCAGGCTACATTCGATAGCCTATAAGTTTGTCCAAAGTAGGAATGAGATAATAAGATGTCATAAAAAAGATGTCCTGATAAGATGTCGCAGTTCCGGGATCTGGATTTTATAGTCTCTGAGTCTTGGCCGCTGATGGGATTACACGGCGCCAGGGGGCCAGGTGGTGGGTGTGACCCCCGCCTACTGGAATTTGGAGGATCTGGGTGGAAGATGCTCGACTCCAAATCGAGTAGGCTTGGAGGTCTCGGCCCCGGAACCCGCGTGGCTTTGTCCCTCTGCCAGTACCTTCATGTGTGCGGAGAGTGGTCTCAGCATGGTGGTGGCTGGTCCTGGAGGTCTTCGGCTGCCGGAGCCCTGGTCGGGGCGGGGAGGAAAGCTCAACCCGCTCCCCTCCAAGGGGTCCCGGCGAGGGACACCCAGGCGCGGGGGCAAAAGACTGCACTATGGGATGTTGGGAATCAAACCCAGGATGCTGGGGATCAAACCCAGTTGGCCATGTGCAAGGCACGCACCCTCCTTGCAGGGCTCCCCGTTCCCCCGTGGTGTGCATTCTTCAACCATCCTCCTGCTAAGGCAGCCAACAGGCGCATGAGTTTCCTGAGATCTGGGAGCCAATTCTAAGGGGGGCAAGCTGGTTCTTTCCACATTCCTTGGTAGGTTCCCTGGGTCCAAAGATTCTTTCTCTTTTCATCTCAGGTTGGGGAAGGCAGGGGGGACCACTCCCAGCTTTTCTGGAGGACAATTGGGCCATGTAGGTGAGTGGCCAGGGTCCAAGGATGTGGTGCTGCCGACGATGGAGGTGCTTAAGGTCGTCATTTCTTTGGAGAGAGCCCCTCCCCGTGCCCTCCACTGCTAGAGCCAGGAAATCAATTGGGAAGTTGATCGGAACAGAATTCCAGGTAAAGGTAAAGAGGTTTTTCTCAGGAAAGAAAGCACAACGAGTATTAAGTTCCATTAAAAGTTAAATCTTTGGGGGCTGGAGCAATAGCACAGCGGGTAGGGCGTTTGCTTTGCATGCAGGCAACCCAGGTTTGATTCCCAGCATCCCATATGGTCCCCTGAGCACCGCCAGGAGCAATTCCTGAGTGCTTGAGCCAGGAGTAACCCTTGAGCATCGCTGGGTGTGACCCAAAAAGAAAAAAAAAGTTAAATCTTTGACTGGGGACATCGTGGTAGGATATGTGCATGTAAAGGGATTTGAGTTGGAACGTTATATGACTGAAACTCAATCATGAACAACTTTGGAACTGTATCTCACTGTGATTCAAATTAAAAATTAATTATATTTTAAAAATTAAATCTTTGAAGATGTACTCAAGCTTGTTAGTTAAAATAATGCAAGTGAAAATGCAAATGACTATAACATGACAGTTTGGGAAAAAATTGCCAAAAAAAAGTTCCAGATGTAACAGTTTTCCTTCTCTGGGGCTAACATTTAGTATACTTGGGTCTGGAGAGAAAAAGGGTCAAGGCGCATGTGTCGATGGCTACTTCTGCCCCCTGGCCATCGTGCTCCCTGCCGCCTCCTGGCATTGCCTGGAGCAGCCCTGAGGGCCCCCAAAACCCTGGATCCTCTCCAACACTCCCAGAATGGCTCCAATACTCCTAGTACTATGAGGTCCCAGAGCACTGCATCGTCAGGCCCTCACACTGAGCCAAAGGACCAACTGGCTGAGAATCAGAAAGGTTGCAACTCTGAGCCAGTTGGGAACAACCCCAACACCCAGCGCTCCCGCAAACCCCCACAGATATTAGTACAGTCATTCTGGAGAAGAACTATTTCACATTCTTTTTGGTTTTTGGTTTTGGGGCCAATCTGGCTGCTCTCAGGATTTACTTCTGACTCTGTGCTCAGAGATCACTCCTGGTGAGCGTGGGGGACCATATGTGGTACTGGGGGTTAAACTCGAGATAGCCCTGAGCAAGGGAAACACTCTCCCTGCTATTCTGTCACTCCAACCCCAACTCTACATTCTTTGGTGTAGGTAAACATTCACACAGCATGTGATCTAGCAGTTCCACTCCAGGAGGCTTGATCAGAACATCCACACAGCTGGTTTTTCTTTCGCTCTTGTTTGGTTTTGCTTTTGTGGTTTGGGGCCATACCTGGCAGTGCTCAGGGCTTACTGCTGGCAGTGCTCTGGGGACCATATGTGGTGGATCATACAGGATCATACAGGGTCTGGGGGATCATACAGGGTCTGGGGATTGAACCCAGGTTGGCTGCATGCAAGGCAAGTGCCCTACTCACTATCCTATCTCTCCAGACCTAGTGCAGAGATGTCTTGAAGACAATTCCATAGAGGAATCTTGGCACTGATGGAAGACGGGTCTGTCCAAGAGAAAATCCACACCCGCCTTCTGGTACTTCTTAAATATACCCTAACCAAAGAATGTCTGGGTTTAATATCTAACTACCGATGGATTTATGTGGAGAATTATTGACGCCAGACCCCCAGAGACTTGTCATGTGCTTCTTTGTTCTATCAAGATGAATGATTGTGTTTGCGGTTTTATGAGTCCGTGTGTATTTCAGCCATAACTCCAGGACACACTGGCTTCATTCCTGGAACAGGGTTACCATCGGTCATGGGACTAAGACGGTTAAAAGAAAATGGCCTAACTCCTGCACAGGTGGCCAGACCATATGGAGAATGTAGTGGCTTTTAGGAGTTTCTGCTTTGTCTTTGAATTCCAGCAATTTATAACTTGATGGGTCTCAGTATAGCTTTCTTTATACTAAATCTCTGTTTCTTTTTTCAGCTCTTTTTTAAATATTTCCTTTTTTCTATTCATTTTTTCTCTGTTAGATGTATTTTTAATAATAAAACTTTTTTTAAACTTGAATATTTTCTTTTTGGGGCCAGAGAGATAGGTAGGGTAGGTAGGGCGCTTCCTTGCGTGCAGCTGACCTGGATTCATTCCTGAGTGTCCTATATGCTCCCCCCGAGCTCTACCAAGTGTCATTTCTGAATGCAGAGCCAGGAGTAAGCCCTGAGCATTGCCAGGTGTGTGTGCCCCCCCCCAACTACCCCTCCAAAACAAAAAACAAAAACTTATTTTTTAAAAAAAGAAAATTATTTTAAGAAAATAGTAAAACTAAAAGTTTATATAGTAATCTATATAGTTACCTGTTCTGGTACTCTATTCCTTTTTTTTTTTTTTTTTTTGCTTTTTTTGGGTCACACCCGGCAATGCACAGGAGTTACTCCTGGTTCATGCGCTCAGGAATTACTCCTGGCGGTGCTCGGGGGACCATATGGGATGCTGGGAACCGAACCCAGGTCTGCTGTGTGCAAGGCAAATGCCCTACCTGCTGTGCTATTACTCCAGCCCCATTTTTTTTTTATTTTTATTAGTGAAACACCATGAGGTACAGTTGTAGACTTACAAATTTTGTACTTGGGTTTCAGTTATACAATGATCGAGTACCCATCCCTCCACCAGTGCCCATTCTCCGCCACCACGGGTCCCAGTATCCCTCCCACCCCCCATCCCCCCATCCCACCCTCCCTCTGTGGCAGGGCACTCCCTTTTGTTCTCTCTCTCCTTTTGGGTGCTGTGGTTTGCAAAAGAGGCATTGAGTGGCAATCACGTTCGGTCTATAGTCTGCTTTCGGCATGCATCTCCCATCCTGGGCGGATCTACCCAACACCCATTATTTGGTGCTCCCTTCTCTATCTGAGCTGCCTTTACCCCTAGAGTGTGCGGCTGGCCTCCAAGCCATGGAGTGAACCTCCTGGTATTTATCTCGGCTATTCTTGGGTGTCAGTCTCCTATTTTGTTACTTTATGTTCCCCAGATGAATGCAATCTTTCTATGTCTGTCCCTCTCTTTCTGACTCATTTCGCTTAGCATGAGCTTTCCATGTTGGTACTCTATTTCTTGTTTTCGATTCATGTTACCATCTAGTGCAACTGTCTTTTTTTTTTTTCTGTTTTGGGTCACACCTGGCGATGCACAGGGGTTACTCCTGGCTCATGGACTCAGGAATTACTCCTGGCGGTGCTCGGGGGACCATATGGAATGCTTGGAATCGAACCTGGGTCCTCCGTGTGCAAGGAAAACGCCCTACCTGCTGTGTTATCGCTCCAGCCCCAAGTGTAACTGTCTTGACATTGAAATTCTTCCTTCAGTGTGTTTATAAAATAAAATCTAGCAATGACTTGAAATATTTTTTGATCTGCGAAAGGGTGAAATTGAATGGCAAAAGGGCAAATTTGTAAAATCTGTACATGTAAAGCAGCCCTTTACCACTGAGCTACATCCTAGGCCCTTTCAATTTCCTGTTGGGGTGGCCAGAGAGACAGCACTGAGGTTAAGGCACGTCTGCTGCACTTGACCAACCATGATTCAAAGTCCCTGAGCACTATTAGGTGTGATCGGTGAGTACAGAGCAAGAAGTAACCTCTGAGAATCATAGAGTGTAGCCCCAAACACTACCACCCCCCCCACAAATAAAAGAAAATTCCTGTTTTGGGGCCAGAGAAATAGCTCAGAAGACTAATGTCATGCTTTACATGTGGGAGGCCCAGATGGCCCCTGAGAACCACAGGGCCCCTGAGCACTGAGCCAGGAGTAGCCTCTAGGCGTGCGGGAAACGTAAGAACTGGACATCCTCCATTGCATCCTATTACCTCCTTCTCCTGCCTCCTTCCCCCTCCCTCTGCCCTGCTTGCCCCCCCCCCAACCTTTCCTTGCTGTTGTTGTTACTGTGGTGGGGGAGGGGAAGGAGGGAGAAGGAGGCAGGACCCACTCACACCCGGCCATGGTGCTCTCTGAGGATTGCACGCTTGGTTTTATTTTATTTTTGGTTTGGGGCTGCACCCGGTGGTGCTTGTGACTTACTCCTGATTCTGCACTCCTGGAAGGGCTCAGAAACCATATGCCGGGGATGAAACCCAGGTCAGCCATGTGCCAGGCAAACGCCCTCCCCGCCGTCCTATGTTCCAGCCTCGGTTGCACACTTTAGTTGTGCTACACACTGGCTCTCCAGGGCTCTCCATCTCCTGCCTGTGACGCTGGCGCATCTTTGATGTTTGCCTCCTTTCATTGTGGTGCTCCACACATGTGGCTGAGGTGTGGCAGGAAGCCACTCGAGGCACCAGGGATCCCCGGTAGAAGATCGTCAGAAGAGCACTTCCCGGATGTGGCAGCCCTGGGCGGGTGTTGAACTCACGACCCTTAAGGCAGGCATTCTCAGGCATGAGCTCTGGCCAGAGTCCAACCACAGCCTCTTTGACCTTTTGATTTTTAGCACCTTTTTCTGCTTCTTTGTGTTCTCTAGTTTTTCTCCACCCTGCCCATGTTAGAATCGTGACTTGAATTCCCTTCCTTCAAAAGTGCCAGGTTTTCTTCCGATGTGCATTTAAGTGACCAGAGGGTCCCCTAGAGGTGTACTGACGTGGTCAAAGGGTTTGTTAGGGGATGTTATTCCACTTTGGCCCTTGCTCTCGAGCGTAACCTTTACTCCCAGGATACAGTTCTTCTGATAGCAAAGCTCTGAGCTATTGGCTTAGTTCTTCCCCTTTTTTCTGGGATCTGAATTCCAGAAACTCCCAGGATTACTCTGAAGTCAGCCTCGCCCTCCTGCTTCTCAGCGGCTGCTCGGCGGCTCGCTGCTAATCCCTCAATCTTGCTCCAAACATTGTGCAAGGCACTGAAATCATGAAAACTCAAACTGTAATAACCAAACTTAAAAGCTGCCTGTTAAGATGGCAGGCTGGGGCTGGGCTTGGGCTGGGGCTGGGGGTAGGATTGGAAACCTGGGGACATTGGTAGAGAGAAGTTGACCCTGGTGGCAGGATTAGCGATGGAACATTGAGGTCAAAAACCCAACTATAAATAACTCTGTAACTCATGGTACCTTAATGAAATAAAAATTTGGAAGAGGGGGGAATCAAATTAAGTTAAATTTTAAAAATCCATGCATAAGGTTCGGAGTTGACCTAGGAACCCAGGGAAATTTTCACAAAGACTTTTGTGTCCTGCACTTCGATTCCAATGGCAGAGGTCAATTTTCTTGACCCAGTCAGACTGTTCTTCCTCCTTGATTCTGTCCCATGCCCCTAAGTTTGGAATCTGGCCTTGGTGAGAGTCCCAAACCGAGCCAAACGTGGCCTCCCCTGGGTGCACAGCCCGTCAGAGATCACTGCCCTGCCTTGGTCTCCGTCCATGCCTGCAAGCAACGGGATCTATTTTGCTCCGAGTTTCGCGTTGTTGACGTGGAGGTTTCCGTCCAGTGCTTCTGAACCGGCCAGTGCGGAAGTTGCTCCTCTGGGAAGCTGAGAGGTTGGGACTCTGGGGAGAGGGTGCCTGCCGCCAGATCTGAACTCTGGGGTCATTCCCACAATGCCGAGAGATGAAAAGACAGAAGCAGTATGTTTGTGGCGGCCAGGGCTATTATAGCAGGGAGGGAGAGCTTGCCTTGCACACAGCTGACCCAGGTTCAATCCCTGGCACCCCTTATGGTCCCCTGAGCATCACCAGGAGTAGTTGCTGAGTGCTGAGCGAGTAAGTCCCGAGCATCACTGGGCGAGGCCCCAAAACAAAAAGAAAAAGAAGTAATGTGAAGAGGAGGAAAGACTGAACAGAAGGGCCTGAAAGGGGCAGCTCTGAGCCAATGAGACAGAATGGCAGGCAGGGTGCTTGCCTTGCCAGCCTGGGTTTGATCCCTGTCTCCACATATGGTTCCCCAAGCCTGCCAGGGACAATCCCCAATCACTGAGCCAGGAATGAACCCTGAGCACCACCAGGTGTAACCTCACTTTCCCCCCCTATAAAGAAAGGGGCAACTCTTGGAGAGGTCAGGACGTGCCCATAGGATCTGTCCCCCCTGCCCCGCAACCTGCTGGCACAGCGCCCGACACCCAGAGCCACGCTTCTGCTCGCCATGGTCCATGCAGTCAAGCAGAGGCAGGGCCTGGGCTGCCAAGTTTCCAGCTTTCTTGGATCCAGGGACCTCTATGGCTGGGAGAGGAGTGAGGATATGCTGGGATTGGCTCCCTCCCCAGGCATGTCTGTCGCCCATCTCTCCACCAAGTTCACACTGAGACTCAGTCCTTCTTCTCTGGGGCAGGGGCAGAGGAAATGGATCCTCAGTAAAAACTTCCCTGGGGATTTTTTTTTTTTTCAGGGAGGCGTGTTGGTGCTAAGCCAGGACATCAGGAAGAGCCTCTGGACGCTGCCCCGCGAGCAGGAAGCAGAATCAAGGCCCCACTTTCACACTAAGTGGGCAAGCTACAATTTGTGAGTCCGATGACCTGGAGAAGTACAGCATGCTCTCACACAGCCGCCTGGTCATACATTATTTTGGCAGAACAAGGCAGCAGTTTCCCCCTCTCTTACACATCCTTAATCTGGACTGACCTTCAAGTATCAGTGTGAGCCTTCTCTTTGCCCTATGTGTAAGCAACCACAAGAATGTGCGGGACGTAATCTGTAGGGCCTACGTGTCCAGCTCCATGTCTCCCTCTGACGTTTTTAATGATTACAACATAGCTTTGACAACATAGTTTTGACAAGACAATGTATACCCTGATGTTCTTTTGACGGATGCTTATCCTATAACTGTTTGTACTCTCACTAGTGATTCTTACTCTGTGATGAAGTCATTAGGATATAACTGATAAAAAGTAGAATAAAAGGAGGCCTCTGGCAGCCGCTCTTCGCCTCAAGCCAGATCAACGCCTTGGGTCTCCATGCTCTCTACGTTCCTCTCGTATGTCGTCTCTGCGCCTCCAACCGAAAGAATATTCATGCAACAGAGGGGAGGTTAGGGAGGGATTGGCCATAAACTCAGGTTCTGGGCTCAGAGATCAGTCCTGGTGGAGATTGGGCAAGTGTACCCAGTGCTGGGGATCAAACCTGGGTCTGCTGTGTGAAAGACTGTACCATCCGTCATCCTTGTTGTTGGTGGGTGCAGGGGGCAGTGGCACACCCAGCAATGCTCTGGGCCTGCCTACTCCTGACTCTACACTGCACTCAGAAATTTCTTTGGCAGTGCTCGGGGGACCCTATTGGATGCTGGGGAACGAACCTGTGGTCAGTCGTGTGCAAGGTAAGTGCCCTTCCTGATGCAATATCGCCCTGCTCCTGTCATTCCTTTTATTTTCCAAAGAATTTCTGTTGCTGGGATGGCCAGGAGTGAGACCCTTCCGTTGTAGTACTTGCGCACATTTTTGGTTGTGGCAGTCACCCAGTGTCACACACGTTAGACTCATAGTCCCCACTCACTTGGTTGTGGCACCAGGGATCCCAGCAGCAAAACCTCCACAGTGCTCTTCTGTGACATGAAATGGGGGAATTAGGGGGGTGACAGGGATTGCCTAGCTACTACACTGGCAGGCAGAGCCCTTTTGCTGAGCTCTCCTGGGACCTCCACTTTAATTTTTTTGTTTTGTTTTGTTTTTTGGGTCATGCCCGGCAATACTCAGGAGTTACTCCTGGCTCTGCACTCAGGACTTACTCCTGGCAGTGATCGGAGAACCATATGGGATGCTGGGAATTGAACCCAGTTCAGCTGCATGCAAGGCAGACACCCTAGCTGCTTGTACTATCGCTCCAGCCCCCATTTTAATTTTTAACTTTTTTCCTTCCTTCCTTTCTTCTCTCTCTCTCTCTCTCTCTCTCTCTCTCTCTTCCTTTATTTTGCAGTTCTATTTTATTTATTTATTCATTTACTTTGCTTTTTGGGTCACACCCAGCGACGCTCAGCAGTTACTCCTGGCTCTGCACTCAGGAATCGCTCCTGGCAGTGCTCTGGGGACGATAGAGGATGGTGGGGATCGAACCCGGGTCAGCCGCATGCAAGCCAAACACCCTCCCTACCCGTTGTAATATCACTCTGGCCCTGCAGTTCTATTTCAAATGATTTATGTATTTCTTATTTTCTTTTTCACTTTGTTGTTCAGAAACTGAGTCCTACATCTCACACATGGCAAGGCAGGTGCTATACCACGAAGCCACCTCCTCAACCTTTGACTTTTATTTTTTCACAGAGATCTTCCAAAAACCAAAGTGAAATTTCACTGTTTTAGGGTACCACGGAGTTTATTCTATCTTATAAATACTGTATGAAAATGGTAAGTCTAAAATACATGGAGATAGGGGCCAATGACCTTATATTTCCCTAATCTTAAGGTGTTTTGACTTTTCATCTTCCCAGGATCTATTTTATCGTTACTAAAAATAATCAAGCATGATTTCAATTTGGGGGGAAAGTTGTTTTTAGTTTTTGGGCCACGCCCAGTGATACTCTGGACTTGCTTCTGGCTCTGCACTGAAGAGTTGGGGTTGGAGTGATAGTACAGTGGGTAGGGCGTTTGCCTTGCACATAGCCAACCCTGGTTCCATCCCCAGCACCTCATATTGTTCCCCTAGCACACCAGGAGTGATCCCTAAACACAGAGCCAGTAGTAAGCCCTGAGCTCCACTAGGTGTGGCCCAAAACACCAAAACCAAAAAAAGGAATTACTGCTGGCGAGACTCAAGGGACCATGTGGGGTGTCGGGGATTGAACCTAGGTTGCCATCCTGCTATACTATCTCTCCAACCCATCAACCCTGCTTTTTAAAAAGAGACAAAAATAATCAGGAGGATGATGGAATTGCCCGGAATGGTGACTCAGCTGTGACAGGAATCACATTCCTTAAATGCCTTATTGCGTCATCCAAAGCATTAGATCACCTTTCACAGAGATAAAAAGAAGCCAGGAGGCCTGGAGAGAGAGCCCAGTGGTGTGGTACTGGCCTTGCACATGGCCAACCTGGGTTCAACCCCCAGTCTCCATATGATCTCCCAAGCCCAGCAGGTGTGATCCCTGAGTATGGAGCCAGAAGTAATCCCTGAGCACAGTGGATGCATCCAAAAACAGAAGGAAGGCTGGGGGGGAGAGATAGAACACGGGTTGAGGCTCTTGCCTTATGTACAGCCCACCGTGGCTTGATGAGTGATACCAGGGCACAGAGCCAGAATAAGCCCCTGGGCATCACTGGATATGGCCAAATTACCCTCCCGACCCCCCCCCCCCACACACACACACAGATATACATTATCTTTGTGCATTGTCAGCCTTCCTTAAATGCAGATGAGAATTCACTTTCCTGCAAAGAAGAAAAGAAACCCAACAGAGGGTTGGGCCAATACAGCCAGGAGGGCATTTGCCTTGCATGAGGCCGACCTGGGTTTGGTCCTTGGCATCCCCTATGGTCCCCTGAGCACTACTACCAGGAGTAATTCCTGAGTGTAGAACAAGGAGTAACCCTTGAGCATTGTGGGTGGAACCCAAAAAGTAAAAAAAAAAAAATAATAAAAAGTTTAGAAAGAAAGAATGAAAGAGAGAGAGAGAAAGAAAGAATGAGAGAGAAAGAGGAAGGAAGAAAGAAAGAAGAGAGAGAACTAGAATGAAAGAGAGAAAAAGAAAGAAAGAGAGAAAGAAGAGGGAAAGAAAGAAAGAAACCCAACATAGGCCTCTGCCCGGGGCCGGGGAGCCAGGTGACAGAGGTGCTGGGAAGGCAGCACTCAGGGCCAGCACAAGCCAGGAGACAGACCACATGGGAGAGCTGAGGCCATGATCCCTAGATGGAGATTTCCTGGAGGAGCTTTCTCGGACCTAAGAAGAGACAACCAAGAAACAATTAAGTAAACAAAACGACCTGGGAGGATTGGTTCTTTGCCCAGGTCACAGCTCTGCGATGGTGTCTGGGAGCCACCAGAGGTGCTGGTCTGGCCAGCGGGGGACAAGCCTGCCCTGGAGCTGAGATACCATTTGCACTTTCCTTGTGAGCCGTCCTGCACGACCCCCTCCTTTCAACCCTCCTTCGGGCCTTGAGACTCTTGAAGCTGTGTTTTTTCTCGGGTGATGGCCTAAAGCCCTGAGCTCCCCTGCATGAGTTCCCCACCCATGGGCCTCCCAGATCTCCCCGAGCAAGAGCCCATGGTGGTTTCCCACAAGCAGCCACCAGGAACAGCCAAACCACTCACCAGTCCTCCTCCCCGCCCCGCCTCCTGAGCTCTAGCCCCAGTCGGCCTCAGCATCCACTGGAAGAGAACTGGGCAGGCGTCACACTGCGGCTGCATGTGGTGAGGGCGGAAGAGAACCCTCGTGCAACACAGAGGAGTGTGAAGCCAAGTGTTTCCGGAGCTTTCTCAAGGGCCATCCTTCCTTCCTTCCTTCCTTCCTTTCTTCCTTCCTTCCTTCCTTTCTTCCTTCCTTCTTTCCTTCCTTCCACCTGTCAACATCTCCACCAACCCACCCATCCATCAATACCTCCATCCATTCATCCATCCACCCATCCACCCATGTATCCATCAATCCCTCCATCCATCCTCTCATCTATCCATCAATCCTTCTACCCATCTACCCATCCATCCATCCATCCATCCATCCATCCATCCATCCATCTATCCATCCATCCATCCTTCCACCCTTTATCCAACATACATTCTTTTTTTTTTGCTTTTTGGGTCACACCCGGCGATGCTCAGGGGTTACTCCTGGCTTTGCACTCAGGAATCACTCCTGGCGGTGCTCAGGGGACCATACGGGATGCTGGGAATCGAACCCAGGCAAACACCCTACCCACTGTGCTATTGCTCCAGCCCCCCAACATACATTCTTCAGTAGACTGGGGAGATAGCCGATGCAACAGGCAGAGCTGATGCTTTGCGAGCAGGATGTCCAGGTTTGATCCTGACACTACATGGTTCCCCAGGCACATGTTCCTGGATAGGAACAACTCGTGATTCCCATGGCACTCCTCCACCAGGGGGCCATTTGGGGTGCCAGAGAAGAGCCCGGGTCAGCTGCGTGCAAGGCAAGCACCCCGTCTGCTGTCCTATCACTATGACCCTTGGCTCCATCTGAAAGGGGAAACTGCCAGGGGCGAGAGCGTCTCAAAAGGGACTCCTCATTGCAGTCGTGGGTACTCCCCATGAGCCTGAAATTTTATTTCCCAAAATAATACAGCTCAACTATGCTAAAGGGTTATGGAAAAATAACTCACTCTCCCTGTTCTCCAAACAGCCCCTCAACTCATTTGATCATTTCTCCTAGCATTCATCTCTTTTGTGGGGAGGAAGTGGCACAACCCTCAGTGCTCAGGGCATACTCCTGGTTCTGTACTCAAAGACCATTCCTGGTGGGGCTCAGAACCATATAGGGTGCCAAGAACTGCCCCTGAGAATGCCCTGCCGCAGCGGTGGGGTGGGGTGGAGGGGACTGGGCGGGGGTGGTGGGAGGGATGCTGGGACCATTGGTGGTGGAAAATGGGCACTGGTGGAGGGATGGGTACTCGATCGTTGTATGACAGAAACTCAAGCACGAAAGTTTGTAAGTCTGTAACTGTACCTCACGGTGATTCACTAATAAAAAATTTTAAAAAAAGAAAAAGTACCACCTCTGGGTCTGCGGCATGCAGGGCAACTACCCTACCTGTTGTGCTACGTCTCAGGCCCTGCTGTTTATCTGCTCAATAAATCGCTCATTGCCTCACCTCTGGCATTCAGTTTCTGTACTGTTTCTCGGTCTCCCCTTCCGGTAGCTATGGTTCCCTGTGGTTCTCTCCTCTTCCTGCAGAATCTGACACCACATTCGTGGCCAAACACACAGTCACAGTGGAACCTGATTATCTACAATCTCACCAGAGACGCCTTTCCTCTGACGTTTCTTTTGGCCTTATTTATTAAGGCCACATTCAGTGGTGCGTGGGGGAGCTACTCCCAGCTTTGTGCTCAGAGGTGGTGCCTGGAGGTGCTTGGGGGACCACAGGTGCCAGGGACAGAACCTGGTCCTCTTGCATGCAAAGCATGGGCTCAGCCTGTCCGGCTAGCACTCCAGCCCCTCCGACTCATTTTTTTCTATTTGTGTCTTTGCTTTGACCCATAGCTCCCACATCCTGCCTGTAAAATTATTCTCAATATGCATTTTCACTATCAGTTCCAGTTCCTTTTTTTTTGGGGGGGGGGCACATCTAATGACGCTCAGGGTTTACTTCTGACTCCACACTCGGGAATTACTTCTGGCTGGCTTGGAAGTCAATATGGGATGATCAGGAACTTGGGTCAGTCGCATGCAAGGCAAACACTCTCCCCGATCTACTATTTCCAGCTCCATAGTCCTAGTTTCTTTAAAGGAGCTTTTTTCCCCCCTGGTAAACTCCCTCCTAGAGCCCACGCGTTCTCCTGCCTTCATCTGAGCTGACAGTTGCCTAGCTAAGCTGCCTAGTGTGATCTGGGGACTTCCCTTTGTCAACATCCCAAAACTCCTGGTGTTTTTGTTTTGTTTTGTTTTGTTTTTATTTTTATTGAATCACCACGAGATACAGCTGTTCCTGGTCGGGTTACAGTCATAGTATTCCAACACCCATCCCTTCACCAGTGTACATTTCCCACCACCGATGTCCCAAGTTTCTCTCCCACTACCCTCCCCTACCCTGTTTCTATGGCAGGCACTTTTCTTCTCTCTGTCTCTCTCTCTTTTCTCTTCTGTCTCTGTCTCTCCCCCCTCCCCTTTGGACATTACGGTTTTCAATACAGATAGGAGAGGTTATTCTATTTGTCCCTTTAGCACCTTTCAGCATGCGGTTCTTATCCAGAGGGATCATTTCCAACTATCATTGCCACAGTGGTCCCTTCTCTATCCCAACTGCTTTCTTGCCCATCACCTGAGGCAGGCTTCCCACCGTGGACCATCCTCTGGGCCCTTGTTTCTACTGTCTTTGGGTATTAATCTCCTATTATTCATTTCATTTCATCATCCTGTTATTCGTCGATTGCCTCGAGCAGGCCCCAGTAACGTCTCTTTCATCCTAGCCCTGAGATTATATTCAAGGCTCTTTAGGAGAATGAGGCCCATCATTGTTACTGGTATTTGGCATATTGGGTACGCCACGGGGAGTTTGCCAGACTCTGCCCTGTGGGCAGGCTACATTCGATAGCCTGCAAGTTTGTCCAAAGTAGGAATGAGACAATAAGATGTCATAAAAAAGATGTCCTGATAAGATGTCGCAGTTCCGGGATCTGGATTTTATAGTCTCTGAGTCTTGGCCGCTGATGGGATTGCACGGCGCCAGGGGGCCAGGTGGTGGGTGTGACCCCCGCCTACTGGAATTTGGAGGATCTGGGTGGAGGATGCCCGGCCCCAATCCGAGTAGACTTGGAGATCTCGGCCCCGGAACCCGCGTGGCTTTGTCCCTCTGCCAGTACCTTCAGGTGTGCGGAGAGTGGTCTCAGCATGGTGGTGGCTGGTCCTGGAGGTCTTCGGCTGCCGGAGCCCTGGTCGGGGCGGGGAGGAAAGCTCAACCCGCTCCCCTCCAAGGGGCCCCGGGAAGGAACACCCAGGCGCGGGGGCAGAAGACTGCACTGTTCTCGTCCGGGATCTGGCGCGTACCCGCATGCCTCCTATTATATTGCCCCCAAATATCTCTCCTTCTCTTTTCTTTCTCTATCTCTCATGGCTGGGGCTCCTCTGTGGTGGGATACACCCTCCAGCAGCAATTGAAGGATGCTGCATGGGACCTAAGAATGTGAAGATCTCGTGTATATTACTGGTTTGGACCCACGCCCAGCAGCACTCAAAGGTTATTCCTGGCTCTGCACTCAGGGGCCACCCTTGGTGGTGCTCAGGGGACCGTGTGGACGCCAGGGATAAAACCTGGGTGAACTGCATGCAAGGCAAGTGCCCTACCCACTGTACTATCTCACCAGGCCCTAACCTTGCCTACTTTTACAGGTCCTAATCTCCCACTGGAGAGTGGTAGTTCGGCAGAGATGGAATTCCCAGTAGAATATAATTTTCCCTGTGGCATCTTCAAGGCTTTGCCCTGGGAATTCCTAACTTCTCAGGTTGCTATTGAGAGGTCTGATGCTGATCTGATTCTGGATCGTATTATGAAATATGATTTCTCTCACTGGAATCTTTTCTCCAATTAAGAGAGAGAGAGAGAGAGAGGAATGGGGGGTCTGGAGTGATGATAGTACAGTGGGTAGGGTGTTTGCCTACACTTGGCTGACCTGGGTTTGATTCCCAGTATCACATATGGTGCCTCAAACTCACCAGAAGTGATTCCTGAGTGTAGAGCCAGGAGTAACCCCTGAGCACCAGAGGATATGGCCCAAAAACAAAGAGAGAGAGAGGAGGGGCGGTGGACAGGGAGATAGCAGAGGGGGTCTTGCTTGGGGATCACTCCTGCCATAGCTGGGAGACTCTATGGGGTATCAGGGATCAAACCCCGGTTGGCTGCACACACAGCAAGTGCCTTTCCTGTTGTACTATCTCTCCGCTCTCTCAATATGACTTTTATTCAAATAAAAACATTGGAAGGGGAGAGATGGTATAAGGGGTTAAGACTCTTGCCTTGTATGCAGACAACCAGAGTTTGATCCCTGGCACACCATATAGTCCCTCGAGCACTGCCAGGAGTGATCACTGAGCACAGAGCCAGAAGGAAGCCCTGAGCTTCACCGGACATAGCCCAAAATCAAAAACTGAAATGAAATATGATAAAAAAGGCACATTCTTCGTCACCTGCACCACCAGTGACCTGTGACATGTAATCTCTCTGGCTGACGTTTCTCGAAATACTGCTATCTTACCTCACAGAAAGGGAGAGGAGAGAGAGAGAGAGAGAGAGAGAGAGAGAGAGAGAGAGAGAGAGAGAGAGAGAAAGGAGGGAAGCAAGAGAAAAAAAATCAGCCTGGGACCTAGACAGTGGCTCAGTGGCAAGTTTTGTTCTGATTTTTGGAGGGAACCAAACCCAGTGCAGCTCAGGACTCACCCCTGCACTCAGGGATCACTCCTGGTGGTGCTCAGGGAAAGATATGAAGTACCGGGGATTAAACCCAGGTTGTTGTGTGCAGGCAAGCGCCCTTCCACTTACTATTGCTCTGGCCCCTTAGTAGGTTTTCTTGAACTGTTTCTTGGTCATTTTTCAGATGCTCTTTAGGACTCTTTCCTGAGAATTTTAGCGGGTTTTTTTCTGTTGTTGTTGCTGCTGCTGTTGTTGTTGTTGTTAGTTTTAGTTCAGAGTCATCAGCTATGAAGGGTGCACTGTGTGTTCCATCAGTGCTAACCCCTAAGCCCAGACTGTCCACACAGCTGGGCAGGTGCTCTGAGCATCACGGAACCACAGAACCCAGGGTATTTCTCCTCTCTGGGCTAATTTTTGCCTGTGGGGTGCTCCTCAGAGATTCTGGATGCACTCCTGCGCCAAGGCTTCTGCTTTCATACATCCTCCAGCATGTGGGCTCTTCCTTCCCTGCAGAGGCCAAGCTTCAGGAGCCCTGAAAGGATCAAGACAGCCCCGGGATAGTTCAAGTGGAGAAACCTTCACCTCCTTTGATCTACATGTGATGCCGCTATTAATATAGCCTCAGCACCTAGGGGATTGATATGCAGGATGTGGTCTCATTGAGCTCCCGGGAGGGTCAGTTCCACGATCTCTCTTCCTACTTCCCAACAAGTCAACTTCCCTCCAAAAGCGATGCTCTGACCTCAGCTTCACTACTTCAGAACGTTCCGACATTCTAGGTGACAGAGGTTCTTCTCAGCCAGCACCTGGCCACCTGCCCCAGAGAGCAGGAAATGAGCTCTGAGGCTGGAGCAACAGTGGAGGGGGAGGGTGTTTGACCCCTTGCAGGCTGTTGACCCCCGTGTGATCCCTTATAGGGCCCCCCAATCCCTGCCAGGAGTGATCCCTGAATGCAGAGCCAAGAATAAGCCCTGGGCACCGCCGGGTGTGACTCAAATCACACACACACACACACACACACACACACACACACACACACACACGAGCTTCACTCTCACCCCTATGAGCCCCTGTAATATTTTTTTTTCCTTTTTGGGTCACACCCAGCGATGCTCAGGGGTCACTCCTGACTCTGCACTTAGGAATTACTCCTGGTAGTGCTCAGGGGACTAAATGAGATGCCGGGGATAGAACCCGGGTAGGCCACGTGCAAGGCAAACACCCTCCCCAACTGTGCTATCACTCCACCCCTATGACTCCTGTAGGCTCAGGGGGTACCCCAGCCTGCCCTTCCTGTGAGTTCCCCTGGGCTTCTGCCAGCCCAGAGGCCACTAAGTCCATCTATCACTGGATCCCCTGCAGGCTGCCCCGACTGGGCCCATGTCCAGAGGCCCCTCTGGCCTCCCCCGGGCAACAGAGGCCTGGCAGGTAAGGCTGGGCCGCCTGGCAGAAACAGCAGCAGAGCCCACTGGCCCACATCTGCCTCAGCAGCACCAAGCCTCTGCCCTGCTCCTGCCCCCACCCTCGGACTGCCTCGTCCTCAGCAGTGCTGCTGACTGGGGCCTTCCTGCTGTCCGCCCAGGAAGTCGCCGGGAGCTGCAGTGCAGGCTGACCGCCAGGTGAGGGCCAGCCCCTGGGCTCTGGGCCAACTGCCAGTGTCCTCGCATCCACGCCACCCTGGAACCCCAGCTGCTGAGAGTCAAAGGGACCCGCGCAGCTACTCAAGTAAGACTAAGAGGGCCTGAGTTCGGGGGGCGGGGAGGGTGCTCACACGGGCAGAAACAATGTGTTTTTCCTCTGCTCCCATATTTTTTTTAGGTTCTTGGTCTCTTTTCCCTCTGTCAGGGGAACAAGCCTTAAACAAACTTCCCCTTTGTAATTTGCCTTGGGCGATTGCTAGGCAGAACTGTTTATTTATCACTAATCAAATTTATCAGTCTTTGATTTTATATCTCCCAGGCTGTGTATATCTTTTGTATCTCCCAGAAAATAGCAACAGCCCAAGCCCCCGCCCAACCCTTCTTTATAATTCTGTATATGGGATGTCATCAGATTCTGGGAAGAATAAGGCACCTCCTGCCCTCAGAAGAGTCCAATTTTAGAAGGACACAAAGTCAGCCATTACAATTTCACACAAACAGAAATAAGAGGGGCGGGAGAGACTTACAGCAAGCCTTCCTTACACATGACCGACATGAGTTTGATCCCCAGCATCCCATATGGTCCCCCGAACTCCACCAGGAGTAATTCCTGAGTGCAGAGTCAGGAGAAACCCATAAGCATTGCTGGGTGTGACCCAAACACTTTGAGAGAGAGAGAGAGAGAGAGAGAGAGAGAGATCCGAGACCACCTGAGAAACTTCTCAGAGACATTCAGACCCTCAGTGATGACAACTTCGAGGGCTTGCCACCATCATACTTATCACGAGGGGCCTGGGATGAGCAGGTGAGCCCCCTTCCTGCGCCAATCTGCTCAGGGGACAGCAGGACGGGCTCTCCAGCTCACGGCCACTCCTCCAGACCCCACACAAAAGGGCCACAGGCAAAAGGTGAGGGCACAGGATGGGGTTGCAGAAAGGAGTCCAAGAGGAGAGGGGCATCAGGCTGAAGTGGGGTTTGCTAGAGAGAGGGCACTCCCCGCGGGTCTCACAAGCCCCTAGAGAGGCTAAAGAGGATGGAGCTGCCTCTTCATGCCTGTTTATACTGAAGTGAAGGAGGCCTGGAACGGGGATTGGCCGGCTAGCACCAAGCTTAGGTAGGCTGTCTTTCGTTGTGGATTCCAGGAGTTCCAGAGAAATCCCCACAGCAGCGGGTCTTATGAACTGCAAATAATTTCTTTTTGTTTGTTTGTTTGTTTTTGGCATTTTGGGTCACACTAAGTGATGCTCAGGACTTACTCCTGGCTCTGCACTCAGGAATTACTCCTGCAGTGCTCAGGGGCCCATATGGGGTGCCAGGGATTGAACCTGGGTTGGCCAAATGCAAGGCAAACACTCTACCCATTGGACTATTGCACAAGCCGACATATGCAGGTTTCAAAGTGTCCTTCTGCCCTGGGTGAACCCAAAAACAGGGCGGCAGGCTGGCCATGAGGAGCAGCCATCCTAGAGAGGCCCACAGAGGCCAGGCACTGGGCCATGTGTCTTGCAATTCCCAGAGGTCTGCGGGGTGCCCGGGAGAGAAGGCACCCGGAGGAGAGGGAAGTTGGAAACTATTTGCATGGACTTTAGGATCATCTCTGGATTTAGTTACACAGGCTATTCCCAGCCAGACACCAGTAGTTCTAGTTTCTTCAGTGCTTTGAACAAACTCCATCCCCAAAGGGTCACAGAACTAAGCCCAGGGCACAGATGAAGGCCCTCAGGGGCTTCAGGACACTCGGTCCCAGCACGCAGGCTTCCTGGCCACCCCCCTCCACCGTCCCGGCTGGCACGAGCCCTGTCCACGAAAGCCACTACACCACAGCTACCACAGAGGGGGCCAGGAGGGTTTCTGTCTGTTTGCTTCAGCTTTTTTGTTTTTTGGGTAACACCCAGTGATGCTCAGGAGTTCCTCCTGGCCCTGCACTCAGGAATTACTCCTGGTGGTGCTCAGGGGACCATATGGGATGCTGGGGATCAAACCTGGGTACCCTGCCTGTTGTACTATCACTCCAGTGTCCCCCTGAGGATTTCTGGGCTGCACTGGAGTCTCCCAGGAGTCCACTGCCCATTCATGTGTGCTGTGGAGAGGACACGGACACCCAGGCCAGGGGACTGTCACTACAGCGCGGGCTGGGTGACATTTCCCCCTAAACGAGAGTCTGGGCTAGCACCCATGTGGGGAGCCCACTGAGAAGGCAGCTTTGGGGGTTGGAGAGCACCTGCACCGGTCACTGCATTTAATCTTCCCAATGACACCGGGGAGAGGGGGGCAGTGAGACCTGCCAGGAGGCCAGGGAGTCCCGGCCCTGAGCCGACGGGGCCATTTAGGACAGACACAGTCTCCCCAGCGGCTAGCTTCTTTAATCCCCAGCACCCCAACATTCCACAGCCTGTGGGGATTCTGGGGTCCCATCCACTCCTTACTCTGGGTGGCTTCTGGGCACCCCCGCCCCTGCCCCCGAGAAGTGGAAGCTCCACATTCCCAATCAGGGGCCAGCCATGGTGGAGTCTCCAGCTGCAGCTATTTCTAGAAATCTGTCCAGGCACATCGTAGAATCCAAGTTCCAGGTCCCCCGGCCCCTGCCAGGAGGAGGGGAAGAGGCTCCAGGAAGCCGGGGTCTCCTGGCGGAAAGGAGGATCCGGGCAGGGCAGTCCCCGGGAGGCCCCAGATGAAGCCCAGGCCTGGTCTGACGCAGCCGGAGTGGATGTGACTGACTTCTTCCCCGATTTGGCCTGAAAGCAGGGGGCCACCGAGGGACATGAGGGACACGAGGGACAGAATCCCCAGGTCAGCTTTGAGGGAAGCTGCAGCACGTGCCGAGGGTCTCTCTCACTTTATCCACGATGGTGTCCACTTCTGCCATGGCCCCCAGACCTAGAGAACAACGCTGGGCTGTGTCCACGCCGGGGTCACACCACCAGCCCCCCAATGTTCTGCCCAGGCCAGAGCCCTCCCAGCCTCCCAAGACACCCCAGGAGCCCAGAAACTGCAGTGATGCTGTTCACACCACATCGCAGAGACAGCCGGGCACTCAGGTCCACTTTCATCTGGGCAGCTTTGGCCCTGCACCCAGGAGGGAGGAATCGGTCCTGTTCCCCAGGGGAGAGAGTGAGCACAGGGATCAGATCTGTCCCAGGTCACGGCAGCGGGCACTGAACCCGGACCCCACCCCAGCGAGTCCCTTCCCGGTGCCTGATGCCCACCTTGGTCTCCGCACACCAGCTTCTTGGACACGCAGGGGATCTCCGTGTAGCCGAAGGCCTTGAGCTGGCTCACCTGCTGTGCCGTGATGGGGTGCTCCCACATGGCGGTGTTCATGGCCGGGCAGAAGAGCAGGGGCTTGCTGCGGTCCCACGCCCGGATGACGCACGTCTGCCAAGAAGCACCAGGCATGGGGGGTTCCACTCTCGCTGGGCCTGCCACCTCCCACCTCCGGGCTGCATGCCGGGCACAGAGGACCACCAGGGGGCTCCTCCCCGCCAGCCCCCAGCTCAGGGCCCACCCCCTGACAGGCTCCAAAGCGCTCAGTGGCCCAGGCCCTCTACAGACTCCCCCCAGGCTGACAGTCTCCTCCAGCTGCCCTCCTGGAGGGCAGAAGCTACGGGGGCAGTGGGCAGGAGGCAGCCCACCGAGCTGAGGAGCAGCCTCGTACCGGCCTGCCCTGACACTGGCTGGATGCTGAGGTCGCTGAAGTGCACCAGTAAATACCTGCCCCACTGGGGCCGGAGCAACAGCACCGCTTGCCTTGCATGCGACCAACTCAGCTCAGTCCCCAGCACCACATACGGTCCCCTGAGCACTCCCAGGAGTGATTCCTGAGTGTGAAGCCAGGAGTAAACCCTGAGCGCCGCCAGGTGTGGCCCCCCCCAAAACAAACTACATGCTTTCCCCTTCGCAAAGCCGTCACTGGGGCTCTGGGAAGGAGCCACTCCTGGGAAACTGCTTGCAGGACCCAAGGTCACACTCCCACAGTGACGTGGGGAGGCCCTGGAGGAGGGGTGGCACCCTGAAGCAAGGGTCAAGGACTGAGGCCACCACCCCCTGGGTTCTGGCCCTGCCCACAGCACACTGGCCAGCTGGGGTGGATCAGCTGCTTCCTAGCCCGCAGCGCTCTCTGCCCAAGGGCTTCCGAAGCTTAGAAAGCAAAGGCTCCGGGAAGCCATGCCCCCGTGCTCTGCCTGGCGTGGGCACCACTCCCTATAGGCCTCTGGGGAGACAGTGGGCACAGGAAGGCTGAGTGTGGCCAGCAGGCCCGAGCCCAGGCTTGCCGGTGGCTGGCCCAGCCTGGGAAGGAGGGACATGACCTTGGGCCTGTCGCATCTTCCCAGACCCTGGTTCAGTTTCCAGCTGGTCCTCCCAGCAGGGCTCTGAACGGGCAGTTTGTCTCACTTCCTCTTGGCCCAGGGCCACCTGCGGCTTCTGCAGAAGCAGGAGTTCGCCTAGAAGGGCCTTGGACTCTGCGTGGGGTGCTGGGCTGGAGGCTAAGCTGGGTTCTCGCTACGTGCCCCCCAACCAAGGCACAATGGCCAGGCCAGAAGCCCAAGACACCCATGCAAATGTCTCTCCAGCTCTTCCCCTCCAAGTGAGGACATGGGGCCCCCTGGGTCTACCACGATGCCCTCCAACCTTCTGACAGCAAGAGGCCACCATGGCCGGTCACTTTGTGGGCCAATGCGGGTCCCAGATTGGCCCCTGCAGGAGACCCAGAGAAGTCACCTCATGGCTCGGGCCTGCTAGGCCGTTGGGACCCCGAGGAGAGCCCCGCCTCATCTGATCTCACGGCCCCTGGGCTGGGGAAGGGAAAGAGATGATGCAGGGCGCAGAGCAGGGCTTGAAGGGGACCTTTCACGAGAGGTTGGAGCTGTGGGTAGGGCTGGCGGGATCAGGCCCTTCGCCAGATCTGAGCTTCCCTGAAACATCTGTGTCTGCACCTGAAGAAAAACCTCTTTGAGGCAAAGACCTGGGGGGTCTTCCTGGGGCTTTGCCAGGGCTTAGCGGGTCAGGAGGTAGGAACCCCAAAGACCTCAAGACTTGGAAGGACAAGGGAGGTGGAGTTCTAGGGAGGCGGGCTGGCCTTCAAGAGCCGTGGGGGTGGTGTAACTCCTGGAGGATGCTTGTCCCAGAGGTGGTTGCTGGCCAGTCCAGTGAAGATGGGGGCTTGGTGGGACGCAAAGCTGACCCAATGGCCACCAGGGCCAAGCCTCACTTGCTCCCTGCCCTGTTGCACTAATCAGCCTATGGGAAATCAGTGACCACCCCCGACCCCCACCCCCTGCCCGGCCTGGCTCTGGGCCACAGTCTGCTGCTTGGTCTTTCTTCTCTTGGTCCTTGAGCTCTTTGAATGATGCCCAAATCATGAACAGCTTCTCTGAGAAGAACTTCCAGTGTCCTCACCAAGCATGTAAGGGGACCCATCTCCTGCTTGGCCCCCCAAATCCTGACCCTGGTCTAGGAAGAGAGCTCAGAGGGCAGGGCACACACTTTGCCCTGAGTCTTGGCTTACAGGGTCCTCCCGGAACTGCTGGGAGTGTGCCCTGAGGGTGGGGCCCCCTAAATTTTGCTTGTTTTAGGACCACACCCAGCAGTGCTCAGGGGTGACCCTGATGGTATCACCCTTGGGGAACCATACATGGTGCTGGGGATTTGAGCCAGGATTAGTTGCGTGCAAGGCAAGCACCTTGACTTCTGTACTCTCTCTGGGCCTAAAAACAAACAAACGAATATTCACCCCACTTTATCCGCTGCTTCTTCATAGTAGTGGAGCTCCTGGTTATTTGGGAAAATAAAACTGCTAATTGCCTTACCCCCATGACAAGCATTTACTGTGTGTCCACAATGAGCCTGGAGCTGTGCGGGGTGGCAGCTCCGTTCTCAAAGGGCTGACTGCACCCCCCAGCACCAAATGTGCCAGTCTGGGGCACCCAAGGCCTTGCCGTGCAGACAGCGAGCTCCCTGTGTCTATGCCACCAGACCTGCTCGTGGGAGATGCAGGCGTGGACAGAAGGGCAGGGGAGGAGCGTGTGTAAGTCGTTCCAGAACATTCGGAGAAGCGCAGCAGCCTGGGGGAACGGGGGCCCACCGTGTCCGCCCCCCCCACCACCACCACAATCCCCATCACATGTCACTGGGCTCCTCCTGCCCCACCCGCCACTGTCCACCCTGCCCAGCTGAGAAGCTTCTCGGCGGCTCAGCGCCTTCCCTCCTAGACAGGAAAACCACAGTGGGGCCTGTGGCGAGGGTGACGGCAGAGATAGGCGTGCGTGAGAGCGCCTCGAGGAAGTGAACGCGCTTATCAGGCAGGCCTGCGGACGAGCAGATGGCGAGAGGGGGACGGCGGGGAGCCCAGGAAGGCGCCCGCAGGTCACTGGGTCCCCGGGCTTCGGCCCCTCTGCTGGGGCTCTGGGCGGAGGCGGGGGGGCAAGGCAGGGAGGGGAGAGGAGAACGGGGCTGCGGACCATGATCTGAGCAAGGTGGAGCCTGAAACCCTCAGATCCTGGGCGCCTGGAGATCCGCCGAGCCGGAGGGAGGCCGGGGACAGGGAGGGACAATGGGAGTCACTCACGAGGAGGTTGTCACAGATGCCACTGGCCACCTTGCCCAGCGTGTTGGCGTCCAGGGGTGCCACCAGCAGGAGGTCCGCCCACCGCCGCAGCTCGATGTGCAGGACGGGGTCGGTCCGGCACTTCCACATCTGGCAGCGGGGAGGGAACAGGGTCACTGGAGCCCACGGCAGGCCCCCCGGCCGCTCCAGGGGAGCACTGACGGGGGAGCCAACAGCCTGGGAGAACCAGGCCCGAGGGAACAAACGCTCCTTGTCTCTCCCGCCATCCCCTTTCTGGGCGGTTTGCAAGAGAACTGCCATCTGGCAGGGAGCTCTGGCCCGTCTGCTGGAGCGGATGCTGGGGCTGTCCCGGCCAGGGGACGGACGGGTGGGGAAGACGGGCCAGCCAGAAATGTTCTGGGCCGAGAGTGTTTGAAAACGCCTGGCAGCGCAGCTGGGGGAGGCCCACACTCGCCCGCGCTGAGGTGGCGGCGGGGGAGCATGAGGCCCCCACAGCCCGGGGGCGGGCGTGGGAAGGCGGTGAGCCACGGCCCTGACCCCGGAGCCCCGTGCATGGGCTGGTGGGAACAGCTCCTCCGCTCTCGTCAGCCAGATAAGGGCCGGGAAGCTCCAGCCCCAGCAGGGGGCCAGCCGGCAGGAGAACAGGCCTCCCACGGGCCAGAGCCACACAGATGTTTTCCTCATCGCCAGCCCAGACCCCACCACCGCCAGCAGGCTCGAGGCTGGCCTGGCTGCTCTTGTCACTGGGGCCCAGAGTCAGCAGCCGCCTCGGTCCTGTGTGGGGATGGGGGGACACGTGATGGAGCTCTTGGGTACATTGCCCCCTGCCACTGACCTCCCACTCGTCAGCATCACTGTAGAGGGTGACCGGGACATCCTGGGGGCTGTAGAAATGTCTGGCTCTCTCGGTTGTCACCACCGCTACTTCCAGCTGTCACCAAGAATCAAGGGGAGGGAGGGACAGAACGTGTCAGCAGAGCCCAGGCCCAGAGGCCCCGGGAGGGCCGGCGGGGCTGGGGAGGACTCCCTAGAGCCCCACATTTGCATCGCAACTTCCTCCGCTGTCACCCGGAGGTCAGGCCCACCAGGTGTGGTCGGCACTTCCGAGCCCAGGGCCTGGAGGGGTGAGTCACCAACCGCCCAGGGAATATAAAGCTGCAGGTTCCTGCCCCTGTACAGGGAGGCAGAAGGAGGCCAAGAAGGGAGGCCGAGAGGGCCAGGACGAACCTGTGGACAGAGGGTCACCCTGCGACCCCATGGCCGCGGAACGCTGGCCGGGGCACAGCCTGGGCCTGCAGGATGCCGCACGCACACGGTGCCCGGTGACAAAGCAGGCGTGCCTTTGCGTCCTTCTAGGAACGAGGACCCGAGGGCCCCACATGCAGACAGGCACTAGGAAACCAAGCCCGCGTGACCTACCACAGGGCTTCCCAGGGCAGAGGCGGCAGCTCAGGGAAGGAGGAGAGCAAAGGGGAGGAAGAGGACGGAAGAAGGGAGAGGGAGGGAGGGAGGGAGGGAGGGCGGGAGGGCGGGAGGAGGCGGACAGTCTGACCTTCCCGCCATTCTTAGGAGACTGCGGTAATCCTACAGACACAAGACAGGCGGGGTGGGACATGCTGAAGGGGACAAAGGGCGTGGGAAAGAACGCAGGAAGCTCTGGTGGGCCGGGAGCAGAGAGCTGGGAGGGGCGGGAGGGGGGGGTTGAGAAGCTGAGGTCCGGCACAGCCGCTCCACGGGGCAGCTCCCGGCCACTCCACTCTCCCTGTCCCTTGAACTTGCACCAAACCTTTGGACTCTGTGAACTCAATTCCCCCTGGCATTGGACAGCCTGCTAGGACAGTCCTGGACTGGCTATGACTGGTTCCAAACAAGATGGTTCAGAAGCTGGTTGCTGCCTCTCCAGAACCTGCCCCTAGCAATGCCATAGGGACCTGGAGGCACGGCGCAGTGACGAGGGCAGGAGTGGGGGACCCCAGCGAGGGGGCTCGGGGACAGCACCGGTCTCACAGGCATGACATCTGGTACAGTGGCTGGGTGCTGAGCTCAACAAAGTGTGAGAGTGAGTGAGTAAGCGTGTGTGTGTGTGTGTGTGTGTGTGTGTGTGTGTGTGAGAGAGAGAGAGAGAGAGAGAGAGAGAGAGATGGAGGGGGGGACTAAAACATGAGACCCCCAACCTGAGCGTTAACAGACAAGAATAGCAGATGGAAGAAGCGGTGACTGAAGCAACATTTTTTTTTTAAGAAGTCAGGTGCAGAGGCCAGAGAGATAGTACAATGGGTAGGGCGTTTGCCTCACACACAACTGACCCAGGGTTCACTCCCCAGCATCCTTACAGTCCCCTGAGCACCACTAAGAGTAACTACTGAATGCAGATCCTGAGTATTGCCAAATATGCCCCCCACCCACACACTCCGCCCCCAAAAGGTGCAGGTGCTGGAGTGATAGTACCAGGGGGTAGGGTACTTGCCTCGCATGGCCAACCCAGGTTCAATCCCTGGCATCCCATTTGGTCCCCTAAGCACCACTAGGAGTGATTCCTGAATGCAGAGCCAGGAGTAAGCCCTGAGCACTGCAGGTGTGGCCCCCAAACGAAACAAAAATACAAAAATGAAACTTTCTGGTGGGTTAAATGCTTTTCATGCCCACAAAATCTACTTGACTAAAATTTTAAAAAAGGTAAAGGCCCTCCCGTTGATCGTCGATTTGCTCGAGCGGGCCCAGTAACGTCTCCATTGGAGACTTTGTTGTTACTGTGTCTGGCATATCGAATACTCTCGGTAGCTTGCCGGGCTCAAGTCAAGTAATTTTTTTTTTTTTTTTTTTTGCTTTTTGGGTCACACCCGGCGATGCTCAGGGGTTACTCCTGGCTCATGCACTCAGGAATTACTCCTGGCGGTGCTCGGGGGACCATATGGGATGCTGGGAATCGAACCTGTGATGGCCATGTTGGCTGCGTGCCAGGGAAACGCCCTACCGCTGTGCTATCGCTCCAGTCCCAAGTCAAGTAATATTTTAAGGTATAAACAACAACAAAGAGGAGAGGGTATTTAAAAACAAACAAACAAACAAAAAACAGGCAAGTGACAACAGTTAGGAGCAGTCTGCAAGTCTTTCCCAAACAGAACCAATTAGAAGAACGAGCACCAACAGGCTGAACCCTCCAAAAGAAGCTACTGGTAGCCCTGGAGAGACCAGAGGCCAGGCAGGGGCTTCCAGAGCAGGGGTGCCCCCATCACAGCAAGGCTCCCGCCCCTGCCAGAATACTGACCTCCTGCCACACTGGGGCAGCTGACACAGCAGAGGCACATACCCTGCTAGCCACCGGCACCCCACCTTTCCTTTCTTCTTTTTCTTTTTGGACCACACCCGGTAGTGCTGAGCACTTACTCCTGGCTTGGCTCAGGGATCACCCCTGGCAGGGCTCAGGGGACCACAAGGGATAATGGGAACCGAACCCAGGTCGGCCATGTGCAAGGGAAGCGCCCTCCCTGCTGTGCCAGGCCCAGGAGGGGCAGCCACTGGGAGCGTCCAGACTCTAAACCTGGGCCCCTGCTCCGCTCTGACAGCCAGTTTTACTCTGGGCCGCTGAGGCCCACAGACGAGCCAGGGATTATCAGATATTAGAGGAAAGCCCTCTGGCAAGTCAAAGAGATTAACCACATAAACAAACACAAAATAGAAACACCAGGGGAAGCACTTGAAAATACAAAAATCTGCGATTAATTAGCAGCCTGGGAAAGATGAGGGTTGCTCACAAGGACCGGGGACATGTGCTTTTTTTAATAAACGAACATTCAGGGAACAAAGAGCTCTTGGAAATTAAAATTATAAACAGTAAAATACAAAAGGCTGAAGTTAGGCTTACTTTTAAATTTTTTAAAAAATTACTGTTATTTTTTTTTTAATTTTTATTAGTGAAACACCATGAGGTACACTTGTAGACTTACAAATTTTTGTGCTTGGATTTCAATTAGACAATGATCAAATACCCATCCCGGGCTGGAGTGGGCTGGAGCGATAGCACAGCGAGTAGGGCGTTTGCCTTGCACACAGCCAATGTGGCCGACCCGAGTTCGAGTCCTCCGCCCCTCTCGGAGAGCCCGGCAAGCTACCGAGAGGATCTCGCCCGCAAGGCAGAGCCTGGCAAGCTCCCCGTGACGTATTCGATATGCCAAACACAGTTAACAAGTGTCACAATGGAGACGTTACTGGGCCCGCTCGAGAAAATCGATGAACAACGGGAGGACAGTGACAGTGACACTGACAGGGGCTGGAGTGATAGCACTCACTCAGGTAGGGCGTTTGCCCTGCCCAACTGGAGTTCGGTTCCCAGCATCCCATATGGTCCCCTGAGCACAGCCAGGAGTAATTCTTGAGTGCACGAACCAGGAGTAACCCCTGTGCATTGCTGGGTGTAACCCAAAAAGAAAAAAAAATATTGTTATTAGAGGCCAGAGCCATAGTACAAGTCAGTAGGGCATGTGCCTTGCATAAGGCTGACCTGGGTTCAATTCCTGGTATCCCATATGGTCCCCTGAGCAGTGTCAGGAATGATTCCTGAGGCAGAGTCAGGAGTAAACGCTGAGCACCGCCAGGGGTGCTCCCCCAAAATCATTGTTATTATTACTATTTTGGTTTTGGGTCACATGCTCAGGATTTACTCCTGGCTCTGTGCTCAGAGATCACTCCTGGCAGGCTCAGGGGACCGTACTGGGGACTGGAGAGATTAAGTCCAGCATGGAGGGTACTTGCCGTGCAAGCTAAATTTAGAAGGAAACTTCTAGAAAGATAAGGAGATTGTAGTGGAAAGGTGAGAAAGTGGAGAAAGCGCAGCTCGGGGAGATGTAAATCCAAGGCTAAGTTCCAGAGACAGAAAACAAAAAGGCTGCGGGGTGGGGAGACAGTCCCAAATGTTGGGTCCCCGCTAGCCTGGTCGGCCGAAGAGCTGCAGGAGTGGCCCCTGAGCGCTGCCCGGAGTTCCCCACCCACCTGTCCGCCCACCCCAAAACCCAGAGGCAAGAGAGCCAGGGCTGTGGGGCTCATACTTTGCTCCAGCCCAGAGCACCTGTTCTAGGTGCTCGGACACCCTCAGCCCCAGCCCTCCTCGGTCACCACACATCCTGCTACCTACCTACCTACAGTAGGACGAGACGCTTGCCTTGCAAACCAATGCTGACCTCGGTGCCCCAGGACAGACCAATAGGCGCAACTAACTCAACTTGGACTCAGGTCCCTCCTCTGTGTTCAAACTCGGAAGAGAAGACGGACACAAGACAGGCCTCCAGAGTCCTCCTCATTTCTGTGTCCTCCCTGCCGCCCTGCTGGGATGCTCTGTCCACACCAGCCCGGGTTTCCCTGGGCCATCTTCCCCCACCTCAAGCACTGTTTTCCTGGTTCCGTCGACAGTGGGTTTCCCAGACACCTCCCTCCCCACCAGCTTCCCTCACTGCCTTCCTCTCCCCACAGGACACCCCTGTCTCCTCTCAAACCCAATCACCGCACCGTTTGCCATGTGGCCCTGCCCCAGCTCAGGGGCCAGGGGAGACGGCTCCCAGCACCGAGCGGGTCTGGATGAAATTTGGCGAACGGCCTCCAAAGAGACTGACCCCCACTCCCAACTTCCAACTTCCAGCCTTCAGCAACTCAGCACCGCTCCTGATTGCAGTAGGGCCCTCTTTCGGGGCTCTCTTCCTCTCTGTGCTCCCCTTCATTCCCTCTGCACCCCCGTCCCTGTCTCAGATTCCTATTCCTCATGGCCCAAGTGCCAAGCACGGGCCCAGTTCAGCCTCCCACCCCAGCACCAGAAAGGGACTCCCTGGGGGGACGGAGCCATACATCGTACAGCAGGTAGAGATTCTTGCCTTGCACGCAGCTCACCTGGGTTCGATCCCTGGCACCCCATAAGGCTCCCTGAGCAACACCTCCAGGAGTCATCCCTGAGCACAGAGCCAGCAGTAAGCCCTGAGCACCGCCAGGTATTGGCCCAACCACCATCCTCCCCGAAGGAGAGCTTCCTGGAGCCTATGTCCCAGTACAGTGGAGCGTGAGGGGCCATGCTGCCCCCTGCCTCTGCCCTGATCCCATGAAGCAGCCACTGCCAGTCGCCCTGAGCCCAGTGGGGGGTGTGGGGGGGTCGCTAATCCAGTTTTTCTGGTTTTAGAGGGATGTTACTTTACCTGATTCATCAGTTCTTTGGACTTTGTTCTGACATTTTCATTCCTCTATCGAAAGGTCTCCAGAGCCCCAGGGGTGGAACATGGGATGTGACAGACTGGTAGATAGATGGATAGACAGACAAATAGATCTATGTCTACATACATGTGTGTGTGTATCTATATAGATCATGTTTGAGTTACTGTTGTTTATTTCTTAAACAACATCTGGCAACATCTGGCAACGCCTAGGAGTTACTCCTAGCTCTGTGCTCAGGAATTACTCCTGGCGGTGCTCAGAGGACCATAGGGGCTGCTGGGACTTGAACCCAGGTCTCAAGGTCAGCTACCTGCAAGACAAGCACTCTCCCCACCGTCCTATCTCTCTGACCCCTCCCCAAATCTTCTGAACCAGAACCTGGCACCCCACTATCCAAAAGGTACCTGAGCTCTGCTTCTGGACACTGTTCCCGATTTTGTCCTGAAAGAAACTAGGGGTGGTGTTGGGTAGGGCCATACCTGGTGTCGATCAGGGGCTATTCCTGGCTCTGACAGTGACCCCTAGCAGTGCTCAGGGCTCATGCTGGGGCCAGCCATGAGCAAGGCCAGCACTCTCTCTGTCCTGAAATGCACACAGGCAATAAAGCATTTCCTTCACCAGACACCAGAGTTTGCCATGGGCTCAGCCCCAGGTGCTAACCAAGGCCTGTGAACATTTCTGCCTCCCCCAGATCAAAGGTTTCCTGGCGGGGAGGCTGTGGTTGAAAGCCACTGTCAGGGGCTGGAGCCATAGCACAGCGTGTAGGGAGTCTGTCTTGCCCGTGGCCGACCCAGGTTCGACTCCCAGCATCCCATATGGTTCCCTGAGCACCTCCAGGAGTAATGCCTGAGTGCATGAGCCAGGGGTAACCCCTGTGCATTGCCACGTGTGACCCAAAAAGAAAAAAGAAAAGGCCATTGACAGTTGAGTCCAGGTCAGTTTTGGCAAACAGGCAGGAAATTTCTGCAGAGCTGTGGGTGGGATGGGGGGGGGGGGGGGGGGGTTGTAAACCACTACCGTCAAAATTGCCAACTGGTCCCCAGGAAAGCAGGATCTGCCTGGCACCTCCCTCCTTCCCTGGCCCTGGGCAGCCCTCAGGGTCCTGACAGGACTTAGGGAGGGCTGGGGGTGGGGGGAGCAGGTCACAGCTCAGCACTCAGGCACTCAGGGACCCCCGGCTCCCTGTCACCAGCTGAGTGTCTGTCCTTCCTGGGCACACGGCTAGACTTCCACGACCAGGGCTGGGGGGGAGGAGGGCTGTCTGGGAGGCGGTGGTCAGAGTACCCACCCCCACTTACTTACAGGGGACAAGGAAACCAGGCCAGGAAGAAGGGACTTGTGGGCCGGCTCCCCCGTACTTAATGCAACAGCTTTCTGGGAGCTGCGCTGGTGGTGGGTCCCAGGCTGACTGCAGCCCTCTCTGTTGGTCACCCTGGAGCCTCCCCACCCCCCAGGGTTTGGGGGAGCCTTAAACAGGAAGAGCTGAGCAGGAAGGGTGAGCCCCATGGCATAAGGGGGCCCCCAACGCCAACCCAGACTCCTGCATGGGCCGTTCCTGCGCGATGGGAGGGGTGCGGGCTCCTCCCCACGCCCATCTCACCAGGCTCCCTGCTCCTCGTGCCACGTGGCTGGCCGAGGGTGGGCAGCAAGGGGAAGGACAGGGTGAAGGACCCAGGAGCCCTGAGTGCCAGAAGCTGCGCCCAGGACGCAGCAGGGCCCACCCCGGGGTCCCGGGCACCCGGCTGCCCGCCTTCCAGCCTCCCCCCACCCGGCGCAGGGGGAGAGCCAAGCCCTGGCCCGTAGCAGCCTGTGGGCGCTGCCCAGGCCACCCCCAGGCCACCCGGCCGGCCGCGGGGCCTGGGGGAAGGGGCACTGCTTCCAGCCGGCCGAGGCTGCCCATCTGTTTCCTGGGATAGGGCGCTCCGCCCCCACCCGCCCGGCCGGAAATCCACTTGCTCTGGGGCTAAGGGAAAGGCCCCTCCCCGGGGCAGTGCCCCTCACCGCCTGCCCGTGCCAGTGGCCACACCCGCCCAGCGGGCAGGCGGGGCAGGCCCCAGCGCTGCCGGCCTCGGAGGGGCCTTGCGGCTCCCCTCCCCTCCCCTCGCCTCCCCCTGCGGTCCTGGCGGGCATCCCTGGCGGCCAGCCTCAGGGGCGGTGGAGCGAGGCGGGACTTTGTGGCCCAGAAGTTTTGGGGAAGTGAAAGGAAGCCCAGGAGCGGCCCAGGCCATCTGCGAGTGAGCACTGCCACCTGCTGGACATCCAGCCCCATCGGGCAGTCCCACTGCACCCTCACAGACCTGTGCCCAGCACCCTGTAGTTCTGCAACCTCCCCACTAAGTGACCAGACTGCGCTCGCTCAGGGGCCACTGAACCACTTTTGGTGGGGCATAGGGGGGCCACACTCATCTGTGCTCAAGGTTCCTCCTGGCTCTGCACTCAGGAATCACTCCTGCCGGTGCTCTGGGGGCCATATGGGATGCCGGGATCCAACCCTGGGCAGCTGTGTGCAAGGCAAATGCCCTCCCCACTGCACTTTCTTTTTCTTTTTTTTTTTTTTTTTGGTTTTTGGGTCACACCCGGCGATGCACAGGGGTTACTCCTGGCTCTGCACTCAAGAATTACCCCTGGCAGTGCTCAGGGAACCATATGGGATGCTGGGGATCGAACCCAGGTCAGCCGTGTGCAAGGCAAACACTCTTCCCACTTGTGCTATCGCTCCAGCTCCCCCTGTGCACTTTCACTCTGGCCCTGAACCACTTTTTCTACTAGGCCCATTTCTAGACCTTGTCCTCAGAGGGCAAGACTCCTTACAACCACTAAACCAAAGCAGAAGGAAAGGGAAGTAAAGCCACTGGGCCAGAAGCAGCCAGGAAGGCCCAGCTGGGAAGTGCCTGTGTAGGAGACAGCGGGTAGAGGGGCCGGGTGAAGCCTGGCCAGCCCCCAGAACAGAGAGGGGGGACAGAGGATCAACAAGAGACTTGGGGTACCCCACCAAAGGCCGCTTTTACCCTGCTGAAAGTCTTGACGGGGGCTTTCAAAAGAATGTGCTCTGGAACTCTAATCTATAACACCAGTCCAAATCGAGGGGGCGAGCCAGGAAGCTAGCTTGCCCACCTCCCCCCTGCCACCCCCATCGCTGCAGCAGGCACCTCTGAACACCAGGAGGAGCGAAGTGTGAACCCAGAGCAGAGGGTACCCGCGAGTCCCTGGGGTTCCGGTGCTTGAAGAAGGCTCAGAACTGCAACATGCAGATGACTAGGGCAGGGCAGGGGTCAAGAACATGCCACCTTCCCAGGTTGGTGGCTCGTGGACGGGAACCCACTGATACCGGCCACCACACATCTGTGGACAAAGAGCTGTCAGCAACCCCCCGCTGAGCAAAAGAAAACCAGGGCTGGAGCGACAGTACGGCAGGTAAGCAACTGACTTGCATGCAGAGACCCAGGTTTGATCCCTGGCACCTCCTAAGGTGCCCCCAGTCTTGCCAAGAGGATCCCCGAGTGCAGAGTGAGGAATAAGTCCTGAGCACCATTCGGCGTGGCCCAAAAACCAAAGAAAGAGAGGAAGGAAGGAAGGAAGGAAGGAAGGAAGGAAGGAAGGAAGGAAGGGAGGGAAGAAAGGAAGGAAGGAAGGAAGGATGGAAGGAAGGAAGGAAGGAAGGAGGGAGAAAAAGAAACCCCCCACACACCGCACTGCCCCCACTGTGGGTTCTGAGACTGTGGTGGCAAATTGGTCACCAGGATACTCACGTCGGGAATGGCCAAAAGCTGTGACACCAGGAGAGGCAACTTCAGGGCTGCCACGCTCCCGGTGACGCCCACGAGGACATGGATCTTCCTCTCCACTGAGGCTGTGCCCTCTGGACATGAGGCTCTGGGTTCCATAGGACTGTGAGGCCTTTGCGTTCAGGCAGCCTGTCAGGACGGGACTCCATAAAGCTCTGCCAGGGGGCCGGAGAGGCAGCTCAGTGGGCTGAGCTCAGGCTGTAGCCGCAGAGGCCCAGGTTCCATCCCCCAGGCACTGCATGGTCCCCCAGCACTGCTGGGAGCAACCCCAAGCACAGAGCCAGGAGCCCCCACGCACCACCGGGCATCACCTCCCCGCAACAGAAAATAAATAAAAACAAAAGCCAAAAGCCCTTTCGGAACAAGCAGCACTTCTTCATTCCAAAACTCAACAAAAATGTGCTGCGCCCCTTGTTAGACGCTAGCTCAGAGGCCATGATTCCTGAACTGGGAGCATGCAGCTTCTGAAGAGGTCAGACAGGGCCAGAGAAATAGGACAGCGGGAAGGAAGGCCTTACCTTGCACACGGCTGACCCGGGCTTGATCCCTGCATTGCAGATAGGTCCCTAAGCACTGCCAGGAGTGATCCCTGAGCACTGTCCGGTGTGGTCCAAAAACACCCTCACTTGGGCTTAGAGCAGTAATATAGCAGCTAGGGTGCTTGCCTGGATGCAGTTAATGCGGGTCTGAGCCTATGCACACAGGCTGTGCGTCGTGTTTGGATCCACGGCCTGACTTCTACCTGGTGGGCCCAGGACTCCAAAAGGCCTCGGCCCTGCTCAGCAGCAGTTAAACAAGGCAAGTTCCTTTAGTGCAAGACCCAATTTCTGCATGGGGACCCCAGCCAGAGCCATGCTTGCCTGGAGCAGAACCAAGTCCACACCAGGCCAGAAGAATGCAGCCAGCCACGGGGTCTAGAGAGGCAACCCAGCAGCTTCTTCTCCAAACTGACGCTAAGGCTGGTTAGTTCCCATAGCACAGGAGCTGATGGTTGGGGCACTCAAATCACCTGTAAACTCTACCTGTTCCACACCAGCAGATGGGTTCTGGGGCAGGAAGGTTCCTGCCACACCGGAAGCTGAACTGCATCTCTACATCCAGTTGATATCATCTCTTTAGAGCAGGTTATTGGACAGTGGAGAAGGCGCTGGCCTCACATACAGCTGACCCAGATTCAACCCCTGGCACCACTTAGGGTCCCCCGAGCACAGAGCCCAGAGTAAGGCCCAAGCCCCACCAGAGTGGCTTGAAAACAAGCAAAAAGGAACAGGTTACGAAGGAACAGGAACCTCACAGTCAGTTAAAGCCGGGGCAGTGACTACATCTAACAGCTTCCTCAAAGCAGCAGGTGGAAAAATTCAAAACTTGCACTCAGCCTGCTGAGCAAGCTTAGCTAAGGACCACAAGCTTAGCTAAGGACCAGCCTCAGTGCCTGTCTAGACAAGCAGGGCGGGGCAAGTGCATGTACATCCCGTAACCCACATGAAGGCCAATCCGTTCCAGCTGGACTCCCAGGGAAGGCAACAGTGGGCAAGAGTTGAGTCTGTTTGCACCCCCCCAAAAAAAATCAAATCTCAAACCAGCAAGTCATTTGTTTTCTTTTTTTTGTTTTGTTTTTTTTGTTGTTGTTGGGTAAGTGTTGCTCAAGGGGTTACTTCTGGGGCTCTCAGGAATTACTCTTGGTAGTGCGTGGGGGACCATATGGGATGCCAGGGATCGAACCCGGGTCATCCACATGCAAGGCAAACCCCCAATGCATTATGCTATTGCTCCGGCCCCAGGTCATTTTTTTTTCTCTTCAACTCTTATGAATCCATTGATTTGCACACCTAGGTAGACAGCACCTCATCTCCACGAGCCGTGCTCACCTCCCTCCGAGGGTATCTCAGCAGTGGGAAGGATGGCAGGCAGAAAGGCATGGGCTAAAGGCTGTGATTACTGGACCTCCAGCTTCCAGAGTGCCAGTCACCCCGGTAAGCCGCAACCGAAAACACAATACGTCAGAAAGCCAGACAGAGTTGAGATCTCTGGCTCGGGCAGGCTGTTGTGATGGTTCAGTCTCCATCTTCGATGAGTCTAATTAGGGCAGAATTTATGGTTTCAAAAATACCATAGGGGGGAAGGGAGAGGCAGGGCTGAAAAGGGCCAGCAGGATATGACCCAACCCGACACAAGAATGAGGAAGGGCCAGAGGACAGTACTGGGGTTAAAGGTGCTTGCTCAGCACGAAGTTGGCCCTAGTTTGATTCCCAGCACTGATTACGGTCATCAGAGTCGCACCAGGAGTGACACCCATGCAGAGAGCCAGGAGTAAGTCCTGAGCACCACCAGGTGTGACCCCCAAACAAAAACAGAATGATGAGGCTCTGGGGCATAGGCAAAACAAAATAAAACATGGAGGTAAGGGTGAGCATATATCAGGATCTATTCAGGGCTCAAATCCTTCGGTTTGAAGTCAAAATCCTTCACTCCTGGGGCCAGAGCAATAGTACAGCAGGGACAGCTTGCATGAGGCCAACCTGGTTTCAATCTCCGGCATCCCATGTGGTTCCCCAAACCCACCAGGAGTGACCCCTGAGCAGAGTCAGGAGTAAGCCCTGAGCACCGCTGAGTGTGGCCCCAAAATAAATAAAATGAAACCTCTCGCGTCCTTATCCCTGTCCTTATCCCAATATCCTGCTCTACTCTCTGCTCTAGTAATGATGAACAATCGTAGCTCTGTACCACTCCGCCCCTAAACACAGTGACACAAAGAAAAACACTGGCCTCCTTCCCTGGGGAAATGCACTCACTTCCAAAGAGTGCAGACGGGCCTGTGGTTCTGCAAAGACTGCTCTGTTCTCCGGCCAAAAGCAGGCGTGCTAGCCTGCAGCCCCTGAAGGCCAGCTTAGAACCCCGTTAGGTCCCTCTCTTCGAGGCCACACACCGTGGGGACATACTCTAAATGACAGACATCTAGATGACGTGCCATCACACACAGTGCTAGCAAGGCTGTTAGGCACGGGTGTGGAGGGGGTCCAGGGGAGAAGAAGTAGTTCATAGGGCCTTGGCAGCTGGGGAAGACTCCCCACTAGGGTCCCTAACCACCCTCCACCTGACCACAGTTCCTTGAGTGACAACTCCCAGCAAAAAACATCATTCATACCCTGGATGGCTATCGTGGAAGCAAATTCATGGGACAGTTTGGGGTGTGTGTTTTGGTTTCCAGGCCACGCCTGGCTCTGCTTAGGGATCACTCCTGCAACTCATGTCAGCTGCATGCAAGTCAAGGGTCCCTACCCGCAATACGCTCTTCGTTTTGGGGTTTTTTTTTTTCCCCTTAAACTTTATTTTAACGTAAGGAAAACGCAGAGCCGCCTTATGTTATTGTTGTTTTTCGGGGGGGGGGGTGTCTCAGTGAGCAGTGCTCAGGGATGACTCCGAGCGGGGTCGCCGCGTGCAAAGTAACCCCCGGACCCCGCGCTCTCCCCCCAGCCCGAGCCGCCTGCCACCCCCCCACCCCCCACCCCCAGGCCCGGCGGCCGGGGCAGCCCCGGGCGCAGCATCGGCGCCACCGAGGGGTCGACTCGGACGCGGCCCGCTCCCACCGGCCCCAGAGCCCCTCGCGTGGCCCCAGACCCCGACTCGAGCAAGGGCCCCCGGGTCGAGCAGACCCCGGCCGGGCCCGCCGCGGAGCCCACTCTGAACGCTCACCCGCGCCAGGCGCGTCTCGGGCAGCCCCCAAGTCCCGCGAGAGCGCCCCGCCGCTCCCGCCGATTCTATTGGCGCACAGGATCACGTGGGCCGGGTCGGCCCGGTGCCTTCGCACGGCCTTCTGGGAGTTGTAGTCCAGCCCACGCGCCCGGCCGCTGTCCTCGCTGTCGAAGGGGAACCCAGTTCCTCGGGGTCTCTGCTGCTCTTTCTCCTGAGCCTGGCCTCCTGATCAGAATTTATTTTTTCTTTTTTTTTTTTTTGCGGGGGCGGGTCTCACACCCAGCGACGTTCTTAGGTTGTTCTCGAACTCCTGGATCTGCACTCAGGGGACCATAGGCGATGCTGGAGACGAGCCCAGCCGCGTGCAAGGCAAACACACTTCCCTCTGTACGATCGCTCCGGCCCCAGATCAGAATTTATCTCCACCACTATTTTCACCACCATCCCCGCTCCTCCTCCCCTCCACGCCCATCCGTCCCACCTGCACACACAGTTCATCGGTTGGGGCATTTACAATGGAACATTTACAGAGATGTAACGTTAATCTCACCATTCTACAAAGAAGTGATCGTTGATGTCAAGAGAGGGGTGCGGCAGGGTGATACCATTTCACCGAAACTCTTCAGTGCCACCCTCGAGAACATCATGCGACGACTGGAATGGGAAGGAATGGGAGTGAAGATAGATGGTCGGCAACTACACCACCTCCGCTTTGCTGATGACATTGTTTTAGTAACACCAAACATCAGCCAAGCGGCACAAATGCTGGCCGACTTTGACCGTGAGTGTGGAAAGGTAGGACTACAGCTGAATCTCACGAAGACAATGTTTATGAGAAACAGCCTCGTTCCTGACGCCCCATTCGCTGTCAACAGAATGACCATCTCCGAATGCAACAGCTATGTGTACCTAGGTCGAGAGGTCAACATGACAAATGACCTGGCACCCGAGCTGCACAGGAGGAAGAGAGCGGCTTGGAACGCCTTCAAGAACGTCGAAGAAATAGCTAAGAGGACGAAGAACCTCCGGCTCCGGGCACATCTCTTTGATTCCACTGTTCTTCCTGCATTAACATATGCCTCAGAGACCTGGGCCCTACGCAAACAAGATGAGAACGCCATTCAGGTCTCCCAAAGAAGAATAGAAAGAGCTATGCTTGGAATATCACGTTTCACTCAAATGAGAGAACGAATCCGGAGTTCTGACATCCGTCGACGATCAAGGATCAGGGACGCTGTCTCATTTGCCAAGGTGTCGAAAATCAGATGGGCTGGTCACATAATGAGATTTAAAGACGACCGCTGGACTAGAGCTGTTACCGACTGGATTCCATGGGATGTCAAAAGACCGCGTGGCCGCCCACCTACCAGATGGTCAGACTTCTTCGTCAAGATCATGAACGATCAGTTTGAGGCCCTTCATGTTCCCAGAGCGAACAGATGCCATTGGGCTACACTAGCACGCGACAGGGACAAATGGAGACGTTACTGGCGCCCGCTCGAGCAAATCGACGACTAACGGGAAGTTAAGTGATTAAGTGATTAACGTTAATGGGAGTTTTGTTTGTTTTTTAGATTTCAGGCCAGCCACACTCAACAGTGCTCAGAACTTATTACTGGCTCTGCTTTCAGGGACCACGCCTGGCAGAGTTCAGGGGGTCAGACGGGGATGCCAGGGACAGAACCAGTCAGCAGCGTGCTAGATAAGTGCCCTGCCTGCTGTACTGTCACTCCAGTCCCTAATTTTAATTTTTGCTTGTGTGTACAAGTACACACACGTGTACTTAGAGCTTATTCCTGTGGTTCTGCGCTCAGGGAATCACTCCGGGCAGAGCTTGGGAGGGACCAAATGCAGAGCCAAGGAAAAGAACCTGGATGAGCATGTTCAAGGCAAGGCAAGCGCCTTATCCACTAACCATCTCTCCAGCCCCAGCTCTTCGGTGTTGCAAGTGCGCCTCTGCTCGTAGGGCAAGCGGGGACAGAATGTTACAGAATGAGGTCCTCTTTGAGGAAGCAAAAGGGCTGGACAAGTAGGGCAAAGAAGCCGGTCCAGGAGCCGCTGCAGAATCATCAGAGGCCCGGACAACAGCAGAACAGCTCTCCATGCAGAAGACAGCACCAGCCATGCGAGAGACAGGATGGTGGGGCCCCCTGGCTGCCTTCTTCAAGCTGCTGGTGCCCCCAGGACCACCCTGATCCTCCAGACTGCTCACTGAACTGCAGGTCTCCATCTGGGAGAGCTGAGTGGGCTCCACCTACCCAGCCAGCCTTCCACTTCTGCCCCTGTAACCACTGCCTGCCTGTGCAAGGCCGCCCCAGTGGAAACACACAGAACCATGGCACCCCCCCTCCACACACACACACATACCCCACAGCCCAGGAATATCCACAACACCAAAGGAGACACAGGATAATGTTCCCCTTTATTATGGTTCACTGAGTTACCACAGACAGACACACCGGCTCGGGCAGGTCCACTGCCAGCTGGAGGACAGTCAGCATCTCAGAGACGAGGAGAGACAGCAGGTACCAGACCAGCTCCCTGGCTGGCCACAGACCTGAAGATTCCCAGAACCTGCGCCTTTCCCCACCCCGTCTCCCAAGGCAGACGGTCAGGCAGAGACGCCTGTGTGCCCAGCGTCCACTTCTCATGCTGGCTCCCTTCCAGGAAAGTGCATAGTTGCCTGGAGATGCAGCATCCCAGGGCCTGGACGGGCTGGGCCGCACGCAGTATCAGGCCTTCCCATGGGCCGAGTCAGGGCGCTGCCGGGACAGGGAGCCGAGGGGGCGCGCGACCCAGCAGGTCTTGGATCCTGGGCTGGCAGTCGGACCACGGGCCTCTTAAAGCTATGGGAGACTAAGGGAGCCAGAGGCTGGGGTGGGATATGGGAGAAGGCCGGGGAGAAAGCGCCTAGACTGAGAGTCTCCAGGTCGTAGGGCCTCTACCGGCAACACCATCACAACATTTGGACCGGAACAGCCCCATTGGCCTGACATCACTGTCCTGGGAGTTAATGCTGGGTGGGGTGGGGTGTGCTGCCAAGATGAGGAAGGGCCAGGAACCAAGTCCGGCGGGAGGAGGGAAGCAAGTTAGCTTGAATGGGAAAGAGCAGAAGCTGGGTGTCCCCGCCCCACCAGCCCTCCTGTGTGGAGTCAGTGGACCAGAGAAGACTGCTGTAGTGCTCAGAGCCGCCCTGATGGGGTGGGGAAGGCACGGTCCCCTCCTGCAGGGTCCCGCCTCCCTCCGATCTCCCTTCCAGGCCCAGCCCTCCAAGCGCATCCCTTCTAATGGACCCAAATGGCATCCTACAGCTCCCAGGAAGCCAAGAGCCACTCAGAGATGCTAGCGCCAACCCAGAGGGCTGGGGCCTGCCAGACCTCAGCCCGGGACCTGCAGTGAGTCACACGGCTCTGCTCCAGTGCCACCTGAAAAACGCCACCCAGCAGCATCGGGGTGTCGGGTCACGGCAGCTGGAGGCACGCAGAGGGATGCAAGGGAGAGAGCAGGGGAAGAGCAGGGGAAGCAGAGTAGGGAGAGGAGGCTGCCCTCAGAGGCCAAGCTCAGCGAGCCAAGGAGCAAACACAGCATCCCCCTTCCCTAAGAGTCAGTACCCAGTGAGCGTGGCACCACCCGCACCCGCCTCTCTGCCTCCACTTCCTGTTTTCCAGGCTGGCTGAGCATCTGACTGCTACCTTGACCTGGGAAAAGACTGTCTCAGGAGGACAGATGGCTGAGACTACTCGGCCTTGGGGGAAACTAAGAAGTCACAGGGAGGGGGTGTTGGTGGAGAGAAAGCACGCGCGCTCACGCCTAGGCAAGAGAAGAGGTCCCAGGGACTGACAGGGAGGAGAGAGGGGGGTGGGGGCGGGCAGGAGACCCAGTTCAGCAGGACAAGGTGCGATCAATCCCATGCCTATGGCCCGTGCCCCCCTGCCCACCATACCATCTCTTCCCAGGAAGACCACCCAGGGAAAGATGTGTAGCTCATAACCCAGACTAGGGGGCCAGGCTCTCTGCTCCAGTCCCTGCCCCAGGAGGGGCCCCTGGGCCAAGCTCCACGCTGGCAGCCCGGAGGAGGGGAAGGGCTGGTTTAGTTCTAAACGGACATCTAGCACCACAGCAGAGACCATCACGGCACGCGAGTTCACAAGAGGACACACACACAGCTACCCCCGCCCTGGCCTGCTCCCCGAGAAGCTCACTGCTCCCGGGGTGCAGAGAGTGGACCCCAGGGGGTGGGCCACGGGGAGAGACGTATACATATATATGTACATATATATATAGAACTCTGATTCTTTGTACAAAGTGGGGGGAGGAGAGGAAGGAAAGGGGAACCCTGCTTGGTCACAAGAGAGGATGTGGCCGGAGCCCCCCACTGGCTCTCGGCACCCGGCCGGGCCTCCAGGCGGGCGCGGGCAGCTCACATCTCGTTGGAGTAGGTGTAGTTGGGGGTGGCGGAGTACTGCGTCTGTGGCTGGCTCATGGCGCCCTGGGCCGCACCCATGGCCGCGTTCTGGGCCGCCTGCTGCACGTGCGGGTTCTTCCATGCCCCTGTGGTCCACTCCTCCTGCGCCTTGCTGAAACTCCCCCCACTGCCCCGGTAGAACTTATGGACCTGCAGGAGGAGGAACAAGAGAAGGAGCGCCTCAGATGGAGGAAGGGGCCCACCCAGCGGTGAGCCTCTGTCCACTCACGCCTTCGGAGCCAAGCTCCCCCCCCAAGCAACTCCATACGCCCCCCCCCCCGGAAAAAAACCCCAATCCTCCTGTGCCCAGGGAGGGGCTCTTGCGGATCACCCCCCCTTCTCCCGGCAGCCCCCTCACTCTGGCCGCGAACACGTACCATGCTGAGGGCAATGAAGGAGAAGACGGCCACGACCGTGAACATGACGGTGGGGATGAGCATCACCACGGCCGAGCCGACGTTCGTGCCGAAGAAGGAGATGGTGGCGATCCAGCCGCTGGAAGAAGACGCAGCTTTGGGCCACCCTGCGTGGGTGGAGGGGGTCCCCAGCAGCCGCCTGACTCTTAGCAGGGAGAGCCATCCCTCACCGGATACAAAGGGGCCATGTTCTATGGCACCCAAAGTGCACGTGGCAAACCCTGGTACTGGGTGCAGGAAATGCCCCTCAGGTATCCGGTCCCTTCCCCTGGGCTCTCCCAGGATCCTGTACGTGCCCCAGCCCCTGCTTTTTTGTTTTGTTTTACTCTGTGTTTTGGGGGGCCACACCCAGCTGTGCTCAAGGCTTCCTCCTGCTCTACACTCAGGCATCACTCCTGGTGGGCTCGGGGGTCCCTATGGGATGCCAGGGGTGGAAGCCAGGTCTGCTGAGTATAAGGCAGGTGCTTTACCCGCTGTACTACTGCACCAATCCCGATTTTCAATCTTTTTTCCCCTGCACAGGCCGGAGGTCGAAAACCAGCTGGCTGCAAGGTCCTGCCTCCTCTTTCTCATTCAATAACTCAAGGTGCCTCCCCCGGGCCAGGACAGCGGTGAGCAAAGGACAGAGCCGGGAGCCAGCCTGCCCACCCTGGGTGAGTCCCAGACGCTGCAGACACTTACCAGACACCCCAGCCGGGGATGCCCACAGCCTGGATGATGCTAATGACCATCTGAGCCATGAAGGTGAAGAAGAACGCCATGAAACTGAAGGAGCTGTCGGTCCTGTGGCGGGAGAGACAGTTCCTATCATCCACTGGGCAGAGGGCCAGACTTCCCTGCCTTTGCCCCGTGCCCCCTGGGGGAAGGAGCATACAAGGACAAGTATGTCAAGGTCTTCATTAGGAGCCCCCAAAAGGCCAGTGCCCACCCGTAACCGCTGCCAGGCTCCACGTGTTAAACACTCCGTATGTGTGCAGCATTACAAGGCACAGACCGCCCCCGTGCGTGAAGAACAGACACCCCCTTCCCCCCACGAAAGCAGACGGCTGCACTTGGCTCGAATAAACACCCCATAGTCCAGGGATGGTCCCAGAACTCAGAGACAGAAAGGCCACCGCACTAGAGTGGACAGCCAGTCAGCAACAAGCTTTATTGCCCTACTAGCACACAGGACGGTCTGGTTGGCACAGGCACCTATGAAGGCCCATCGTGGGCAGTCCTCTGGACCTGGACAGACAGCCTTCTCGAAACAGGGACAAGAACCCCCTTGGCACAAAAAAAAATTGAAGTTCCCATCCAACCCAGGGGCAGCATGGCAGCGCCAGTGACGCGGGGATGGGCGGTCCCTTTGGCACAGCACTGAAGATCTCATGGGCACACAGTGTCGCGTGCTGGGTCCACGTGCTCCTACAGAGACGTCCACACGGACCAAATCAGAAGCCCCGTGGGCGCCGCCGAGACAGGCGGCTACTTTGGCACAAGGTAACGTGCAGCTGACTAGGGAGAGAAAAACAAGCTCTGTGTTACCTCTGCCTTCTCCTGCCGTCTGGGGCGTAAACGGGGGGAAGTGAACTTGGGGGGGGGGGAGAAAAGATAAAGAGAAGAGACGGGGGGAGACGGGCAGAGAGACAAGACACGGGGCTGGGGTCCGTGGCAGTCACTTACTTGAAGGCCTTGTAAATGGGCCGAAACCAGCAGACGTAGGAGCAGGGTGTGAAGAGGATGAGCCAGAGAAAGGCGAGGCCAAAGTTGGTGGCTCCCCCGCCTCCGATCAGCCACGCGAGGCAGCCCACCAGGTTCACGGCCAGCGTGACGCTGTTCACTGCAGCCCCAGGAACCCACACACACAGCGGACGCGCGCGTGCGCACACGCACACACACACACACACACACAGCAGCACATGGAGACACAAGAGCACAAACAGCCACCATCCAACATGCAGCCAGCACAGATGAGCCGACGCCCACCGAGATTCACAGCCATGATCCACAGGGGCCAACACACACACACAGACACACAGGGACACACAGACACACACACAAACGCACACACACAGAGAAGTAAAGACGGTAAGAAAGAAAGCTGGGAGGGAGCTCAGCCCCACCCCACCCCACTCCTAGTTCTGAGCATCTAAGAAACCCTCAGCTGGGTCCCGGAGGCCCCATACAGCAAGCAGCGTTGAAGGGCCCTAAAGCTCCAGATGGCAGAAATGCTTTCTTCTTATAAAATGGCCTGAGTTGGGGTCGAAGCGACAGAAAGCAGGGAGGGGATCTGCTTTGCCTCTGGCTGACCCAGGTTCAATCCCCAGCATCCCATATGGTCCCTCGAGCCTGCCAGGAGTGATTCCGCAGTGCAGAGACAGGACTAACCCCTAAGCACCACTGGGTGTGGCTCAAAAATCCAGTGAACCGATAAAAAGAAAAATGACCCACGGGCCGGGGAGAGACTCGGGGAGCTGGAGCACTGCATTCCATGAGGGAGACCTGGGCTCAACCCCAGCACTACATGCCCTCCCCTCACCCCTCTAGAGACCCCCCACATCTCCAGGAGGATGACCTCAGCTCCAGGCCCTCCAGACCCATAGCAACCACCAAATCCAAGCATCGAAACCCAGCTTTTGGGGGCCGGAGAGACAGTACAGCGGGTAGGGCATTTGTCTTGTATGTGGCAACCTGCGTTTGATTCCTGGCATCCCATCCCATATGGTCCCCCGAGCACCACCAGGAGTAATTCCCGAGTGCAGAGCCAGGAGTAACCCTGAGCATTGCAGGGTGTGACCACCCCCCCCCCCCCGCAAAAAAAAAAAAAAGAAAGAAAAGAAAAACCCATCTTTCCTTTCCTCCTGCAAGGCAGGGCCACGAAAAGGAGAAAGTAAAAGATCCTGAGGCACCGTCTCTTCAAGACAAAGCCCCATCCACCTTGCACATCAACGGAGCCGGCAGCAGTGCCTGGGACCTCCCCCATCAGTGACTCCAGCTCTTAGACAACGAGCCTGCCACCTCCTCCAAGAAGCCCTCCTGCTGTCGTTTTATCCCCCTGCCAAGCCTCGGATCTCCTACAGACCTGCACGGCCCAAGAACAACTCAACCAGACTAGAAGCTCCCCAGAGCTGGACCAGGCTATACCCCGCCCCCACCCCCTACAGTCCAAGCTAAACCTCAGAATCACAGGATCACTGAATCACAGGAGAGACCTCAAAGACACTTGCTCTGCTGCGGGCACCAACACACACGCAGCGGTTTCTGTCCAGAGTATCAGGCTGAGTTCAAGGCGCAGTGGAACGCAAGGAAGGCAGGTTCCCCCCAGCCGCAAGCAGCCCGGCCTCACGGATCCTTCCTCTGGGCGAATCTAGAGCATCTCAAGTCCGTGCAAGTTCCTGGGAGTCCCATGGTGGACAGGTGCCCGGAGGGCTTAGCGGGTATTTACAGCTCTTAAATCCGCTCCTGGCGAAATCTTCTCGCGGGCAGTTCCCAGAGCCCAGGGTGGGAGTGAGTACTGCTGAGTCTGACCTCTTCACCCTGTGACCTGAGTCGCCCCATCTTGGGGTCCCATCTTGGGAGGGGTCTGTCTTCCTGGGTGTTCCAGCTGAACGGTCTCCACCCCGTTCACTGGCCCCCATCTCCTAGAACCAAGGTGTTCTTATTGATGGTGACTGTCCTGTGGGGCCACCCTGGCGATGCTCAGGGTTGACTCCTGGCCCTGTGCTCAGGGAATCACTCCTGACCAGGATCAGAGGACCACATTCTCGCCCCATCTTGGGGTCCCATCTTGGGAGGGGTCTGTCTTCCTGGGTGTTCCAGCTGAACGGTCTCCACCCCGTTCACTGGCCCCCATCTCCTAGAACCAAGGTGTTCTTATTGATGGTGACTGTCCTGTGGGGCCACCCTGGCGATGCTCAGGGTTGACTCCTGGCCCTGTGCTCAGGGAATCACTCCTGACCAGGATCAGAGGACCACATTCGGTGCCAGGCACGGAATCCGTGTTGGCTACATGCAAGGCCAGTGCCTTCCCCGCTGTCCTACCTCCCGCCGGTCCCCAGTGTTGGGGCTGATTTCAGCCCACTCCGCAGCCCCCCTGACGTAGTACCCGGTGTTGCTGCCTGAGACCTTCCTGGGAATTAGAACCACATCCCGATCCACCCTATGCGGCCCCCAGCTGTGCTCTCCACCCACCTGCCTTGCTCTGGCTTGGGTCCATGACTCACTTCACCCACAGTCTTCCTCCCTCCCTCCCTGGTGCATCTTCAGACCCACTCAGGAGCACAGTGACATCACTCCCATCTGAACAGGAGCCGGATGTCGCCGGGAAAGACACACAGAGGGTGCCAGGTGCATCCATGGCAGCCCCTCCCCAGGCCCTGCACACAGCCTGGACATCTCAGGGGGCAGGTCTCCTTTGGGGGGAGAAGGGGTCACCATGTGTTTGCATTCTGATCCCATGTTCCACACTCTCGCCTCTTCCTCTACATCGCAGCGGCTACAAAACACGGAAGCTGCAGCCACTTCCTTATTCGCTCCCTGTCATCTGCAGACCCCCCAGGCCTACCCCGTCCCTTCCTGTTCTGTGTAATCTGCGAAAAGTCCCTTCCCGACCCAAAGGCCACAGCAGTCCTCAAAGCAAAGTCTGCCTGTGTAATATGATTTGTAGGAAGATATCTGATCCTTCAAATGATCAAAATAGGGGCTGGAATGATAGCACAGCCAGTCAGGCACTTGCTGTGTGTGTGGCTGACCCAGGTTCAATCCCCGCGCCCACCTGAGGACCCCTGAGCCCCACCGGGGGTGAACCCTGAGCTCAAAGCCAGGAGAGGGACTGGAGTGATAGTACAGCAGGTAGGGTGTTTGCCTTGCACTTGGCCGACCTGGATTCGATTCCCAGCATCCCCTATGGTCCCCCGAGCACCATCAGTAGTAATTCCTGAGTGCATGAGCTAGGAGTGACCCCTGTGCATCGCCAAATGTGACCCCCCCCCAAAAAAAAAGCCAGGAGGAAGCTCAGAGCACCACTGGGTATGGCCCCAAAAATAAAATAAATAAGTGACTCGGTGATGGGGTGGGAAGCGGGTCTCCCCTGTGGCTCTGACACTCTCTGTGTGCAGACGGGAGTGAGTGGAATTCTCGAACACCCTGCAGGTGCGGGGACCCCCTGACAGTTTATCTGCAGCCCCCTGCTGCCGGGTCTGCCTTCTGCATCCCTTCCGGGCCGTGCAAAGCAGCTAAGGGCAGGCCTGGCTCTGGGCAAGGTGAACCCCTACTGTGATCACACATGACGGGGTCTAGGCCGCCGGGGAGAAAGACCTAACACACAGCCTGCCGTCCTGCACATGCCTCAGAATCCTCTGGCTAGCCGCGGGCACAGCCAAGCCCCTTTCCCACCCAACTGCCAGAGACCATCAGAAACGGACGCCTTTCAAACACTGCCCTCATGACCCAAGAGCATGAGAATGCCTCCCCCCCTCAAGGGCAGGGACTTCACTGCTCTGTGGGCACCAATGTCCTCCTCATCCCGATGGAAGGACCAGCCTGGCTTGGCCCGGGTCGCTCCCCACCCCTGGCTGAATGTGCTTCTTTCTGAGCCGCTTTTCAGAGAAAGCCAGAAAAATGAGGCTCTGAAGGAAGGGTTCCACCGAGCCATGCCCAGCAGTTCCCTGGAGAACTCCCCCCGCGGGGAGGGAGCAGAGAGGCTGACGCTGCTGACAGACCCGGCCAGATGCACGGAGTGGGAAACCAGGGGAGGGAAGCCAGCAGCAGAGGCGTAGGCGGGCGACAGAGGGAAACTGAGGCCCAGCAAGGGGGCTGGGCCATGAGAGGAGCCTGCGGGGAGCCGGGATGAAGCGGGGTGGGGGGTACTGCATGCAGTAATGGGGCCTAAGCAGAGCAGGCCTTCGGACCCACCCCCAGCGCCACCCCCGTCTCTGCTCCCCCTCGGCACTCACGCATCCAGAGGTAGTAGAGACGCTTGGTCATGCTGAGGTGCTGTGGAGGGATGTCAGCCTCGAAGTCTTGGTAGAAACATGGCTTCAGAGGGATGAACTTGGGCAACGGGGGGAAGTTGTTCACTTTCTCTGTGGGGGAGGCACACACAGCACATATCACTTTCAAGTCTCTCCTGAACACCCAAAGGAGCCCTCCTCCCCCGGCTGGAGCTGCACCCCCAGCCAGACCCGGCTCCCAGGGGCCTGGAGGGAGGTTCCCGAAGGAACCAGAGGTCCTAGACAGAACCTCTGGGAAAAAATAAAATAAATGCGGGGCTGGAGTGATAGCACAGTGCGTAGGGTGTTTGCCTTGCACACAGCCAATCCAGGTTCGATTCCCAGCATCCCATATGGTCCCCCAAGCACCGCCAGGAGTAATTCCTGAGTGCAAGAGCCAAAAGTGACCCCTGAGCATCATTGGGTGTGACCCAAAAAGCTGTGACTGTCACTGTCCTCCCGTTGCTCATCGATTTGCTCGAGTGGGCCCAGCAACGTCTCCATTGTGAGACCTGTTGTTACTGTGTTCGGCATATGGAATACGTCATGGGGAGCTTGCCAGGCTTTGCCATGCGGGCGAGATATTCTTGGTAGCTTGCTGGGCTCTCTGAGAGGGGCAGAGGAATTGGACACGGGTCAGTTGGGTTGGCCGTGTGGAAGGCAAATGCCCTACTGCTGTGCTATCGCTCCAGCCCAACCCAAAAAGCAAAAATAAATAAATAAATAAATAAATGCAATAAATAAAATTATATTAAAAATAAACGCCTCCCTGGGGTGAGCCCCCTCCTCAGCTGGAGCCAGTTCCGGGGTTGGGATGAGCAGCAGCGCTGGCTTCCAGCCTCTGCTCCAACTCACAAGCTCACCAGTCTTTCCCAGACCCTTCTCCAGATTTCCATCTACCCAGTCCCTAACCCCATAGTGCATGCTGGGCTAATGGTCCCTAGAGGTCCCACCAGCTCTGGTATTCTGGACATGAATGAGCCTGCAGAAACCAAACAGCTCAGAATCCAGAATTATAGCTCCCGGGATGTGGGGCCAGAGACAGTCCAGGAGTGACGTGCTGGTCTTGCATGACGAGGACCCCAGTTTGATGGCTGGTACCAGATGGTCCTAAAGCACAGGGCTATGAGTAGCCCCCGATCACCCTGAGGTGTAGATCAACAGCCCGCCCCCCAAAATATATATACATATATCTCAGAATATTAGGGAGTTGGGGGCTGGAGAGATAGGAGAGCAGGGAGGGTCTTTGCCTTGCACATGGCTGACCTGGGTTCAATCCCATATAGTCCTCTTATGCCCTCCAAGAGTGATTCTCGAGTTCAGAGTCAGGAGTAACCCCTGAGCATCGCCAGGCATGCTTCCCCCACCCCCCCCCAAAAAAAAATATATATATACATATTTTAAATCTCAGACAATTAGGGACCTGGGGCTGTAGAGACAGGACAGCGGGTAGGGCAGCTCCCTAATGTTCTAAGAGGGCTTTAGCACCACACAGGGTCCCCCAAGGCCTGCCAGGAGTGATCCCTGAGTACAAGGCCAGGTGTAAGCCCAGTGTGGCACAAACAACCACAACAAGGCGAACATATTAGGAAGCAATCATGCCAATGGAGGCAGTGACAGAGCCAGGTGCTACTCACCCACCAGGATGTGGGGAAGCTGGGTGCCCAGTCCCGAGGCTCAGAGGCCTGGCAACCAGGCTCATTGTGTTTGTAGGGGGGACAACCACCTGGTGCTCTGTGGCGCCTGCAGGATGCAGCGCAGGCCTGGACCTGGAGCTCCATGGGTAAAGTAGGTGCTCGGGCCCAAGGATCCTCTCTTGGGCCCAGCCAGTGTGACCCAGAGGCTGGGGACAGACAGGGAAAACCCGGGAACCAACAGTCAGAGGCACCTGACCTCCAACACTAAGGGGTGAACAGGGACGAGGACCCCCACTCTGCACTCGCTTTCACCCCCTCCACACACAGCCCACCTTCACCTTACCCGCCATGGTGGCACCAGCTGGCCCGGGGGGGCTCACACCTCTTTGTCCTCAACTGGAAGGAAAGAGAAGCCAAAGACGGGTAAGAATCGCGGCCCAGCCAACCACCCCGTTCTCACCCCCAGTGTGGCCGGCAGCAACCGGCAAGACAGGGCTCCCACCACCAGAGCAGGAAGAGCTCCGGGAGGGGACACCCCCCTGACACAGCCCCCGGTCACCAGGCCTGCCCACTGGCTGTGACAGGGCACAGAATCTACCATATCTCTGTGTACCTTATTTTTTGTTTTTGTTTTTTTTGCTCTGCACTCAGGGATCACTCCTGGCAGGGCTCGGGGGACCAGATGGGCTGCCTGGGATCGAACCCAGCTCAGCTGCCTGTGAAGCAAGCACCCTGCCCACTGTACTCTCTCTCGGATCCCTCATCACGCTGTTTTTTTCCCAACAACACCAACAATTTTTTGAAAGTTTCACCGCTATGGTCACACTCCACCTTTCCGTCTTTCCTTTAAAAAAAATTGGGGCCACAGCTAGAGGTGCTCAGGGCTTACTCTTGGCTCTACAGCTCAGAAAGTATTACTTGTGGGGCTCAGGGGACCATATGGGATGCCAGGAATCGAACCCAATATGGCTGTGTGCCAGGGAAGCACCCTACCTGATTTACTATCTCCAGCTCCTAAATGGGCTGATTTTGTTTTGTTTTGGGCTTTGGGGGTCACACCTGGAGATGCTCTCAGGGGTTGTTCCTGACTCTGCACTCAATTACTCCTGCCACCGCTCAGGGGACCATATGGAATGGTGGGGATTGAAACCAGGTCGGCCGTGTGCAAGGCAAATGCCTTACCTGCTGTACTACTGCTCTGGCCCCAAACAGGCTGATTTTTGGAAAAGGACAAGCACAGGGGGCTGGAGCAATAGCACAGCGTGTATGGCATTTTGCCTTGCACGCAGCAGACCCGGGTTCGATTCCCAGCATCCCATATTGTCCCCCGAGCACCGCCAAGAGTAACTCCTGAGTGCATGAGCCAGGAGTAACCCCTGTGCATCGCTGGGTGTGACCCAAAATGCAAAAAAGAAAAGAAAAGAAAAGAAAAGAAGAGGACATGCACAGTATGACTGGAGCTGAGACACCTACAAAATGACAGGGTTCGTCTGAATCCTGAGACTTGTCTGGATGCTTCTTACATAATTTTGTACAAATATGTCCTCCAACACTTCAAAACTTACCCCAAAGCAAAGCAAACTCTAAAACTGAGAAACAACAACCAACTCTAAGCAAGCTGAGAACCCACAGAGGGAAGAATGGGGAACCTGATCAATGGACTCTGCTCTCTTAGGATGAATCTCCAGGGCAGAACAGCTGGCAAGGACGGGTATGTGCTCACAGGTGCACTACAGTGCGGGTACTGGCACGGGATGTGAACACGCAGGTGTGCTGCCAGAGCGGACAGGGGTGTGTTCATAGGGCTGGACCCAACTTCTCAATGTTAAGAAAGTGAAGATGGGGGGGTGGAGAGATAGTACAGCAGGGAGGGCACTTGCCTTGCAGGCAGCTGACCCAGGTTCAATCTCTGGGTACCATCCCATATGGTACCCAGAGCACCACCAGGAGTGGTTCCTGAGTGAGAGCCAGGAGTAACCCCTGAGCCCAGCTGGGTGTGGCCCAAAAAGAAAGGAAAGAAAAAGAGAAGGGAAGGGAAGGGAAGGGAAGGGAAGGGAAGGGAAGGGAAGGGAAGGGAAGGGAAGGGAAGAAGGGAAGGAAGGAGGGAGGGAGGGAAGGAAGGAGGGAGAAAGAAGAAAAGAGAGGCTGGAGAGAAAGTATAGCAGGTAAGACTCTGGCCTTGCACACAGTCAACCTGGGTTCAATCCCCAACATCCCATATGGTCTGCTGAGCACCACCAGGGGTAATTCCTGAGTGGAGTAAACCCTGAGAGTCACTGGGTATGGCCACCCCAAAAAAAAGTGGGGGAAGAGAGAAGAAGAAGAAGAAGAAGAAGAAGAAGAAGAAGAAGAAGAAGAAGAAGAAGAAGAAGAAGAAAAAGAAGAAGAAGAAGGAAGAGGAGGAGGAGGAGGAGGAGGAAGAGGAGGAGGAAGAGGAGGAGGAAGAGGAGGAGGAAGAAGAGGTGGAGGAGGGAGAGAGAGAGAGAGAGAGAGAGAGAGAGAGAGAGAGAGAGAGAGAGAGAAAGAGAGAGGAGATATAGGCCAGAGAAGATCGTACCATTGTACCAGGGTTAAGGTGCTTACTGTGAATGCAGTCAAACCAGTTCGATCCCTGACACCATGTGGTCCCCTGAGCCTCGAGCACAGACAGGAGCAGCCCCTAGAACCACCAGGTATGACTCAAACCACACACGCACAAAAAATAAATAAGAGCCCGAGTGATAGTGCCGGGGGGAGGGAGCGTGCCTTGCACACAGCCCACTGGGTTCAATCCTCGGCATCCCATATGGTCCCCAAGCACTGCCAGGTGTGGCCCAAAAATCTTTAAAAAAATGTAAAATAAAAGCTGAAGAAAAATATGATCAGGAGAAAAACATGACCTCTTTTCTTTCGTTCCCCCACCATGCCAGGGATCAAGCCCAGAACCTCACAGATGCAAGGCAGGGCTGTCCCACGGAGTGACAGCCCCTGCAAGGAGGAAAATATGACATCAGCAACGGATTAAAACACATTGCATGGGAAAAAATTAAAAATTAAAATACGCCGCAGGGAAAGAAGGCCTGAGGCCATGGTGAATCACCAAGAAAGGGAGGAGGGAAAGGAAACGGCCTACAGATGTCAAGGGAATGAGCAAGTTTTCTAAATCACCGTTTGGCTACCCCTGGGCAAGAACTGACATAAAAGGAACATCAGCACTGTGAAACCACAGGGTGGGAGGTGGCTGGTGAGAAGCAGAGTCACAGTCTGAGAATGTCCCTGCAGGTCCCTCAGCAATCCTGAGGGGAAAGGCACAGCTCGAGTGAGAGGGCTCTGCCTCTCTCTCTGTTTTTTTTTCTTTTTTTTTTTGACTTTTTGGTTCACACCAGGCGATGCTCAGGGGTTACTCCTGGCTCAGCACTCAGGATTTACTCCTGAAGGTGCTCAAGGACCATATGGGATGCTGGGGATCGAACCCGGGTCGGCTGCGTGCAAGATAAATGCCCTACCTGCCGTGCTAGTATTCCAGTCCCTAGGGCCCATCTCTAATGCCAGGGACCAAACAGCATGGCTGAGGATGGGGGGAAATAACGTCCTAGGTGACACACATACAGAGGGACAACAATCAGCTCAAGGCCATTGGAATAGAAGCAGGAATAGAATCAATCGAATCAATCCAGACTATGGGAAATTTCCCAAGGCAGATGGTAATATCACAACACAGTAGGGGCTGGAGCAGTAAAATAGTGAGACTTGGGTCTAATTCCCGGCCCCACATGTGGTCCCCTGTACACCACACCAGGGGTGATCCCTGAGTAGAGGGTCAGGAGTGAGTCCTGAGCACCACCAGGCATGGCCCAAACACCAAAAAACTAAAATTTCAGGGCTGGAGGGATGGCTCAGTGGACCAGAGCATACGCTCTCATGCGGAAGGCTCAGGTTTGATCCCCAGCATTACATATGGTCTTCAGAGCACTGCCAGTGTGACCTGAGCACTGAGCCTGGAGCAGCCCCTGAGCACTGCCATGTGAGCCTCACCACCCCCCCAAAAAAATCCTTCATAGTAAATATGTAACAGATAGCTTCCCTTGGGGCCGGAGTCATAGTACAATGGGTAGGGCATTTGCCTGCACGCAGCCAACCAAGGTTCAATCCCCGGCATCCCATACTGTCCCCTGAGAACCGCCAGGAGTAATCCCTGAGCACCACTGGTGTGACCCAAAAAGCTCCGCCCCAAACAAAACAGATAAGCTTGCCTTCCTTCCTTCCTTCCTTCCTTCCTTCCTTCCTTCCTTCCTCCTTCCTTCCTTCCTTCCTCCTTCCTTCCTCCCTCCCTCCCTTCCTTCCCTCCCCCTCCCTTCCTCCCTTCTTCCTTTCTTCCACTCTTTATTTTTCTTTGGTGAAGCAAACAGTTTTTAACTATTTAATTTTACAAACTTGTTCATGATGATTTGTTACACTCAATATTCCAACACCAATCCTACCCCCATTGCACTTCCCACCACCATTATTTCCAATTTTCCTAACCACCACTCAAGCCTGTCCCAATCGCAGAACCTAAATAATTTATTTTATATTGCTTGTTATGAATAATTTGCTAAAAATGATCAAAAAAGCTTTTCTTAGAAGAAAGTGTGTGAAGATTGTCGTATCTCACCACAGAGCCATTAAACCCCTGTATAAGAGATTACTAACATGTGGGGTAGATTAAGCCTTGTATGTTAATATTTTCTTATCACATTGGCAAGCAAATGGTTTAATTAGAAAGCATTGATCTAGAGCAACAGAACAGAGGGTAGAGTGCTAGCCTAGCACAAGGCCAACCCAGGTTCAATCCCTGGCATTCCATGGTTCCCAGAGCACAGGCCAGGAGTGATTCCTGAGTACAGAGTCGGGAGTAAGCCCTGAGCACTGCTGGGTGTGAGCCCCCCCCCAAAAAATTTTTTTTCAGAACAAAAAATGGAGATATTCATATGTATTTGCATATGGTGACACAGAAACAAGGGTTGCAAGCTGTGAAGAAAAAAAAGACGTGTGGCCCCTTCTAGAGACAGAAGGGTTGGAAAGAACAGAATTTTCACTCAGTAGCTATGTCATGTAATCTAAGACATCACCAATTTTGTTTTGGTTTTTTTGGGGGGGCGGTCACACTAGGCGGTGTTCAGGACTTACTCCTGGCTCTGTGCTCAGGGATCACTTCTGGTAGGGCTCGGGGGCCTTATGGGGTGTGGAGGGGGATCGATCCCAGGTCAGCAGAGAGCAAAGCAAAGGCCCTATTCGCAGTACTATCGCTCTCGCCCCAAGACATCAACAATTTTAAAACAGATCATTATTTTATTTACCAAAGAAAGAAGAAAATTCCATCTCATAATTCCTCCAACATTTTAAAGACACACTGAAATGTTTTGAGGAATCCAAAATATTCATCTTAAAATTAATTAAACGTAGAACTTTTTTTGAATTTTGAATCATGGCAATGTTTCAAATGTACTAAAAATATGTTTAAAATGTTAAAACCTGCTTGTCAAAAATTAAAAATAAAAGGAGGCTGGAGAGGAGGCCAGAGAGACATTATAGTGGGGAGGGCGTTTGCCTTTCACACAGCCAACCCGGGTACGATCCCCGGCATCCCATATAGACCTCTGAGCATCACCGGGAGTTAACTCCTGAGTGCAAGAGCCAGAAGTAACCCCCTCAGTATTACCAGGTATGACCCAAAAACTAGGGAGAAAAATGAAGAAAAAGGCGAGAGCACCAACTGAGCACACGCTTTGCATGCTGGAGGGCAAGGGTCTATCCCTGCCACCACGCGTCCCCTGGGCATGCTGGAGGCCTGGGGTCCATCCCCACCACCACAAGGTCCCCTGGCACCACCACCAGAAGTGACTCCCAGGCACGAGGCGAGCTGCAGCCCCACCTGTGCCAACACCTTGCGTGGCCCATAAAGCAACAAACAAGAAGGAAAAGTCAAGAAGGAAAATGAAGGCGCAACTAATGTGACAGGAAGAAAACCAGGAGCGTGGCCAAGTATGACAGATGCCACGAAAGGGTAGGCAGGGAATACACCGGGCGGAAACAGGCTCTCTGCACAGAGCGGCAAGTCATGTGGGACCCAGGAGGAACTGAGCTCATGGAGGGGTAGGGCTGGCCGGGCCGTGCCCAGAGCTGGCCGATCAGACAAGCAGCACAGCTGCAGACGGCCACCGACGGAGGTGGGGCCCAGGGTCAGAGGGGGCGGCTGGGCTGCGGCGGGGCTGTGGAGTCTTCGCTCTCGAAGGAAACAGGCTGCCAATGGCAGGGACGCAGGGTCAGGGAGAGGGGTCAAAGGGGCCATGCTACGTGTGCGAGGCCCAGGCTTCAGCCCTGGCACGGCACCCAGAGCACTGTGCTGGGAGTAGTTCCTGAACACAGCCAGGTGTGGCCCAAAAACAAAAAGCAAAAGCCAGTCCGGGGTGAAAGCTTCCATGGGAAGAAAAGCAAATGCCAGGGGCCCTGGGGACGCGGTGTGCCCCGCCAGGCAGTGGGGCCGCCCCGTGGAGGATGGACATGCTGCAGAACTGAAGCTCCAGTATCTGCTTCGATTTTCTCTGCCAGCCAGGAGACAGGCTGGACTTGGGAGGGAGGAGGCAGAAAACGCAGGGAGGTCAGCTGGCAAGGCCAGCACAGCCTGAGAAATGGTCTGGGAGCACAAGAGGAAAGGCAGTGAAAACATAAGCGGCACCTCCCAGGAGGTCCTGATGAAGCCAGGAGGACATCCCGGAGGGAGAAACATCTGCGCTAGCGCCCTCACCCCCAACCCAGTCAAAGGCTACAACAAACGGTTCACAGAGGGAGCAGATGTGAAGGTCAGAAACGGCCAGCAGCGTCCACTAAAGGACCAGAGGGAGAACAAGGATGGGCCAGATTGATGCTACAGCAGGTAGGGCGCTTGCCTTGCACACAGCCACAACCAGGTTGGATTCCCAGCATCCTGCACGTTCCCCTGAGCACCACCAGAAGTGATTTCTGAGCACAGAGCCAGGAGTAACTCCTGAACATCGCTGAGTGTGGTCCCAAAACATAAACAAATAAAACATAAAACATATAAAACATAAAAACAAAACATACAAACAAACAAACAAGATACAGACAAAGCTGTGAGTGAAAAGAAGAAAAGGCAAAACAGGACCTAAAGGTGGAAGACACAGTCCTCCGGGCAATGAAGGGCAAGGGTGAAATTTAGGGCTTTATCCTCAGAGCCTTGAAGTCATTGAGAAGCCCTATTTTTTTTTCCTTTTTGGGTCACATCCAGCAATGCACAGGGTATACTCCTGGCTCATGCACTTACCCAGGAATTACTCCTGATGTTGCTCGGGGGACCATATGGGATGTTGGGAGTTGAACCCGGGTTGGCCGCATGCAAGGCAAATGCCCTACCCACTGTGCTATAACTCAGGCCCCTGAAAAACCCTATTCTTACTGAAAACATAACCGTGGGGCCAGGGAGCTGGCTCAATGGGCTGAGTGTATTCAGGAACCCGGGTTTAATTCCCCACTCCACGCCATGTGGTCCCTAGACCACTGCCCCAAGTGGCTCAACCAGGCGTGGCCCCAAAACAATACAATAAAACAATACAAAAGAACACAAAATGGGGCCTGAGGCCATAGTACAGCAGATAGGGTATGTGTCTTGCACGTGGCTGGCCAAGGCTTGATCCCCAGCATCCCATATAGTCCCCCAAGCACCACTAGGAGTAATTCCTGAGTGCAGAGCCAGGAGTAACCCCTGAGCTTCATCGGGTGTGGTCCCCCCCCAAAAAAAGAAAAAAGAGAACACAAAACAAAAATATAATCTCGAGGTTCGTGTGTGTGTGTGTGTGTGTGTGTGTGTGTGTGTGTGTGTGTCGGGGCAGGGTGGGGGAAATCAAAGCATCGTATTAGGGGTTTTTAAGAGAGACACTGTCCTTAGCCAGTAGGGTCGCCATAGTAGTACAACCACAGAAATGGTTTCTGTGTTTGTTTCTGTATCAGGGACCACACCTGGCAATGCTCAGGGCTTACTCCTGGCTCTGCACTCAGGGACTATCCCTGGGAAGCTCTGGGAAGCAAATGGGGTCCCGGGAATCATACCCAGCCCTAACAACCATCCCTGCTATGCTATCTCCCCAGCTCCTGTTTGCTTGAACAAAGTCTATACAAGCACATGTGACAAACATGGAGACTCTATCCAGCTGTCCTATAAGCTGTTTTTTTCCACTCAGCAGCAAAGGGTTCACTGAACATGTTTCATGTCAATAATCCAGGTTATCACAATCTGTTTAGTGAACCGGGGCAGTGAGGTGCGGTACCTGCAGCTCTGACCTTGGGAGGTCACAGCTGCCAGGGGTGGGGGAGGAGGGCCAGAGACCACGCAAGGAGGGAGAAAAGGAAAACACAGGCCTGGTATAAAGAGTCTTTCGAAATACTTGGTGGAAAAATTTTTTACTGTTGGTTTTTGGGCCACACCTGGCTATGCCCAGGACAGGCTCCTGGCTCTGCACTCAGGGGTCACTCCTGGTAGAGTTCTGGAGACCACACAGGGTGCCAGGGATCAAATCGGGCCACTCGCAGGAAAGACCCTTCCCCGCTACACTGTATCTATCTTTGGCCCTTGGCAGAAATTTTAACACACACATGCAACAGTAAAACCCCAAAGGATTAATACATTGTATCTCTTGGTAGTGCAATAAAAAAAGTATGTGGGGTTTGTTTGTTTGTTTTTCTTTGTTTGTTTGTAGAGATGCTCAAAGTTAACTGCTGGCTCCCTGCTCACGGGAGTCCTCCCGCATAGAAAGCACATGAAGGAACCTTTTGAGTCATCACCCTGGCCTTCGGTATTTAGTTTTTGTTTTGTTTTTTTGAGCCCACTCGTCTTACACATGGCTCTGTGCTTAGGGATCACTCATGGCGGGGCGTGGAGTACCAGGGATTGAACCTAGGTCAGCCTGGTTGGCTGTGTGCAAGGCAAGAACCCTACCCACTGTACTATGACTCTCGCTTTTTTTAAAAAATAAAATGTTACATACAAACCTTCTGGACAAAACCAGACAAAGTGGGCGAGAGTGAAGCACAGCTGGTAGGACGCTTGCCCTGCACACGGACAACCCAGGTTTGATCCCAGACATCCCATATGGTCCCCCGAACCCACCAGGAGTGATTCCTGAGTGCAGAACTAGAGTAAACCCTGATCACTGCTGAATATACTCTGAAAATCAATAGGGGGAAAAATGTTTTTCCTAATGTTTTGAGAAATACCAATTAAAGATAAAAATCTTTAACGGTTACATCTTAGGACCAAACCAATTATACAGAAATACAGAGAATAGGTCACTGGCCTTGCATACAGCCAACCTGGGTTTGATCCTGGTACCACTTATGGTCCCTGAACCCGTCCAAGAGTGATCCCTGAGCACAGAGCCAGGAGTGAGCCCTGAGCACTGCCAGGTGTGACCCCCAAACAAAAACACGAACAAGAAAATCTGACAGCAGCTGAAGAACATGGGACTGGAAAGGATTTTCCAGATCTGAAACTCCCGCGTGTTTCTAATCCAGGAGCATATTTATCAAATGAGAGGAAAGTCTGGAGGAAACCATGGAGGGACTAAAGACAGGGGGCGGGGGGTGGAGGGGAACCAGTGGATGAACTCTGGTCTCTGGGGAACCAAGCGGGGCTGAAGTCCACTGAGAGCGCGCCCAGAACTCAGGGCGTTTCTTTGCTGGCACTGACAAGCAGGAGGCGCTGCTGGGGCCTTCCCTCCGGCCACAGACCACCCCAGGGCCCTGTCCAGAGCTTTGGTCCAGTTTGGAATAAAACTCCCAGAAAGCAGGGAGGTGAAGGAAGAGGCATGGTCACCGGACAGGAGGAGACCCTGGCACTAAAGGAGAGGAGGGGGACCACAGGGAATAGCACAGTGGGGAGGGTGTTTGCTTTGCATGAGGCCAACCCAAGTTGGATGCCCGCCATCTAATATGGTCCCCTGAGCACTGCCAGGAGTGATCCCTGAGCATCCCCAGATGTGACCCAAGACAAAAACATAAAAGAAAGAGGAGCAGAGAAGCAGAAGCAGATTGTGGGGTGCAAGGAGGCCCTTGGAACATCCACATTCTGGAGGTGGAATCCAGAGCTGGTAGCTGGGCTTGGGGGGGGGGGGGGACACGAAGGACAGGTGGCCACTGAGGACTCAGCCACGAACTCTGCATGTTGGAGCCTGGGTTTGATTTCCAGCATAGCCAGGACTGCCCCAAGCACTGTGGGGAGTAGCTTCCACGCTTTTGGGGGGAGCCTACACATCCTCCCAAAAATAGCAGTATGGTCCTTCAGAGCAAGGGTCAGCGAATGACTAAAACCCTGGACCAGACACTGCAGCAGGAAGAGATGCTGGGGCTGGAGCAATAGCACAGCGGATAGGGCGTCTGCCTTGCACGCGGCCGACCCAGGTTCGATTCCCAGCATCCCATATGGTCCCCTGAGCACCGCCAGGGGTAATTCCTGAGTGCAGAGCCAGAAGTGACCCCTGAGCATCGCTGGGTGTGACCCAAAAAGCAAAAAAAAATTAAAAAAAAAAAAGCAGAGAACTGTCCCCAAGCAGGTAAAATGGGTCTGGACTGTGAGGATAAAGCGGGGCATGGGGTTCAGGGGTGCCACATGGCCAGGCAAGATTCAGGGTGTCTGGGAAAGGTCAGGAGGCCAGGTCCTGTACGAAGGGGCTCTGGTACGGGGCCCCCCAAATGGAGTGGGGTGAGGGTGGGGATGACTAGAGCAGAGAAGACTCGAGGAGGAGGTGACCCCAGCTCCGGCCTCGGCAGCAGTGGTCCTGGTGGTCTCCCAAAGGCGTGCCCAGGGTCACGGAGACAAGAGCTACCCAGTGTGAGCAGAGAGAGAGGCAGAGCCCAGGCCAGCATGGGGCAAGGCTGCTCGCTGTCTACAAGCAAGGTCAGCCAAAGCTAAGCCAGTCCGAGGTCCCAGGGATGGAAGGTTCCAGTCTCCTCGGACTTTTGAGGGGGACGGAAGGGGCACATCTGGCTGTGCCTAGGGCTTGCTCCAGACTCTGCACTCAAGAGTCACTCTTGGTGGGGCTCAGGGAACCATAAGGGGTGCCGGGGATCCAACCTGCGTTGGCTGTGTGCAAGGCAAACACCCTCCCCACTGTACTGTCTCTCTGGCCCCAGGCTCTTTGGACCTATTTCAGCATAGGTTGTTTCCTTGTGTACATGTGAGAGAGACAGACAGACACTGAGAGAAAGAGAGACAGAGATAGAGAGAAAGATACAGGAAGATAGAAATAAAAAGAGAAACGGGGGAGAGGAAAGAGATGGAGACAGAGAGAGGAAAAGAACAGTGGCTGACTTCTGAAAACCAAAATTCTTTTTTTGGCTTTATGGGTCACACCAGCGGTGCTCAGGGGTGACTCTTGGCTCTGCATGCAGGAATCATCCCTGGTGGTGCTCAGGGGACCAGACCTGGGTCAGTTGCATGCAAGGTAAACGACCTACCCACTGTACAATTGCTCCAGCCCACAAAACCAAAATTCTTGAACACCAAAATGGGAGAACAACAACTTGCTTTTCTTTCTTTCTTTCTTTTCTTTTTTTTTTTTTTTTTTTTTTTGCTTTTTGGGTCACACCCAGCGGTGCGCAGGGATTATTCCTGGCTCTGCACCTCTGCACTCAGGAATTACTCCTGGAGATGCTCAGGGGACCTTATAGGATGCTGGGAATCGAACATGGGTCAGCCGCGTGCAAGGCAAATGCCCTACCCACGGTGCTATCGCTCCAGCCCCAGCAACTTGCTTTTCAAGTGAAAGTCTTTCATAAGTTGGGGGTTAGTGGAGGAAGCTACAAGGTCTGTCCGTCATCCCCCCACCAATACAGGATGAAGGAAGCACCTCTTTGGCAGCTATAAGGCAGCAAAAGCTTCCTGAACTGAGGAAGCTGTTCTTCCAACAAAACTGAGACGTGGTTGGCTCTCTGAGGAGAGTGTGGTGCTGAACAGAGAGAACTGGCCTGGGCCTGGTTCCAGGACCCTTTGCATACATGCCCATTCTTCTCCCTGGACAGCCCGTGCCAGCCTGCAGAGCCCCCATACTAGGAAAGACACATCCCCCTGACTTCACTTCCTTTTACCCCCATAATCACAGACTATGACTCATCCTCATTAAACAGCCGCTGCAGCACTGGCCGCCCGACGGCATGGCCAGTAGCCCCTGTGCACAGCCTTCAGGGCCATGAACTGGCTACAAACCTGCCCAATTCCTTTTGCTTCTCACCACCAGACACACCTGCTGACACTCACTGCATGTGAGGGCCCCCTTGCCTGCTGTGCCCTGAATGAGAGCTACTCTTTCTCACTTCCCAAGACGTCCCGCCCTGCACCCACTCCCCGCATCAGGCACCCTCGCTCTGCTCCACCTTCTCCAGAGCACCATAAAGCCACCCTCTCCCCTAGACCTGTGTGTTCCCCGGGGCAGGCGAGGAGCCTCCGGTATGCCAGCCAGCCCAAGTCCACGGCTGCTGTCCCCTACTGTTCCCGCGAGAGCCCCAGTCCCTCCAGGAAATCCGAAGCTGCAGCCACCACAGAGGAGAAAATGCAGCCTGGACGGGCCAGAGGGTACAGGAAGAAGGAAGCAGGGCAGAGAGGAAGGGGAGAACTGCGTGGAAGGAAGGTCGCTCTCAAGCTGAACAGGCATCCCTCAAGGGAGGTCAGTACTTAGGCCTATTACTTCATCCCTAGAGAACAGTGCTGGCAAAGAAATGTCCAGGGAGAGGAACCAATTCGTTTGGAGCTGTCCGGCCTGCAGGGTCCAACCACCGGCTGCTGAGCCCCAGTTCAAGCCCCCCTTCCAGGACCCCGTTAACTCTCCATGGCATCCTGGCTAAACCCAAGTCTAGTCCCAGTTTGCTCCTAGGAAGCCTAAAAGTCTCAATTCAATCTTAACAAGACTTGTGGAGGGGCCAGAGAAACAGTCCAGTGGGTAGGGCATTTGCCTTGCAAGTGGCTGACCCAGGCTGGATTTGCAGCATCCCATGTGGACCCAGAACCGGGCCAGAATGATCCCTGGGTGCAGAGCCAGGAATAAGCCTTGAACACCGCTGGGTGTGGCCCATGCCCCCCCCCAATAAAAACACAACAAAAATAGAACAAGACTTGTGTAGCCCCCCAAATATCTCTCCACCAGTCATGCCCCTGCAAAAAAAGTCTCTCCTGACCTGGATAGATGCTGGACACTGTTTATCCTCGCCAGGAGTCCAGAAGAACTGAACCTGAGCACAGCCAGGTGTCCTCTGGTGCCCCCGCCCCCAAATAACAGTCCGTCTGAGTCCTCCTCAATAAGGACAGTACAGGGCCCGGCTCAGGGGAGGGGACGCCTCTGCTTAATTCGCGGCTACCGACCTCTGCCCAGACCACTCCCCTGGCCCGCCCTCTCCGCCTCTCCAGCCACCCGAACCTCACCTCCTCCAGGAAGTCTCCCAGCCTCTCACGTCTGCCTCCAGTGTCCCTAGGAAGGCCGGCCAAGCGCTCTCAGATCTCTCCCCAGCCCCAAGCTGGGGCCTTACCGGTTTGAACCGCCTGAGAGGATGAATTCTCAGTGCGAGTCTCCGCTGGGCTCCCCGAAAGTCCAGCGGGGCAACTCCCGGGGCAGGTACCGGGAGGAGCCCCCCCAGCACCTCATCCCCATCCTCCTGACTGATGCAGCCAGGACCATCCGGCGCCCCCCAAGCGGCGCGGGGGATGGGGGCTCGGGTCTGGGCGCCCCTCCCCCGCCTCCCGGAGACGGCGCAGCCCGGCCAGTCAAAGGTCGGGCGGCCGTGTCCACCTGCAACCGCCTCCCAGGAGCAAGCACCCAGGGGTGGCCCCAGCGACCGACCCCAATCCCGGGCCGCGCGCGCCAGCCTCGGGAGAAGGAGGCCGTTTCCAGGGGATGCCAGGTGGGGCCGGGGGTGGGGGCGGGGGCGCCCGAGGCCCGGGCTCGGGAATCAGGGCTCTGACGTCATCGAGACCCGGGGGCCGGGGCCCGGGCCGGGGCCGGCTGCGGGCTGGGAAGGGCGTTTGCGGGGCGCCCCCGGGAGCGCATCCCCGGCCCGGAGCAGGTAAGGTCACCCCGCCTGCCCAGCGCCCCCGCGCCTGGGCCTGCCCGCCGCCCCCCCGCGACCCCGCCCCGGCCCTGCGCCCAGCCCCCCGCCCACCCTGCAGGACCCCCACTCACCGGCCGCTGGAGCTGGCCGGCCCGGAGGCACCGCGCCGCGCTGCGCTGCACCGGCCGATGCGGCGCCGAGCCCGCGGCCGAGCGCTCCGGGGCTGCGTGCACGCGCGCGCGCCCGGCCCGGCCCGCGCGCTCCCGCCCGCCCCGCGCGCCCGGCCGGGCCTGCAGCAGCCGCTCTCGCGAGACTCCGAGCGGGGGGCCCGCTCGCCCCCGCCGGAGCTGCTGTCCGAGGTGCTAGGTCCCCGGGCCCGGCCCGGCGCGTGGGTCCGGGCGCCCGCGGGACCAGACCTCGGTGGGGGCGTGAAGGAGGAGACCGAGCACTGGGAGTGGAGTCAGTGACCGGCAGCTGGGCCCTCGGCTTCCAGATCTGTCAACTGGGGCGAATGAATGCGGGCCACTGGGGGCTTCCCGGGAGGAAGGAGGAGCCTCGGGGGCTGCCGAGCTAACGACTGATGAAGAAGATCCTTCTGCTCCACCAGTCTCAAGCGACACAGAGCCTCAGAGATATAGCACACGGCCGAGTCTCTTGCCTTGCACGCAGCAGGCCCGGGTGCAATCCCCAGGACCTCTCCAGGTGCAATCTCCAGGACCCCTGAGCACAGAGCCAGGAGTAAACCTGCAGGGTGTGCCCCACAAATAAAAAGTCAAACTTAAAAATGCAACTCAGAGGGGCTGGAGCGACAGCACAGCGGGTAGGGCGTTTGCCTTGCACGCGGCAGACCCGGGTTCGATTCCCAGCATGCCATATGGTCCCCCCAGCACACCCAAGACTAATTCCTGAGTGCAGAGCCAGGAGTAACCCCTGTGCATCGTCAGGTGTGACCCCCCAAAAAAATTTTTTAAATGACACAGAGCTGGATAGTATAAAAGTGTTCAGGTGCTTGTCTTACACTCAGCCAACCCACTTCAATCCCCAGCATGGCACCTGGTCCCCTGAGCACCACCAGGAGTAAGTGATCCTGAGTTTCAGAGCCTGGAGTAAACCCTGAGCATTACCAGATATAACCCACAGACAAAAAAAATTTTTAAAGCAACACAGAACCAGAGAGAACACAGGGTTCAGGCTCTTGTTTTATCTGAGTTTGATCCCCGGCACACCGTATGGTCCCTGGGCATGATCAAGAGTGATCCGTGAGCACAGAACTAGGAATATGCCCTAAGCACCACTGGATGTGGCCCCCAAACCAAAAAATAAAAGCTCAGAGCTAGTGAAGATTGAGAGGGCCACGAGGAAGGGTGGGCCGGGGTAAGACAGGCTCTGACTGAGTCTGTGCATTGTAAACTCTTGTGGATTCTCTGCAGCCAGGGCCACCCTCTGCACTGCCAGCCCAGGGCTCGGGTGCTCCACCATGCCCTCTGCCCACACCATCCCCGGCCTGGAGGAGCCTCTGTGGGCAGGAGACACTGCATGGATTCTTCGCCCCGAATAAAGGCCCATTGTCTGATGCCAGCCTGCTGGCAGTGGGGCCTCACACCCACAGCTGAGAGAGAAAGAGAGCAAAAAAAGGCAGGCAGAGACCAAGGAATGGAGAGAGCCAGTGCAGAGCAGCTCTGAGCTATGGAGGCTTGAGTAGGGAATGACGGAGCCATCAGGAGAAGTCTCAGGGGCTCCAGAGCAAACCAGGGGGTCCTGAAGTTGGTCCTGCTCCTGGTTGTCCCAGAGTTGCTGCTGTCTGTCCACACTAGCAGGCAAGCTGGAGCTAGTGCCAAGGATGAGCAGAGCATCCAGGAGGCAAAGGTCGGGTACCTGCAGAGGGGCGTCATGCTGGAGCCCCCAAAAGGCCGCAGAACTGGTACAGTGCTTCCCAGGAGCCCTCAGCACAGGGGTCTGCAGTCTGGAATTTACTTCAGGGCCCATATCTTTCACAGTTCCTCCAGAAGAAAGTTATGGGCTCCCATCCACCAGCTGCAGACCCCATTTCCCCGGGCAGGAGAATCAGGGCTGTCCGGCTAACTACGGAAGCAGCCCAGACCATCATGTCTTCAAAGGTTTGGTTAGTGGAAGAGGAAAAATGCTGTCAATGCTGATCATCGTTTGGTTTTTGTTTGGGGTCACACCCAGCAGTGCTCAGGGTTTACTCCTCACTGCACTCAGGAATCACTACAGGTGGGTTCAGTAGAGCTTTGGAGCACCGGGGATTAAACCTAGGTCAGCTGACACAAGGCAAGTGCTTTACACACTGTCCTATCTCTCTGGCCTCTGAAAAGAAGTCTGCTTTGGTGGGGGTGGCTGGTTTTGGTTTTGATTTTGGGTTTGGAGGCCACATGCGGCAGTGCTCAGGGGTTACTCCTGGCTCCGCACTCACGAGTCACTCCCGGTGGTACTTGGGGGACCGTATGGGATGCTGGGAGCCAACTGGATTGGCAAATGCCCCAGCCACTGCACTCTTGCTCCGGCCTCAGAAAGAGAAGTTTGTTTAAATGATTATCACAGGGCTTGTCTTGCAGGCAGCCTATCCCTTTCAATCTCCAGCACCCCATAAAGTCCTCAGTGCCCCGCCAGGAATGATCCCTGAGCACAAAGTCAGGAGAAAGCCCTGAGAACCACCAGGTAAGGCCCCAAAACCAAACACTCTGCCCACAGCACTATCACTCAGGTCCCCCAAAATAAATAACGTTGAGCCTTAGAAGACATATTCTTCCTGCCCCTTCCCAGACACCTAAGCTTGGGCAAACATTCCTCCTTACTCAGCCTGCATTTTCCACCCGGCACACCCACGAAATAAAACAAATGAACACGTGTAACCCAGGGGACATTGCTTGGTACCCAGCAAATATTTAGTAAGTGCCAGATCAGCCTCTGTGCCAGGCACCGGGAGTCTGTCCTTTTGTTGTTATTCTGTTGTTCATAGTGTTCGGCAGGCCACCAAGGTCACACCCAGTGGCCCTCGGGGTCTCCAGTTCTGCCCCCTACTCTACCCAGCAGTTTGGGGGCCACTGATCAAACCCAGGGTCTCACTGGTAAAGCGTTGCTCTTCCCTGGAGCGGCACCCTTGACCCCTGGGAACTTGCCCTTTTCTGGAGAGACAGGGGAAAGCCTGAGTGACAATGAAAGCTGAGAAAATTCCATAAGGCTTCTCAGGTGTGATAGATGTCGCCCGTTTCCATGCCCTTCGCCAAGGCGTGTCATATGCCCAGTGCATGGGAGAGGAAGTCACGCTCTCTGAGAGGACCCAGGGTCTGAGAGCTTTGGGGATGTTTAGACATCCCGTAATGAGGGAGCAGGTCAAAGGTGTCCTCAAATGGTCCAGCAGTCAGCTCCCAGCTTCTCTGATGAGCTGGGGTCCATGGGAGACCACCCAGGGCCAGTTTACAGCCAGAACGAAAAAGTGTGAGGCCAGAGAGATGGCAGAGGGATAAGGCACTTGCTTTACACAGGTTTAATTCCCAGAATTCTGCAGGATCCCCAAGCACCATCAGGAGTGATGGCTAAGCACAGAGCCAGGAGTAAACCCTGGGCACCGCTGGGTGTCCCAAAAACCAAGAAAAGAAAAAGAAAAAAAAAATAAGAAAAGGGAAGTAGTATTTATGGACAGACCCTAGTGTGTCTGAGTGAGATACTAAACCCAAGTGCTGTCAGAGCCAGAGTGATAATAAAGTAGGCAGGGCATTTGCCTTGCATGCGGCCAGCCCTGGTTCAATCCCCAGCGTCCCATATGGTCCCCCAAGCACCGCCAGAAGTAATTCCTGAGTGTAGAGCCAGGAGTAACCCCTGCGCATTGCCGGGTGTGACCCAAAAAGTTTTTAAAAATATTAAAAATATAAACCCTAAGTGTGGTTTATTCTCCGTTAGAGGAAAGCAAGGCTCCAAGAGATAAGGTGGTTTACACAGGAAATTGAATGGCTGCTTCCAAGACGTGGAAGAACCTGGATCTTTTGGCTGCACATACTCCAAGAAACAGGGTGGAGGAAGTTGAAATAAAGAAATGAAAGAATTCAATTCAGGGCACACTTTGTTCTGGAGTCACCAGCTCCCGTAGACAGCTATGGGGGCTACTCTTCCTTTATTTTATGGGATTGTCTGTCATTCAGTCTCTCTCTCTGTCTTCGTTTCTTAGTCTTTCTGTCTTTCTCATATTATTTTACTTTTTGTTTTGTTTTGGAACCACACCTGGTGTTGCTCAGGGCTTAGTCCTGGCTCTGTGCTCAGGGATCATCCCTGGTGGGGCTCAGGAGAACATAAGGGATGCCAGGGATCATACCTGGGTCTGCCACATGCAGGACAAGCACCCTATCCACTGTGCTATCTCTCTGACACTTTCTCATAAACCTTAAATTATTTACTAAGGAAAGAAAGAAAGGGGCTGGAGCAATAGCACAGCAGGTAGGGCGTTTGCCTTGCACGCAGCCAACCCGAGTTCGATTCCCAGCATCCCATATGGTCCCCCAAGCACCGCCAGGAGTAATTTCTGAGTGCAGAGCCAGGAGTAACCCCTTTGCATTGCTGGGTGTGACGCAAAAAGTAAGAAAGAAAGAAAGAAAGAAAGAAAGAAAGAGAAGAAAGAAAGAAAGAAAGAGAAGAAAAGAAATAAGAAAGAATGGAGGGAGGGAGGGTGGGAGGGAGGGATGGACGGGAAGAAACAAAGGAAGGAAATGAAGGAAGTCAAGAAAGAAAGAGGGGGGATTCAGGCTGTAATATGTTTGGGGCCAAGGCTTTTTTTTTTCAGTTTGCTTTTTGGTCACACCCAGCAGGTGTCCAGGCTCAGTCCCAGGCAGTTACTCCTGGCAGTGCCTGGGTGAGATCGGTGCTGGGAACTGAACCCAGGTCTCTCTCATGCAGAGCATGTCCTCTCTGTGATCTCTCAATGGCCAACAGGCTCCTTCTCTGGCCCGGGCAGGAAGACAGTGCATCATCCCTGCGGGGGCGTCTGGAGCAAGAGCCAAACGCACACAGTCCTCCCATCAGAGGAAGGAGGATGCCAAGAATTGAAGGCACTTCCGGTCTGCCCTCTGGGTTTTGTGGCGGGGGCGGGGGGTTCCCCATCAGTGCTCTGGGCACCACACAATGTCTGGGGTCCACACAGGGCTAGGGGCTGAATCCAGAGAGGGAGGATCCAGACACGGGAACCATCCCCTGGGTCCCACTAAGCAGTGAAAGCCCCCAGGCTGAAATTCCCCAGGGCTCGCCATTGGGGAGGACTAAGGGGTCGGGGCAGTAACAGCCGATCTAAGGCCTGGTCTGTCTGTTTGTCTGTCTGTCTGACTGTCTGCTTCTCAAGATGCATCATGGCAGCTCCAGGTAACTGGCTAGTTCTGTGGCAGTCTGCAATATAGACTCTCTCTCTCAAACAGGGGCCACACCCAGCCGTACCAGTAGCCATTCTGGAATTGCTGTGCTCAGGGGTCCCCAGAGACACATTAGAGGTATTGGAAGACACACAGTCGCAGGCGTCACACTCAGGGCCCCGCACACGTCTGCTTGGTCACTGGCTCCATCCCTTCGGCCCTAAGGACCCTGCCCCTTTCTTTTCTTTTCTTTCCACTTTTTTTTTTCACTTTACTTTGGGGGTCAGAGCAATAGTACAGAGGGTAAGTTGTTTGCCTGGCATTTGGCCTACCCAAGTTCGAACCCTGGCATCTCATAGGGTCCTCTGAGCACCGCCAGGAGTAATTCCTGAGTGCAGAGCCACAAGTAACCCCTGAGCATCGCCAGGTTTGACCCAAAAAGCAAAAAATAAAATCAAAATTAAATTTTATCTGGGGGCTACACTTTGGAGTACTCAGGGGTTACTCCTGGCTTAGGCAGACTCAGGCAGGGGATGGGTCACCTGCACGCAAGGCAAGAACCCTCCCCACTGTCCTCTTGCCCTGGCCCCTGGAGTCTTATTTCTTAAGAAAGTGCTTCCTGTGGAGCTGGAGCAATAGCACAGTGGGAAGAGCATTTGCCTTGCACGCGGCCAACTCGGGTTCGATTCCCAGCATCCCATATGGTCCCCTGAGCACTGCCAGGAGTAATTCCTGACTGCAAAGCCAGGAGTAACCCCTGTGCATCGCCAGGTGTGCCTCTCTGGAGTCAAGAGATGAGAAAGTGAGGAAGGTGCCTGGTTTGCCCAAAGTCGGCCCTGGGTAGATCCCCAGCACCACATGGCCCTCCACGAGCCAGCCAGGAGTGACCCCTGAGCGCCACTAAAAAAAGTAGTGGGAAAAAGTACTTAAAAAATAAAAAAGCGGGGGCTGGAGTGGTAGCATAGTGGGTAGGCGTTTGCCTTGCACACGGCTCCCTCAAAAAAGTTAAAGAAAGATTCTCCTCAGGTCCAGGTATGTGTCTCGGTGGCGATCCGCAGGCCTGGGGCTCTGTGTTCTTCCTGGCACTGTCCCACTGCTGGGTGCCGGTGGCAACTCTGCCCTGCCCTCGGCGACCTCTGACACTGAAACTCGCAGCCAGCACCAAAACCAAAGTGCACTCAAACACCGCCACCTAGTGGCCAATCCTCGACATAGCAGCAGCTCTGTGAAGGGGAAGGGCGGGGGTCCCCGAAGGTACAGTACAGAAGACCTCTGCTTGCATGTGTCCAACTGGGCTCCATCCCTGGCACCCCATAGGGTCCCTCAAGCACCGCTAGGAGTGGTGCCTGAGCACAGGACACCGCCAGGTGTGGCCCAGAAACAAAAGACAAGGGAAGGAAATGGGAAGGAAAGAAAGGAGCAAAGAATACCCAAATCAGATGAAAATCAGTGATACTGACACTCCATTTTGAAGTCGCCCTCATCTCCACTCAGAATAAATAATTTCGGGGGCTGGAGAGATATCACAGCGGGTAGGGCGTTTGCCTTGCACGCGGCAGACCCGGGTTCGATTCCCAGCGTCCCATATGGTCCCCTGAGCACCGCAGGGAGTAACTCCTGAGTGCAGAGCCAGGAGTAACCCCTGTGCATCGCCAGGTGTGACCCAAAAAGGGAATAAAAAGAATAAATAATTTCTCTTTCTTTTCTATATAGATCTCTCTCTTCCTGTCCCTCTCCCACTCTCTTCCTTCCCTCCCTCTCATCCTCCCTTCCCCTCTCTCATATTCCCTAATTAAAACTACTTCAGTAAAATAAGAAAAGAGGAAAAAGAATAATGGTGTGGAGAGATAGTATAGGGGCTTGCCGGAAATGGGATCAACACGGGTTCAACTCCCTAACAGTCCCCAGAGCCCAGCCAGGAGTGATCCCTGAGCCCAGAGCCAGGGAAAGAAATCATTCACTCGTGGGGACCAACCCAGTCATGGTCGGGGGGACCGTGCCCTGCAGAGGGTGCATGCCAGAGGGCCTGCATGCAGAACATGTGTTTCAGCTCTTCAAACCATTTCCCCAGCCCCACAATAAGCATTTTTTAATTTATGGGGGGGCACACCAAGTGATGCCCAGCCCTTATTCCTGCCTCTGTGGACAGGCTCAGGGGACCAGATGTGGTTCCAGGGGTTGAACCCAGGTCAGTCATGTATCCACTGTACTATTACTCCAGCCCCAGAAATATTCTTTTTTTTTTTTTTTGGCTTTTTGTGTTATACCCTGTAACGCACAGGGGTTACTCCTGGCTCTGCACTCAGGAATTAATCCTGGTGGTGCTCAAGGGACCATATGGGATGCTGGGAATCGAACCCACTGTGCTATCGCTCCAGCCTCCTCTTTTTATTTTTGTAAGTACTTTTTCTACCCCACCCCCCATCTCATGGTCCTGGTCTTGGCAACGTCAAGCTCCTTAGCACCTGTGCCAGGTGGCACAACCCAGAGTATACTGGAGACACAGTTTTTTTTTTCCATTAAATTTTTTTTAATTGAATCACCATGAGATACAGTTACAAAGTTGTTCATGATTTGGGTTTCAGTCATACCGTTGTCCAACACGCATCCCTTCACCAGTGCACATTTCCCAACACTAATGTCCTCGTAGGGTACAGGAGCTGTCCTATACCTCCTCCCCGCCGACTCTATGGCAGACACTTTTCTTCTTTCCCTCTCTCTCTCTCCGTCTGCCCCCCTCCTCCAACCCTGCCAACTTCTAATTTCCCTTTTAGGCACTGTGGTCTATAATACAGTTACAGTTACTGCCCCTTTGCCTCTTTTCAGCACTCAGTTCTTGTCCAGACAGACCATTTCCAACTATCATTGTCATAGTGGTCCCTTCTCTGTCCTAACTGCCTCCCTACCCCCGCCTTCAACTTGTGACAAGCTTTCTACTCCTGGCCCTCCTTCCTACACTGGGTATTAGCTGAGACACAGGCTTGCCTGCAGATCCATAACAGTGTCAAAGCGACTCTTCCAGTGCCAGGGGCCATCTCTGATGCTCAGAGTTCACCAGAGACCCCGCCCCCAACAGTCCCACTCCCCGCCTGGATCTAGTTTCACCTCCCATGGGAAAGCCACAGACTGGAAAGTATTTTAAAAGTGTGTATCTCAGTATCAGAACACAAAGACAACCTACAGAATGGGAAAGGATATTCACCCAATACCCATCCGATAAGGGGTTGATATCAAGGATATACAAAGCACTGGGTGAACTCCATAAGAAGAAAACATCCAACCCCATCAAAAAATGGGGTGACAAAATGAACAGAAACTTTCTCAAAGAAGAAATCCAAATGGCTAAAAGGCACATGAGAAAATGCTCTACATCATTAATCATCAAGGAGATGCAGATCAAAACAACAATGAGATATCATCTCATGCCACAGAGACTGGCCCACATCCAAAAGAACAAAAGCAACCAGTGTTGGCACAGATGTGGCAAGAAAGAGACTCTCCTTCACTGGTAGTGGGAACGCCGACTGGTTCAGCCCTTTTGGAAAACAGTATGGATAATTCTTAAAAAATTAGAAATTGAACTCCCATTTGACCCAGCAATACCACTCCTGGGAATATACCCCAGAGAGGCAAAAAAGTATAGTCGAAGCGACATCTGCAGTTGTCTGTTCATTGCAGCACTGTTCACAATAGCCAAAATCTGGAAAAAAACTGAGTGCCCAAGAACAGATGACTGGTTAAAGAAACTTTGGTACATCTACACAATGGAGTACTATGCATCTGTTAGAGAAGATGAAGTCATGAAACTTGCATACAAGTGGTACCACATGGAAAGTATCATGCTAAGCGAAATGAGTCAGAAAGAGAGGGAGAGACATAGAAAGATTGCATTCATCTGGGGAATATAAAGTAACAAAATAGGAGACTGACACCCAAGAGTAGTTGAGATAAGATCCGAGAGGTTCACTCCTTGGAGGCCAGCTGCACATGCTAGGGGAAAAGGCAGCTCAGAGAGAGAAGGGAGCACCAAGTAAGGGGTGTTGGGAGGATCCTCCCACGATGGGAGATGCATGCTGAAAGTAGACTATATAGATCGAACATGATTGTCACTCAGTGCCTCTTTTGCAAACCACAGCACCCAAAAGGAGAGAGAAAATAAAATGGAATGCCCTGCCACAGAGGTGGGGTCGGATGGGGGTGGGGGGATGGGAGGGATACTGGGATCATTGGTGGTGGAGAATGGGCACTGATGGAGGGATGAGTACTCGATCATTGTATAACTGAAACCCAAGCACAAAAATTTGTAAGTCTACAACTGTACCTCATGGTGTTTCACTAATACAAATTTTTTTTAAAAAGCGTGTATCTGATCATCTTGTATGTAGAATATCCGAGGAAGTTTAATGACTTAATAATAAAAAGACAAATAACCCATTGAAAACGGGCCAAGGATCTGAATGGACATTCCTCTAAAGATACACAGATGGCTGATAAATCCATGAAAAATGCTCAACATCATTAGTCATCAGGGAAATGCAAATTAAAACCACAATGAGATACCACTTCACCTCTTCTCGAATGGTTGTGATTAAGGAGCCAGAGACGGGACTGGAGAGACAGTGCAGTGGGTTAAATTCCAGGCACCCCACATAGTCCCCTGAACTCTGCCAAGAGTGGTCCCTGAGTGCAGAGCCAGGAGTAAACCCTGAGCACCTCTGGTGTGGCCCCAAATCTCAAAAACAAAGAACAAAAGAATCCACACATCAAAAAAAGACATAGGGGGCTGGAGCAATAGCACAGCGGGTAGGGTGTTTGCCTTGCACGCAGCCAACCCGGGTTCGATTCCCAGCATCCCATATGGTCCCCTGAGCACTGCCAGGGGAAATTCCTGAGCTCATAGCCAGGAGTAACCCCTGTGCATTGCCGGGTGTGACCCCCCAAAAAAAGCAAAAAAAAAAAAAGACAGAAAGATGGGACCAGGGAGATGGATCAGTGGAACAGAGTGAAGGCATTGCATGCAGCCACCTCCGGTCCCCGGAGCACCCTCCAAGGTCCCCAGGGAATATCCTCTCAGTGTGCCCTGTCATCTATAAAAGGAAAAATATATGCTCTGTGATTCCACTTAATGAACTTCAACAGCAGGAAAATTAATGCAATAGAAATCATAACCATGGTTGCTTGTTGAAGGCAAGGAAATGAGCAGAGGTGTAAGGGGAGAGTTTAAATCCCGTCCAGAGTAGCCGTTACCAGGTACAGAAAAATTGTCCATTGTTACCCAGCTAGGGACCCGGGAGACAGCCCAGCAGGTGGGGCGCTTGCCTTGCATGTGGCCACCCCTGATTTGATTCCCAGCACCATATCTGGTCCCCCAGAGCACAGCCAGGAGTGACCCCTGACAGATATGGCCCCCAAAAGAAAATGATCAAACTGAAATTTTATTCTGTGCAAATCAAAACTCAGGAAGGTACCGTTAGTTTAAGGAAAAGGACTGGGGTAGGGGGTGGGGGGTGATGGGAGGGAACCTGGGGGCACTGGTGCTGAGAAATGTCCACTGGTGGGGGGGTGGGTGTTGGAATACTGTAGGACTGAAATCCAATCATGAACAGCTTTGTAGGGGTCTGTCTCACAGAGATTCAATTAAAAAAAAAAATTTAGGGACCGGAGCTGTAGTACAGTGGGTAGGGCGTTTGCCTTGCATGCCGCCGACCTGGGTTCAATTAATTCCCGGCATCCCATATGGTTCCCCAAGCACCGCCAGGAGTAATTCCTGAGTGCAAAGCCAGGAGTAACCCCTGAGCATCGCTGGGTATGACCCACAAAGCAAAAAAAAAAAAAAAATTTTTTAAATGGTAAAAAAGGGGCTGGAGAGATAGCACAGTGGGTAGGACGTTTGCCTTACACGCGGCCGACCCGGGTTCGATTCCCAGCATCCCATATGGTCCCCTGAGCACCGCCAGGGGTAACTCCTGAGTGCAGAGCCAGGAGTAATCCCTATGCATCGCCGGGTGTGACTCAAAAAATCAAAAAATTAAAATAAAATAAAAAAAGGGAAAGAAATGTGGGCTGCTTGAGTCTTGGGAATAACATTTTGGGGGGCTTTTTGAGTCACACCCAGCGATGCTCAGGGGTTACTCCTGGCTCTGCATTCAGGAATTACCCCTGGCGGTGCTCAGGGGACTATATGGGATGCTGGGAATCAAACCGGAGTCCACCGCATGCAAGGCAAACGCCCTCCCCACTGTACTATCGCTCCGGCCCCGAGTATTGGGAATAGGGGCCGTTCCCAGCCTCCTGCCGGTTCCCCCAGCCCCCTTCTCCCCCCCCCCCAACCGTCCCTAACCCAGCAGCCCCTCCTGACTCCCTCTGCCTGCAGTGCCGCCCGCGCACCACACGAGGGCACCCTCGCCCGCCGCGCTCGGAGTAAGGGACTGACTCGCGGCGCTGATTCTCCACCGTTCTGGCGGGGAGAGCTGGGCATGGGAGCCCGCTGGCGGGCACGCCGCTCATTTTCAGCTCACCACCACCTCTTTCAGCTCTGAACTCGCAACGCCCCTTGCTCCTGAGTTAGAACGCAAAGGCGCTGCCCAGCTGCCGGGAGGGGAGAGACCCTTCACGGCTGCGGCCTGACTTTGGGCACAGACAGCGGGTGGCACTTGCGAGACCCACCACTCATACGCCAGGCAGGTCTTACTCCTACCTCTGCTGCCTCCCCCCTCAGCCTGGCACCTTCTCCCCTCACAACCCCAGGTCTCCTCTGCCTCTGAGGGTCTCCCTTCTCTTAGCAGCTGCTGCTATTGCAATGGCCCGGGCTGCACACTTTCTGCAGTGCCCACAGTTGTCCTAAAAGGACACTCATGGCTGAGCCTGATCACTGACTAGCAGGAAAATGGAGCATCAGGGTAGGACCAGAGTGACAGTACAGCAGGAAGGGTGTTTGCCTTGCACTAGCTGATCCAAGTTCAATCCCCAGCGTCCCATATGGTCCCCTGAGCCCCATTAAGGGTAATTCCTGAGCTCAGAGCCATGAGTCGCCTCTGAGCATTGCCAGATGTGCCCCCCAAACAAAACAAACAAAAAAGGTCATGTCTTCTGATTTACAAATAAGTTTAGAAATTAGCATTTTTTTTTTGGCTTTTTGGATCACACTTAGTGATGCTCAGGGGCTACTCCTGGCTACACTCAGGAATTACTCCTGGCGGTGCTCCGGGGACCATCTGGGATACCGGGAATAGAGCACAGGTCAGCTTCATGCAAAAGCCCTCCCCGCTGTACTATCACTGCAGCTCCCCAAATCAGAACTATTTTAAAGTGGGTAGGGCACTTGCCATTACACATGGCCAACCTGGGTTCAATCCCTGATACCCCCATGGGGTCCCTCGAGTTCTGCCAGGAGGGATACCTGAGCATAGAGCCAGGAAAAAGTCCTGTGTACTACCAGATGTGGCTTCAAAACCAAAATAAATAAAATGGCAAGAATTGCAAGTCTAAGTGAGTTAAGGAAAGTGTTAGTCCAGGTCCTCGGAGAAGCTGATACCAAAATGGGACGAAATCTGCAAGACAGCTCCCTGGGGAGCCAGGGCACTCGCTGGGAGAGAGCAAAGACCAAGTTATTAGTGTGACCCAGAGAGCTGGGGGTATGGCACAGCAGGTCTGGCGCTTGCCTTGCATGAGGCTGACCTGGGTCCGAGCCCCGGCACCCCAATGGAACACCGCTAAGAGTAACTCCTGAGCGCAGGGCCAGGAAGAATCCTGAGCATCGCCCGGTATGAACCAAAAACCAAAAACCAAACAAAAGCCAAGTGTGACCAGAGTTAAGGGAGGGAAGGCGGAGAGCCGAGAAGCAGCTGAGGGCGCTGTCCAGTGCTGTCCAGTTCTGAAGACTCTGCGAAGGCCCCGGAGGCTGGCTGGCCCGGATCTCTCTCCTTCCGTCCGGCTCCCAGGGGCTGATCTCACACCCCATCTGTGCGCCTCCGCTGCCCACGAGCAGCCCACGGGCAATGTGGCCTTGGCAAAAGCGCAGTGACGGTTTCTGCGAGCCGCAGCTGGGCGTCCACCAATCAGGGGGCTGCTCCCGGGCCGTGGGCGCTGCGCTCCCGGCCAAGCAGCCGCAGCAGCTTCCTGGCGGGGCAGGTGTGGATTCCGCTTTGCTCCGTGTACAGCATAGCTCAGACAACGGCGGCGGGAAGACTGGTCTTGTGGTGGTGTTGTCTTTGGGGGCCACTGCCGGCAGTGCTCAAGGATCACTCCAGGCGGGACTCAGGGGCCTTATGGGGTGTTGGGGCGCCATCTCCAATTGGTTGTGCAAGGCAAGTGCCCTACCCGCTGTAGGATCGCTCCAGCTCTCTGGGCTTTTTCTCCCATAATGAGATGTCCAGAAAAAAAAAAAAAGCGAGTTATCCAGGAGTCTAGGAAAGTCTCTGTGATTCTCTAGGCCTTTTTTTTTTTTTTTTTTGGTTGGAGGAGGGAGCGTTGGGGCGTACCAAATGGTACTCAGGTCTTACTCCTGGCTCCGGGCTGAAGGATCACTCCTGGCGGTGCTCAGGAGACCATAAGGGATTCTGGGGCTAGAACTTGGGGGTCAGCTGTGTGCAAGGCAAACACCCGGCCCTCTGCGCTATCACTCTTAGCCCTGACCCCAGACCCTGGTGCCTCCCATCTGCAGCCATGTGGCACGCCAGTTGCCCTACAAACAACTGCCAGCAAGAAGGACAAAAGGACAAGTCCACTGACTCTGCTCCCCATTTCATGCGCTCTCCGGAAAACCCATTTTCACTTCTGTCTGTCTGTCTGTCTGTCTGTCTCTCTCTTTCTCTCTCTCTCTCCAGAATGTCACAGCACCACCCCTCTTTCGCCAGGCAGTGACACCTTGTGACACAGCACTGCTTTGGAACCTGGCACGCCTTCCTGGCTCCTCCATCAGCCCCGTGTTGGGTGGAGGAAAGAGGGGGGGTCCCCACGGTTTCTGCCACACGTGAACACACCTGCACTAGAAGAGCGACCCAGGCGTGGCTGCACGGTATGGGCAGAGCCAGGCATGTGCCAGGCTCCCTGGGGAGATTCAGTGGCCGGGAGGTGGTGATGCGTATGCTCACTTTGGAGATTCCTTTTTCTCCAGAATGTTCCACCCAGCGTGTAATCCCACCAACGGCCAAGATCCAGAGACTATAAAATCCAGCTCCCGGAAGAGAACAGTGCAGTCTCCTGCCCCGGCGCCTGGCTGTCCTCACCGGGGCCCCTTGGAGGGGAGCGGGTTGAGCTTTCCTCCCCGCCCCGACCAGGGCTCCGGCAGCCAAAGACCTCCAGGACCAGCCACCACCATGCTGAGACCACTCTCCGCACACATGAAGGTACTGGCAGAGGGACAAATCCACACGGGTTCTGGGGCCGAGATCTCCAAGCCTACTCGGATCGGGGCTGAGCATCCTCCACCCAGATCCTCCGAATTCCAGTAGGTGGGGGTGGGGGAGTGGGGGGGGTGTCACACCCACCAACTGGCCCCCTGTTGCCGTGTAATCCCAACAACGGCCAAGACTCAGAGACTATAAAACCCAGCTCCTAGAACCGTGCGGCCGCGAATGTGAATACGGCCGCGCGACATCTTATTATGACATCTTATTATCTCATTCCGACTTTGGACAAACTGGCAGGCTACCGAATGTAGCCTGCCCACACGGCAGAGTCTGGCAAACTCCCCGTGGCATACCCAATATGCCAAATACCAGTAACAATGATGGATCTCATTCTCCTAAAGAGCCTTGAATATAATCTCAGGGCTAGGATGAAGGAGACGTTACTGGGGCCTGCTCGAGGCAATCGACGAATAACAGGATGGTCGTGATTCGTTCCACCCAGCTGAGCTGTTCTCAGGTTGTTTGTGCTCATGTCCCCACGCCCCCATCATGTGGCAGAGCCAAGCCCTCTATTGAATGAAAGAATCATCATCACTGTCACTTTCCTCCCTGAGTGACTCACTGTTGGCTCCTGTCACCAGCTGTCCTTGAAGGTGGCGCCTGCAGAAGCCCCGTGGGGAAACTTGCCCCAGTGTTGTCCATCCAGTTCTTCTCAGAGGGCTACCCCACTCCTTTAGGGCGAGATACAGCCTCCAGCCTTCCTCCTTCCTCACTGGCTGTCCCAGAAACCCTTGAGGTCTCCTCCCCAGTCCCTCAGTTAAAATCCTGACCCCGAGGCCAGAGTTAGTACAGCGGGTGGGGCGCTTATCTAGCATGCAGCCAACCCAGGTTCTATCCCTGGCACCATAGGATCCCGAGCACCACCAAGAAGTTCCCTTGAGTGCAGAGCCAGGAGTAACCCCAGAATACCACCGGGTGTGGCCCCAGGACAAACACAGACACACACACACAAAATCCTCCCCAGTCCCTCCCCACATAGGATGCAACAAGCAATCAGCTGTCTGCGTGACGCCCTCAGGCCCCTGCCTGGGGCCCGACCTCTGGCTCCAGCCTCTAAACCCTTGAGAGATAAATCCGTTCCCCATATGTGCCCCTAATGGCCCAGGCAGATACTTCCTGTGTTCTCACCCCACCCCTTAGTTCCTCCGGCATCTGAGTCCCTGAGACCCCACGTCTCTGTCTTCAACATCTTCTCACTTTCGTTTTCCCCCTCCCCAGCATCTCCCAAAAAGAAAAGCAGCATGGAGGCCAGGACATGGCCTGTGCGTTGGCAGCAAAGTGCTTGCCTGTGTGCGTGGGCCTTGGTTCGAATCCCCACTCTAAGATTTGTTTGTTTGTTTGTTTTGGTGACATACCCAGCAGGGCTCAGGGCTTACTCCTAGCTCTGCACTCGGGGATCACTCCTGGAGGGCTTGGGGACCAAATGGGATGCCAGAGATTGACCCTGCGTCAAATATGTGCAAGGTAAATGCCCCCTGTACTATTGCTTTGGCCCCCTGCATCCACTTTTAATCTGTTAGATTAAAAGTGGATTCATTCATGCAACCTTTGGAAAATTCCGCTGTACATTCATGATACAGCAAAACTGAAAAAGGCAAAAAATATCTTAGCATTGTTATATAGTTTTGCAAGATGCCTGCCCCCACGTTAAAAAAAGGGGGGGAACCATATGTGGGTGCCAGAGATCAAACCCCAATAGGATGCAAGGCAAGTGCCTTGACTCTTGGACTAAGGGCTCCCAAGGGTTCTGGCTTTCACACCTACAGAGTCCGGCCATCCGTGCTGAATGAAGACTGTCAGAGGAAGAGCGACAGATACAGAGTGACAGCTCTCCAGTGAAGAGTAAAGGTGCAAATCAAGGGAATAACCAATGGTGACAGCCCTGAGAGTCAGGCTGCAGAACCCAGTTTGCCAGGCACGTGGGTGGAGGGGAGGAGGGAGGGGAGATACACGGAAGGACACGGACACTAGCAGTGCTAGCAGTGGGGGTGGGCTGGAAACGCCCCACAGCTGAGTTTGGGTAATAACAGTATTTTAAGTCCCCGTGCCTAAAGTCAAAATGCAAACTGGAAAGAAAAACTGTGCATGCGAATTGCAGTACTTAAATTCAACATGTGGAGAAAGAAAGCAAAAGAGAAAGAAAGAAAGAAAGAAAGAGAGAAAGAAAGAAGGAAGGAGGAATCCCATCATTTTTATTTACACACTCACCAAATATCGTTGTTGTGCACGGGACCTGAGTGATACAGGTGTCCAGGGGCATGCCTTGATTGCGGTCAATATAATTCATTTCAGTTTGCTTCTTTGTATCTTTGTTTGGGGGCCACACCTGACTGTGCTCGGGGGTCACTCCTGGCTCTGCACTCAGGAATCACTCCTGGCAGTGCTCTGGATACCATATCGGATGCCAAGGATCAAACCTGAGACAGCCGTGTACAAGGCAGCTGGCCCTTTAACTGATCAAGGGCCTACGTGACTGTGCTAGGTATGGTTATCTTGACCTACGTGACCCTCGGCAGGTAAAGCCTGTACTATGTATGGTTATCCTGAGAAAGCATCTGTCATGGCTGTCACTGACGATGAGTAACTTTGTATAAACTTGTAATGCATGGTATGTCAAACTTATAGACTCTGTAACTCTCCTAACCACATATGGGCACGACCCTTTTTGTGTAACTGCACTGTGCTTTTCCTGTACTGATGGGTGTTTAAGCCCCTGCTGCCCTGAATACAGTTCTGTTCTGTCCTCTCCTATCCTGTCTGCTGTCTGCCCCTTTTTCTCTCTGTTTCTAAACTGCATGATGTCTCTTGTGTCTTGTGTTCATTCGGTCGGTCCTTCCCTGCACCTACGGATCCTAGGGCCACCTCCGCGGGCCGGAGAGTGGTCTGGCGGGGCCCCCCTGCAAGCGCTCTCCCTGCTGTACTATCACTCAGACTCCTCCACGTGCTCCCGAAAGTCACGCCAGGCGTAGGTCTGGAGGCCTTGAGCACTGCTGGGAGACCCCTCAAAAAATGACTGTGGAGAGCTGGAGTTTTAGTATAGTGGGTAGGGCGTTTGCTTTGCACACAGCCAACCCGGATTTGATCCCCAGCATCCCATATGGTCCCCCAAGCACCCAGGAATAATTCCTCAGTGTATAGCCACCAGGAGGACCTGAGCATCACCAGATATGACCCAACAGGAAAAAAAAAAAGTTTGTGTATCCCATTTGGCTTCAGACACTGTTCTGGGCGCCTCAGGTACAGCCAGGGGCAGAACAAGTCTCTGCCCGCACAGAACCCACAGCCTGCTGGGAGAATTCAGCTGGCAACAAAAGACAAGTATGGTTATGAGAGGTGACAATAAGCCTCATGAAAGGAGAAGTGGTTGAAGGAGGGGAACCAGCATTCTATTTGGGTGGTCAGACAGGTCTCCTGGAGCAAACGACATCTGAGCAGATGCTAAAGGAGATGGAGAGGCCTGGGCTGTGACTGAGGGGTGGGTGCTCACCTTGCAGGCATGGATACCGGGATTCATTGCCTTACACAGAAAGAGGGAGGAGGGCCGGAGAACAGTACAATGGGGAGGGAACTTGCCTTGCACAAAGCTGAGTTTAATCCCCTCAGCACCCCATATGGTCCCCTGAGCCCCATCAGGAGTGAGCGCAGGGCCAGGAGTAAGAGCTAAGCACAGCGGGTATGGCCCCAAATGAGAGAGAGAGAGGAGAGAGAGAGAGAGAGAGAGAGAGAGAGAGAGAGAGAGAGAGAGAGCTCTTCTTTTTCTCTTCTTCTTTTCTTATTTGTTTGGGGGCTACATTTGGTGACACTCAGAAGTTACTGCTGCCTTGGGAGGGACAACCTGGCAGGCTACTGAATGTAACCTGCCCACGCGGCAGAGTCTGGCAAACTCCCCATGGCATACCCAATATGCCAAATACCAGTAACAATGATGGGTCTCATTCTCCTAACTCTGAAAGAGCCTTGAATATGACACTTTCATAAAAAATCTCAGGGCTAGGATGAAGGAGACGTTACTGGAGCCTGCCCGAGGCAATCGACGAATAACAGGATGGTCGTGATCGTGATCGTGAAGTTACTGCTAGCTCTGCACTCAGAAATTACTCCTACTGGTGCTCTGAGAATCATATGGATGCCAGGGATTGAACTCAAGTCAGCTATGTGCAAGGCAACCACCATACCTGCTGTACTGGCGCTCCAGGGAACGTCTAAGGGACAAATTTCCCACGTTAAAGGAGCAGCATATGCAAAGGCCCAGAGGCAGAAGTGTGTCTACCATATTTGAGCAGCAAGATAGGGGTGTGGCTTGAACAGAGAATGGTAGAAAACGAGGTTGTCGGATCACATACATTTGAGTCTACTTCGAGGAGAAAATGAGGATTTTATACTCCCCTCTGAGGTTGTAGCTGTTTCTCCAAGAATAGCCATAGCAACATTTCTAGTCCCATGCTCTTCCCAAACTCTGCCATTCCTCACTAAGAAATGAAGATACTGGGGCTGGAGCAATAGCACAGAGGGGTGGGCGTTTGCCTTGCATGCGGCCGACCCGGGTTCGATTCCCAGCACCCCATATGGTCCTCCGTGCACCACCAGGAGTGATTCCTGAGTGCAGAGTCAGGAGTAACCCCTGAGCATCGCCAGGTGTGACTCAAAAGCAATAAATAAATAAATAAATAAAAATAAATGAAGATACTGGGGCTGAAGTGATAGTACAGCAAGTAGGGTGCTTACCTTGCACATGGCCAATCCAGGTTTGAACCCCAGCATCCAGTAAATTCCTCTGAGCACTGCCAGGGAGATCCTTGAGTGCAGAGCCAGGGGTAACCCCTAAGCATCACCAGGTGTGGGTCAAAACCAAAACAGGAGATTCTTTCTTTCTTTTTTTTTTTTTTTTGCTTTTTGGGTCATACCTGGCGATGCACAGGGGTTACTCCTGCCTCATGCACTCAGGAATTACTCCTGGCGGTGCTCAGGGGACCATATGGGATGCTGGGACTAGAACCCGGATCGGCCACATGCAAGGCAAACGCCCTACCCGCTGTACTATCACTCCAGCCCCAGGAGATTCTTTCCTTCTCCTGGAAGAAGTCTTCAGCGACTTCTAGTGGTAAGCAGAATGTGACAAAAGTGGCACCCGATGGGGCTGGAGTGATAGCACAGCAGGTAGGGTGTTAGGGTGTTTGCCTTGCACTTGGCCAACCTGGGTTTGATTCCCAGCATCCCGTATGGTCCCCCCCCTCCGCCCGAGCACCACCAGGAGTGATTCCTGAGTGCAGAGCCAGAAGTAACCCCTGTGCATTGCCAGGTGTGACCCAAAAAGAAAAAAAAAGTGGCACCCGAAGCTGAATAATAAGATGCAACACGGCTTAAGGCTGACTCTCCATCTGTCCTTAGATGTTCTGTGAGCCCTGGAACCCAGAAAGTCCAAACTATTCCAAACAGAGAGACCTCGGGAAAAGACCTGCAAGGAGCCTGGGGATTTTCAGCTGATAGCAAAAACCAACAGAAAAGCAAATGAGGTCATTTTCAGATTATTCTAGTCTTTTCCCTTCTTCCAGCTGAAAGCCGGACATGGTGGAGAAGAGATGAGCCATGGCCCATGCCCTGTTTAAATCCAACGCACGGAATCTGGGAGCATGATGAGTCCAGACACACTCCCTGGATCCTTGCTGGGCAGCGGGCGAGCTCAGAGCGGAAGCCTCTGTGTCCTGGAGAAGCTTCTGTACCTGGCCATCAGGGTGGGCCTGAGGAAGGCTGTGCCCGGACTTCTCAGGCCAAAGCCGGTGAGTCCATCAGGGCATTAAAAGAAATCCCAGGGCCAGAGCGGTAGTACAACAGGTAGGGCATTTGCCTTGCATGCAGCTGACCCGGGTTCAATTCCCAGCATCCCATATGGTCCTCAAGCACCACCCAGAGTAATTCCTGAGTGCAAAGCCAGGAGTAACCCCTGAGCATTACTGGGTGTGATCTCAAAAGAAAAAGAAAATCTCAGGGGGAGAGAAAGAGAAAGAGAGAGAGAGAGAGAGAGAGAGAGAGAGAGAGAGAGAGAGAGAGAGAGAGAAAGTGCCAGCCATAGAGGCAGGCAGAGGGTGGGGAGTAGGGGATGATGGGAGGGAACCTGAGGACACTGGTCCTAGGAAGTGTACATTGGTGGAGGGATGGGTGTTGGAGCACTGTATGACTGAAACCCAATCATGAACAGCTTTGTAAGGGTCTATCTCACAGTGAGTCAATAAAAAAGTTAAAAAACAAATGTTAGGGGGAAAAAAAAAAAGAAATCTCAGGGAGCCAGAGCGATAGTACAGAGGATTGGGCATTTGCCTGGCATGCAGCCAGCCTGGGTTCGGTCCCTGGCATCTCATATAATCTCCCGAGCACTACCAGGAGTAATTCCTGCATGTGGAGCCAGGAGTAACCCCTGAGTAACCCCTGAGCATTGCCAAATGTGACCAAAAATATATATATATAAATAAATAAATAAAATATAGGGGGCCAGAGCGATTGCACAGTGGGGAAGGCACCTGCCTTGCACACAGCCAACCCAGGTTCGATCCTCAAAATCCCATCTGGTCCCCCAGCACTGCCAGGAGTAATCCCTGATTGCAGAGCTGGGAGTCAGCCCTGAGAACTGCAGGGTGTACCCAGAAAAACAAATAAATCAAAAAACCCTAAAGCTTGTCACATATACAAAAGACACTCAGAGCTTTAATTTGTAAGACCCTGGACCTGTAGGGCACCGTCTGAAGGAGGGGCGGGCCAGGGATATGGTTCAAGTGGCAGAGCACAGGTCCAGCCCCAGGTTCGATCCCTGCAGATCCCCACCCCCATCTCCAGCACCGTGACGGCCCTGAGAGGTCACGAGAAGACGGGGAGAGGGGGCAGCTGTGCCTGCCAGTTCCCGTGGCTTTCCCTGATGGAATGGGGACACCCAATCATAACTCTATTATCCTTCCCCAGGCAGGCTCGGGGGCTGTCATTAATCAGCAAGTGTGCTTAATTTCTGGGCAGACAGAGAGCTTTCTCCCAGGAATCTGCAAACAAATCATGTTCTTTCCCCAGCGGAAATGTATCAAATGTGTCTTCTGGGACAGCAGCAGCTTGTGATTTACCGCAGAACCCTGGATGCCGGCACACTTGGTTGCCTTCGTCTTTAGCTCAAGAGACCGAAGGGCCAGAGCGCTAGTATAGCAGGGCGGTGTTTGCCTTGCACTCTGCCGACCTGGGTTCAATCCCTGGCATCCTGTATGGTCCCCTGAGCCCGCCAGGAGTGATCCTGGAGCACAGAGCCAGAGTGAACCCTGAGCACCACCACGTGTGGGCCCGAAACGAAAGAACAGGAAGAGATCCTTGATTATCTGGAGGTTACAGGGAACGGACATCACAGGAATTTGGCCAAGCACCTCCCGGAAATGGGCAGGACTCCCGATTTATTCAGTTCAATTTACCAGTGTTCTGGTGGGCTTGGTTTGGGTTTGGGTTTGGGGGGGCCTAACCTGGCAATGCTCAGGGCTTACTCCTGGCTCTGTGCTCAGGAATCCCTCCTGGAGGTGTTCCAGGGACACTGTGCGTGCTGGGGATCAAGCCTGGGTCAGTCGCGAGCAAGATGGCATGGTCCCTCCCCGCCATACTATCTTTCCAGCCCCAATCCAGGTTCTGAACAAAAACACTTAGCCTCCCCCACCCGTTTTGAGAAGGTACGAACAGGGCAACTTCCTGGAACAGGCGACCCAGAAAAAAAGGGAAGTATTTCTGGGTCTCTTCCCAAGGCTACAAACTTGAGGGCCCCTAGAGCAAGCAGATCCCATTGTTGACGGCAGGCTGACGCTGCAGGAAGCGATGGGAGAAGACGCTATAAATATAACACCGAGAAGAGCTGACACAGCCACTCCCCACGGAAATGAAGCGGAAAATGGTAAATCACACAGAAGCAAAATAAAACCGCTAGAAAACTGCTGGGCCGGCCGGCCTGCCCGTCTGTCAACAAACAGCTGGGACCCCGCACTGCCCCCCTAGCTGCACTGCCCCCCCACCCCCAGACGCTGATGCACCTCCACTCAGATCAAACACGGATCAAACACGGCCTGCAGCTTCCTGCTCTGAGCAGAGCTCGGTCCCAGAACTGGGTCTGTCTCTGCAGAGTAGAGGGAAGCTGCCAGGGAGGTTGGACTGAGAACCTGAGGCCTCCCTACAGGTAAATAATATCCTCATCGTTCCCATCTCCCAGGGGAGGAGACGGAGGCTCAGAGCAAGGGCACCGCCAGCCATGGCAGAGCTGAAACCCAAGCACTTGAGCACAGAGCTTCGCTGGCATCTGCTAACACAGGCGTGTGCCCGGAAGAGCAGAAATCCTGGCATTTGCACATCTGCTGGGAGAGGCAGGAGAACTGAGGCCTCGCTACCCCTTTTCCCATCCTTCTCCAGGTGGTCCGAGGGCAGACCAAACACAGACTCTGGAGACAGATCATTTTTTTTCAGAGATGGGGGCACTCTCAGAGATGCTCAGGGATTACTCCTGATGGTGTCTGGGGGGACCATCTGGGGTGCCAGGATCAAACCCAGGTTGGCCGCATGCAAGGCAAGAGCCCTACCCACTGTAGTATTATTGTTCTGGTCCCAAAGAAGAAGGTGTAATTTATTTATTTATTTATTTATTTATTTATTTTATTTCAGTTTTTGGGACAAACTTGGGGGACCATATGGGAGGCTGGGGACAGAACCCAGGTCGGCCACATGCAAGGCAAATGCCCTACCTGCTGCTCTATGACTCCAGCCCCGGATCATCTGACTTGAAGCGTGGTGCCATGTTATATGGGAATGGGGGTCAGCCTCCACGCAGTGCTCCTTGTTCTATATGAATGAGTGAAGGACCCAGAGATGTGGCTCAGAGAGTCTATTTGCAGGCCTGAGTTCCAAGTTCCACCCTCACCCAGCACAGGATCCCAACAGCACACAGTAAGTGAGATCTCCAACACACCTTGACCAGTGCTCAACACCCTTCCCCTCGCCCCCACCAAACAACAAAGGGAGAGGAGCGGGGACCGAGGGAGTCTCTGTGAGTGCCAGTGTAGTGCCTGACACACAGCAGCACTGATTCAATGTCTGCTGTGACTGACAGCTGATGCTCTGCTCTCCCGGCCCTCTTGATAGCTCCAGACCCCAAATTCCTCAAACATTCTGACTTTTTTTTTGGGGGGGGACTTTTGAGGCCACAACCCACAGTGTTCAGGGGTTACTTCTGGCTCTATCACTCAGGAATTATTCCTGGCAATGCTCAGGGAACCATACGGGATGCTGGGGATTGAACCCGGGTCAGCCCATGCAAGGCAAACAACCTACCACCGGCCTTATTTAAAAAAAAATTCTGATTTTTTAAAAAATCACTTTCTATGGAGCCAGAGAGATAGTACAGCAGGTAAGGCACTTGCCTGGCATGAGACTGACCTAGGTTTGATCCCTAGGTTCGATCCAAGCATCCCAAATACCCTGAGCACAGCCAGGAGTGATCTCTGAGTGCTGAACCAGAAGAAAGCCTTGAGCACTTCTGGGTGTGTTGCCTTCAAAAAAAAAAAAAAGAGAGAGACAGAGAGGGAGGGGTGGGAGGGGGGTTATATTGGGGTTCTTGGTGGTGAAAAATGAGTACTGGTGAAGGGAGACGTGTTTGATCGTTGTATGACCAAGACTTAAACCTGAAAGCTTAGTAACTTTTCCCACAGTGATTCAATAAATAAATGTAAGAAAATAAATATATAAAACTATGAAGGGGTGGAGTTCATGCCCAAATCAATCAAAATCAATCAGCTAATCAGTGGCTTGAATAAATAGCAGTACTCCTACGAGAGCGAGCGAGAGAGAGAGAGAGAGAGAGAGAGAGAGAGAGAAAGAAAGAAACTGGACAGATAGCACAGCAGGAAAGGCATTTGCCTTGCACACGGCCAACCCAGGTTCGATTCCCAGCATCACATATGGTCCCCAGAGCACCACCAGGAGTAATTCCTGTGCATCACCAGATGTGGCCCAAAAAGCAGAGAGAGAGAGAGAGAGAGAGAGAGAGAGAGAGAGAGAGAGAGAGAGAGAGAGAGAGAGGTTAAAGTTGATCCAAAGATAGGAAGCAGTAAGGACTGTCCTGAGAATTCACTCTGCCCTTCCTGCTAGAGTATGGAAGGAAGGCTGGGTTGAGGGTGGGGAAGGCAGCAGTCCCCCGCTTTGGGGGATGGAGGAGCGCCAGTGTCCGGTTTTGCCTGGCCTTCCGGGTCCAACAGACCGCTCTCCTCTCAGCACTAGGTCTAGGTCCCACTCAGCCCCTCTCCAGGTCCACAGGCATGAAATTGAATTTCCTGCAAGATTAATGACTCTCCCCAAGCACTGCTCAAGGGCGATACAAACCCTTCCCCCGCCTTCCCTGTCTATGGGGCTGAGCCAGCACTGGAGAGGCCTGAGGCTTGGCTGCTGTCCACTCTGGGTCCTGTCTTGGCTGGCCCCAGGGAGAGCGCAATGACCATGGTGAAGAGCTGGACTGAGGTGGGGAAAGAGGCGAGGAGCGGGACCGCAGGACCTGGAATTCAGTCTTAGAGAAGAGGTACCCGTCCCATCACAACCGCCCTCTCTCTCTACCTGTAGGCAAATCACTTAGCCATTCTGAGCCTCAGTTTCATATCTGACAAACTGAGGGTGGAAAAGAAGATTGTAAAGACTGAACTAGCGAATAACTAGGTGAGAGAAGCTGACCCAGGGCTGGGTACCGGTGCTGAATATCTGATAAATGAATCCCCTCTCATCCTGATATAAGTTCCTGACTCTTCTGTGTGTTTGTGTGCAGGGTGGGGAGAGGGTGGTGGATGTTTTGGGCCACAACTGGTTGATGCTCTGGGGCTAGAGGTTACTTCCAGCTCTGTGCTGGGGGTGACTTCTAGTGTTGCTCACTGGACCATAAAGTGCTAGGGATTGAAGCCTGGCTTCCTGCCTGCAAAACATGCTCTCAGCCCTTTGAGCTCTCTCCAGCCTTTGGGAGGGGTAGTAATGGGTCATACCTGGAGGTGTGTGTGTGGGGGGTACTCCTTAACTCCGTGCTCAAAAATCACTCCTGGCTATGCTCTAGGCATCATACGTGTGTGTGTGTGTGTGTGTAGGGGGGAGGGGGAAGGCTGTGAACCTTGTGAAAAGCAAACACTTTAACCATCTTTGAGCCCTTTTCGGTGTTCATTTATTTATTTGGTGCTAGGGTGGGAACCCGGTTCTCATGTGCACAAGGTATGTCCCTTGCTGCCAAGTCACATTCTCAGCCTGGAACATCCTTCATTTGCTCACAAGACAGTACCTAGAGACACAGAGACTAAGACCGGGGCTTTGGCAGTCTCTTGGGGACCTGGGCACCGAGGATGCCACATGATTTTTGTCTTTTTGTTTTTGTTTTTTCTGTTTTGGGAACACACCAGCCATGCTCAGGGGTTACTCCTGGCTCTGCACTCAGGAATTACTCCTGGTGGGGCTCAGGGGGCCATATGGCAGAAGCCAACTCACTGTACTATCACTCCACTCCTTTTAGGGGACCATATGGGATGGGAGATCAAACCCCGGTTGGCCGCGTGCAAGGCAAGTAACTTACCTGCTGTGGGATTGCTCCAGCCCCAGTGGCACACGCTGGAGGACAGGAATTTTCTCCCAGTCTTGGAAGAGAGGGGACTTCCCATCCATAAGGGGTGGGATTTATAGCTGGAAAGGTCCCAGGAACCTTCACAGAAGTGGGGCAGATGCTGGGCTCCAGGCCACAAAACCAGCATCTATTTTTCTGAGGAAGAAAGAATCAAATTAGTCACTCCCTAGTCCACAGCCTCCTAGGCAATGTGCTATTTTCCAGGCTTCCCCATTTCCTTCCTTCCCAACAGATTTCCTTCCCCCTACCTCCCCTCCCAGATTTTGAAAACTGACCTTGATCACAAATAATACATGAAAAGAAACACATTAGCCAACATCGCCTAGGAACTTGCCAACCAAGATTCGAAGACTGTTGGAAATCTCGCCAGCATTTCAAGTTGCTGTGCTAATCCTCTTGTAAGGATAGGAAAGGGCGTAAATTGTATCAACTGCCCCCCAAAGGGCTTCAGGATCGATACCTCACTTACTCGGGGTGTTTCAAAACTTAATTTCCTATTCATTTTTAGTAACCTTATTGTTTGGGGGCCAAAACAAAACTCAGTGGTGCCCAGGGCTTAGTCATGACTTAGTCATGACTGCACTCAGGGATCAGTCCAGGAGGTGCTTGGGGGACCATAAATGGTGCCCAGAATAGAACCCAGGTCAGCCTGCTGCAAGGCAGGCGCCCACCCTTCAAACATCTTCCTATCCTCCACCACCGGCAGTTTTTTTTTTAAATTATTATTAAAAGACTGACACTCAAGGCTGAAGCAATAGTACAGTGGGTCTACTGTACAAGAGTGCTTGTCTGGCACATGGCCAACCCGGGTTCAACCCCTGGCATCCCATATGGTCCCCCAAGCACCACCAGGAGTAATTCCTAAGTGTAGAGCCAGGAGTAACCCCTGAGCATTGCTGAGTATGACCCAAAAAGAAAAGAAAAAAGTCTGACACTCAAAAGGTGGGTGTGGCCTCCAATAAAAGATGTAGTATACTGCTTTCTACCTAGGTTTTTGTTTGTTTGGTTGGTTTTTAGGTTTTAGGGCTACACCCAGGTGTGCTCAAGGCCCCAGAGGGGAACTTACCCCACTGTATTACCACAGCACCACTAGCAGGCATTTTTACAAATGCAATTTTAGGGGCCAGAGCAATAGTTTGCCTTGCATGTAGTCAACCACGATTTGATCCCCAGCATTCCATATAGCCCCCCAGCCCACCAAGAGTGATCCCCGAATGCAGAGCCAGGAGTAACCCCTGAGCACCCCCAAAAATACAATTAAAAAAAAGCCAGTATCATGGATAACCACTCACAAACGGGAACAGAGGGTTGGCCCTTTGAAAGCAGGTGTGGCAGTAGCTGATGAAGTAGCTCAGCGATAGACCCTGGGTTTGATGCCAGCACCTAAAAAAAAATGAGTATGGTCTTAACTGTGTGTAGGGTTGGCACACAATCTTTCCCACTGCCCCTGTTTCTTAAAAGTCGCAGGGCGTGCGGGGCTATGAGGACATTAGGGGCCAAGGCGCTGGCCTTGCACTCGTCCAAAGAGCATCGCTAAAGGTACCCTGAGCACCGCCAGGAGCGATTCCTGAGACAGACCCTGCAGTAAGCCCCAAGCACAACGGGGTGTGGCCTTAAAACAAAACAAACAAAAACCCAACAATGGGTTCTGCTCTTTTAGCCTTTCCCTCCCTTTCCCCACCCGCCACCAGGGTTCTTCTCCGCTTCGCTGCGTTTCCTCCCTTCTCCCCGCACCCCACCCCGATTTCTCCGCTCCAACTACCCCCACCCCGACCACCGCCGCACCCACGCCCCATCCCCGTCGTCCCTAGTCCCAGCGCCAGGCTTGGACCGGCCAGTCCCGGACCGGCCCCGGTTACCTCGCCCATCGCGCCACCCCCCTTCCTTCCCCGCCCCACGTCCTCCCAGCCAACCTCGTTACCCTGGCTCCAGCTGCCCGAGCCACCGCGGTCCCGCCTGCACCCCGCACCCCGCGGGCCCCCTGCCACTCCGCCGCGCCGCTGGAGCGCACAGCCGGCGGGCTGGGACGCGCGCTGACAGCGTAATGAATGGCTTTGGCGGCAATTAGCGACCCCGCGGCTAATCACGCTGTACATTTACATTTTAAGTGCTGCCGAGGGAGCGGGGGAGAGAGGAGCGAAGGCGCGCGGGAGGGGCGCGGGGCCTGGGGGCGCTCGCCCTTCGCCGATTGCCGAGGGGCGCGAACCCGCGTCTTCTACGGCTGGAGCAGTGGGTAGAGGCGCTTTCGTGGGGTCCAGCCAGTGCAAACGCAGAACTGCCCCACTCTCAGCCTGCGCAAACCCTGAGCTCTGGGGTGTGGAGGGGGGGCCCCTCCTCCGAAGGGCACACCCCTGTCTGCGTCCCCTGCAAACGAACGTCGGCCCAGCGCGGACATGCATGCCCAGGGCAGGTGGGGAGCTCGCTTCTTCCCTACCCAAACAGTTCCCACGGAAGCTTCCCCGCACTCGCGGGCTTTCTCAGGCCTAGGCGACACCCCACCCGTGTCGGCACCCACCGGGGTGCCCGTTCCGACCCGCGCCGCGGACAGTTCTGTGCATCTTCTTCGGAACCCTCGGTCCTTGCCAGCTAGGGCGGGAGCTGCGGCGCGCAGAGTTTGGGCGCAATCAGAAATCCTGATTTCTGGTACAGGGTCGATCATCCGTACGTTGGGGCGCAAAGGCCCACCTGCTCCAGACGCTCAAGGGGCAACAGGGATCAGCCCTGGGTTTTGAACAGCAAGGCCGGAGACTTGAGGGTTACGGGGTGCCGGGGAGGCGCCGACAGCCGCGGGGAGCGGCGCGGAAACCGGGGCGCAGCTTCCCCTGGCACTCATGTGTCCCAGCGTTTTTCTCGGGGTCTCCGCGCCTCCCGGCCATCGCCCCCTCACCCGGTTTTGCTTTGTCTCACTCGGTTCAGAGGTTCAGAGGGCGTGAGTGGAAGTGGGCTGGAAGGATGAAGGTTGGGGCTTCAGGGTTCTCGAGAGGGTCCCGCCCCTTCTTCCCTGTCCCTCCCGCCAGTGCCACTTCAAGCCTATCCTCACCACTCGGTCCCCCCAGTAACGGTTCCCGAAAAGAAGCACCCCGGCAGCTTCAAAATGCCCCCGAACCCCGACAATCAACTTCCACTCCTTTCTCCAAACCTGCCCCTCTTTTTTTTTTCTCCCCCAGAAGACTGCATTAGCTCGGGATAGGTGGAGCTGGGAGTGGGGGTGATAATTCCACCCGGAGCACGCGCCCCCCTAACGGTGGGGTTGCAGGCAAGCGGGCAGGGGGCTCAAGGCCCCTCGGTAAAGGGGTCTCCTTGCTCGCTCGCTCTCCCTCTCCCTCCAGGTAGCTGGCGGAGCAGCGCGGGCCGGAGCCTGGCGGCGGACCGGGTTGCTGGGCCCCGCTCGGACCGCTCGGAGAGGAGACCCAGCCGGCACCTCCCGCGCTCGGCTGACCGCGCTCCCGCCGTCCTTGAGGCGACCACGCCGGCTCGGGCGCGGGCGGGACCGCGGGGGGGGGGGGGGCGGGGAGGGCGGCGAGCGCAGCCCCTGAGTGGGGGGGGACGAGAAGCCCCGCTCGGAAAGCTCTCGGGGGTCCAGGGGCGCTTTCGTGGGAGCGCGCGGGGGCGCCGCTGCTTTAAGACGAGCCGCGGGCGGGCGGGCGGGCGCCGGGGTGGGGGGCGCGGGGGGCGCGGGGGGCGGGGCGGCGCGCGCGGGGCGGGGCCTGGCGGGAGGGCGGGGGCTCCCCGCGGCCCGGCGCCCCCGCCGCGTCTCCGGGCGCCGCGCGGGAGCGGGAGCCGCCGCCCGCGCGCCCTCGCCCGGGCCGCCCGGCGCGCCCGCGGCCATGCAGCGGCCCCGGGGCTGAGCGCATGGAGAACTTCCGCAAGGTGCGCTCCGAGGAGGCGCCGGCGGGGGGCGCGGCCGAGGGCGGCGGCGCGGGCGCCGGCCCCTTCGCCGACCTGGCGCCGGGCGCCGTGCACATGCGGGTCAAGGAGGGCAGCAAGATCCGGAACCTGCTGGCCTTCGCCGCCGCCAGCATGGCGCAGCCGGCCACGCGCGCCATCGTCTTCAGCGGCTGCGGCCGGGCCACCACCAAGGCCGTCACGTGCGCCGAGATCCTCAAGCGCCGCCTGGCCGGGCTGCACCAGGTCACGCGGCTGCGCTACCGGAGCGTGCGCGAGGAGTGGCAGCGCCCGGGCCCCGAGCCCGCCGCGCCCGCCGCCAGCCTCAGCGTCCTGAAGAACGTGCCCAGCCTGGCCATCCTGCTGTCCAAGGACGCCCTGGACCCGCGCCAGCCGGGCTACCAGCCGCCGGGCCCCCAGCCCGCGCCCTCGGCGCCGCCCGCCGCCCGGAGGAGCCCCGGGGAGCCCCCCGCGGGGCAGGGCCCGGCCAAGCGGGCGCGGCCCGAGCCGGGGGCCGCCGAGGGGGGCCCGAGGGCCTGACGCCCGGCGGACCGACCCGGCCGCAGCCCGGACCCGGATCCCCCCAGGCCGGCGGGACTCCCCGCCCTCCGGGGTCCCCGCCGCTTCTCGCTCCGCCTGAAGACCCCGAGCTCCGGCTTCAGCTGCCCTGGGACCTCGTTCGGGCAGGGCCCGGCGGGGCTCGAGCGCTGCCCAGACCCCCGAGGGCTCTTGGCGTCGAGCATCTGAGCATCGGAGAGGAGGTGGGGGCAGCGGGGTTCGAGGGGAGCTCCCGGAACTTCCCCGGAGCACGGGCAGTGGAGGACCGAGGGTGAGAAAGGGACGGAGGGCGGGGGCGAGGGACTGAGTCGTGGGAGCCGCGTTCCGCCCCTCGCCCCCGGACGCTTTCCTTTCTGGCTCGTTCCCCTGCTTTTAAGGAGCGCCCCGAAATCACGACGTCCTCCAGGGGCTCCTGAGCTTCGGCTCCCCCCGTCTCGGAGCTGGGCCTGGAAGGAGCCTCTCGGGAGCTTCGCTGCACCCCAGCCCACCCCCCATCCTCAAACCCACAGCTGGAGTCTGGCTTCCAATAAAACAGACGCAACAATGGCGCTGTCCGTGGTTCTTTCCTAGCCGCTGGCCCATGCAGGGGCTGCTCTGCCAGCCGCTCGGTCCCCATTGGCATCTTCAGGGTGAGGCATGGAACGCCGAGAGCTTCCGGAGACCAGGGTTCCGTGCCCGGTCCCCAGCTGCCCTCTCCGCTGCCCTCCCAGGCTCTTCTAACTCCAGGGGCTTGTGACTGGAGGGGGCCGGTAGTGGGGAATTGTGTCCCCTCCGAGTGCGGTCACTTGGAAGGAGAGCACCCAGTGCTTTTGTGGAAGGGGGAAGGCGGATGCATTGGTGAACTGTTGCTGGGGTCACTGCCCAGGGTGGCAGGCTTGCTGGGGCACGTAGACCTATGGAGCCCGAGCTCCATTCAGGACGCTGGCACCAAGCCCCCCATCCCCAGGGTAGGTGTTTCCCTTCACTGCTCTGAGAAAGGACAGCACACCCTTGGGAGAGGGGGAGGAGAGAGACCGAGCACAAATCCCCTGCTGGAAATTACTATTCAGCAGAGAAGCCGGTACTCGGCCGTGAATCACTGCAGCTCCCTGATAATCTGCTGCCTTCAGCCCTGCACAGCTGTCTTTGGGGAGATAACAGCCTCGTAAGCTGCTGGGCCCAGCTCCAAGTCAGCAGGGAGCAGAGGAGGGTGCCGGGTGCTGGGAGAACTCTAGCCAGGGAGGGGGCACAGAGCCTCCAGTCTCAGCTGCAGACCCCACCCCAGAGGAGGCACTGGGGAAGGACCCTAACCTCATTCTTGCTGGTGACAAGAGGTAAGTGCCTGCGGCCCCCCGCAGGAGGGGCTCTTTGACAGGCGCTCTCCTCCTCCGTCCTCCCCACCAAGCTTGAGCTTTGAACCGTGAGCCCTGTCATCTACTTGCTGGTACCATGGCCGCCCTCCCACTTCCTCCCTGGTGAGTCCCTGGGAGGGCTCAGGGGTCTGGCTGTGCTTGTCTGACTCCCTCTGAGTCTGCCAAGAGGGTTGAAAGAATGCAAATGATGCCAGGGGCAAGGGGGCAAGCTCAGAGGGCTGGTGTGCATGCCTGGCATGCTAGCTTTGGGGGGTTCGAGTCTTGGTACTGCAATGCCTCCTGAGTACTGCCAGATTTATCCCTCAGGGGACCCCCCCCCCCACCAACAACAACCACCAAAAAAAGTAATGTAAGCTGTCCTGGTAAGGAGATGTGCCTTGGTCTGGAGTTCCACATCTTAAGCAGCTTGGAAGAGGTTCTGGGCCTCCCAGAACTCGTGCGGATTCTGGAAAAGAGATCAACGTTCTAAAACCACTGATGCTGGGGGCTGGGGGTGATGAGGACTGTGCCCACAGATGCTGGCCAGGGATTGGAAGCTACTAGGGCCACTCTAGATGGCTTGGGTAGGTAAGCAGGCCCCATTCCTCCAAAAGACTCATCTCAGGGCCTGGAGAGATAGTACGGTAGGCAGGGTGTTTGCCTGGCACCCAGTAGACCCAGGTTCGATCCCCAGTACCCCATATGGTCTCTGTCCAAGTACTGCCAGGAGTAATTCCTGAGTGTAGAGCCAAGAATAATCCCTGATCATTGACAGGTGTGCCCCCCCCCAATAAAACCTCATCTTAGGTGTAAAGAGAGGGGCACACTGCCTCTCAGCCTCCTGCATGCCAGCCTGCCCCTGCAGTGGGCAGAGTGCCTGGTGCCTGTGCCAGAACATGGGACTGAGGCTGCTTCTTATCAGCACACTGCTCCAGCAGCAGCGTCAGATCCTGGGCTTTTGGTAGGTGGTACTGGAGCAACCAGGCCTGCTCACTGAGGGGTCCTTGGGCCCTGCCAACCAGGGCAACCTCCCCAGGAAAGAGACAAGCCCCCAGTCCTGGGATAGGGCCTGTGATGGGGTGAGGGGAGAGGGAGGGGGCTGCAGATGCCCAGAGATGCCCCACTTCGACATAATAAGAAGTCCCATCTGGAATCTGGATATACATGATAACCTCCCAGTACCTATATTGCAAAGCATAATGCCCAGAAGGGGGGGAGAGAGAAAGAGAATGAGAGAGAGAGAGAGAAAGAAAATGAGAGAGAGAGAGAGAGAGAGAGAGAGAGAGAGAGAGAGAGAGAGGATGATGGGGGTGGAGGTCCAGGTGTGTTCATATCTTCAAATTGGTTTTAGGAGCTGTTGTCCACTGGCCATGACTCTGCCGGGGCATATTCATTACGCAGAAAGGGAAAACCTGGGTCAGACACACTTCCCCCGGCCCCCTTACACTCATCCCCTCTCTTCACCTCCAACCTTACCCAGTACCCCCTTTCTTCTGCAGTGTGGGTCACTGCAATACCTGCATTTGCCACTAGGAATTCTCATCCCCGATGAGTCACTAAAATGACTTCTCAGGTATCCGGAGTAATTGAGGGAGGAGGGAGAGGAAAGGGAAGAAAACACTGCCAGTCTCTGGGGAGCCAGCTGAGGGATGCCCCGGCTTCTCCTCAGAGCTGAAATCTTAGCTTGTAGTTGTGCTCTCAGCAGCGTGAGCCTTCGTTGTCGGTCACCTGATAAATCACAAGCCATGACTGAAGGGAGCTTACTGGCTGTGCTCCCTATGCAGCTCCAGCCACACAGGAACCCCTCAAAGAGCTGCCCATGGAAAGGCTGAGAAGAGTCTTAGCTGGGGCAAGAGCACAGTGGGAAGGGTCCTCGCCTTGCATAATTTGATTCCCCAGCAGCACCAGGCGTGATCCCTGAGTGCAGAGCAAGGAGTAAGCCTTGAGCGCTGCCAAATGTGGGTCCAAACCAAAAGCACAAGAACAGGCCCAGAGCCATAGTGGGCCGGGCATTTGCCTTGCACACAGCTGACCCAGGTTTGACCACCGGTATCCCATATTCCCCAACCCCCAGATGGGCTCTCGAACTGCCTTGATGCCACAGCAAAGCCTTAATCCTCCAGCTCTCTGGATAAAAGGTAAAGGTAAAGGCCCTCCCGTTGATCGTCGATTTGCTCGAGCGGGCCCAGTAACGTCTCCATTGGAGACTTTGTTGTTACTGTGTCTGGCATATCGAATACCCTTCTCTCCCAGGGTCCTACCTGCCCCTGGGGAAGGCTCAGGTCACCATGGTGATTGGATTTGCCTATCGAGCTGGTTTCTTTTCCTTTTTCACTTTTTGTTTGTTTTTGTTTTGGGAGTCAGACCCAGTGGTGCTCAGGCCTTACTCCTGGCTCTGTATTCAGGGATGCTTCAGGTGGGGATCTGGGGACCATATGGGATGCTGGGGATCAAATCCGGATCAAATCTGGCAAAGCACATGCTGTACCTATTGTACTTCAGCCTCCAACTTGACGTGCTTTTTGTTTTTGTTTTTTTGCTTTTTGGGTCACACCCGGCGATGCACAGGGGTTACTCCTGGCTCTGCACTCAGGAGTTATTCCTGGCGGTTCCCAGGGGACCATATGGGATGCTGGGAATCGAACCCGGGAGGCTGCGTGCAAGGCAAACGCCCTACCCGCTGTGCTATCTCTCCAGCCCCCAACTTGACGTTTCTGATATTGTGTCTGATACTTCCTGATCATCATAAGATATAGTGGGTTGAATTGTGCTCTCACAAAAAGATACTGGCACATAAGTTCCCAGTATCTGTTCATATGACCTTACCTGGAAATGAGGTCTTTGCAGGTGAAATTGGTATGTACGCTGGGGTCATACTGAAGTTGGAGTGGCCTTTAAGTCAACGTGTTGGGAATTCTTAGAGAGACAGAAAGGGAAGAACAAAATGTAAAGATGATAGAGGCAGAAGCAGAAAGAAAGGAAGAAAATAAAGGAAGAAAGAAAGAGAAGAAAGAAAGAAAGAAAGAAAGAAAGAAAGAAAGAAAGAAAGAAAGGAAAGAGGGGCTGGAGCAATAGTACAATAGTACAGCGGGTAGGGTGTTTGCCTTGTATGCAGCAGACCTGGGTTCAATCTCGGCATCCCAAATGATTCCCCAAGCAACGCCAGCAGCAGTAATTCCTGAGTGCAGAGCCAGGAGTAACCCTTGAGCATTGCCGGGTGTGACCCAAAAAGAAAAAAAAAAAGATAGAGGCAGAGATTGAAGATGCAGCTGCAAGCCAAGAATGACTGGAATAAAGCATTTGTTCCTTTCAAAACTCTTCAAGGAGAGAGAGAGAGAGAGAGAGAGAGAGAGAGAGAGAGAGAGAGAGAAAGAGAGAGAGAGAGAGAGAGAACAAGCAAAATTGGCCCTGCTCACATCTTCATTTTGTATTTCTATTTCCAGAGAGAATATCTGGGTTTTGTTTTTGTTTGGGGGTTAAAAAATGTTTGGGGGCTATGCCTGGCAGTGCTCAGGGCAGACTCCTGGCTCTGCACTCAGGGATCACTCCTGGCAGGGACCAGGGAACCATATGGGAGGCCAGAGATCAAATTCAGGTTGGCCAAATGCAAAGCAAGCGCCCTACCTGCTGTGGTATCCTCCAGCCCCAATATCAATTGTTATTTAGTCACCCAGTTTATGACACTCAGTTCCAGCAGCTCTAGGAAGCTGATACTTTCATCTTGTTCAGTGGACAATATGTGAAAGGAATATTCAAAATGTGGGCAGAGTAGTGTGGGAGCTAGCTGCTGCAGACCTTGCTCTGGGGTTAGCTGTGCGGGCTTGCAGCCCCACAGGCTTGAGCTAGTATGGCTCTGTGCTCAGGGATCACTCCTGGTGGTGCTCAGGGAACCAGATGCGGTGAAAGGGATCGAACCTTTATTGGCTGCATGCAAGACAAGTGCCTGGCCCCCTGAACTCTCACTCCAGCCCACACTGGTTGGTGAATGACATAAGAGACTGACTGGGTGCCAGTTAATTCTTTGTTCCTTCGGAGCTCTCCACATGCTCAAATTGAGCCTCAACCTACAGTGAGCCTATTCCTGGACCATGCGGCTACAAATGCAGCTGAACAATATTTCATACCTCAAACCACTAATATTTCAAGAGTGGCGCACCACATTTGATGGGGTTTAAAGTAGAAGACAACCTGGCCTGTTCCCCCTGGCGGTCCGGTGGCTGCCATCCTCCAGAGGCCACTGGACAGTCAGGTTTGGGCCCATAGTGACGAGACACACGGGGCCTCACGGGATGGGGGTGGAGCCGGCTCTTTCCTCCCCGTCCCAAAGAAACCCCAAGTCGTCACCCACAAATGGCCTCTCTGGCTCCTGATCAAGCTACTTAATGGCCATGATCACAGAGACTCAGAAACAAATCTTGAAACCCAACGGCTTTTGGCAGAAATGCGTCCGGACCGTGCAGTAGGTTACTATTGCTGGGACACCCCAGTGTGGGAAAGGGTGCTGTCCTGCCACCTGCTCCCCCTTGGCAGTTCGGTGGCCGCCATCCTCCAGAGGTCATTGGACAGTCAGGTTTGAGCCCGCAATGACAAGACACGCGGGGCCTCACGGGATGGGGTGGAGCCAGCCCTCTCCTCCCCGTCCCAACAAGACCCGGAGTCGCCTTTCTGGCTCCTGATCAAGCTGCTTGACGGCCATGATCTAAGAGACTCAGGAACAAATCTCGGAACCCAGCAGGTTTTGGCCAAAATCCCTCCAGATTTAATTGTTAAAATTTAGAAATTTCAAAATCGCACGGCCACTACTGCAGCCACGCAATATCATATGCTATTCATAACCAGCAGAAGAAAACAAATTGTCTAGTGCTGCCTTTTCAGCAGATCTGAGTGTTGGGGTAAAATCCCAAATAATAATGGTGGGTCTGGTGTCAAAATATTGAATGTAGGGGCTGGAGCAATAGCACAGCGGGTATCGGGTAGGGCATTTACCTTGCACGCAGCCGACCTAGGTTCAATTCCCAGCATCCCATAAGTTCCCCCGAGCACCGCCAGGAGTAATTCCTGAGTGCATGAACCAGGAGTAACTCCTGTGCATCGCCGGGTGTGACCCAAAAAGCAAAAAAAAAAAAAAAATATATATATAGAATGTAATCAAAGTAGAGAGAGAGACAGAGAGAGTAATGTGGAAATCATTTGCCCCACAGGTAAGGGGAGGGTTTATTGGTGGTGGAGAATGAGCACTGGTGAAGGTACAGGTGTTTCATCGTATGACAGAGACTTAAACCCGAAAGCTATGTAACTGCTCTCATGGTGATTCAATAAATAAAATGATAAAAAATGAAGATAAAAAAAATAAGGTGGAGTTCATGCCCAATTCAATCAGCTAATCAGTGGCTGAATAAATAGCAGTACTCCTACATAAAAAAAATAAAGTAGAAGGCAACCAATCTTAGAGGAAAATATATTTTTACAGATATATATTATATATATTATATAATATATATGAGTAGAGAAAGCTCAACCTTTAACATGTTAGTAATCTCTTATAGAAGGACTTCATGGCCCCTGGGTGAATTCAACAATCTTCACACACTTTCTTCTAAGGAAACTTTTTTGGATCATTTTCAGCAGTTTATTTATAACAAACAATATAAAATAAATTATTTCGGTTCTGCTTTGGAAGTTTGGGTTTGGGATGGAAACGTCCAAAATATGGTGGTGGGAAAGTGTAATGAGGGTGGGATTGGTGTTAGAATATTAAACGTAATCAAATACTGTGAACTACTGTATAAAAATAAAACAAAACTTTAAAAAATTATTTGTATCTCAAAATGAATCAAGTTGCCATGGAGATAGGTATCTAATAACCCCAGGCTTTCCTTGGTTCATCATCAGAGTCACAGAGAATACTTGATTGTTTTGTTTTTGTTTTGGGGCCACATATAGCAGTGCTCAGGAGTTACTCCTGGCTCCGAGCTCAGAAATTACTCCTGGCAGTGCTCAGGGGACCATATGGGATGCGGGGCATCGAACCTAGGTTGACCAGTGCAAGGCAAACACCCTACCTGCTGTACTATCGCTCAGGCCCAATTTGTCAAAACTAGATTGTGGGCCTGGAGAGATGGTTCAGTGGCCAGAACTCTGCATGCAGGAGCCCCATGTTCAGGCCCCAGCATCACATGGTTCCCTAGGGCCCTCCAGGAAATCTCTGGGCACCTCTGTGTGTGACCCTCAAATTAAATATATGTATATTGTAGGCAGGGCTAGCATGGAGCATTTGCCTTGCATGTGAGGCCCTAGCTTGAATTCTTTTCACCGTACAGCAAGCCAACAAATAAATACTTTTGCCAGAATTAAACTCCAGATCACGGAAGGACTTGGAAATAGTCATTTTATTTAGTGTCTCCATGTGATGTGTGTGTATGTGTGCGCGCTTGTGAAAGAGACACAAAATTCAATCCCCTTTTCTTTCTTTTTTTTTTCCCTTTATTTTATTTAATTTTTTTTTACAGTTGTAAATTTACAATTTTTTGTGCTTTGGTTTCAATTATACAATGATCAGATACCCATCCCTCCACCAGTGCCCATTTCCCACCACCATGGATAATATCCCCCCACCCCCATCCCCCCATCCCCCCTGTCTCTGTGGCAGGGCAATCCCCTGTGTTCTCTCTCTCCTTTTGGGTGTCGTGGTCTGCAAAAGAGGCATTGAGTGGCAAACATGTTCAGTCCATAGTCTACTTTCGACATGCATCTCCCCTCCTGGGAGGATCCTCCAAACATTCTTTATTTGGTGCTCCCTTCTCTATCTGAACTGCCCTTTCCTCTAGGATACCCGGCTGGCCTCTAAGTTATGGAGTAATCCTCCTGGTGCTGATCTCAGTATGAGATTAATACCCAATCCCCTTTTCTTTTCCTTCAAATTCAGGTACGTTTTAATGAATTTCTGGAAACGACCGGGAAAAGAGCTGTTGCAAGCTGCCCCCTAGAGGCCATGCAGGGAAAGGGCGGCTCCAAGCTGGGAACTGGAGGAAACCGAGAGCCAATTAGACAGCTGCAGCTCCACGCGCCAAGCCCTCAGCCCTGAGCCATTTCCTCTCTGGACACCAGGGGCGTCGGGCCTCCTGGGGCTACACAGCTCCATCTCTTTATTAAACTGGAATCTGCGCACTTTGCTGGTGAGCATGTAAAACAGCACAGGCTGCTTCGCAACAATTTGGGCTACTTCAAACAACTGAACAGAGTTGTAGTATTTCTCAGTATTCCTGGATATTGACCCCAAAAAAACTGACAGCACAAATCTCCACAAATACATGTATGAAATGCTCATAGCAGCCTTATTCACAGTTGTTAAAAAGTAGCAATAGAGGCTGGAGCATAGCACAGTGGGTAGGGCATTTGCCTTGCACCTGAATGACCTGGGTTTTATTCCCAGCATCCCATATGGTCCTCGATCACCGCCAGGAATAATTCCTGAGTGCAAAGCCAGGAGGAACCCCAGTGCATGGCAGGGTGTAACTCTACAGCAATGTAACTCTATGTATTCAGTTACCTCTATGATTATGTCATTAAAAATAATAAACTAAGGGGGTATGGTGCCGCCAGCAGGTCAATCTGTATCTGTGAGGCGAGTGCATCAGCAGCCTCATGGCGCCTTCAGACTTCCAGATACCCCAGAATTGCTGCTGTGCCTTTGGCCAGACCCCCAAAACTTGGGGCAAAGTTTACCAAGAAAGTAAACGGCCAAAAGTTAGGTATGTGGGAGACATACCCACAAACCACCTTCAGCTCAGCTATATAATTGGAGGAAAGGCCTCTTTGGTTCCTGATTGAACTGCTTAATGGACATGATCCCAGAGACTCAGAAACGAATCTCAGAACCCAGTGGCTCTAGGTAGAGATGCGTCTGGTCTCTGCAGTAGGCTACCGGTGCTGGGCCAACCCAGGTGGGAATAGGTTTTGTGCCTTGGCCTGTTCCCCCTGGCGGCCCAGTGGCCGCCATCCGTCTGAGGCCACTGGATAGTCACATTTGGGCCCCCAATGGCGAGACACACAGGGCCTCACGGGATGAGGGTGGAGCCGGGCTTGTCCTCCCCACCCCAACGAGACCCCAAGTCATCGCCCACGAATGGCCTCTCTGACTCCTGATCAAGCTGCTTAACGGCCATGATCCCAGAGACTCAGAAACAAATCTCGGAACCCAGTGGCGTTTGGCAGAAATGCATCCGGACTCCACAGTACGTTACTGTCGCCGGGCCACCCCAGGGAGGAAAGGGTGTTGTCCCTCTGCCTGCTCCCTCTTGGTGGCTTGGTGGCCGTCATCCTCCAGAGGCCATTGGACAGTCAGGCTTGGGCCCACAGTGACGAAACTTGTTGGGTCTCACGGGATGGGGGGGAGGTGGAGCCGGGCCTGTCCTCCCCACCCTAACGAGACCCCAAGTCATCGCCCACAAACGGCCTCTCTGGCTCCTCATCAAGCTGCTCAACGGCCTTGATCCCAGAGACTCAGAAACAAATCTCAAAACCCAGCGGCTTTTGTCAGAAATGTGTCCGGACCCCACAGTAGGTTACTGTCGCTGGGCCACCCCAGGGTGGAAAGGGTGCTATCCCTCCGCCTGCTCCCTCTTGGCGACTTGGTGGCTGTCATCCTCCAGAGGCCATTGGACAGTCAGGCTTGGGCCAGCAGTGACGAAACTTGTTGGGTCTCACAGGATGGGGGGGAGGTGGAGCCGGGCCTGTGCTCCCCACCCTAACGAGACCCCAAGTCATCGCCCACAAACGGCCTCTCTGGCTCCTCATCAAGCTGCTCAACGGCCTTGATCCCAGAGACTCAGGAGCAGATCTCTAAACCCAGTGGCTTTTGGCAGAAATCCCTCCAGATTTAAGTGTTAAAATTTCAGAATTTCAAAACCACATGGCCCTACTGCAGCCACACGACATCATATGTTATTCATAACCAGCAATAGAACACAAATTGTCTATTGTTGCCTTTTCAGCAGATCTAAGTGTTGGGGTAAAATCTTAAATAATGGTGGGTCTGGTGTCGAAGTAGTGAATGTGATCAAAGTAGAGAGAGAGTAATGTAGAAACCATCTGTCCCACAGGCAGGGGGAGGGTGTGGGATGGGGGTATACTGGGATTTTTGGTGGTGGAGAATGGGCACTGGTGAAGGTACGGGTATTTCATTGTATGACTGAGACTTAGACCCAAAAGCTTTGTAACTGCTCTCACGGTGATTCAATAAATAAAATTATAAAAAATGGAAAAAGAAAAAAAAAAGAAAGGTGGAGTTCATGCACAATTCAATCAGCTAATGAGTGGCTGAATAAATAGCAGTACTCCTACAAGAAAAGAGAAAAAAAATAATAAACTATGTTACCAGTTGGGTGAACCTTGAAATCATGCTATGTGTAAACTACCAGACACAGACACAAAAGAAGATAAATTGCAAGATTCTATTTATATAAAATGTTCAGGAAAATCCATAGATACAGAAGAAGTAGGTTGAAGCACTAGCACATTTGCCATGCATGCAAAAGAACCTGGTTTGATCCCTGGGATCCCTTATGGTGCACTGAGTACCACCAAGAGTAATTCCTGGGGAATGGGAAATGGAGGGGTGATTATTATGAAGCATCATTCTTTTTGGAGTAATGAAGTTGTTCTGGAATTAGTTACAACACAGTAACTATACTAGAAACAACTGAACTGTGTAATTTTAAAGTATGATGGGGGGGGCAAAGTGTTAGTACAATAGGGTGCTTGCCTTGCAAGTGGCCGACCTGGGTTCGGTCTCCATTACCCCATATGGTCCCTGAATACCACCAGGAGTGATTCCTGAGTGCAAAGCCAGGACTAACCCCTGAGCATCACCAGGATGGCTCCCTGCAAAAAAAATTTTAAAGTATGATTAGGGGTCCAAAGAGATAGTACAATAGGAAGGCACTTGCCTTGCATGAGGTTGACCTAGGTTCAATCTCCTACATTTCATATGGTTCCCCCAAGAAATGCCAGGAATAATCCCGAAACACAGAGCCAGAAGTAAACCCTGAATACAGTCATGTGCGACTCAAAAACAAAAAAGAAAATTAATTTTGAGCTGGAGAGATAGTACAGGGATTAACACACTTGCATGATGCCAACTCTGGCATGAATTCTGTCATCACGTAATATGGTTCTTTGAGCATTGCTAGGACAATCCCTGAGCCAGAAGTAACTCCTGGACACTGCTGGGTGTGACCCGAGAGGAAAACAAAACAAAACAAAAAAAGACTAACAATTCTACACAATGGAGTACTATGTAGCTCTTAGAAAAGATGAAGTCATGAAATTTACATACAAGTGGTACAATATGGAAAGTATCATGCTAAGCGAAATGAGTCAGAAAGAGAGGGATAGACATAGAAAGATTGCATTCATCTGGGGGATATAAAGTAACAAAGTATGAGATTAATACCCAAGAATAGCTGAGATCAGCACCAGGAGGATTACTCCATAACTTAGAGGCCAGCCGGGTATCCTAGAGGAAAGGGCTATTCAGATAGAGAAGGGAGCACCAAATAAAGGATGTTTGGAGGATCCTCCCAGGAGGGGAGATGCATGTCGAAAGTAGACTATGGACTGAACATGTTTGCCACTCAATGCCTCTTTTGCAGACCACAACACCCAAAAGGAGAGAGAGAACACAGGGGATTGCCCTGCCACAGAGACGGGGGGATGGGGGGATGGGGGTGGGAGGGATATTATCCATGGTGGTGGAAAATGGGCACTGGTGGAGGGATGGGTATCTGATCATTGTATAATTGAAACCAAAGCACAAAAAATTGTAAATCTACAACTTTAAAAAAAATAAAATAAAATAAAGGGGAAAAAAAAAAAGAAAAAAAAAAAAAAAAAAAAAAAAGAAAAAGAGATGGACATCTCTTTCTACTATTGCTACGTAATGGGAGTAGCTGGAACGGTAGGTTCCACTTGAGGTACCAGATGGTTTTCCTAGGCAAACACTTACATGCCATACTCATTTTATTTATTCTAATATATTTTTTCAAATTAAAGAGATGCATCATAGTTAATTGGTTGTTAATAAAAGTTATGAATTTAAAAAAAAAAAAAGACTAACAATTAAATATGTGTGTGGGCTAGAGCATAGTACAGCACAAAGGGCATTTACCTAGCACGCAGCTGACCAGAGTTCAATCTCCAGCATCCCATAGAGTCCCTTGGGCTCTGGCAGGAGTGACTCATGAGCACAGAGCTAGCAGTAAGCCCTGAGCACCCACTGGGTGTAACCCAAAAACAGACAAAAAATATTATTCCCTCAGGGGCCTTTTCTGGATCATCTTCATTTTTAACAGTCTGGTAATGAGATCCTCATCACTGGAGGTACTCAAGTACCTGAGGAAATGAAAGCAATATAGGACAAATGGCCTCCAAGGACTGCTGTCAGCCTTAAAATGGCAAGGCGTTTTTAGTTTTTAGTCTGTCCTGGTGGTCCCGGGGGTAACTCTCATCTGGGGGTCATTCCCAGGCGATGTTCAGTGGATTATGTAGTGCTGGGGATCAAAGCCAGGCAGCTCAGCCCCTTAACTCATCTCCCTGGCCATGCAAAGTTCTGTTTTTCAAACCTGAAAAGAGCTGTTCCTGAGTGTAAACTTCCTTTTTGTTTTGTTTTGGTTTTGGTTTTGGGGTCATACTGGCAGTGCTCAGGACTTACTCCTGGCTCTGCAACTCAGGGATCACTCCTGGTAAGTTCAGGCTTGGGCTTGGGAGTTCCTATGGAATGCAGAAGATCTAACCTAGTTAGCCACCTGCAAGGCTAGTTTCCTATCCACTGTACTATCTCACTGGCCCTGAACTTCCCTTTTCTGAAATACACAAGCTAGAGTATCCTTGTCCTCAAACTCTTCAATAGCACCATCCTTGGGGGCTGGAGCAATAGCACAGCGGGTAGGGCGTTTGCCTTGCACGCAGCCAACATGACCGACACAGGTTCAATTCCCAGCACCCCATATGGTCCCCTGAGCACCGCCAGGGGCAATTCCTGAGTGCATGAGCCAGGAGTAACCCCTGAGCATCGCTGGGTGTGACCCAAAAAGCAAAAAAAAAAAAAATAGCACCATCCTTTCCCCTCAGGGAAAATCTTATCACCTCTGGAATGTGGTGGTAGTGGGGCTCTACAGGAAGCTGATAGGCTGATTGACAATCAATAAAGACAACCTAAAGTGTGGAAAATCCAGAGTTGCTTCTCCTGAAACAGAAAAGGGTTTCAGTGCAGACCACAGACGCCAGATCTAACGGCCTTAGGAAAGAGTCAGGACTGGTCTGACTCTATCTGGGACAAAACTCCCAAGAGGAGCAACAGAAAAGACTAGTGATTGGAAACACAATCCGATGCAATCTTGGGACCAAGCAGGCCCTGACACACACCTAAGTCGTGTAACAGGTCAAGTCACAGAGTGTCCCCCAAGATCAGTGCTCCTGGTGAACATGCTGTGTAGAATCGTTGTGTTTTGATTAGATATCAATCCCAAAATCAGTCTAATAATCCATTTACTTTTTATTTGTTTTAGACCACATCTGGAGGTGCTTAGGGCTTATTCCAAGCTCTGCACTCTCCTGGTAGTGCTTCAGGACTGTATGGATGCTGGGGATCAAACCTAGGTTGACCACACGCAAAGCAAATGCCCTTCTTGCTATACTATTGCTCCAGCCCTCCAGTTACTTTTGTTTTGTTTTGTTTTTTAGGTCACATCCGGCGATGCACAGGGTCTACTCCTGGCTCATGCACTCGGAATTACTCCTGGTGGTGCTCGGAGGACCATATGGAGTGGTGGGAATTGAACCTGGGTCAGCCGCATGCAAGACAAATGCCCTACCCACTATGCTATAGCTCCAGCCTCACTCCATTTATTTTTTTTCCATTTACTTTTATTTATTTTTTTCCGTTTACTTTTTTTTTCTTTTTTCTTTTTGGGTCACACCCAGCGATGCTCAGGGGTTACTCCTGGCTTTGTACTCAGAAATTACTCCTGGAGTTGCTCAGGGGACCACATGGGGTGCTGGGAATCGAACCTGGGTCGGCCATGTGCAAGGCAAATGCCCTACCCGCTGTGCTATCACTCCAGCCCCTCCATTTACTTTTAATTAATCAAAAGATTACTCTGGATGTGCCTGACTTTAATTAGATGGGTCTTTAAAAGAGGATAATGGGGTCTGGAAAGATAGTACAGCGGGTAGGGTGCTTGCCTTGCATGCGGATTACCCAGGGTCAATTCCCAGCATTCCACATGGTTCCCCCCATACCCCACCAGGAGTGGTCCCTGATTGCAGAGCCAGGAGTAAGCCCTGAGCACTACCAGGTGTGTCTCCCCCATGCCTTCAACCTCCACAAGAAAAATATATATATAAAGACCAAAGAGATGTATAGGGATTAAAATACCAGCTTTGCATGCAGATGACCTGGTTCAATCAATTCCCCCAGAGTGATCCCCGAGTACAGATCGGGGGTAGGCCCTGAGCACTTGAGTGCAGTCAGAAATAAGCCCTGAGGACCATCAGGTATAACGCCTTCCCCAAAAAAGTTGTGGTTATTGTGAGAAGGCCTTTAGAGGGGGTCGTGTGGCAAGGCCTTGCCATAGTCTTTAGGATCTGAGAGTGGTCCCTAATAGCACACAAGAAAAGAAGGGGACTTAGTCCTGCAACTATAGGGAACTGGATTCAGCCAACAAGCAGAACAAACTTAGAAGGAAATCTGAGCTCCAGATGAGACCGAGCCCAAATCCCATCTGACATCTTCTTCTTATTGTTCATTTTACTATACTCAGCAGTGCCAGGGTTCAGGACCACTTCTGGAGCTCAGGGAATGCCGTGGTTCCAGGGATCAAAGCCATGGTTCTCGCCTGAAAAACATCCTCTCCACTGGCTGACATCCTGCTTTCAGTCTTATGAAGACCCAGAGGAAAGAATCAGTTATGCCACATTTGGAGTTCTGTTTTGATGAATGGTAATTGCATTCAAGGAGGTCAAAGTTTTCTCAGATGTTGGGGCTGGAGCAGTAGTATAGCAGGTAAGGCATTATCTTGTACATGGCCAACCAGGGTTCAATCCCTGGGATCCCCTAGATTCCCTGAGCCAGGAGTAAGCCCTGAGTGCAGACTCAGGAGTAACCTCTGAGCCTCACGGTGTGTGACCCAAAAAAGAAAAAAAAAGTCTTCTCAGATGTCCTTTAGTATAACTGGTGGGGATGAAGCAGGTGCTCTTAAAAGAAAGGCACTTTTTTTTTCTTCTTCTTTTCTTTTTTAATTTTTATTAGTGAAACACTATGAGGTACAGTTGTAGACTTAGAAATTTTGGTGCCTGGGTTTCAGTTATACAATGATCGAGTACCCATCCCTCCACCAGTGCCCATTCTCCACCACCACTGATCCCAGTATCCCCCCCACCCTCCATTCCCCCATCCCACCCTGCCTCTGTGGCAGGACATTCCCCCTTGTTCTCTCTCTCCTTTTGGGTGCTATGGTGTGCAAAAGAGGCATTGAGTGGCAATCATGTTCGGTCTAGAGTCTACTTTCAGCATGTATCTCCCATCCTGGGAGGATCCTCCCAACACCCTTTATTTGGTGCTCCCTTTTCTATCTGAGCTGCCTAAAAGAAAAGCACTTTTATCCTTACTCCTGGCCAGGTTAATGATGGAGGGGGAGGGGCTTGCCTTTGACCTCCTCATAGGGAAGAATTCAAAAGCAAGTAGGAGAGACAGAGAAAGTGGATTATGAAAGCAAGATCAGAGTATGCGGCTGAGGACCAGAGTGCAGGCACAACCCAGAGAGACCTGTTTCTAAAGAAACACAGTTAACTCGGCGTGTCCAGCTCCAGAGACGGTCTAAGCACATGCTATGCTGGAGGTCTGGTTTCACCCCTGGCACCGCACAGTCTGAGCAGAACGCGGGGAGCAACCTCGGGACACACACAGCCAGGAAAGCCCCGCAGTGCCACCAGCTCGGGCTCCAAACCCCCCACCCTAGCCCACCCACAGAACAGCACAGGCACGAACCTCTCCCCGTGCACGGTTCACCTGCACCCTCCTCGCTTCCCCCCTTGAAGGCCGGGCCTCCGCGGAGGGCGCGCGGAGCGCGGCGGCGGCGCGGCGTGTCCCCAGCGCGCCGCCGTACCCGCAGCCCCGCCCCGCCCCCGCCCGGGAGGCGCGCGCCGCAGGGGGCGTGTCCTCGCGCCCCGCCCGCCGTGCGTCCGTGCGTGAGTCCGGCCCCCGCGCGCGCTCCGCAGCGGCCCGCGAGCTCCCGCCGGCTCCTCTCCAGCCTGTGGCCTGCGCGCCGCCATCGCCGTCATGCTGGGCGCCTCTCTCCGCCGCTGCGCGGTCGCCGCCGCCGCCGCCGCCGCCCGGGCGGGCCCCCGCCGCCGGCTGCCCCCCGCCCCGGGCCCCGGCGCCGCCGCCGGTGAGTCCCCGGCGCGCGCCCGCGCCCGGCCCGCGTGTCCTTGCGGTGACCTGGGCGCCCGGCGCCGCGCGAGGCCGGGCTGCCCCCGCGGCCTAGACCCTGCCCCGCGCCGGCCGCCTCGCCCCGGCCCGGGCCTGCCGCCGCCTCCCGCCGCCGGGCCCCGCGGGCAGGGGGCGCCGCGCCGCCCCGCCGGACCCCGCGGGCCCCCCGCGCCCAGCCCCGGGCCCGCCCGGCCGGCAGTGGCCGTCCCCCGGCCTGCGGCGCGCCCGCCAAGGTGACATTGAGCCGCGCGCGCGAGCCCCGGCCGTTGGGGTCGGCACCCGGCGCCCGGGACGGCGGCTGCTGCCGGGTGCCAGGAGCCTGGCACGGGGCCGGGCGCGTCTCGTGTCGCCCGCCCGGGCCGCGCTGTCGCTTTGGCTCCGTCCTCCGGCCCCCGGGCGTTCGGCTGGACGTGGCCGGCTGCAAGGCTAGGAGCAGGACGGGGCGCGAGCCCGCACCCAGATGGCGCGGGGTCTGGAGCGAGGGAGGGCAAGGCTGGCAGAGGGGGCGAGCCCGCACCCAGATGGCGTGGGGTCTGGAGCGAGGGCAAGGGTGGCAGAGTGGGCGAGCCCGCACCCAGATGGCGCGGGGTCTGGAATGAGGGCAAGGGTGGCAGAGTGGGCGAGCCCGCACCCAGTTGGCGCGGGGTCTGGAGCGAGGGAGGGCAAGGCTGGCAGAGGGGGGCAGGTCCGCACCCCCGGAGCGCGGGGTCAGGAACGAGGGCAATTGCCTAGGGCTGGAAATTCCACTGGAGAGGTGAGAGGTGAGCGGTCGGGGCGGCAGGTGGCTGGTTCTTGGCGTGCAAAGGGCCGCAGGTCTGGTCCCCGCATCGCTGGGTGGCCCTGGCGGAACAGAAGCCTGTTTGCCAGTCTGGGGGTGTTCCTGAGAACATCTCGACCCCAGAGCAGTGTTCTAAACGGAGGGGCCGACCTCAGGCGGATCTTGTGGCTGGGCAGTGCCCCTTAGAGTGAATTTGGAGGTTCCACACCCCAGGCGCAGGGAGCACTCATCACCCCCTTTCTGGGCTGCTCCGGTGTGGGGGGCCGGGGAGGTGTTGCTAATTTTATTCCCGTCTTATTTTACCTTGCCCTTTTGTGTCTTCGGAGAGAGGGTTCATCGCTGTGCTGTTCAAGCCTGTGTGTGGCTGCAGTTTGGCCCTAGACCCAGCTCCTAAACGTGCATCCTTTGGCCTTGGAGCTGCACCCAGTGTTGCTCAGGGATCACCCCTCCTGGTGGGGCTGGAGCAGACCACATGCCTCCCTTCTGCTCCGTGGTGGGCACCTGCTGCCCTCTCTCCAGCTCTGAGCATGCTTCCTTAAAGACAGCTCAGCGACTCTGTACTGTTCTCATGGTTTTTTAGATTACTTTGAGGGTTTCAATTAGACTCCACCTAAGGAATGTTCGATTGAGATGGTACCTTCTAGCATAGACCCGTACGGTTGGCATACACAGCACTGCCCAGGATGGTCATCTTATTTGATAGGAGAGGAAACTGACGCATTTATTGGTGGTGGAACCTTTTCCCGTTTCTTCTTGGTATGGGTTTTTATTTTTGGTCTGTTCTGATGTTTGTCAGACTTTATGCGCCTTCTTTTTTTAATTCTTCAAAAGGCCAAATAGTTACTTTGATTTTTTGCATACACGTTTTGGGAAGCTTCTTAGAACCTGGGTAAACACTTGGGAGGTGTTCAGCAAATGGTAGATGAAGGGAGCTCTTGGTTCGGTTGCACAGAGTGGCATACCAATGGCTATTTCTAAGGTATAATTTATAACCCAAAATCTTTCCCTGAGGTATTAGTCCCAAAGATCTAAAGAATTGCCACAAGGAGGCAGCCTTCCCGCTGGGTCAGCTACTTTCTGTCTGTGTGACCTTGGACATGCTATTTAACCTTTAAACAGTTGCCTACTCAGAGATCAGGAATTGTGAGGTTTGAATGGGTTGTTATAACCTTTAGCACCTTGCCTGGCTAAATGTTTCATATACTGTTGCTCTATTTAGTTTTTGCATATTCTAGTTTTGGATTTGTAACCTTCTTTTTAGGCAGACCATACCCAGCGGTGCTCAGGGTTTACCCCTGGCCCCATGCACAGGGTTCACTCCTGGTGAGGCTCAGGGCACATATGTGGTGTCAGGGATTGAGCCTCAAGCCAGGATTGAGGCAAGCCCCTCACCAGCCCACTGTGAGCCAACAGGTTTTATCCGAAGGATTAATGTTTGTAGACGAAGTTATCCAGGGTCAAATGACTCCGTCAATGCTTGAAGGAGCTCCTGAAGGTTAATCTAGGAGACTTCAACTTCGATAAATTTCATCTAGTTAACTAGCAACCCAAATTCTGTATTTTGTCCATTAAAAAACCTTGAACTCAAAACGGTTTTCCAGCAACTGTTGAATTAGGTAATCAAGTAATTTTAAATAATAGTTAAGTTCTCTAGGCGACCTACAGAGTTCTGACTCATACCTCCTTATCCGAAGAGGAAGAGGTGTTTCCTCTTCCCTTTTCTCGGTCCTGCATTGAATTTAGCTTTTTGTTTTATTTTAGTTTCGGTTTTGGCATACCAGCTATCCTCAGGACTTACTCCTGGCTCTGCACTCAGGCATCACTCCTGGTGGTACTTGGGGCACCATATGGTCCTACCACCTGGGGTGCTAGGGATCAAACCCAGGGGGCCACATACAAGGCACCTGTCCTGTTGCTCCCAGCCCTGCATTTTCAAATCACTTTCCAACTTTCTTTGCTGCCCCTCCCGCATTTCTGGATTTCCAGCCTTTGGATTACAGTGTTCACAGCTGCTTTTAGGCCTGGATCCTTGCTAACTCTGCCTCTAGCTTTTCTTGTGCCCACTATTACTCATTCTCCCTTGCTCTTAGAATTACTACCATCAAAATGCTCATTCTTTGAGCTGGTTAATTCCAAGCTGAATAGTTGATAAGTAGAAAGCTTTCTGGTTTAGCCAAATTTAAACCAGAGAATTAATGAACCCTTGAAATTTTCTAAATATATTCACTTTTGATTTTAGCATCATGCTTAATAAACTAAATGCCAGAAAGCAACATTAGAAGTAACTTTTTAAACTGAGTCTCTAGAAATAACTCTGATTTTTCTTTTCTTTCTTTTTGTTGTTTTGGGTGACAGGCATCCAGGCTTACTCGTGATTCTGTGCCCGGGGATAACTCCTGGCCTTGTGTAAGGCAAGTGCCCTACCGCTGTACTATCGCTCTGGCCTTGCTATTCTAAATATTTATTCCAGAAAAGATTTTTTGGGAGACAACCAGTTTGTAATGGAGACGCCCAGAAGGAAGTTGACAGATTTGTTGATCTCCTTGATTTGAACTTGCTGTTGCATAACATCTTCACAATTAGAAAATAGGACAGGGGCCGGAACAACAGCGGGTAGAACGTTTGCCTTGCACGTGGCCGACCCAGGTTCGATTCCCAGCATTGCATATAGTCCCCTGAGCACCACCAGGGTGCTGAGCACCATCAATTCCTGAGTGCAGAACCAGGAGGTAACCCGTGTGCATTGCTGGGTGTGACCAAAAAAGCAAAAAGTGAAAAAAAAAGAACGAAAGAAAGAAAATAGGACAGAGCTACTAGTTACGTAGGCAGATACAGCACTGAGCTAATGGTTGTCAGGAAACCAACCTATTCCGGTTGTAGGCAAGGTCAACTTAGTAGACACCTCTGGGGTATAGATTGAGAAATTCAGTACTTAGGGAGTGAATTACTGAGTAGTATTGCAGATCTTTTTAAATTAATAAACTGCAAGAACAGTTTTCCAAAGTGATTGTATCATTTGATGCCTGCATTGTAAGTATCAAATAAAAATAATTTTAGTTTTTGAGAAAAAAAATGTATCTTACAGGGCTGAGGAGGTGGCGTAGTGGGTGGAGCACATCTTTACATAGGGGAACTTCCTGGTAGATCCCCAGCACCTCATGGCTGCCCACGCACTGCAGAAGTGTGAGGGTTACAGTAGATCATGCTTTCTGATATATTTAACGTAAATATTAGTCCCGCAAGATTTACAGTTTGGATTAAATATTTACACTTACCAAATACATTCAGGTCAGGGGCTGGAGTGACAGTACAGCCAACCTGGGTTCAGTCTCTGGCATCCCATATGGTCCCCCTGAGCATTGCTGGTGTGACCCCAAAACAAACAAATAAATTCAGGTCTAGAGATTATTTTGCTTCTTGTCAAAGAAATTTCTAATGGTATTTCTAATTCCAGCTCATTTAAATATATACTTTCTCTACATTTCTGGGTAAGTCTTTTTTTTTTTTTCTGATAAAACTGTTCATTCCCGCTAGAACTGCCTATCTTTAATCTTTTTGCTTTTAGTTTTTTTAGTTTTTCCTCTCAGAAACGGCATTAAGAATATATAGGATATTTCTAATATTTTGAATTTTAGAGTATTTTAGAAATAGCTGCCAATGATACTAATAGATCTTCCCCCCAACACACACCTTTTTTGGGGGGGATGGTCACTCCTGGCTTTGCACTCTGGGATCACCTCTGCAGGGGCTTGGGGACTAGATCAGCTACCGGGGTTGAACTTAGTTCAGCTGCTTGCAAAGGCAAGTGCTCTTCCCCCTCTGTGAGTCTGGCCCCGCAAATAACATTTTATTGAAAAACATTTAGAGAGATGTGAGAGGGGAGAGACAGAAAGATGAAAGACACGTTCAGGAGAGAATATGGCCTTCTCTAGGTAGAGGCTCTGTGCTCGGGAATTACTCCTGGTGGTGCTCGGGGAACCAAATGGGATCCCAGGAATCGAACCCGGTTCTGCTGTGTGCAAGGCAAACACCCTACCCGCTGTGCTATCGCTCCAGCCCCCAGATAGATCTTTTTAATATAACTTGTTAATAATAAACAGAAATTGTGGCTGGAGAGATAAAACAGTAGTTAAGGCACTTACTTCCCTCAGTTCAAACCTTGGCACTGCATATGGTCCCTCGATTAGTGCCAGCAGTGATCCCTGAGCACTGCCAGGTGTGATCCTGAGACAGACAAAACGGAAACTATATTAAGCTTGTCTGATTTAATACAACAGGAAAGGGTAGTGTTCGTGGGATATGGTTCCGAGGACGGAAACCAGGAACTTGTAAAAGCCACTTGGAGCATATTTCCAGCCCTGAGGGGACTTAGTTTGGTAAGATTTACCAGGATGTGTAATTTAGTTTGGGATATAATCTAGGCACAAGTTTTAGGAAGTTATCATCAAGGAAATATGTGCTGAGGCTGGAGCCATAATACTGTGGGAAAGGTCGGTGCATCTCTTGCATGAGGCGGACTTGGATTCTATCCCCAGGATCCTATATAACCCCCCGCAAGCCTTGCCAGAATTGACCCTGAGCATAGAAGCAGGAATAAATTCTGAGTACCATTAGGTATGCGCCCACCCCACCCCATCCCTCACACACACACGTACGATGCTCTGAGGCTACTCCCAGCTTGGCTGCTGTTTCTGGGATTCTTCAGGGAAACACATACAGCACAAGGGTCAAACCCGGTCCTCTTGCGTGCAGAGCAAGCATTTGTTCCGTTGAGCTTTCTCTGACCCCCGTTCTAGTGTTTCGTTTTGTATTGTTTGGTGGGAGTAGGGGGCACACTCATCGATACTACAGGGATTACTCCTGACTCTACTCCCTGGAATCAGTTTGAACCCAGGTCAGCTGCATGCAAGGCAAACGCCCTACCTACTGTCTTATCACTCTGGCTCCTGTTGGGTTTTATTTTATTTGGGAGTGGGGAGGGCCATTCCTGGCAGTCCTCAGGGCGCCAAGAAGTGTGGGGATTGAACCCGAGCTCTTGCCAGTAAGCTGCACTTCAGCCTTTTGGGCCATCTCTCCAGATACTGGAATTCTTTGGGGTTTTTTCGTTTGTTTTGTTTTGTTTGTTTTCCCTGAGCATGTGGAAGTTTCGGGGTTCAGAAGGGAAGGGCCAGCTCCCCACCCCACCCCCCAACACAGGGAAAACACCTTTCCACTATTTCTGTCCCTTCGCTAACAGGGGTTAAGACTGGATGTGACCCAAAATCCCCCACTCATGAAAAAACGACACTTTCCTCCTGAATATAACTGTTGCTCACAATTTCACACATTGTGAGAAAAGGGTGAACATGCGTAGATCATTCCTTTTGTTCTGCTTGATCTTGGTTTAGTCGAGGCCTTCCTCGGCAGTTCTGGGGTGTGGGCTCAGGCCACTGCTGGGGATGCATTGCCCGTTTTGAGCCTGAAGGTGAAAGTTCAAAGCTTGGACTCTGTAGCTTGTACAGGTGGCACCTAGGCTTGACCATGCTTGGCTCCAATGAGTTCTCTCTGGGCTCCTCTGTTTTGGTTTTTTTGTTTTAAGGCCCTACCTCTTGGTGCTCTGTGGACCTTGCATTGGCAGGGATTAAGTCTGAGTCTTTTACATTCACTCTAGCTTATTAAGCTATCTCCCCTGTTTTCTTTGCGGAAGTTCTAGGATTCCACCCAAGGCCTCACCCAGGCAAGACCGGTGCTTTGTCCTGAGCTGGATCCTAAGTTCCTCTACTGCTTCTTTCATTGTGGTTGTCCTCAGGGACTACTCTCAGCTCAGTGTCCGGACTGTGTAGTGCTGGCGACAGGGCTCCTGCATGCACAGTATTTTTTCCAGCCCATTAAGCTATTTATCTGTAACTGTATGTGTGTGGGGGTGGTTCTGCAGGGGTCCAACCTAGGCCCTTGCACATTCAGGGGAAGTGCTCTACCACTAAGCTGTACACTCCTCTACCCCTGGCCTTTCCTTGATTGATTTTTGATTTTGTTTCTGTTCCTGATCTCTGCGCCACACTCAGCAGTGCTCAGGGGCTACTTCCAATATGGTGCTGGACTCTCACATGCAAAGCATATGTTCTGTTCCTTCGTGCTATGGTCCCCTTTGCTTGATTTATTATTTTTTAAACACCTGGTGATGCTCAGGGGTTACTCAGGAATTACTCCTGGTGGTGCTCAGGGGACCATATGGGATGCCGAGGATCAAACCCAGGTCTGGCGCATGCAAGGCAAACATCCCACCTGCTGTTTTATTGCTCCGGCCCCAGCCCTTTTGCTTTACTTTATTTTTAAGTTCATTTTACTTCTCAGTACAGAAGATTTGTTTCATCTGCTGAAGAATTTCCCTGCTGTTATATACATAGTTGATTCCAAACTTAATGCTTATGTATTTGTGTGTATTTGCATTTAATGTGTGCGTATTTCTGCACAAGAAATGAAAGCGAAACAAACCCTACTGCACTTTCAGTAAGTGAGTAGAATTCCCGTGCATTGAGGTTATTGCTCTTTCTCCATTGCAGCTACCCAGTCAGCACGCTGCTACTCCCACGGATCACATGAGACGGATGAGGAGTTTGATGCGCGCTGGGTGACGTACTTTAATAAGCCTGATATTGATGCCTGGGAACTGCGCAAAGGTAACTGTCCTATTTTGACACAGAAATAGGAACTGTTCTGTAGACCTGCATTATGTAAGCTGAGGACTAAGCAGCAGCTTTCGGTTGGGGATGTCGGTCAGTTCCGTGGTATCTCCTCTGTGGCAGGGTTTGGCAGCGAGTCGAGTCAGCGGCGTGGGCCAGATAGTGCTTGGTGGCCAGGGCCGCTCTGGTACGGTGTATAGGTGCCCATGACCTCTGCTCGCCAGGTGCTAAAATTCTGCACTCCCCGTCTCCATTTCTCACAGTCGCATATGTTTCCTGAGGAGACAGAATTGCTCCTCCAAGAACCACTGCTAAGCCATCAGGGTCCAGGATGGTTGATGGGTTTGTACCTTCAGATAAGTAATGCAGATAGTTCTTGGTTCTCCAACCCTCTTGGTTGTAGTTTCGGTTTTTTGTCATTTTTATTGTGATGATTTATCTTGCCCTCATTAAGTATCAACTGTAAGTAAAATAGAACTTGTTTATTCCTAATTTGTACAGAGGCATTAAACCTGAGTTGATACATTCATGACAGCTAGTTTAATACTATTTGTAGATGAATAATTTTAATTGTAGAGCAGTTTATTTCAGACTAAAAAGTTCAGTCTTTCTTAATATCTTAGCATTGTAATCACTGGTACGCTTTGTTTAAATATTTTAAATAAAAGCAAGAAACATTAAGTACTTCAAATTTCTTTGCGTGAATAAAATGAGTACATTTTACTGCAATCAGGGAAACTCATTGAATAGTCTTAAATAAAGGTAATGAAAAGAATGGAAATTTTGCGCTTTTTTTTGAGGGCATGGTAAATTTTATGGTGTGTCATTTTGTATAGAGCGAAAAGTAATCATACCTAATTATTTTCTGGTTGAATGTTAATGAGTCTGTGTGCTAATGTTTTTCTGTAATAGCTATTTAATGGCCTCATTTGGGCCTCATTGACTCTCTCCTTAAGCATTTCTCTGATTGTTTTAGATTATTTTCCAATCAAAACTATTTAAAATAGCTAAAATATATGGGTTATCATAAGAGTTAAAAGATGTTAGTTGAGGGGCTAGAGCGATAGCACAGCATGCTGGTAGGGCATTTGCCTTGCACGCGGCCAATCCGGGTTCGATTCCCAGCATCCCATTTGGTTTCCCGAGCACTGCCAGGAGTGATTCCTGAGTGCAGAGCCAGGAGTAACCCCTGAGCATCGCCGGGTGTGACCCAAAAAGAAAAAAAAAAGATGTTAGCTAAAGACCCCCTTATGGAAAAGAGGTCAGTTAGCTATTATGAAAATGGTGTGTTTTCATTTAAGAAAGCTCTTGTTTGATTCCCATCAATCTGCATGCTACTGCACAGTTTTTTCCCCTCTCGGAGAGCCCGGCAAACTACCGAGAGTATCTCGCCCGCACGGCAGAGCCTGGCAAGCTCCCTGTGACGTATTCGATATGCCAAACACAGTAACAACAAGGTCTCCAATGGAGACGTTACTGGGCCCGCTCGAGCAAATTGATGAACAACGGGAGGACAGTGACAGTGGCCAATTCATTACGGAAGATTCACTGTGATCTTACCCTCCAGAACATGTTAACGGTAGAATCTTTAATAAATAAGAACATAGAGGGCCAAACAAGTAAATCACATGCATGTGGTTCAACAAAAATGTAAATAACTAGGATGTAAGGATATTTATGTGGTCCCTCTTTTTAATTTGGCAGGAATGAACACACTTGTTGGCTACGATCTGGTTCCAGAACCCAAAATCATTGATGCGGCTTTGCGGGCATGCCGACGGTTAAATGACTTTGCTAGTGCAGTTCGCATCCTAGAGGTTGTTAAGGTCAGTAAAATGACATTGCTAAAGTCGTCCTGGAAGTCAGTAAGCTGTTGGTTATGTATTAGCATATTCTGTGGTTTTCAGGTAATAATCTGAAAGCATACTTTCTTGTGGTTAGAGGCAGTACACATTGCCATTAGGTTTTCTCTCCACCCCACCCCCTATCTTTTTCCTCTCTTTAATTTCGGCCGCACTTGGCAATGTTCAGGAATCATTCCTGGCTCTGGTTAAGGATCACTTCTGGCAGTGCTCAGGACGATGTTTGGTGCCAGGGGTTTGAACTAGGATCCACCCAGTGCCAGGCAAGCACCTTAACCCATGTACTATTTCTCTGGTCCCCTGCAGCTCGTCTTGCAGGGCAATTTGCCTGCACTTATCCAAGGCCATAAATGTTGAGGGACCAGGGAAATAACTCAGGAGGCTGGAGCACATGCCTTCCGTTCAGGTCCCAGGGTTCAGTCCCCAGTACCAGTTGGGACCAAGCACTGGCTGGGGCACCGAGCTGGGAGTGGCCTGGGAACAGGGCTGGATATGGCCCCAAAACTAAAGTGTTGGCGGCTGGGGATATACTTCAGCAGTGAAGTGCTTTCCTTACATGTGTGAAGGTCTAAGTTTGGTGTCTGGCGTTACCCAAAAAAAAGAAAAAACATTTGATACCATTTTGTTCATTTCTATTTGAGAATTCATCTTAAGGAAATAAAGAAGTGTGTCCAGGCCAGGGATGTACTAGCAAGGCCTTGGGCTCCGTTACACACACAGGCTAGAGTGCATGTCTAGGCTCTGGAAATGTCCTCACTATCGACACATTTTTGAAAGGAAAAGAAAAGGCTGTATATAGAAAGGTCGAACTACAATTTCTCTTTGTGTTAGGAAATTCGGTGTTGCTAGTGGTGCCATTATGGCCTGTAAAGGAAGAAACTCAATGTCTGTGAGGGGAAAGTGTGACATTGCTTATCTAATATAAGTAATATAATTAAGGGTTCTGTAGGCTATCAATCCATTCAGCACCAGCAGTTAATTCACTTAGGGTCTCAAATTGGAGGCAAATTAAAAACTTTTCCTGTGTTAACTTAATTACTCCTGTTGCCTTCTGGGCATGTTTAATTATCTTCACAAAATTCTGTCATTACCATCTTTCCCAGTAACTCAAGGCTGTTCCCCCCACCCCCTTCGTTTAGTCCAACTTACATGGTCTCGGGTGTTTTTATTTATTTTTTGGGAGGAGTTGGTCTGGGGCCACAGCCAGTGATGTTCTGAGGCTGTGCCTGATCTGTGCTCAGTGGTCATTCCTGGCAGTACCCAGGATTGAATGCATGGGCAGGCAAGCACCTTAGCCCCCATGCTCTCCCTCTGACTCTCCGGGTATTTTGAATTGGTAGGTAGCTCTTTATGGACAGTTAACTTGCAAACTAGTGATTTGTATTCTGTGCTATTAGCCCGCCCTGCATGTGTAAGTAGAAGAATTTTCACGCTTGTTTTGTTAGTATAGATATCTTCACAGAGAGCTAAATGTGAATATTTTCTTTGCCATCAGGACAAAGCAGGACCTCACAAGGAAATCTACCCCTATGTCATCCAGGAACTTAGACCAACTTTAAATGAACTGGGAATCTCCACTCCAGAGGAACTGGGCCTTGACAAAGTATAAACCCTATGGTAAGCAATATGCCCCTAAAGAAGGCAGGAGATTCAGGAGGGAAGGAGGGAGAGCCACTTCAGGTTTTAAGCGAAGTGAGATCTTTTTGTGGGGGGGGTGATGTTTGTGGGACTCTAGGGGGCCAGTTCAAATTCATCTCCTGGCCCCTTGATTTTTGTTTTTATTTGTTTTGGGAGGCGACAGCCATTGATGCTCAGGGCTAACTCCTGGCCCTGTGGTCAGGGACCACTCCTGGTGGCTCAGGGAAACATACGTGGTTGCTGGGGATTGAACCCTGCATCTGATTGAACCCTGCCCTACACGTGTAAGGCAAGCTCCTTACCAATGTACTATCTCTCGGGCACCCAGTTATTGCTTTTAATTAAAATCTTCATTGAGCTGGAGAGAGTTAAGGTACTTCCCTTTGTGCGAGACATCCTGGTTAGATTCTTGCCACCATGTGGTCTCTGGTCACTGGGAGCCACCAGATGTGGCATACCTTCCCCTAGCTGCTGTTCCTGTTCCTCTTCCTTCCTTCCCCCCCTCCCCCACACACACAAGAGCATGGAATCTGGCCATTCAGGGAGGGCGAGTTATGGGATGTTCATGGATTCCTAGATCTATGGACATGGGGCTAGGGGAATGACTCAGAGGGCTAGAGTGCAAGCTCCCAGGTAGGAGCTCTGGGTTTCACAGCCAGTACCTCATGGTCCCTGTGCAGTGTGGCCCAAAAACCAAATATATGTCTATTTCCTTAAATAATTTTCAGGGCCTGAGTGATGGGTGATAATTATAGTGGGTAGGGCGCTTGCCTTGCAAGCAGTTGGCCCGGGTTCAATCCCACCACTACATAATGGTACCCCAAGCCCTCCAGGAATGACCCCTGAGTGCAGAGCCAGGAGTAATCCCTGAGCTCAGCTGGATGTCTCAAAAAAACAAAACAAAACAGTGAACAAAAATTTAAAATATTCAGGGGCCAGAGAAATAGCAGGTAAGGTGCTTGCTTTACATGTCGCTGACCTGAGTTCGATCCCCAGTATCCTATGTGGTTCCCCGGGCACTGCCAGGAGTGGTTGCTGAGTGCAGAGCCAGGAGTGACCCCTGAGCATTACAGGGTGTCGCCTCGAAACAAACAAAAAACTGTTCAAAGCCTCCTTAATTAAAAATTTAAATAACACAGTTTAGGCATTTAAGCATTAATACCATAGAATTCCTCCGCCCCTCTCAGAGAGCCCGGCAAGCTACCGAGAGTATCTCGCCCACACGACAAAGCCTGCCAAGCTACCCATGACGTATTCAATATGCCAAACACAGTAACGATGTCTCAAAATGGAGACGTTACTGGGTCTGCTCGGGCAAATCAATGAACAGCGGGAGGACAGGGACAGTGACAGTGACCATAGAACATAAATGTAATTATACCCATATTGAAAGTGAGTCACTGGATCAACCAAGTATTCACCATTAGTGCTTTCAGATGTCTGTTCATTATTTCACTACAAGGTTTTATTCAAACCTTGATTGACACCCTATTCCCTGTGGATAGACAAACTGCATAATAAAATCAGTCACAAAATAACCTAGATCTGTACAGGCTACAAAAAAGGCCTTTGTAAAACAACACATGAGTAATGACGTTTTTATTTTAACAGTATGGTGAAGGTATAACTGTGTTAGGCATGGTTTTACCTGCTCTGTAATTATTAAGTCATTTCACCCTTCTAAGTAATCCTGTGAAATACCTACAAGTTATGGGGCTGGAGCGATAGCACAGCGGGTAGGGCATTTGCCTTGCATGCAGCCGACCCAGGTTCGAATCCCAGCATCCCACATGGTCCCCTGAGCAGTGCCAGGAGTCATTCCTGAGTACAGAGCCAGGAGTAACCCCTGAGCATCGCCGGATGTGACCCAAAAAGCAAAAAAAAAAAAAAACCAAAAAAAACCCTATAGTTATGATGCCCATTTAAATTTGTTTCTTAAGAGTATACTTGATTCAAGAAGAGTGGCAAGAGGAAGCTCTAGTTGAGGCCATAGAGATAGGACAGCAGGAAGCACGATTACCTTGCCTGAGGCCAACCCAGGTTCAATCCTGGTATCCCATGGTCCCCCAAGCCCTCCAGGAGTGATTCCTGAGTGCAGAGACAGGGGTAACCACTGAGCATTGCCAAGTATGTGATCCCAAAATAACAACAAAACGTCAGCTTTCGCATTTGGAAAAGACAACTGCAGGAAGTGCCAGGGGTACAAATAATGAAAAATCTGGAGTCTATATAAATTCAGGACCCAGTAAAAGCAGAAAAGGCTCTGCCGAGGCAGTGTTTTTTCCTTGGGCTGTAGCTCTGAAGTAGCATTTCAGGGATGTGGAAGGCACGTGCATTTGGGTTCAGGGACTGTCCAGGCTCTGCTCAGGAGTGACCCCTGGCGGTGCAAGAGATGAGCCAGTGTCGACCGCATGCAGGGCAAGCGCCTTAACACCCTGTGGTAGCTCTCCAGGGTCTGAAAGCAGCTTTTTATTTCTATTTATTTTTAATTATATTTTTGGGGGGCTCTTTGGGACACACCTGCCGATGCTCAGGGGTTACTCCTGGCCTATGCACTTAGGAATTACTCCTGGCGATGCTCGGGGAACCATATGGGATGCTGGGAATTGAACCGGGTCAGCCGTGTGCAAGGCAGACGCCCTCCCCGCTGTGCTATCACTCCAGCCCCGGCTTTTCTTTTTTTTTTTAAGATGGTTTCTACCTTTTCTTTCCTGGCTAATTTGTTTTCTCTTACAGATGGGCTTCTCAAGAATTTCTGATATACTACTACTTGATTGTAAAGAGTCACCTGGAAACGTGAAGAAAACATATTACCTTCTTTGAACAAGTTTTCCTTTATTGAGTTCCAATCCATGTCATGGTTACTTGGACTTTAATAAAAGGGAAACAAGTTTGAACTGAAATCAGGTCTTGGTGCTTGTCCCTGTTGTATTTGCTTTGCAAAGGAGAAAATGAACTAGTGCATGACCATTGGTTCGTGGTTCTGTTGCCGTCTGAGAGAAATGCTTGGATTCTCCAGACACCACATGCCCTTCTCTGATTCAGGGGAGGTGACTTGGGTAGTGGAGCACACCTAGCCCTGCCCCTCATCCCCAGCTCTGTAAGGTGTGGGCCATGTGAAAAACAGAAGTCGAAGAATGGAGGCCTGGGCTGGGGTTCTGTGTAAAGGCACATGACAGCCATCCATACCCCAGCCCCCCCTTAAAAAGGGTAGAAATGTGAAATAAAGCAGCTACGGAAGCATATGGGTGTGTAGCAGGGAGGCTGGATTCTTTTCTTAGGTTTGAGATCTTGCCCTCCCTCATTTGCTCAATCCATCCGTCACTGGAGATATTAAAGCAAAGGCTTGTGCCACTTCTTATCAAGGATATGGTGGTTGGGGACCTGAGGATAGTGTTTGCTTTGCGTGCACCCGCCCAGGTTCAGTCCCTGGCACCCCATGTTCCCCTGAGCACCACCAGGAGTAGTGATACATGAGTACCACAGGGTGTGGGGTTCATTTCCCCTCCTCCAGAAAAAAAAAAATCTGCTGTTCTGGTGGTCAAAAACAAAGTGGAAACCAACGTAACAGCGACCATTCCTTTGTGCTTCGATTTCCCCCAGTCTCCAGCCTAACTTTTCGTTTCCAACCCTGGCCTAAAGCATAGGCCACTGTATGGGTGGCCCAGAAGTCACACACTGTTGACCCACCCTGCGGGAGGTCAAGAAATTAGCTCTGGGACTGCCGCATGAGATTTGGCAGTTCTACAAAGGTCTGGGGCTGCTTTCCAGCGGGCCACAAGGACATCCCTCGGGGACCAGACAAGTCAAGAGCCATGACAGCGGAGCCCTCCAACACAGCCGAGGGCCAGGCCTACCCCCACCCTCCTTCGAAAGGCCTGTTTTGCCCGTTTTTTGCTGTCTGATGGGCAGTGAGATCAGTTCCAGTTTAAACCCCAAACGGTACTCCGGAGGGCGGGTCGCCTGCCTTGCACGCGGTCCACTGGGGTTGGATCCTCAGCACACCGTCTGGGTGGTCCCGTGGCACAACCAGGAGTGATCTCTGAGTGCAGAGCCAGGAGCACGGCCCGAGCACCCACGGGTGTGGCCAAAAAAAAAAAAAAAGTAAAAAAAAAAGTAGAAGCAGGGCAGACCTCGTCCAAGGTCACACGCACCGCGGGGCTGGAAATAAACGTGCGCGGGGGCGTTAGGGCATCGGTCGGCGCCGCCTTGGGTGCCCCCTGCCCCCGCCAGGGCCCTGCAGCTCTCAGGGCAGCGCGTCAAAGCCTCCCGCCTCGGGGTCCTGGGGGAGCGGCGGCTGCTGCCCGCGACGAGCGCGGCGGGTGCAGTGCGCGTGCGCGCGCGGAGGGGCGGGCGGGAGCGCGGCGGGTTCCGGAAGGGCGCACTGCGCCTGCGCGCCGCCCTCTCCCCCCTGGGGGCGCGGCCAGGCCATGGCGACGGCCGAGCGCGGCGCGCACGCGGGCCCGGGCCGCGCGGGGCCCGCGGGGGCGGCCGTGGAGAAGCGGGGGCCCTACCTGGTGCCGCGCGCGCCCTCCCTCCAGGCCAGGCTGCGTGAGTGCGGCGCGCCGCGGGGGTCGGTCGCGGGGGGCGCGGGGTCGCGGGGTCGCGGGGGCGGCGCCCGGCCCGGCCCGCCCCGCCGCGCTCACCGCGGCCTTTGCCTTCCAGAGAAGCACCGGGACCTGGCCAAGGCCGTGCTGCGCAGGAAGGGCATGCTGGGGGCGCCCCCGAAGCGCCCCGACTCGCCGGGGAAAAGGTCTCCGCCCGCGGGGCCCGCGCGCTCCCGTCCGGGGGGCGGGCGTGGGGGTCACGTGCCCCGGAAGGTCGCGGCGGCGCCGGCCGCGACCCCGACCGCGCAGGTGTCTGGTCGGTGGGTTCTGGGCAGGCCTCGCCGTTGGCGGGGTGCCGGCGACCAGGCCCGGGTTGGGGTCTGGACCCCGCCCCGCGGTGCTCTGGAGCCGCCCCCAGCTCCGTGCCGGGCGGGGCAGACCCCCGTGCACCCCCCGCTGACGCCCCCGGTCCCCGCCCCGATGGGCCCGAGCTTGCACCCCTCCCCGCTCTCTCTGGTGCCCGGGAAAGGCTTGTCGGTGCCTGGAGGCCATCAGTGTCCCCCGGGAAGGGGTGGGGGAGGAGCCTGATCGGAGCCCCGGGAGCATGGGGTGGGGGGCGCTCGGTCTCGGGCTTTTGACAGGTGACAGCGGGAACTCCAAGGAGTTTGCCCCAAGACTTGCAGAGTCTCTGTTTCCTGATTCGAAGAAGTTTGCGCGTGCGGGTAGAGGGCGGTTCTGCAGTCCCAAAAGAGGAACCGAGCCATGGGGGGTGGGTGGGGGGAGGAGGCTTCTGGCACTGTCTTTGCCCAGGCACCCCTTGACCCCTTGTCAGGGCCGGAAGCTGGTGCCTCATCCCAGTGTGGTCTCCCCACTTCCCCCCAGGTCAGTGAAGTTTAACAAGGGCTACGCCGCTCTCAGCCAGAGTCCAGATGAAAACCTGGTGTCCCTCGATTCCGACAGGTGAGTGCCCCCCTAGTAAAGAGCCCTTGGGGAGTGACAGGTCAACTTGGAGGTGGCTGGGAGCCTTTGCTTCTTGCTTTGCTCTTCCAAGAGCCTGCCCGTGTGTCCCAGGGCTGCTCCGGAGCGCCGGGATGTGGGATGGCTCCGTTTGTGGCTGTCGGCTGCTCTCAGCTCTTGGGAGAACGTTTTTGGGGAACCACACTCACGGGTGCTCCCTCTGCAAGGGATGTGCTTGGGCCCTTGGAGCTCTGGGCCCTGGAGGAATCAGGCTCTACCCCGCTGGGTAGCAGCAGTGACCATGTTGCTGCTGGACACAAGAGTCTGTGCATCACAAGACCCCAGCCCCCATCGTGTGCCTCGCCACCCCTGCAGCAACCCACCGGAGGCCGCCTCTGAACTGACTGTCTCCCTCTTCTCCTAGTGATGGGGAGCTGGAATCCAGATACTCCTCCGGGTATTCCTCTGCTGAGGCAAGTCCACAGCGCCTCTCTGTGCGGGGCCGCCCCTGCCCAGTGCTCGTGCCGAGACTCCTGTCCACTCTCAGTGCCTCCCCCAGCAGAGAGAGGTGTCTGTGGGGGGGGCTTCTGAGAATCCAGCTCACAGACCCTCAGGGCTGGAAAAGACTTGCCAAGGTTTCTGATCCAGCCTGCCACTTAGAAAAGGATTTCTCTCGATTAAATCCTAGCTAAGTGTTTATCTGCCTCTGCTTGCTTGAACGCTGCTTATAAGGGGAACTCGTCTGAGTACCCAATTATAGGCACCTCCCTGACTGCCCAGTCCCCAGCATGCACGCCATCCACCAAGATCCAGAGAAAGTACGCGCAAACACCCCGTTAGCTGGGATCCAGAAAAAGTGTGTACACACACACACACACACACACACACACACACACACACCATTAGCTGGGACCTAGAAAAGGTGTATATAGACATACACACAGTTATGCACCCCATTAGCCAAGATCCAGATAAAGTCTGCCACTGTTTCCTCTCATTGTTCTTCTCCGTACAAGTGAAAACCAGGTGGACATTCCACTTTGCAGGGAACAAGCTCTTCTGGGCTATTTGGAGGCTGGCAAGTCTGACCAGCAGCTCGGCTGTTCCCCACCCACCCTGTCCCCCAGTACTCACAGTTCCGCTGCCTCCCACCCCATGTGCTGCTCTCATTGTATGCAGCAGGAAGGTCAGTGGATTGATTTTCAGGCACAAGCTGGAACCTGATATACCCCTCCGAGGAACCCTCGGGAAGCCTCTTCCCCGGCCAATGACAGCAGCCTGCCGGGACAGTGCCCAGGCACTCAGATTCCCCCAGCTGGCTGAGGTCCCCCAGGAAAGGAGGTTCAGTGGGTGGGCCTGGGCGCAGGGCTGTGGCCAGAAGCTCTGGGAGGGAAGGTGGGCCCGGGCCCTGCACTGTGGCTCATCCCTTTCTCCTCCTACTGTTAGCAGGTGAACCAGGACGTGAGCCGACAGCTGCTCCAGGATGGGTATCACCTGGACGAGATGCCGGACGATGAGGACTTGGACCTCATCCCCCCGAAGCCTATGGCCTCGTCCATGTGCTCCTGCTGCTGGTGCTGTCCTGGGGACTCGCCCTCCTGTACCCTGCAGTAGACATAACCCCTGAGCTAGGCCCTGTTGGCCATTGTAAGCCGGGGAGTTCCCCAAGCATTGCTGCAGCCCCAGGCCGCTGACTGCTATCCCCCTGGGAAGGTCAGTGACCTCGGATACCCCTTACTTGGTGCTTCTCAGACCGGGGAGCTTCCATCACCCCAGGGGGGACAGCATGCTGCCATTACGTCCGCTGCGGGGGAAGTCTGAGGGCAGGTGCAGACGGACCCTGGGTCTTCTATTTTTATTTTTGGTTTCCGGTCACATCTGGCAATGCTCAGGGCTTAGTAACCTGGCTCTGCACTCAGGAATTAACCCCGGTGGGGCTCGGGGGATTATATGAGTTGCCAGAGACCCAACCCAGGTCAGCCACAGTGCAAGGTAAATGCCCTACCTTCTGCACTGTTGCTCCAGCCCCGAAGCCTGGGTCTTCTTGAGTTGGCTAGGAGAACCCTCCCAGGCCTCTTGGTGGTGCTCGTCCTTTGGCAGGGAGGGGACGAGAACTTTTCTGCCCGGACTGGGCTGGCTGCTGGTATGTGGGGGCAGAAAGTTGCTGTTGGGGACTCGTGGCTGGGAATCTTTGTCAAAGAATTGATCTGAGACTGTTCTGGTGTTCCCCCGTGCTCCTCCTCTGCTTTGCCCCAACGTGGGGTCTCTGTTTGGCCTCCGCGTCAGCATGAACTCAGCACCAGGGGAAGGTGGCCCAGGGGTAATGCAGGCTTCGCATGTCACAGGCACTGAGTTTGATCCCTGGCCATTCACGTACAAGAAGGAAAAGGACCAGGAGCCGCACACAGTCACCTCTGACCGTTTCTGGAGGTGCCTGTCTGTGCGGGGTCTACAGGCCCATCCTCCCAGAATCCCTGAGCTGATATCTTCCCCCCGTGTGACCACCTGGGACGCAGGTCAGCCTGGAGCGAACACACTGCGGTGTTTGTTCCTTTCCCTGAACACCATTCTCTGCCTTGGTCTTAGCTACTTTCTCCACTTAGTCGTTTCCTTTTTTTTTTTTTCTTTTTCTCCAGTTGAGAGGTGGAGGCCGTGTGTTGGGCCACCCTGGTGCTGCTTGCCACTCTCAGCAGAGCTCAGGGGATCGTGGTGGGCCCAGAGATCAAACCAAAGACTCACAGGCCATCGTTGAGCTTTTTAAAAGATGTGGGCGGAGGGACTAGCCAGAGGCCTGCGGTTTTCGTGATGACCAGCAGAGGGAGCAGTGGAGGGCTGTCGGGAGCCTTGCTTGTTTTTATTTTGGGGCCACGCCTGTCTGGTGTCAAGGGTCCTCCTGCCACTCCCGGATGGTCTCTCCGGGCAAAGCACACACTCAGCACTTTGAGCTCTCTCCAGCCCCTTGTTCCTCTACTTCAACTGTTGGGAAATAATTGGGTGAGAAGCTTGCCAGGATGGAGAGGGGGGGTCTATGCCACGCCCCCGGCACTTCAGGAACACGGCAGAGAAGATGTCCCTGCCCGCAGCCCCCCACTCCCCCCCATTGTCTGCCAGGCCTCTCTGGAATTGGATTTTTCTTGTTCCGTTTGGTTTGGGGCCACACCCAGTGGTCCTCGGGATCATTCCTGCCGGTGTTCGGGAGGCCATATGGGGTATCAGGGATTGAACCCAGGTTGGCTGCATGCACGGCAAGTGTCTCTCTGGCCCCCAGAATCGAGTTTTTCAGTGATTCTCTTCCGGGGGAAGGGGAGTCTCCTAGAAAGAAGCAGCCTGGTGAGGGCTGGCTGAGTGGGTGGGGCTCCTGGCCCCCAGGAGCTTCGCAGTGAGGATCAGAGTACTGGCCCCTCTGGAGAAAGTGCCTGTCTGTGGCCTCATTTCTGTCCTGACTGCTAGGGGCAGAAGAGGAGCGGGTGCTTGGAGCTACTCATCACCCCAAGGTGACAGGACAGTAGTCTTGAAGGGTGCGAAGCCACCTTGCTAATCCTCCGAGGGTGGAACCCCATCAGCAGCGGACCGCCTGTCCCACGGGGTAAAGCGGGCTCCGGGCGCTGAGGCCACAGTGTCACAGGCAGGCCAGCAGCGTCCCAGCCAGGGGAGGTGGAACAGGGCACAGAGGGGATCCTTGTCTATCCAGAGTGAGACCGCACGGGCACCTTGGGGAGCAGCAGCTCCATGAGGAACCCCTCTAGTCCCTGACAGGGCATCCGAGCCTCCTCCGGCACGGTGGAGAACGTGCCACGTCAATGGCTCGTGTCGGGGCAGCATGACCACAGACGGGCAGAATACATTTCAGACATGGGTCGTGTCACCTGAGCATTTGGCAGCTGCTGGGGGAACCCAAGACCGGATCGCTCAGGGAAGCCGCTGCTGGACACCAACACTGGTGGGCACTGTGCAGGGGGACCACGCAGTGCGACAGGGCTGGACCTCAACAGTCAGGGCACCAAGGTGCCCACTGCCGTAGCCAGAGTGCTGGGTGTTGTGCAGGGAGACGGCCGTGGGTTCCCTGAGAGGGCACTGAGGGTGCGAGGACTCTCCAGGACGCTCCTCGGTTTCTCGGTTTCTGTATGTTTATGAGAATAAATACGATCAAGCAAGTGGAGGTGTGTCTATCTCAGTAGGACTTGTTTGGGGCTGCATGGGGGGTACTCCTGGAGGTCCTCGGGCACAAGCCCTGTGGGACTGCAGCCTGGAGTTCTCTCACCCTGCGGGAGGACTGGTTTGTGGGTCATACTCTGAGGTGCTCAGGAATCACTCCTGGTAGTGCTACGGGGAGCATATGAGGTACGGGGCATTTGAAGTGGGGTGGGCAGGATGCACAGCAGATTCCTTAACCCCTGTGCTCTCTTCCCCAACCCCTGCAGTTAGGCCAACACTGGTCATTCCCCTTTGGAACTCTAGCCTGAAGAAATAACTCAGTAAGCCAGACCGAAGCAGCCCCTTTCAGGCCCACTGGAGACCAGGGGTAGAACAGGCCTTGTCCCATCACTCAGCTTTGATTTGAGTACACACCTGGCTGTGCGCAGCACTTACTCCTGGCTCTGTGCCCGGGGGTCATTCTTGGCCATGCCCAAGGGGCCACAGGGGATGCCAGAGACCGAACCCAGGTTGGTGGCATGCAATGCCACTACCCTGTCTGCTGTACTATCTCCCGCGCCCTATATCACTCATCTTTAGAAGGGGGTCCTGATAGCATGTCATCTTGTTCTTTATTCTGAAGAAAATTTGAAGGCTGTTAAAAAAAAAAAAGGCAACAGGGCAGACCTGGACAGAGCGTTTTTGGAGGCAGTTTCCTGGGATTCTGTTGATTCTGTTGTGCGGGAGCCCCCGTGGGGCATCCACTGAGAAAGACCCTCCTGCGCAATCAACTCTCCGCCCACAGGAAGGAGCCCACAGCCTGGGCCACGGCTCAGTGTGGGGGGCAGGACACGAGGGTGTGGTCAGAACCTCAGTGCTCCTGCAGAAGTGGGTCCCCTCTCCAGGGGCGCCCCAGCAGAACAGACGCTCTCCCTGGGAATTCCTGCTAGGTTAAAAAAAGTAGCTAGGTTTCACTCAACTGGAACTGGATTGTCCTGTTCCCGAGTCCGTTTCCACAATGACTGGACGTGCCGTGGGGAAGTAGGTGACACACTTTTTTCCCTGTAAAGGGTCAGTACCAGTACTTTGGGCTTTGCAGGTACAGCCTGGCACGTATACACAACCTCGCTTCAGTGGCCTGAGAGCAGAATCTGTGGGGGTCTGTGGATGAGTGATGAGGCCACACCGCGCCCACTGGCCTTAGTTTGCTGACCAGGCCTGTGAGCTCACTGCCCAAGGAGAGTCTTGGCTTCCAGCCCGCCTGCCTCCTGTGACCCAGCTCTGGAGCCTTGACTGAGAGCAACCACCCGCGGTGCCTGGGAGGTGGCACTGAGGGCGCAGAGGCCCCGGGTTGTCAGCCACTCACCAACCATCTTCAGGCACCACTGGGGGGTGGGCCCTGGTCACTCCCAGGTCTGCTGGGCCTGAGCAGAACTGGGTTGAGTGTTGTCTGGAGTAGCTCCAGGCCCTCTGACCCCTGCTTGCGAGACAACCCAGCCCCCCAAAAAATAAACCAAGGGAAGTCAGGATGCAGCAGTGTGGTGGTGGAGGGGACTCTCAGGACGCCAAAGGCCAAGGCCATCCCACAGCCTCGACACCAACATGTGTCATCTTTAATTGTTTTGACATCAAGAGTCGCCAGGGTAAGTGACACAGGCACCCCCCTCCGCCCCCTGGGCCTCTGCAGGCCCCGGGCCAGAACCCTGTTCTGAGGGGTGACCTGCCTGGCCTCCTGACGCTGGAGGGTGAGAGATTCCCACCAGCCCATGGGCGGTGGCAGCAGCAGCTGGGTGCCAGGGGAGCCTGGCTTGGGAGTGTGTGAGGCCTCGGTCCTTGGGCGTCTCTCCCAGAGTAGATGCCCTGCCCAGGCCAGCTCAGCAGTCATGCTTCCAGATTCCTCCCTCCATTCCTGCCACAGCAGGGGAGAGGCCTGGGCGGGGCCCCTGGGCCCAGAGTGACCTTGGTGGCTACAGCAGACAGCAGGCGCGGAACATGAGCAGCGCCTCGGCCCCCGTGCGCTTCAGAGAGACGGCCTCCTGGGCTGCGATGAACAGCACCCCACCCCGCCGCAGGGGGGTCCCCGAGGGCGTCGAGCGGGAGCTGGCGGTCGCTGCCCCCTGCACCATCAGGAGGATGCTGGCAGAGTCCACGACCAAGAGGTTATATTCGGTGACGCTGGCAGGGACCTGGCAGGAGGAAATGGCAGGGCTGGCAGCCCTGGGCAGTGTTCGAGAGTGCTGCCCCGCCCTCGGCCCCGCAGCCTGAGGCCCCTGAGTGGCCCCTGGCAGGTGGCCATGCCAGCAGTGGCCTCAAAGGAGGAAACTGAGTCCAGGGTCCTCCACATACACTACTACAGAGGACCCTGGGAGAAGGCTGTGAGCCCCTCAAATACCTGCCTAAGCCCCACCCCCTCCTTCCCCCGGTCCCCTCCCTTCCACCCACCCCCTCCCACTCACCTCCATCTTCAGGATGGTGAAGTCCGGCACTGGGGGGTCATAGATGGAGAGGTAGGGGTCCTCCTTGCTCTGGGTAGGAGGGAAGAGCCGGTCCCTACTGGGCCCAGGGGTATAACTGAGCATTTCACACAGCGTGGGAACGTCGATGAACTTGGGGGTCAGGCCGGCACGCACGGTGTTGTCTGAACACGCCATGCACTCCACACAGTCTGGGGATGGATGGGGTTGGGGGCAGCTGACGGAGGTAGCCCTGCAGCTGGGTTCCCAGCCCGGGGCCACAGACTCCCTGCAGACTTAGCAAGAGAGGCAGGAACACAGGGCTGGAACCACAGAACATCGGGGAAGGCACTTGCCTTGTACATGGTCAAGCTGGGTTCGAGCCCCAGCACCCAGATGGTCCCCTGGGCCCTACCAGGAGTGATCCCCTGAGCAGAGCTGGGGGCAGCCCTAAGCACCGCCAGGTGTAACCAGTCACCTGCTGTTGTCAATTGGAATCGTGCTCACCCCCATGGAGCCCCAGCCCGCCCAGACCCACTCCTGCCAGTGGGTAAGCAGCTGGCATTCCAGGGCGTGTGCCACACAAGACCTCTGGGCAGACTGACGGGCAGTGAGAGGGGTGTGGCAGCCGTGACCCAGCATGACCCAGCCCTGTCCACCGGGCTTCCACCACCCTCCGCCGGCCTGCCACCGGGTCCCAGGCTGGCACAGGGCCACTGTGAACTTCAGCGGTGCCCAGCCCCACACTAACGCTCATGCCTTCAGTGCCCACGCCCTGCGGGTGCCAGGAGCCCCGGAGGCCAGAGCAGGCCGTGTCCTTAAACAAGGTCTCCTTCAGCCCCTCCCTGGCACTGCCCAGCCTGGAGGCTCTCCCGGGGGGGGGGGGGGGTCCCGAGCAGGCGGCCCACCTCCTTTCAAGTAGGCGTGCGGCACGTTGGCCTCCAGGAACATGGCCTCCCCGGGCTGCAGCGTGAGCAGGTTCAGGAAGTAGATGGCGAAGCAGCCGATGTCCCCCGGGTACTGCTGGTGCAGCTGCAGCAAGAGCTCGCCGCAGATGTCCTCCATCTTGTCTCCAGCAGCCACTGGGGGTCACAGAGCACCCCACGGCACCTTAGGGACACTCGGCCATGTCCACAGCCCCACCTTGGCCAGGGAGTCCTAGCATTGCCCCTGTCAGCAGAATCCAGAAACCGGAATGTCGCGGCCCTGTTCCTCGGGTCCACCAGGACGCCAACTTCCACTTGGACCATCCGTCTACCCATCTCTACTGCGGGGGCTGGAAAGACCCGCCGCAAGTGTGAGCAGCACCGCGCCCCCCTGCCCCCGTGAGCAGCGCAGCCATGGCTGGTGTGCCTTAAGGAGTGTTTGGGGCTGGAGCAACAGTGCAGTGGGCAGGGCGTTTGCCTTGCACGAGGCCGACCTGGATTAGGTCCCAGCATCCCATATGGTCCCCTGAGCAGTGCCAGGAGTAATTCCTGAGTGTACAGCCAGGAGTAACCCCTGAACATTGCTGGGTATGACCCAAAAAGCTGACAAATAAAACTATTTAAAAAGAGGGGCTGGAGCGATAGCACAGTGGGCAGGGCCAAAAAGCTGACAAATAAAACTATTTAAAAAGAGGGGCTGGAGCGATAGCACAGTGGGCAGGGCGTTTGCCTTGCATGCAGCCGACCTGGATTCAATTCCCAGCATCCCACATGGTCCCCCGAGCACCGCCTGGAGTAATTCCTGAATGCAAAGCAGGAGTAACCCCTGTGCATCGCCGGGTGTGATCCAAAAAGAAAAAAAAATTATTATTAAAAAAAAAAAAATAAGGAGTGCTTTCCTGATTAATGGGGGCGCAAACCTCCCTCTGGTCACCCTACGGCCCAGTGCACCCTGCAGCTCATGCTAAGGGTGAGTCTGGGCAAGCACCACAGCTGAAAGTGAGGCCCGACCATCAGAACAACGTCATCATGGAGGGGGCCAGCTGTCCCACTTAACCCACAGGCCTTCCTCTTGTTTGGGACACTGTCCAAACTGCGTCTCACCAGATGACCGGTCACCCCAAGAACAGGAGGTGGAATGTACCATGGGCCAAGTGGTCCTGCAGGCAGACAGCAGGGGAGAGTGACCGGGGCCACGGCCGGCTCCCTACGGTGGCCGGGGAGGGAGGCTGCCTGCTTCCGAGAGTGCAGAGACGCCAGGTGATGGGCCCAGCGATGTGCGCACACAGAGGCCATGGATAAGGCTCCATGGCTGAGCTCACTACGCCTGACAAGGGCGAGAGGTCCTGGGCTCGGCCCCAGCACCACAGAGAAGGAGACAGACAGGGGCCCTGGCCTGGAGGCAGACGCGGGTGCCCAGGATGACAGAACTAAGGTCGATGATACCTGACACACACACGGGGGGTTACTGGAACTCCAGGCAAGAGTAATCAGCTCTGCTGGGAAGGCAAGAGGCCCTAAAAGGAGAGGCATGCAAACAGAAAAGGGGAAAAAACAAAGGAGACATAGGGGACACTGGGGTCAAACAAATACTTCCTCGGGGCAACAGGGGAGGTGTGTCAGAAGAAGCCGGGACTCTGGGTCCCTGAGAAAGGGATGGGACCTCACTACCTGTGCCCATAACTTCACAGCTGAGGATCCTGCTGCTTCGGGCGGAACTGAGTCCCAACCTCAAGGTGGCCAGACCCCCACTCCCCCGTGTCATGCCCTGGGTTCTCCTTTGGTACCGGAGGTTGGGCGCCAGCAGGCGTTTAAGGACTGGGCAGAGCTTGTGGCATCAGACCCTGGGTGAGGGGGCGGAGCTCTCCGGCCCTTCCTGCTCTTCAGCCCCAAGCTCAGCCGCAGGTGCAGAGGAGCAGCTACGGGCAGAACCTCAGCGGGAGCCTCAGGGGGCTCCTGTCTTCCTTCACCCCTGGGCCTCCAGGACACCTCACAGGCCTGCTGTACACCTAAGGGCAGGGGTAGAGAACCCCGACTCCACTGCCCGGAGTCCGTGCTGGGGGAGGGGAGGCTGGGTGGGCGGCCAGCTCCCCCGCCAGACCTCAAGCACACCCACCTTGCTGGGAAATCCGCTTCACCAGCAGGTTGAGCTGTTCCACCACCTCCTTCTTCTCGCTCTTCATCAGGTGGGAGAAACAGCTCCGCAGGGCGGCCGCGTCCCTGCTCTGCTTCAGCCGGGCGGCCGCGTCCGCTCCCACGAGGAACTGGAACTCAGGCACCCCTGCGGGAAGGCCAGCAGCTGGAGGAGGGGTCCCCGCCCCGTCCCCAACTGAGGATCTGGGTGAGGGCCTTGCTCTAAGTCATCTAAGGCAAAGCTAACGAACTACGCACCCCAGCCCAGGGCAACAGACCTGAGTATGTCCTCCCAGCCCAGCCCAGTGACCCCTAGAAGTCACCTTAAGCGGGCGGAGCAATAGCACAGAGGGTCAGGCGCTTGCTTGAACACAGCCAACCTGGGTTTGAGCCCCGGCTCCCCAGATGGCCCCATCAGCATCACTAGGAGTGACCCCTGAGCACAGAGCCAGGAATAAACTCTGAACACTGTTGGGTGTGGGCCCAAAAGCCAAATAAAATAACCTACATTTTTCTTGAGATATATATATGTATATATATATATATATATATATATATACATATATATATATATACACACACACAAACACAAATCAACACTTTAAATGATAGGGCTGGAAAAAGAGTACAGGGGTTAAGGGGCTTGAACACAGCTGACCCTGTTTCAACCCCCAGCACCCCATATGGGTCCATGATCATGACCAGGTCTGACCCCAAAACAAAACCAAACGAGAAACAGAATTCTTAGCAAGCACGCCCCCCGCTCCAGGCATTCAGTCTGGTTCTCCCAACAGCGCAGCTCTGCCCAGGGCCCTGGACATCTGGCCATGCCAGTCTTACTTGTCAGAAAGGTCACGATCTCCTCCACGGGCCTGAAGCCACATAAGCCCTGGAACGAGGTGAGGGCAATGGCCATCTCGGGCTTATGGTTGGCATCGGGGTAGTGTTCTGGAGCCTGGACGTGCAGCTTCTCCGCCAGCTCCTGTAGGGTGGCCAGGAGACAAGGTGGTCAAGGCCTGGCTATCCCTGACAGGACACCTGAGCCACCAGCCCTTGCTTTCTGCCCAACCCTGTCGCTAGAGGGCGGTGGCAACCGCACCTGGCGACCAGCCCAGTCCTGCCCTATGGCAGAGCCGGGGTTCAGATAAGTCAGGGTGGAGACAGAGGCCAAATCTGTGGGAGGGCTGGGCCTCGGCTGTGACTCAGGAAACCAGAGTCATCTGAGCTCATAGGCTGTGTGACTTGGGGTGAACCCTCCGTCTCTGGGCTCCCTGTGCCTGCCGAGAATAAAGGGTGTGCCGGACACCTGCCCGGCCGTGACTCAGGCAGAGGCTGTTGGATGGCGTGGAGGTAAGGGCGGGGTGCCAGCCCTGTCCCCAAAGGGGAGCTCCCCCAGAGAGCCGGGAGTAGAAGTCTAGATTCAAAGAGTGGGGACCCCAGGGGCGCCCTGGAGGAGGCCGGGGACACAGCCCGAGCAGCAGGGACACCTGTGTCCTGTGAGCAGAACTAAAACGGGAGCGGTCAGGCCTGGATTTAGCTCTGGGCTAGAGCCTGGCCTGGGTGAGGAGTCAGCAGCAATAAAAGAGTGGGAGGGCCTGCCCCCCAGGGCCCCACCCTGAGCCCCACCTTGTTGGGGTGCGCCTGGATGGACAGGGCCGTGTCCACGGACAGCACCTTGAAGAGGAAGGGCAGCGAGGCCTGGAAGCGCGCCTTCACCTTGGCGCCCAGGCAGTCGGGGTTTGCGGCAATCCACTGGCCCAGGGTTTTCTGAGGGATGCGGTTGTCGAGGATCTTGGCATCTCCACGGGGGTGTGTTCCCATCCACAGCTGAAAGGACAGGACACATGGGAGGGAGGGGAGGCACCCCAGCCCACCCGCTGGTCCATCCCAGCACGAGATTATCCTGTGCGACCCCATACAGCTGAATCCTGGGGCAGGTCTCCCAGAACTAGGGGTCCTCAACCTTGGGGCTTCAGTGATAGCACAGCGGTAAGGCGCCTGCCTTGTATGCAGTCAGCCTGGTTTGATCCCTGGTGTCCCATATGGTTCCCTGCGAACTGCCATAGCCCCAAAAACAAAAAACAAACAAACAAACAAAAAGTTCCTCAATCAAATCGAAGCGGTCAATCCCACAATACCAGGAACTGGAAAACCAAAGCTTATTGGGGGGGGAGGCGGGAGGCGGGAGGCAGAACACCCCTTCCCTCAAATTAAGTAAGTAAATAAATAAATAAAATGTTAAAGCTAGTCAAAGTGAGGTTTGAGTTTAACTTCTGGTATCATGTGTTCCCTGCCACACCCTCCCCCCAGCATTTCTGGGTGGGGGGTCCTTTAAAATTTTTTGTTTGTTTAGTTTTGGGGTCACACCCAGCTGTGCTTAGGGCTTACCCCTGGCTCTGTGTTCAGGGATCACTCTGAGTGGGCTCAAGGGACCATACGGGGTGCCAGGGATGGAACCTGAGTCGGATGCATGCAATAAAAGTGTCCTACCCACTGTACTGTTGCTCCAGTCCCTATAACTTTTTTGTCAGAAACAAAAAAACTTGGACCAGAGCAATAGCACAGTAGGTAGGGCACTTGCCTTGCACGTGGTCAACCCAGGTTTGATCCCTGAGCTCTGCCAGGAGTGATCCCTGAGTAGAGCCAGGAGTAAGCCCTGAGTCAGGTGTGACCCAAAAACAAAGAATTTAAATCTTTCGTTATTTTATTTATTTTAACACTGGAGCACATTTTTTGTAATAGCAAAGATGCCAGGCTATAACACATAGGGCAGCATTTGCAGGAAGTCTGGTTTGTTGCTTTGACCATCTAAAAGGAATTTTAACATTTTAGATTTTATTTTTTGGGAGTGAGTGTTTGAGCACCTACTGGTGGCTCTGTGCTCATCAGGAGGGACCCTTCAGAGGACCATATGCCCGGCAGGGGATGGAACCTGGGTCAGCAGCATGCAAGACAAGCACCTCACCTCCAGTACTCTCTCCAGCACCCCCCCATAAAAATGTGCGATCTGGGTTGAAGCATAGTACGGTGAGTGGGTAGGACATTCGCCTTGCCCGTGGCCGACCCAGGTTTCATAACTGGCATCCCATATGGTCCCCCGAGCTTCTCCAGGAGTAATTCCTGAGTGCAGATCCAGGAGTAACCACTGAGCATCGCTGGGCATAATGCCCTCCCCCACCCCAAAAATAAAACATCTAACCTGTCTATAGCTGGAGCCCAGGTCAGCAGCATGCAAGGCTGCCTTCCCTCAGCTCCTGGACTATCTCTCCAGCAACGCCCACCCCCCCCCACACACACCCCATAAAAATGTGATCTGTCAACTGCTAAATTAAATTCTACAAATACTGAGTGTTTGGAGGTGGGGAGTGACCTTACAGGAAAGCCCAGCCTACAACAGCAAAACCTCTTTCTTTCCCTTCTGGGGGTCACCATCCGGGTTCGCCACACTGGACACATCTTGCAGCCCCTCGGGGGGCCTGGCTCAGAGCTGGAGGGCGCTCCCGGGCCTCAGCTGCGGGGCAGTGGGTGGGTGGCTGGGTGAGGGGGGGGACGCAGGGGTCTCACCTCGGCATAGGGCTTGTCCTCCTCGATCTGGACCAGGGGGTCGCTGCTGGCCAGCAGGCGGGCCACCTCGCTGCTGGAGCCCTTCTTCCCCCAGGCATACTGCTGCACCGCGCAGGAGAGCGGGAACACTGCGGGCAGAGAGAGGCTCAGCGGCCGCGTCCCCCCCGCGCGCGTCCCCGGGGGCAGCTGGGGGCCCGACCCGGCCGAGGTGGGCTTCGACTCCCGGCATCCCATCTGGCGGGGAGGGGGCGGCTGCTCGAGGGGCCCCTTCTCTGCCGGCCTCGGAGCCCTCGGTCAGGGGCTGCCAGGCCGGGGCGCCACCGTTGGGGCGCGGGGGCGATGCTGGACACGGCCTTTCCAAGTGACCCCCGGCCCGCCTCTGCGCGGCCACGAGGGCTCGGGCGCCCCGCGCGGGTGCCCCCTCCCCCGCCCTGCACCCATCGGTCTTGCCGCCGGGCCCCCCACAAGCGGGTTCCACCCGGCACAGCAACACGAGAAGCCTCAGGACGCGACCCCCGGAGCAACCGCCCACCTCGCGGAGCTGCCATACTCCGGGTCTGGGACGTGGCCGCTGTCACGGAGGCTTTTTCCCGGCAGCCCCCGCGCCCCGCGCCCGGAGCTTCATGGGAAATGTAGTTCCCGCCGCCCCTCCGCGGAGTCAGGGCTGCCCAGTGAGCTGGGAGATGCTCTTCCGGCTCTGGGTCTCTCCGTCCCGTTCCCCGTTATCAGGAGGAACCCCCTACCGGCTCAAAGGCTTCCAGTCCGCAGTCTCGGGTCTCTTTCATTCTTTCCTGCCCCATAGGCACTTACTGAGGACCTGCAAAATATCTCCAAGGTGGTATCTGGAGAAACATCAGAGAAGGAGATGGTCTTTGTAGAACTTACGTTCTGGCAAAAGACAGGCAAAGGCATGTGCTCAATAGGCAAATCGTATGTCATATGGAGAGACAAATGCTCCAAAGTGTCAAAGTGCTTGTTTTCTGACTTTGAAAGGTTGCTTAGACGAGCCTTGCTGAGAAGGAAAGATGAAATGTTTGGGAGGAACATTCTCTGAGGTGTTCAGGACCAGGAGTTAACCCAGGGTATCACACATTCAAACAAGTACTCTAGCCCTGACCAATCCTTGGCCCAAAATTTGGGCACTTTTGGGACAGTGACATGATAGGACAGGGGTTAAGGCGCTTGCTTTACATGCAACTGAACAACTGAAACTTTTTCAATCACCAGCACTGCATATGGTCCCCCAAAGACCACTGGGAACAACCCTTGAGCAGAAAACTGGAAGTATCATCAAGTACTGCTAGATGGGTACCCCAGAATCCCTCCCTAAGATAGAATATTTGGGTGTTTCAAATTTGGAGGCAGGGGCTGGAACAATAGCACAGCTGGTAGGGCATTTGCCTTGCATACGGCCACCCGGGTTCAATTCCCAGTATCCATATATGGTCCCCCGAGCACTACTAGGAGTAATTCCTGAGTGCAGAGCCAGAAGTAACCCCTGTGCATCTCTGGGTGTGGCCCAAAAAGCAAATAAAATAAAAATTAAAAATAAACTCAGAGGCAAGGGGTTAGAGAGAGTTTAACAGTCAGAGCACATGTTTTAAGTTTTTTCTGTTTGTTTTTGGACCACACCCAGCAATGCTCAGGGATTATTTCTGGATCTACATTCAGGAATTGCTTCTGATACTCAGGGGACCATTTGGGATACCAGGGACTGAACCCCAGCCGGCCATATGCAAGGCAAGCACCTTACCCACTGCACTGTCACTCCAGTCCCTGAACACAGGCTTTGGATACAAGATGCCCGGGTTTGATTCTGGCACTGTGTGTTTTCTTGAACACTGCCATCTGTGGCCTCAAAACCCCAAATATTAAAATAAACCTGGATATAAGAGAGGCATGTACTATCCCGTAGATCAATGTTACTTCCAAAAGCAAAACTGAAAAACAAATTTGAAGGTAAGGAGAGATTGGCTTGGGAAGAAAAAAACAGCTAAGGGGAAGGCATTAAGGTAGGAATGTGGTTGTCAAGTTCTGAAGCAGCCAGCGTGGCTGGAGCAGATCAAATAGTCATAATTAGAAGCTTGAAACTTTCAGTCCCACTTCCTATTCTCAGGGGAGAGAAAAGGAAGAGACTGAGTTAATAAGGAGCCCATGGGGCATGCCTATGAAAGGAAGCTCAATAAAAATCCCTCAACTGTGGGTTCAGAGAGCTTTTCTGGGTTAGAGAACACACCACAGGGCTGAAGGGTGATGACCCCAACCCCATGGGGAAGGAGCTCCTGTACTCAGAACTGGCCCTTAGAGATCATTTCTCTTCATCTGGATGTTAAAGCAGCTAGAGAGGTGGTTGAGTGGGTAGGGTGTTTGCCTCGCACCTAGCTGACCCAGGTTTGATATCTGGCATCCCATATCTTTCCCTCCTTGCCAGGAGTGATTCCTGAGCACTACTGAGTGGTGCTGCTAATTGAGCAAAAATAATTTCTTTAGCATATTCTTGATTATAAAGTAAACTGTGTGGGGATGGAGCGATAGAACAGCGGGTAGGGCATTTGCCTTGCACAGGGCCGACCCGGGTTTGATTCCCAGCATCCCATATGATCCCCTGAGCACCGCCAGGAGTAATTCCTAAGTGCATGAGCCAGGAGTAACTCCTGTGCAATGCTGGATGTGATCGAAAAAGCAAAAGCAAAAATTAATAAACAGTGTGTATACTGAATTCTGGGAGCATTTCTTTAGCATATCCTTGAGTATAAGATAAACAACGTGTTTATTGAATTCTGGGAGCTGTTCTAACAAGAACATGAAGAGGCAGACATGAGAGCTGGTCTGTAGTTATGTGGGAGGCAAGCGATGACTCGAGATTGACGTAAGTAATGAGTCCTTCGAGTGTGGGACCTGAGGCCAAAGTGTCAGATGTAAGTGAAGATGCACCTGGTGTCAGAGAACTGGTTAGCGTAAGGGGGGACACCCACCCAGCTCGTCACAGGATCTGTGTGAATATTAAAGGCGAGGGCCATGCAGGGTTGGGCATTTGCCTCGCACATGGCTGACCCGGGTTCAACTCCCAGCACCATATATGGTCCCCCAAGCACTGCCAGGAATGGTCATGAAACACAGAGCCAGGAGTAAGCCCTGAGCACTGCAGGTGTGGTCCCCAAACTATATATATAAATACATATATATATATACATTTGCTCGAGCGGGCTGGAGCGATAGCACAGCGGGTAGGGCGTTCGCCTTACACGCGGCCAACCTGGCCGACCCGAGTTCGATTCCTCCGCCCCTCTCGGAGAGCCCGGCAAGCTACCGAGAGTATTCGATATGCCAGACACAGTAACAACAAAGTCTCCAATGGAGACGTTACTGGGCCCGCTCGAGCAAATCGACGATCAACGGGAGGGCCTTTACCTTTACCTTATATATACATATATATATATACATGAGAGAAACACCAGCATTTTTCCTCACACTCCCCTCAGAGGGCACTCACACCTCTGTGAGGGAAAAGGCATAGGTCATTTCTGAGGGGACACCTACATGGACCCCTTCTCATCCTCCCACTTCAGGTTACTTCCTCAAGAAATGTTGAGATATGGTGCTGGAGCGATAGTATAGCAGGTAGGGTATTTGCCTTGCACGCGGCCGACCCGGGTTCGATTCCCAGCATCCCATATGTTCCCCCGAGCACTGCCAGGAGTAATTCCTGAGTGCAGAGCCAGGAGTAAACCCTGTGTATTGCCAGGTGTGACCAAAAAAAAAAAAAGTTGAGATAGATAAAAGGATGATTGGGATTTAGACAGGAAGGCAAGAGAAAAAATCAATGGTAACAGTAAATATTTTCTAAATGCCTGGCATGTACTTAGTGCTATATTAGTGCCAGAAATGTCCCACTGCAGGAGCGGAGTGTTAGTACGATGGGGACAACATTTGCCTTGCATGTAGATGACCTGGTATCTCATAGGTCCTCCATGCACTGCCAGGAGTAATTTCTGAGTGCAGAACTCAGATCACATCAACTCACATCACATCAACTCACATCAACAGATGTGGTCACAAAAAGAAAAATGAAAGTAACACTGGATAGAACAGACCCTATTCTGGTCCTTGGAAAGCTTAGAGCCTAGTAGGAGAGCCAGACATCAAAACCCCCTTGTACAGTGTGTGTATTTTCCATCTTCAATAACTACTATGGAAGAAAAATAGTGGGCAGGGGATTGAGCTAACTCACAGGGAGAGGGGTCAGTCAGAAGGCTTGAGATGAGGAAGGGCATCTGACTTTGGATCTGAAGAACAGTGGGAGGTACCGCTGGGATGATGATAGGGTGGGGTGAGAGCTTACTGGGAAGAGAGCTCATAAATGGCTAAGGCCCTGAGGCAGGAGAAATGGAAGGATCTGAGAAGCAACTGGAAAGGCTGGGTGCACGGGGGACCAGCCAATAAAACGTGGAATATACATGTGAGATAGATCTTGCAGGACTTAAAGAACCTAAGAATTTGGGTATTTTTTTTATCTTATTTTTATTTTTTGGGCTGGAGCGGTAGCACAGCGGGTAGGGCGTTTGCCTTACAAGCGGCCAACATGGCCGACCTGAGTTCGATTCCTCCACCCCTCTCGGCGAGCCCAGCAAGCTACCGAGAGTATTCGATATGCCAGACACAGTAACAACAAAGTCTCCAATGGAGACGTTACTGGGCCCGCTCGAGCAAATCGACGATCAACGGGAGGGCCTTTACCTTTTATTTTTTGGGGGTCACACCCAGTGATGCACAGGGGTTACTCCTGGCTCATGCACTCAGGAATCACTCCTAGCAGTGCTCAGGAGACCATATGGGATGCTGGGAATTGAACCTGGGCAGGCCGCATGCAAGGCCAATGCCCTACCCACTGTGCTATCACTTCAGCCCCTATTTTTTCTTATTTTTTTGGAGATGGGGGTTAGGGCCACATTTGGGCTCTGTTCAGGAGCTCCTCCAGCTGTGCTGGGGGGACCATACAGTGTTAGGGATCAATCAGGAATAAATCAGCCTTCTCCTCTCCCTCCCCCTTTTGTTTGTTTTTTGTTTCCTGGGCCATGCCTGGTCATGCTCAGGGTTTTCTCCTGGCAGTGCTCAGGGGAGCATCTGGTGGATGACCTCAAACCTGGGTTTTCTGCATGCAAAGCATGTGCTCGCCCACTGAGCTAGTTCTTTGACCCCAACAAATGTTTTGTTTGATTTTAATTAATGAACCAATTTTGATTTGGGGTTCACACTCAGCAGTGCTTAAGGCTTACTCCTGGCTCTCTGTGCTTAGGGATCACTTCTGGCGGGGCTCAGGATACTATCTGCTAGGGTGCTAGGGATCAAACTTGGGCTGGCTGTGTGCAAGGCAAATGCCCTCATCACTGTGTTCTCTCTCCAAGCCCTTGGGTTGCATTCGTTTTGGGGGAGGTTTGGGCCATACCTGGCGATGGGCCACACCTGGCGAGGCTCAAGCATTGCATCTGGCTCTGCACTCAGGTATTATTCCTGTGGTGCTCAGGAGACCATAATAGGGTGTGGGGATGTAACTGGGTCTGCTGCCTTCGAGGCAAGTGTTTTGCCTATTGCTCGGCCCCTCAGGGAGGTCTATTTAAATTTTTTTTGGTAGGGGGCTACATCCTGAGGTGTTCAGGGGCTTTTCCTAGGTCTGTGCTTGGGAATCACTCCCCGCAGCGCTAGGGGACCATGTGGTGAGGGTGATCCAACTTGGGAGTGCAGCATTGCAAAGCAAGAGCTTTAACCAGGTACCCTCTCTCTCTGTCTTAGCCAGAGCAAAGGTCTACAGGGAGCACTCAGGAATGCACCAGATGATGTCTCACTGATGCTGGGCCCCTGGTGGTGTCATCAGGGCTTATCTATAGTCTGTTCTTCTGGAAAGAACCCCGCTTTCCCAGGGCTGATAGGTCCTCTCCGATCAGGAACGCGTCCCATCACTCAGAAGTAGGCTCACACTCCAGAGGCTTGCCCAGACCAGTGCAGACCAATCCCCAACTTTGGGGAACTTCCAGCACAGAGGTGAGTTATCACACCGGGACGCCCAGTGGGGAGGGTTCTGATTTTGCTTCGGGTCCTCTAATCTGGGGGAAAGGCCAGAAAAAAAAAAAAAAAAAGAAATCACACGCTCCGAAGTGGGCAGGGCAGGGCGGGGGCGGGGCGTCTGTGACGTCACGGGCCACGCCCCTCCGGGCGGCCGCCGCGCCTGCGCCAGAACGGCCCATTCGCTCCCGGAAGTGGAGGCTGTGGCCGGCAACCGCGGCTGGGTCGGTCCGGGCGCCTGGAGGCAGGAGCAGTCGCCGAGCGTGCCCGTCGGCCGCCGGTCGCCATGTCGTCCTTCGACACCAACCCCTTCGCGGACCCCGTGGACGTAAACCCCTTCCAGGTAGCGCCCCCCCCCCCCCACAGCCTCGCCCCCGGCGCCGAGGGCCGCCGCCCGGGCCTCCTTGGCCCGAGCCGAGAGACGTGGCGTCGGAGGAACGGGCCGCCCGCCCAATCGGGAGAGCGGGCTCTGAGCGCCGGCCTATCGCGGCGTCGCGGGGGCGGGACTAGCAGCAGGTGGCTCGGCCGAGGGGGCGGGGTTCTGCAGCCTGGGGAGCGAGCGGAGGGGGCGCAGCCTAAGTTCGCGGGAGCCCCCTCGCAAGGGACGGGCTCGTGGGGGGAGACGGGGACAGACGCCAGCAGGGGCCCAGCATCAGAGAGGCAGCATCTGAGCGGGTGGGGGGAGGCCTGGGGAGGCACTGGCCGCCGTCCCCGTCGGAGGTGGCGGCTGCGACATCCTGGGGAAGTGGAAGCCTCGAGAGGGATGGAGAAGTGGGGGCGGGGGGGATCCCGAGCCCCTTCGTCCCCAGCAGCCAGACTAGCCTGCAGAAGAGATAGGCGAGCTCCAGAGAGGTGTCAGGCGTGGAAGGACGGTCACGGTCACGAGGGAGAGGCCAGAGAACCCAGCTGACCCAGGTGACCTTGATAAGAATCCCACACCTGGCCCCGGGGTCTAGGGAGTGTTGGTTTGCTGGACTTGTGCCTGGTGGCCGGAGCTTGGGGAGATGCTGTCAGCCGGCCCCACCTTCTGAGCAGGATCAGAGGAGGAGACCCAGCGCCAACGCCTGTCTCCCTTTGCACAGAGAACGCGAGAGCCGGGGCCGGTACTTCCTCCTGGCGCCAAAGCTCGTTTTATGTCTGCCAAGAACCAGTTTGCATGGTTGCCCACCGGTGATTTGTGGGCCTGAGGTTGCTGCTCTGTCAAGGTGTCACCAGGCACCTGAGCTCGCCCTGCTTGTGTTCGAATTTGGTCCCTGGCGGCTCTTTAAAGTCCCCTGCTATAAATAAGAAGGGAAGCCCCTGGAGGGGTCCTTGCAGCTTCTCCCAGCTTGAATTCTTCCATCTTCGATCTTTGGAGGGTCAGAGCAGTGACTATGGAGACCAGAATGAAATAATCTCATGGATCAGGAAGGTGAAGGTTTTTTTCTTTGTTCTTTAGAATGTCAGGGAATTCTGAACGCACGTAACACACACACACACACACACACACACACCCTGGCTTAAACATCCACCCTGGCTTACACACCCGCCTTTCAGGTTACGGTTTATTGACAATCTTTGCAGAAACCTTGTCTTATCTAATGCAGTCAGTCATCTGTATTAGTTCTGTCAATAAGGACTATTTGCGTTTCTTTCTATCAGTGTCTTCTGCTGAGCGTTTTAACTGTAAAACTGCTGTCTAATACTGGAGCTGGAGTGAGGATCGAGAGGCCTTTTTTTAGTGTGTAGGCTGTGTGGTGATTTGCCTGTATTTCCTTAAATGTATTTTTCGCTCCTGTCAGAATCAGAGATAAAATGTTTAGTGCTACCTGACAGCCAGAGGCAGGCAGATGTCAGAAGGTGCAGAGAGCCTGTCCCAGTGCTAGCAGCAGGCAAGATAACTGGCCCGAACTGTGCCTTGAATTACTAGCAGCTTGAAAGTCTTCAACCGCATCAGCAGTCCCAGAAATGACAGTGAAGACACTGGGGAAGTCACTTCTGCATTCTAGCCAGATAGCCCGTCCATGCCCCAGGGCATGGCAGAACAGGAAGCAGCTGAGGTCCTGGATATAACAGCATCTGCTGGAGGGCCTGTGCAGGCTGGAGGGCTTGCTGAGTGCAACCCAGTTCCTCCATACCCTGCAGTTTTCTTCTTGGCACACAGTTGTGGGGAGAAGGGCTCACAGTTTGGCCGTGGGACCCCAAGCCCTCGTTCTTGGAGCTGCCCTCTCTCCCTGGGATGGCAGTGTCTGCCTCTCTGCCTGCCAGGGCTGGCTCATTGGGAGGGGTCAGCCCTCGGGTGACCGGCTGAGAGGGCAGCTTCATTTACCCAGGGTGTTGGCATGGCGTGCAGGAGAGCAGCTCTTCAGCTGCGGTGGGCGTGGAAGCCCGGCACCAGCCTTCCAAGAGGGGCTGTTCCGGTGAGACCACACCAGAAGTTCCACATCTGTGGTGAAAGACTAGAACAGGACACAGTCCACACATCTGTTCTGACCCTTCCATATAGAGATGGAGAAAGCAACAGCCCACGGAGGCTGGGACATGGCAGAGGCAGCAGGCAGGGCCCAGACCTGGCTCACATCCCCAGGACGGCGCTGTCTGGGCGCCTACTGTTAGAATCGGGCGTGTGTGGTCTGCCGGGGTTATTTTAGGATAACCAAGGAAAGCACCCCCAGTGACACCATATTTTTTTTGGACGAGGGCTTTGGGCCATACCCAGGGTTCTCATTACAAGTTTTCTCTGTATTGGTGGAAGAAATAAATTAGCATTAGCCAGTCTACTTTTACTGTGCACAGAGATGGAATATTAACAAATGGTGATGTGCCTGGGATTGAACCCAGGACCTTCATACTTGTGATGCATATGCTTCTTCATTGAGCCATATCTTTGTCTTGTATTCTGCTTTTTATTTTGATTGTATTTTGATTGTAGCCTGCCCACAGGGCAGAGTCTGGCAAACTCCCCTTGGCTTACCCAATATGCCAAATACCAGTAACAATGATGGGTCTCATTCTCCTAAAGAGCCTTGAATATAATCTCAGGGCTAGGTTGAAGGAGACGTTACTGGGGCCTGCTTGAGGCAATCGACGAATAACAGGATGATTTGTGATTTGTGTGATTTGTATTTATTTGGGAGAAGGTCTGGCCATACCCAGCACGATTCAGGGGCTATTCCTGGCTCTGCGCATAGAGATCACTCTTGTTATGTTCAGGGAACCGTTTATGGGGTGAGTGTGGAACGGGGGTCAGCCACTTGCAAGCCTGACCCCTGTCCTGTCTCCAGCCCCCGTACTGTCTTCTTAAAGTGACATCTCCTAAAGTGTTTGAGTCATACCAGTTCTGAAAGGTCGTCGGGTCTATGGTCAGTCAAGGTCCGGCATGTGGTTCAAGGGTAAAGCACATTCCTTGCATGCATGCGATTTGGGTTTGATCCCTGGCACCGCCAAAAACTTTTTTTTTTTTTAAGAACAGAATCATTGCTTAGTCCATTTTCCTTGAAGATATACAAATCAACCGTGTGCCTTCTAGCCAACTTCCTTGTCTGTGTTCTTTGCCCCACTCCACCAGCCTGCCACCTCCACTCCAATTTGTGGCACGACTTTTATGACCTCCTTCTTGCACGGGCTTCCCTTCAGGATTGTTAGAAAACTTCCTTCCCAGTAAGAGCTGAGGCTGGAAAGTGAAGTGGCCCTAGGTGTAGCCAGGGTGTGACCAACTCTTGGGAGGAAGCAGGAAACACACCCCGCAGTGTGGTCCTTTACACAACCTCCGCTGACACTCCCCAACCCTGCTGCCAACTGGGGCGTGTCTGCCCTGCACACTCCTGGTATGTGGGTCCCTATTCAGGACTGAGTCCAGCACGCTGCTTCCAAAGGATCTCCGAAAGTCTGGACCATTTCCTGTTTTAGTGACCCCCCTCAAACGGTGATGGGCCGGCCAATGCCAGAGCTGATTGGCTCCTGGGTGTCTGTGCCAGGTTATCCCATACAGATGGCCGGGGTCTTGAGGGCACGAGGACTGGCTGCAGGGCGTCTTGCCCTGTCTGTGAGCCACCCCATCCCATATGATGACTTGCACACGCTGCTCCCTTGCAGCTGAACGATAATCTCGGTGGGGAGGTTTTGAGATGCCGGGACTCCAGGCGTCTCTCCTGGATGTGCAGAAAGAGGTGGCCAAAACATGATCAGTCTTCTGCAGAATTACACCAAGTCTCTGGGCTGTGCCGTTTGCCAGGAAGGTGGCTGCAGTTGGCGGGAATGCCCAGCATCCCCAAACCTACCAAGGCCCAAGGTAAAGCTTTCCTGAGACAGGAACATCATCTCGCGAGATTGAAAACAGCAGGAGGTCCTTGCAGCTTACTCAGGGTTAGTAGGGTGTGGCCCAGACACCGGGACCTCTTGAGTCCCTGTCACATCACCAGGCCCCTGCCGCTCCTCAGCCTTGTCGGGACACTTGTTTGGCGAGTTTCTCTGAGAATCTTCTTTCTTGCCTATTTTTTGGGTTAATTTTTTTGGGGGGGCCACACCTGGCTGTGCTCAGGAGTCACTGTTGGCTGACCTCAGAGACCCAAGCGGTGGCAGGATGGAACCTGGTCCTCAGGTGTGCGGGCAAGGCGGCCACTCATGATCCCCGTCCCCGTTTCTTCTCCGCTGGAATGCTAGGGCCTTGCCCCCCCTCTGGCTTGTGTGTTTCAGGATATCCTGGAATTCAGTTTGTTTGGGGTCGTTGTTTGATTTTTTGTTTTGTTTTATTGGTCACACCTGGCGGTGCTCTGCACTCAGGTATCACTCTTGGGGGGGCTTGGAGGACCATGTGAGGTCCCGGGGACTGAGCTCTGAGCTTGCTGGACCATGTGTAAGGCAAGTACCTTGTATTATTGCTTTGTCTGGGAACTCAGTTCTTGCGGGGGGAGTGGGGAGGGGATACACCTGGCAATGCTCAGGGTTTATTCCTGGCACTGTGCTCAGAAATTACTCCTGGCAATTCGGGGGACCATGGAGGATGCCCGAGATGGAACCCGGGCCTGCCGTGTGCAAACCAAGCACCTTACCCGCTGTCGCTCTGGCCCTGGAGTTGGGCTCTTGAGCTCACTCTGTACCCTAGAGACTTGTAGCACTGCTCTGGGCCCACAGCACCTGCGGTCCCCGCCCAGGAGCTCTCCCATCCCCTTTCCCTGCGCTGCCCACCAGCGCTTCCAGCTTCCCAGCTGTCCCCACAGATCCTTCCTCTGGCCTCCCCCGTCTGACTCAGTGTCTTCTCAGCTCCTTCCCTGCTCCCACACACCCAGTCCTGAAAAACCTGTTTCCTTTCTGCCACAATCTTTTACCTGTTTCTTCTTTTTTTCTTTTCTTCCCCCCCCCCCCCCCCTTTTGGACTGATGCTGGGGATCGAACCCAGGGACAGACAGACGCTGGCTTCTGAGCCCCATCCCCAGCCCCTCGTGGTCACTTACTGTAAAGGCCCCTCGTGGCACTGTTCACCCTTCACCCCAGTCACTCCAGAGCCTCCCACTGTTCTCTGACCACCCGTAATGATCCTTTCTGTGTGTATATTTCGCTGGTGCCCTCTCTGTGCTCTAGCCCTGGCCTTGTGGTGTTGTTGTTTGTTTGAAGGCCGCATCCAGGGGTGCTTGTGGCTTACTCCTGGCTCTGCACTCAGGGGGTCATACATGGCATAGGGTGTCAAACCGGGCTGGCTTTGTGCAAAGCAAGTGCCTTAACCCCAATACTATCCCTCAGTCGCTCGGTGTTTTTAAAGGAGTCTGTTCTGCAGGAAGGTGGGGAGGGAGTGGAGGCAGAGAGAAAGGTGAAAGTGCTGGCTTTGCTTGGGGCCTGGCAGTTCTGTCCCTGGCAGGCACCGTGTCTGGTCCCCTGAGCATCACCAGGAATGATCCCTGAGTTCAGAGCCAGAAATAAGGCCTTTGCATGCCCAGGTGTGACTCAAAAAAAAAAAAAAAAGTCTCCTTCCTCCTTTCCTCCCTCCCCACACCAAGTAATGCTCAGGAACTACTCCTAACTTAGTGCTTAGAGGATCAAACCTGGGCCTCTTCATGCAAAGCTTTCAGCTCTAGCCCAAGAGTGTTGGGATTGTTTATGTTTTTTTTTTTTTTACCAGTTGTTTATAAAAGTCTGTTGAAACCATCAAGTTCAAGTTCAGCTAACTTTTATCTCCTGAGGATCCATTCAGGTGCCTTTCAAATAGTTCAGTAGCATGATTGCTACGATGCCCTGGATAATTCTCCACGGTGAGGGAAGATCTGTCTCCTTGTTCTCTGTCTGTAGCCAGCCTTGCTCTTCCTACGGGTGTGTTCTGGATGCAGTTCTTGCCTCTCCTTTCAGTCCTTGCTCAGTTCCTTCCGTGTCTCAGTCCCAGCTTGGCTCCAGCAGCACCTGCCTCTGGCTGTCTTGGCATCTTGTCCCTGTTGCCTTCGCCTCGTCAGCCGCTGTCACACCGTCGGGCCAGACTGTGACTTTACCTGGGTGTCCTGCCCTGTGCTGGGTAGGGGTAGTTTGTGTAGGGAGTGAACAGATGAACTGGAAGGAAATGGTAAGTGGCTGAGCCTGCATTGAGGACAGGAAGAGTCTTGGCAGGCCTCAAATGTCAGTCCAGGTCCTTTGAAAGCCATTTTTCTAGAGGATTCTGGACATCACTACAGTGATGTCCATGGCTCTCTTTAGAAATAAATGTCAAAGGGCCGGAGTGGTGTGTTATGCTGGTTTGATCCCCCGCATCCCATGTGGTCCCCCGAGCACCACCAGTTGTAATTCCTGAGTGCAGAGCCAGGAATAACTCCTAAGCATCACCGGGTGTGGTCTAAAAATAAAAATAAAGGTTGAGGAGCACAGAGCCAGGAGTACGCCCTGAGCAATGCTGGGTGTGGCATAAAATCTGAAAATAAAATAAAACAAATGTTGAGGGCTGGGAAGATGTTTCACGTGGCAGAACACATCCCTTGGCTGTGCAGGCTAATGAGTTCGAGCCCAGCATCATGGGCCAGCACTGAATAGTGGCACCCAGAAGACTTCATCACATGGTCCTTGAGCACTGTATCAGGAGTAGCACCCAGTATTGTTGGACATGGCCCCAAACAGAATTTTTTTTTTGCTTTTTTTGGGGAGGTCACACCCAGCGATGCACAGGGGTAACTCCTGGCTCTGCGCTCAGGAATTACCCCTGGCGGTGCTCAGGGGACCATATGGGATGCTGGGAATTAAACTCGGGTTGGCCATGTGCAAGGCAAACGCCCTACCCGCTGTGCTATTGCTCCAGCCCCTTTTGTTTTCTTTTTTCCTTTTTCTTTTTTCTTTTTTTTTTTGTGGAGGGGACCACGACCAGCAGAGCTGGGGTGCTGGTTCCATTTTCTGGGGTCCCTACTGGTAGAAGCCGACTGGTGAAGTGTCGCAGATGGAACCCAGGCTCTTCATGCCAACTGTGGACAGCAGAAGGGCAGCGGCCAAACCCCAATTGTCTTGGTGTGTCCCCTACACTGTGCGTGACTGTTTGCCGAGTGACCAGAGCTCAGCCGTGACACTGTCTGTGTTAGAGTTGGCGGAAGGCCTGATCCGCTCTCCTCTGAGCGTGGGGAGAAGGGGGAGGAGGAAGAAAGGAGGAGGAGGGGGGAGGGGGGGAGGAGGAAGGTATTAGTTTTCTTCTTGGAGCTGAAACTGAGCTCTTCCCTTCCTTTGAAATGCTTGCGTGACCCACTTACAGAGCCCACAGCTGCTCCTGTATTCCCACTGCGACTCGGAACCCGGCCCTCTCTGGCTAGCTGCGTGGACTTTTCTCACAGGCCCCATGTGTGGCCTGCCTGGGGGATTTCCTCCTCGGGAACGCGCTCTCTGTAGTCTGGGGACAAAGAAAGACACAGGAGCAGCCGCCTGATCGCACAGCCCTTTTCAGGGATGTTGCTCTCCGTTCCTGGTGTTGGGATGCGCAACACACCCCTTGGCACTTTGTCCATGTGACAGGAGCTTCTGGGCTGGGAAGCCCACATTGCTGCCTCCTGGGAAGGCGGGGAGGGCCGCAGAGGGAGAGGCCAGGCGTCACCCGGAGTGACCAGTCATCACCCTGAGTGACCCCAAGGCCCGGAGCCCCACTGGCTGTGGCCCCTTTAAAAATTAAAGAGCCTTGGGGCTGGAGCAATAGCACAGCGGGTAGGGCGTTTGCCTTGCACGCGGCCGACCCGGGCTTGATTCCCAGCATCCCATATGGTCCCCCGAGCACTGCCAGAAGTGATTCCTGAGTGCAGAGCCAGGGGTCAGCCCTGAGCATTGCTGGGTGTGACCCAAAAAAAAAAAATTAAAGAGACTTGGGGTTGGAGTGATAGTACAGCAGGAAAAGGACTTATCTTTTTTTTTCTAATTTACCTTTATAAAGTTATTCGTGATGATTCATTACATTCAGTATTCCAACACCAGTCCCACCACCGTTATTTCCAGTTTTCCCAACCACAAGCCTGCCCCTATAGCAAGCCCTGGATAATTTATTTTGTATTGATAGTTATAAAAAATTCGCTTAAAATGGTCAAAAATATTTCCTTAGAAGGAAGTGTGTGAATATTGTTGTGTCTTACCATGGGCCACAATGCCCTTGTATAGGAGATTACTAACGTGTTGTCATAAGTTAAGCCTTGTGTGTTCATATTCTCTTAATTGAGATTGGGTGTCTTCTGCTTTACATCCCATCCAATGTGATGTGTGACTCCTGGTTATCAGTGGTGTCGAGTGTGACATGTCACATGGACCATGTGCTAGGGCGCTTATCTTGGCACACGGTCAACCCAAGTGCCATCCCTGGCACCCCACCGCCCATCAGGAGTGATTCTTTTTTTTTTTTTTTTTTTTTTGCTTTTTGGGTCACACCTGACGATGCACATACACAGGGGTTACTCCTGGCTCTGCACTCAGGAATCACTCCTGGCGGTGCTCAGGGGCCCATGGGATGCTGGGAATCGAACCCGGGTTGGCCGCGTGCAGGGCAAACGCCCTACCCGCTATGCTATCGTTCCAGCCCCACCATCAGGAGTGATTCTGAGTGCCGAGTCACGAGTAAGTTCTGAGCACTGCCAGGTGTGAGCCAAAAACATATATATGCAATGATAATAGAAATAAAAGAGAAGCAGCTCAGGGAGGCTGCTTGGGCGAAGATGCAGGGCCCCGGCTGCCGGCCGAGATCCACTGGAAGAGGAACTGAGGACCCCGGGAAGGGCTGTGGTCCGAGCACGTTGTTTCATTTATTTGAAAAGGGTCCAGAAAGGAAAACAAGCCAGCAGCGTTTTCCTGCCTTTCAGTGGGCGCTCAGCCTCATTCCTAGCAGGTGTGTCTGGTTGCATCGACTTAGTCCTGGCAGCCGGCAGCCTGCTGTAAAGGACCCTCTAAGAGAAATCAGAGGGATCAGTGCTGTCTGTAAAACAGTCAGAAAAGCAGCACCAAGTTTCTCAAGCCTCCACACACACCACCCTCTCTCCCCCCTTTGAAAACTGGAGCCCGGGAGCGCACTCCCTTGAGGTAAAAGCATAGGTCTCATCCAGAATGCCCCTTCTTTCCCAACAAGGGGAAGGAGAGCAGCCCGCTGCAGCCTGGGTGGGCACACCCAGGACCTTCCACTGAGGCTCCCCAGGGCACCAGTGGCGATGCCAGCAGCCTCTTGAGCACCCGCGTCCCTGGTATCACCGCTGGGCCTGGGGCGGGCCAGCTGAGCTGACCACGGTTCTCTGCTTTCCAGCTAATGGCTCTTTTCACCCCCCCAGGATCCATCTGTGACCCAGCTGACCAATGCCCCGCAGGGCGGCCTCTCTGAATTCAACCCTTTCTCCGAGGTGGGTGAGCACGCCCTACTCCCGGGTCCCCTGTCTCCGGGCAGGCCCGGGGTCTCTGCAAAGCTGCAGTCCCCAAAGGGATGGTTCTGTTGTGGACTGGGGTAAAGGGTGAGGATGAGAAGTCATTGATTCTTCCTTTGGGCCCTCCCTGACGAGGGCAAGCGATACCCACGAGCTCTGGGTCCAGTAAGCCAGTGGTGCCTGCTCACCTGGGCTGGCTGGCCCGGCGCTGCAGAGGGAGTCCAGAAGGTGGGCTGTCATTCACCTGCTGCCATCTAGCCTACGCCCACTCACTTCCCTCCTTTGCCCCGCCCCTCACAGACAAATGCAGCAACAACGGTTCCTGTCACACAGCTCCCTGGACCCTCGCAACCTGCTGTGCTCCAGGCCTCTGTGGAACCAACCCAGCCAAGCCCCCAGGTAGCATTGGAAAACAGCCCTTTGGCACCTTTGGCACCTCTAATGTTTCTAGGGAAACATCCCCAACGGTGGAAGCCTGAGCTGGGGGGAGAGGGCAGGAGGGCACAGAGCCTTATACGCCCTGGCACTTCTTTAGGGCCCCCCTTGCTCATCTCTTTGGTGCTGAAATGAAACTCACAGAGTTGAAGGTCTCAGCCCCCAGCCCACTACCACCACCAAAAGTTAGGCTGGGCCTGTGCTCTTCAGAGCACATTTACCTCTGTCATGCCATTCAGGTCCCAGCTGGGGGCTTTGGTTTATTCTTTCAGACCCCAGGATCTAGCCACCTACCCACCTGTCTGTATTCCTACCCACCATCCACTCCCTGACCTCTTTACCCATTCATCCACCCATCCATTCACCTTTCAACCCACCCACTTGTCCATCTATCCCTTACTTATCCATCTCTCTACCATCCTTCTGTTTATCCGTCATCCCATGCATCAGCCATCATCCATCCATCCATCCATCCACCTACCCATATGCACAGACATCCACCCACTCATCCATCCACCCTTTTAACCATCTATCCATCCACCCATCCATCCATCCATCCATCCATCCATCCATCCATCCATCCACCTGTCCATATATCCCATCCATCCATCCATCCCTCCATCCATCCATCCATCTCTTCATCCATCCACCCACCCACCCACCTGTCCATATATCTATCCATCCATCCATTCATCCATCCATCCATCTACCCACCTGTCCATATATCCATCCATCCATCCATCCATCCATCCATCCATCCACTCCCTTCCATATATTCATCCATCCATCCATCCACCCACCCACCCACCTGTCCATATATCCATCCATCCATCCATCCACCCACCCACCTGTCCATATATCCATCCATGTATCCATCCATCCATCCATCCGTCCGTCCGTCCACCATCCGTCTATTCTTCCATCTACCCATTCATCCATCCACCTTCCCATCCACTTGCCCACCCATCCAGCTATCTTCCTGCCTATATCTTTTTCTGTCTAACCCCTTCACCAGACACTCGGGGTTTTGTCTGCACTGCTCTCCACCACCGGCTTTCCTTGCCCCCGTTCCTTGCTGGCCCTGCGGGTGCATGACCACAGTGGAGTTGTATATTACAGCTTCTTAGGCAGGCCAGCAAATTCCTGCCTGTCCGGTTCCTGGCAGTGAGCGGGCTCTCGGAGAGGCAGAGGCTGTTAGGAGGGACAATGTTCTCAGAGACAGCTGCATGCAGAAGCATTCAAAAGTAGGCAAAACTGCAGCAAGAACCAGCACCTGGTGCCTGGAGCCTGCCCACGCTGCATCAGCACTCCAGGGAGTCCCAGGCAGCTCCCGCTAAGGGTCTGTGATGGGGCTACATGTCCAGGCCTGCTCTGAACGTGCTATTCCTCCATGGCCATAGGGCCCTGTGAAGAGTGGCACGCTTCTGGGCAGCAGCCTTTCTTACTCGGCTGGGGCTGAAGTAATAGCCTTGGACAGGGCAGTTGAGCCCCTCAGTGTGGTAGGGAGAGCGGTCAGTCCTGGGGCCACCTCTGCCCTGATGCCGGGTCTTCCTTCAGGAGGCTCCCATGGCTCTTTGGAGAAGGTGGTCTGCAGATGTGCGCGTAGGCCTGGCCCTCCCCAGGCCCCAAGAGCAGGGCCCCTAGGTGGAAGGCCAGCCCAGACCAAGCTCTGCCCAGCCTCACCATTGTTTCCAGCTGCCTACCCAGAGCCCTGCTCTGCCTGGGGAAGCTCGGACTCTGCACACCTGTGAGCACTGGGCCGAGTAGGCCGAGCTTGAGGGGCTGTCCCGGTGCATCCACCACAGTGCCGGTTTGCCCCAGGCCCCCGTCCCCCTGAGGCTCCAGTCTAGCCGGTCCACTCTCCCCACTTGGTGCTAGAAGATCATCTCCTCCACATCTTCAGGCTCTTCCATAAGGCGCTGGGTTTCTGTCTGGCCCAGTCTCCTGGGAGCTCCCGCTTTGCCCTTCGCCCTGAGTCCCCACCCCCGAACTCTTGCCAGGTCTAGCTGTGCTGTCTCCGGTGCAGAAGTAAAGGAGAAACGGGCCCCCGTACAGCTGAGCGTCCAGCAGTGCTGTGGACATAGGACACAGGTCCCCTTGGTCTCCCTGTGGTGGTCTCCAGTCCCCTGACCCAGGGGTCTGGGACGCCACACGGGGGCAGGACCCCTCTGACTTCCCTCTGGTCTCGTGTCTGGCCGCCCCCTCCAGGCTGTGGCCTCAGCGGCCCAGGCCAGCCTGCTGCGGCAGCAGGAGGAACTGGACAGGAAGGCCGCGGAGCTGGAGCGGAAGGAGCGGGAGCTGCAGAACACGGCGGCCAACCTGCATGGTGAGCGCCGGCTCGGGGCGCAGAGGCACGCTGGGTCTGTCCCGGGGGCGGGGAGGAAGGAGGGCGAGGGGGCCAGCGGCAGCTTCTGCATTGCCTTGGAAACGGGCGCCGGGGGTCCTGGACCATGATTCTCCACCCCTGAGATTGACCCCGGGTACCACAGACTCACTGGGGGGCCAGGGATGGAGATGCCACCCGCGGGCTGCAGCACTGGCTCTGAGTTGCGGGGAGGGTCCGGGTTCTATCTCCAGCACCTCATGGTCCCCTGAGCACCACAGGGTGTGGCCCCCAACAAAGCAAGGCAAAAATTATCACGGAGAGGCCTCAGTGTTCGGGTGCAGGCCTTGCCTGTGACAGGTTTGAGTCCACTCCCTGGTACTGCCCTGCCAAGTCCTTTCCCCAGCCACAGCTGCAAAGTGTGGGACCCCCACCCCACCCCACCCCACCCCACCCCACCGCTGTCTCGTCAGCAGTCTCTTTCCCGGCTTATTCGGGGTGGATTCTCTTGGCATGAGCGTGTGGGGGAGTCTCTTCGTGACCAGTCCCTTGCCCAGCCCAGCCCCAAAGACTCCGAGCCGCCAGTTACTGTCATCTCTCAGCGCGCCTCGGTCAGGCCCGTAACCTGGCCCGCTTGTGTCCTTGGCCCCTGGCCATGCTGCTGCCCAGGCTGGCCTCACCTGCTTCCTCTTCCCACACAGTGAGGGAGAACAACTGGCCACCCCTGCCCTCCTGGTGCCCGGTCAAGCCCTGCTTCTACCAGGACTTCTCCACGGAGATCCCGGCCGACTACCAGCGCATCTGCAAGATGCTTTACTATCTCTGGATGCGTGAGTCCTGCAGGCGCTCCCGGGGGTGGGCGGCCAGGGTGGGCACCGTCTGGGCTCAGGCTGCTTCTCCCAGTGCACACACATGTCCATGCCTCTCCGCAGTGCTGGGGTGAGGGACCCGCAACCCCCACGACTGGCCTTTTCCCTGCCCTGGGTTCTCTGCAGAGGGCAGAGCAGGCCGTGTTGGGGGCGGGGGAGGAGTTCCTGTGGAGCTGACTGCACTAACGGGCCTCTGAGGTGCGGTCCCTGCAGTGCCTCTCGGCTTGGGACAGAGAGGATGGAAGGCTCGGGTTGGGGCTGGAGAGGGAGGACAGGAGGTGAGGGATCTGCCGCGTGCTCAGCTGTGGCAGCCGCAGCCCTGATGCAGATCCTGGCACTGAGCGTCATCCCCAGGGCACTGCCTGAGCACAGGGCCGCAATAGCCTCTGAGCACTGCCAGGTGTACCCCGAAGCCCCCAGCCCACAAATGGCTTCAGCTTCCTCTGTGGTCCTCCAGGGCCAGGGAGGAGCTGTCCAGGGCAGGAACACGATTCTGGAAACCTGCCCTGGTGTGTGTGCTGTCAGCTCTGGAACTAAGCCTGTGCCCTGGGTTGGAGGCGCCCCCAAAGCCAGGGTTTGAGAGCGCCCTGCCAAGGTACCGAGCAGACAAGGTGCTCTTCTGTCTCCGGGAGAGCCCAGTGGCACCCTCGCTGTGGGGGTTGTGTGGAGGGGTGTCGCCTGCCGCTCTGCGCCAGCCCAGCCCTTTCTCCGTCCCCAGTGCACTCGGTGACTCTGTTTCTGAACCTCCTGGCCTGCCTCGCCTGGTTCTTGGTGGACACCGGCAAGGGGGTAGACTTCGGCCTCTCGATCCTGTGGTTCATCATCTTCACCCCCTGTGCCTTCCTGTGTTGGTACCGACCCATCTACAAGGCCTTCAGGTGAGTGGGGGTCAGGGGTGAGTGCACAGCCACGGGCCAGACTCCCGGGGGTCCCATCCGAGTGTCTGCCGGGCATGTGCTCTTGCCCGTTCGTCCCTGGAAGGGGTGGGCGGTGAGCCCTTTGCCTCCTCTCTTGGGCCTGAGATCTGCTCCGGGAGTGGGCACTGGAGCTGGTCAGAGCCACCCGTGATGGTCAGAGCTCTGAGCTGTCCCTGAGTGGCAGAATCGCACCAGTGACCTAGACTAGAAAGCGAAGTGTTTTATTTTCGTTCATGTTTGTTGGTGATGCTGGGGAGTGAGTCCAGGCATGTGCTTCCCCGCTGAGCCACACCTTTGACTCTATTTTTTGGGGATTTTTTTTTTTTTTTTTTTTTTGCTACACGTGGCTTGTCTGAGGGATCCTGTGGTGCCTAGGATGGAGCCTGAAGCTTCCCCAGGCTTGTGCTCAGGCCCGTGAAGCATCCCCCGACCTGATCCCATGAACATCAGTGGGTCTCTCACAGACCCCCTTGGGCCTTGAAAATTAGTTGTGCCTCAGCATTAATGCTTCCAGGAAGAGGCCGCAGCTGGACCCTGTGACCATGTCACAGGCAGGCCTACACCCTGAGTTAGCCCTCAAGGATGCGGCACAGAGACGGCTTGTGTTCCTTACACCTCAGTATGTTTTTTGTCCCCTAGGCCTGTGGTCTTAGTAAGAATTTTAAAAGGCTTTGACTCAGATTGTCTTGTCTGTTATGAGTGCAGATAAGTACGAGAAGGCAGGATGGGTGCAGGACAACCTTATCATCTGTGTAAGGATGGGCTCAGACATTGGCCCCAGGCTGGGGATGTGGTTCAGGGGTAAAGCCCCATACTCAGCACCACATGGCGCTTCCGACCTCCCCCCTCCACCCCCGGTACCAGGTGTACCCATGGTGGCCCCCAGCATTGCCAGGTGACACCCCCCACACACACACCAGCACCACCACAGAAATACTGACCCCTTCCATTGTGAGGCAGAGCAGGGCAAGTCCTTTATGCTGATGGCCGTGGGCATCTGCGCCTGAGTGCATGGGGGTGAGAGGCTGGTCCCCGGCCATGTGCTCTGTCCTACCTCCAGGGGACGAGAGTCTCTCCCGAGCCCTCCGTGACTTCTGTCTCCCTCTCTCCACAGGTCCGACAACTCCTTCAGCTTCTTTGTGTTCTTTTTCATATTTTTTTGTCAAATAGGCATCTATATCATCCAGATGGTCGGTATCCCTGGCCTGGGGGACAGGTGAGGCCTGGGCTGTGCTCTGGGAATGCAGCCTTGGTGGGGCAGGGAGTGGGGCTCCCCGCAGGGCAGCGCCTTCAGGTCTCTGCTCTGGGCCTTGACCCAGAGCTGCTGCTCTCTTCCCTCTGGGAGCCGTGGGTGAACGCACCCTTCACCCTCTGCTGCCCTGTGTGGGACAGTGCCTCTCCCATTCCTCACGTCCTTGTAGAGGCGGCTCCTGGGGTCTGGGCCGCTGCTGGGGGCTGCCTTGGCCTTTGCAGACCTTCCTGGGCCATGGCTTTTTTGGAGGCATTTTGTGCTTCAGGCGGGGAGGGGGGCATCCCGACAGCTGCTCCCAGACTGACTCTCAAGCATGTCATTAGTTTTGTTTCCCAGGAAGGTGCTGCTGTCCTCACCTCACCTGTGCCCCCGTGCCCAGGGCCTGTTTCAGAAAGGCCAGGTTGCCCCTGGCCTGGCAGGGGCGCCTGTTTTGATCCCTGCCCCGTACTAGAGCCGGCAGTGTTGACGGGGGGAGCAGCCCCTGGCACCTCCAACCAGTGCACGCTACCCCCACCCCCACCCCCCACCCCAGCTCTCTTTCTCCTCACCTTGCTCTTAATTTCTTTTGGTTTTGTTTTTGCTTTGTTTTGTTTTTGGACTATACCCTGTGGCTCTCAGGACTGACCCCTAACTCTGCACTCAGAGATCACTCCTGGTCGGACTCAGGAGATGAGGGGCTGGAGCGATAGTTCAACAGGGAGGGTGTTCGCCTTGCATGGGGCCAACCCAGGTCCGATTCCCAGCATCCCGTATGGTCCCCTGAGCACCTGAGTGCAGAGCCAGGAATAACCCCTGAGCATCACCAGGTGTGACCTAAAAATAAATAAAGGACTCAGGAGATGATACAGGGTGCTCATCTATGATGGAACCCGGGTCAGCCATGTACAAGGCAAACACCCCACCCACTGTACTTTTTTTTTTTTTGACTTTTTGTTTTTTTGGGTCACACCCGGTGAGGCACAGAGGTTACTCCTGGCTCTGCACTCAGGAGTTACTCCTGGCGGTGCTCGGGGGACCTTATGGGATGCTGGGAATCGAACCCTGGTTGGCCGCATGCAAGGCAAACGCCCTACCCTCTGTGCTATCGCTCCAGCCCCCCACCCCACTGTATTCTTGCTCTGGTCCCTCACCTTGCTCTTTTGGGGCTTTGCTCTTTGACCGATGACCCCCTTTAATTTCTCACTATCCTAAGCGAGGTCTCGGAGGAAAGCTTGTGATGAAGAACTGCTGTTTGGGCCCTGCACCGGGAGTGCTAAGGCTTTCCCTTCTTTGCCCTTTCTTGTCATTGCTACATCTAGCCATGCTCGGGGGCTGTTCCTGGTTCTGCACTCAGAGGCCACTCCTGGTGGGGACCCTCTGGGGTGCTGAGGATCTGACCAAAGTGGGCTACTTTGGTCATGTGCACATCATCTTGCCCTTGTGTCATCGCCCCACTGACAACTGAGACCCCCGGCTTCAGCTTTGCTCCCTCTCGGTCCCGCCTCAGTCCAGCCAGCAGTGTTCTGCTCCCTCATAACACCAAGTGGAGGAGAATATAGCAACACTTTTTGTGCTATATTCTTTTGTTATTGTTAATGAAATATATACAACATAACCTCGTATTATTTAACACTTCAGAGCCAGAGTGGTAGTACAGCTTCTAGGGTGTTTGCCTTGCACGTGGCCAGCCCGGGTTCAATCCCTGGCACCTTATATGGGCCCCTGAATCTGCCAGGAGCGATCTCTGAGCGCACAGCCAGGAATAAGCCCTGAACACTGCTGGTTGTGGTCCAAAACAGTACCACCAAAAATAACATTTTAGCCCTTTGCACGTAGACAGTCTAGCTTCGTGTCTACCATTCACATGATCCAGTTCAGTACACTCATAGTGTTTGGCAGTCATCATAATCCCGACCAGGAGCCGATGGCGTTCTGTGTCTGATTTACCTATTCCAGATTATTCTAGATGTTTCCTACAAGTAGAGTCAGTACAGCTTTTGCCTTTTTGTATCTGGCTTCTTGAATTTAGTGTAATATCCCTCCGCCCCCCCGCCCCCCCTTTTTCTAGACCACACCCAACAGTGCTCCAGGCTTACTCCTGGCTCTGCACTCAGGGATCACTGCTGGGAGCACTTGGAGGACCATGACGGTGCCCAGTTTGACTGCCTGCAAGACAAGCTCCCTGCCCTGTGTTACCCCTCTGGTCCCTAATTTGGATTTTCTTTTGGGGGTGGGTTTTGGGCCACCCTCAGGACATGCTTAAGGGCTACTTCTGGTGGCTAGGGGAACTGTCCATGATGCCAGAAATCGAACCAGGGTTGACCACGTGCAGGCAAGACCCTTACTCCTGTGCTCTCTCTCTCCAGCCCCAGTTTGTTTTATTTCATTTTGTTTCGCACTACTCCTGGCAGTGCTCTTGAGTCTCACTCCTGTTACTGTGCTCAGGGATCATTCCTGGGAGGGTGCTTGGGACCCAATCCGATGCCAGGGATCAAACCTGGGTGGCCACATGCTTGGCAGGCACCTTAACAGCTGTATTATTTCTCTGGCCTCCATTCATTTTTTAAGTAAAATAGTTCAATTTAGGAAATACAAGAGGAAAGAAAGAGAGCCCTGTACAAGAAGAGAATTGACACCCCAGACTGTGCTAGTGACCTGAGAATGGCCTGGGTGGGGGCGTGCCTGAGACCTGCAGTGGGGTGCGGTGGGGGCGGCTTCTCCCCAAGGCAGCCCATTTTTCATGCACCCGAGCCCAGAAACGGGGCAGACTCCGGTTCCCACAGGCAGAGCAGGGCACTCACAGCCCCTGGAGTCCTGGCCTACAGGGGTTGGGGGTGTGGGCCCAGGAGAAGAGCCCCTCCTGGGGGTTACACCCACTCCTCCCTCTTCTCCTGTCCCTGCAGTGGTTGGATCGCAGCCCTGTCCATCGTGAAGACGGACCTGGCCGTGTCCATCATCATGATGGTGGTGGCCAGCTTCTTCACCCTCTGTGCCGTGCTCTCGCTCTTCCTGCTGAAGCGGGTGAGTGGTGCCATCCAAGGCGAATCCCACCTGGGTCCCTCGAAGTCCAGTGGACTTTCCCCAAGCCTCTGGGTGGGCGGTCAGGCAGTGCGAGGTTCCCGGCGGACCTTGAGGGGGGCAGTAGCCAGGGGGGCTCCTCTCACTCCTTACCCCTCCCCCACCCCCAGGTGCACTCGCTGTACCGCAGGACCGGGGCCAGCTTCCAGCAGGCCCAGGAGGAGTTCTCCCAGGGCATCTTCAGCAGCAGGACCTTCCGCAGCACCGCCTCGTCGGCTGCCCGAGGCGCCTTCCAGGGGAACTAGGCCTCCAGGGCGCCGCCTCCACCCAGCCTCCTCTCACCTGCCTTCTGAGCTGCACTTTGCATGGGTGCCTTAAGCAGGGGTTCAGCCCGGTACAGACCCCAGGCGGATCTGGCTGTGGCTCTTGCTCCTTCCTCAGCAGCCGCCTTTCCCTTCCGCCCAAGGGAGTGGGAGGGAGGGACTGGCACTTGTTGTCCACAAGAGAGAAGAAAAAAAACGAAGCTGTCTTTCCTCTTCTGGTGGCAGTTCGGTATGGTAGGGTCCTTTTGTCTCTCTGAAAGCAGTGGGACTAAGCTCCCCCCAGTACACACATCACACATGTGCACGCTCACACTCACACACACACACACACACACACACACACACATACATACTCAGATCCCTGGCTGACCTGGGTCCACCCAGCCGGTGTTTTTATTTTGTTGATTCTGGGGACACACCTGGCAGCGGTGCTCAGGGGCTACTCCCAGTGGTGCTCGGGGACCAAGCAGTGCCGAGGATCAACGCAGGCTTCCCATAGCTGTGCTCCAGGCCTTTGAGCTCTTGGAGTTTTATCTTCACCCAGGTCTTGGGACTGTGCTCATTGCCCAGCTGGTCTGGCCTCACCTGAATTTGACTGCACAGACCCAGCCTGTGGTGTCAGCAGCGGCCCCACTTCCTGCCCAGCCTGGAAGGATGCGCAGGAAGGGCATCCCTTTAGGAGAGCCGTCGTGGGCCTGCGGCCAGCTCTGTCTCCGCTCACCCTCTCCGTCTCTGGGCTCACGCTGGTCCCCCAGGCGCTTCCCTGCCTGTGTTTCTTATACACAGACTGGATCCCCCGACTCCCTCCCCCCAGCCCCACTGAGCAGGGCCTGTGCCTGCTGAGCCCTCCTTGAGCCCCTCTGCCCTTCCCTCCTTAGACTTACTGAATGTGCAATGGGATCTTTTGGGATCGGGGGAAGGGAGGGTAGGCAGATTGTTGCCTGTCGTCTGTTGTCTTACACAGCCTTTGACAGCCTTCTTGAAAGGTGAGGTCTGACCTGGGGTGGTTGGTTTGGCCTGTTCCCTTGTGTCCTGGGGGTGCGGGCTGTCATTTGTCTGGCCTCGGGTACCCCCCTCCGCCCATTACCTACCTTGTATGAGGCGTCAGAACATGGGAATCAGTCCAGAAGTACTTCCTTTAGCTGGAACTGATGGGCCCCCACTTTCTGAGGGCTCCAGCCTAGTACTCCAGCCCCACTCAGTTGAGTGTTTGTCACCTACTGGTCTAGGGTTCCCCCAGAGGTTGTGTTACTGCCATGTGGCCTCGGTTCCCAGACCCTGTCTCCCAAGAACCAAGGGGCCTTCTCAAAAAAGCCAGCCAGCCTCCTCCTTCCCTAGGCCCCCAGACCTTCGAGGCTGCTGGTCCGCCCGCCCTGAGCCACTGAAGGTGAACGGCAGTGACCAAGGTTTTATAAATCCTTCTGGTGTTCTCCATGTACAAATGTATATGTTATGTCTCAATATTTGTGCTTAAATAAAGACATTTTAGACGCACTTGTCCGAAGTCTGGTCTACTTGGGAGAACGGGGGTGGCCCATGGGGGAGGGGCAGGGGGAGTGGTGACAAGGGGCCAGCCACTGAGAGGGAACACTGAAGATGCTGTAGCTGACACCCCCTCTCCAGCTGCTCAGTGACTCGGCCTTAACCTGGGGTGAGCACCGGAAAACAACACAACCTGGCTGCTTAAAAATGCCTTTTTTTTTTTTTTGGTGGGTGTGGGTGGGTGTTGGGCCGCACCTGGTGATGCTGGGGACTTGGTCCTGACAGGGCTTAGGAGGACCACATATGATGTGGGGGTGAGGATAGGCGGGTTCCTGGGCCACCAAGCCCTTAACCCCTTAACTCCCGTACGATCTCGCCATCCCCAAGGGCTTTTTCTGTTCCTGATACCACTGCTTTTCAGAGCAGCTGGTACCGGGGCATGGGGCTCGGTGGTGAAAGGTGGGGGCGGGGGGGCGCTCAGCAGGGCTGCTCTTTACACCCTCATCCCCAAACCTCGGTTCTCTAAGGGACCGTTCTCCGGAGGCGATCGCGTCCATCCGCGGGGCTCGACCCACTTTGGCGGGGGAGGGGCGGCTGCACCTGGCGCACCTGGCGCACCTGGCGCACCTGGCGGGCGCGCTGCAGTGCCGGCGGGCGGCGCTGGGGGCGCTGTGGGGCCGGCGGCCGCCCGGGCCGGAAGCGGGCCGGGAAGCCGGAAGCGCGGGGCGGCCGGGATGGCGGCGCCGGGCTGGGGGCCGCCGCGCGTGGACGGCTTCGTCCTCACCGAGCGCCTGGGCAGCGGCACCTATGCCACGGTGTACAAGGCCTACGCCAAGGTGGGTGCGGGGCAGGGGCCCGCGCGCAGCTGGGGGGTCGCGGCGGCCTGGACGCGGCCGCGCGCCCGGGGGCGTCCCGAGCGGTCGCGGTCACCGCCCGGCCAGTGCCCGGACGACTAGTCGGACCCGGGAGCGGGTCCAGGCCGGGGGTGGCCCCTGCGTGCAGAATCGGGAGTGGCCGCAGAGCAGAGCGTTTCCGGGCGTGGCCCTGACCCAGCAGCCAGCCGGGGTTACCTGGGGGCAGGGAGGGGGCGCCGGGGGCCGCGGTCCAGAAGGGGACACCGGACAGCAAGCAGAGTGGGCAGCTCCAGAAGGCCGGGGGCTGCAGAACGCCGCGTCCAGGGTCCCGGAGCCGAGGCCGGGAGGACCCCGAGGCGGGGTGGGGCGGCGTGATTCCAGCACCCCGGGCCTCGCTGGCCTGGGAAAGGGTGCTGGCCGACCTGGGGGTATGCTTCGATTCAGCGAAGGGGAGAAGCACCTGGAGCCCCCTTTTCACCGGAGCCCTGGCCCCATGGCACCCAGAAAGGCTCTGTGGGCCGGACACTCGCTGGCCTTGGGTGCAGGAGGCGGGGTTTGATCACCAGCATTGCAGAGTCCCCTGAGCATTGCCCGGAGCATTGCAGACCCCAGCACTGTCGGGTTTGGCCCCCAAAACAAAACAACTGTAAGCACTGCACTCTCCTAGGTTGTTCATCGATTTTGCTCGAGCGGGCCCAGTAACGTCTCCATTGTGAGACTTGTGGTTACTGTGTTTGGCATATTGAAGATGCCATGGGTAGCTTGCCAGGCTCTGCCGTGTGGGCGAGATGCTCTCGGTAGCTTGCTGGGCTCTCCGAGAGGGGTGGGGGAATCGAACCTGGCTCGGCCGGGCTGGCTGCATGCAAGGCAAATGCCCTGCCGCTGTGCTATCAGCAATCTAAAAAAAAAAAAATTCCTACAGAAGGACACTCGAGAAGTGGTGGCCATCAAGTGCGTGGCCAAGAAGAGTCTGAACAAGGCGTCTGTGGAAAACCTCCTGACGGAGATTGAGATCCTCAAGGGCATTCAGCACCCTCACATCGTGCAGCTGAAAGACTTCCAGGTGGGGAGCGGGGGCAGGGGCCAGCCCAAGGGGCCAGGAGAAGGGGCGCGAGGCCACAGCACCCCATCTCCCCTCTCCGGCAGTGGGACAGCGACAACATCTACCTCATCATGGAGTTCTGCGCGGGGGGCGACCTGTCCCGCTTCATCCACACCCGCAGGATCCTGCCCGAGAAGGTGGCTCGCGTGTTCCTGCAGCAGCTGGGTAAAGACTCCCCACCAGCCTGCCCCCTGCCCGGGCTCTGCCCCTCCCCCTCCCCACACACACTGCCAGCCCTGGAGCTCTGAGAACACTCGGCCACCCCGGCCTGGGGTGCTGGAGCCCCATCATTGCGTGTGTCCAGCCTGGACGTAGAGACTGAGGGATGGGAGGAAGGCCCCTCCTCTTCCCCCACACGGTGCTCATCAGTACCCAGGGCCCAGGGGATGAGGACTCAGCCTCCCCCAGCACTGAACCAAGAAAAAGAACAAGAGCCTAAAGGACTGAGACGTGCAGACAGGCCTCACAGAAGAGGGGGTGCTGTCTACCGGGCCCAGAAAGGAAGAGAGCACCGAGCAGGGGAGCGGGGAGCAAATTCTCAGGAGTGGTGGGAGCCTGTACTCGCTTCTGAGTCCTTGGGGCTGGACCCGGGCCTGGCTGTGAAGCTGGAAGACGCGAGTAAATGCTGGGGTGTCAGGGGTCGGTGGGAGCTGGGACCCCTGACCCCTCTCTCTCTGCGCGGGTCCTCTCGGCAGCTAGCGCCCTGCAGTTTCTGCATGAACGGAACATCTCTCACCTGGACCTGAAGCCACAGAACATCCTGCTCAGTTCCTTGGAGAGGCCGCACCTGAAACTGGCAGGTGTGAGTCTGGAGGTGTGGGGTTGGGGGTGCCTGAGACCGTCTGTCGCCATGGTTCTCCTGAAGGCTCTGTCAGAGTGTCAGTCGGGAGACAAAGGCGGGTGATAGCCCCCATACACTTTTCCCCTCCTTCCAAGGTTGGGCCCCTTCCAGGCCACCCAGACTGGACTCCAGAGGACAGGGGACAGGCGGCAGGCTCGGGGGCAGGGGTCTGTGTCGCCAACCAGGATTGGGGCACCAGATTGGCCCCGGTGGTGGTGTCAGGTGTGTGAGGGAGAAGGGCTGCCGTGCCCCTCATGAGAGGCGGATGAGAGTGAACTCCGGGCTGGAGGCTGGGAATGTGGTGACAGTGCCTTGGGGTTCCAGCCTTGGGGGACCCTTATTTGTGGAGCATGTGACTGGCATCCTCCCCAAGAATCAGGAATAGGGGGCTGGAGAGTGATAGTACAGCTGGTACGCTATTGTCCTTGCACCCAGCCAACCTGGGTTCGATCCCCAGCATCCCACGTGGTCCCCCAAGCACTACCGGGACTAATTCCTTAGTGCAGAGCCAGGGGTAACCCCTGAACATTGCTGTTGTGACCCAAAAAGCAACAAAAAAAGAATCAGGCGTAGGGAGAGGCTTCCTGGAAGACATCGGGGGTGTTCCAGGGTGCTGAGGAGGAGGGACGCCTGGTGGAACAGGGTAGCCTGAGCAGTGACGCGAGCCCTCGGCCTGGCCCCCGCCCGCAGACTTCGGCTTTGCACAGCACATGTGCCCCCGGGCTGAGAAGCACGCGCTCCGAGGGTCCCCACTCTACATGGCCCCCGAGATGGTGTGCCAGCGGCAGTACGACGCCCGCGTGGACCTCTGGTCTGTGGGGGTCATCCTATATGGTGAGGACGCGGCCCCCTCCCCTGCCCCCAGGGAGGCCAGGCCCCCCAGCCCCCGCCCTGCTGATGGGCCGTGCTGGGCTCGGCCCCGGCCCCTCGCAGCCCGCCTCTGCTCCCTCCACAGAAGCACTCTTCGGACAGCCCCCCTTTGCCTCCAGGTCCTTCTCGGAGCTTGAAGAGAAGATCCGGAGCAACCGAGTCATCGAGGTGAGCGACCTGGGCCGGAGCCTGTGGGGCTTGGGGACCTCATCACCATTCCCTAGATGGGAGTGGGCCCGCATCCCGGAGTCTGGGCCAGGGAGAGGACGGGGCTCGGGGACAGCTCGTAAGAGCAGCCCCTGACCCCTCACTGTCCCCCAGGCCTCTGATTCTGCCCGGGGCCAGTTGGTCCCTCTACAGCATCTTGGGGCCGGGGCTGCGGGGCTAGAGCCGAGTGTGACTTGGGGGCCCCCCTCCCCTCCCCTCCCGCAGCTCCCCCTGCGGCCGCTGCTCTCCCGAGACTGCCGGGACCTGCTGCGGAGGCTCCTGGAGCGGGACCCCGCCCGCCGCATCTCCTTTCAGGACTTCTTCGTGCACCCCTGGGTGGACCTGCGGCACATGCCCAGCGCCCAGAGCCTGGCCCAGGCAGTGAGCGGCCCCAGGGCAGGTGGGGGGCTCGGGGGCACCCAGGGGGGGTCTGTCGTTCCCACCACCCAGCACAGGGCCGGGTGCGACTCCGGGTCTCCCTGTCCGCAGACCGCCCTGGTGATGCAGGCCGTGGAGAAGGACCAGGAGGGTGACGCGGCGGCTGCGCTGTCCCTGTACTGCCAGGCACTGGACTTCTTCGTGCCTGCGCTGCACTGTGAGTGCCCGGACGGCGCTGGGCGGCTCCCGGACATTCTGGGGTGGAACTGGGGGCTGGGCGGGGGCGAGGGCTCCTCACCAGACCCCCGCTTTCTGCAGATGAGGTGGACTCCCAGCGCAAGGAGGCCATCAAGGCGAAAGTGAGTAGCGGGCGGGCGGGCGCCTGGGCTGCGCGGGCTGGCTCCTCCGCAGCCCTGCCCCGGGAAGGGGGTCCCCAGCCCGCAGCTTCCTCAGCCCCCGCCCCCCGCAGGTGGGACAGTACGTCTCCCGGGCCGAGGAGCTCAAGGCCCTCGTCTCCTCCTCCAACCAGGCCCTGCTGAAGCAGGGGGCCTCTGCGCGCGACCTGCTCCGAGGTAGGACCCCCGGGACCCCGGAGCTCCAGCCGGGGGGAGGGAGAGGCAGGTTGGGGGGCTCCTGGGACACAGGTTGGTCCCAGCACCTGAGCCCCTGCCCCTCATTCCAGAGATGGCCCGGGACAAGCCGCGGATGCTTGCTGCCCTGGATGTGGCTGCAGCTGCCATGGCCAAGGTATGCACCCGCAGGGGGCTTCTGGGGGCCAGGTTATGTCCTTGAGTGACCCTCAGTGACCATGGGCGGGGGGGGGTTGTGCCTTGTGGCTGCAGGAGGAGGAAACTAGTGCGGAGCAAGATTCTCTGGACCTGTACCAGCAGAGCCTGGGGGAGCTGCTGCTGTTGCTGGCGGGTGAGACGCGACCCTCCCGCAGCCGGCCCTGCCCTCACCCCTGCCCATCTGCCCTGATCTCTGCTGTACACCCCTGCCCACCCTGCATTTAACCCCCACCCACTCTGCCCTCAGCCCTGTCCTGCACCCCTGCCAACCCTGCCCTCACCACCCTCACCTCTCACCCGCCCTGCCCTCACCCCTGCCCAGCTGTCCCCACCCCCAGCCCACCCTGCCTTCCCCACCCTTATCTCCTGCCCTCTCTTTGCAGCGGAACCCCCGGGTCGCAGGCGGGAGCTGCTTCATACTGAGGTGCCCCCCCCACACCCCACCCCAGGGCCGGGAGGGAGGGGGTTCCTCTTCCCTCTCTCCCTGCTCCCAAATGGATCTTCTGCAGGTTCCCTGGGCCCATGTCCAAGTGTGGGCATCAGGCTTGGTGGGCGGTGGGCGGTGGGCGGTGGGAGGGTGGCCCACGTGTGTCATTCAGGCTGGAGGCTGGAGGCGGGGATGCAGGGAGACAGGCAGGGCCTGGGACCCACTGGCAGGAAATCTCCTGGAAGGCTTCCTGGAGGAGGGAGCAAGTCAAAACGCGGAGTGCCAGAGAGATAGTAGAGCGAGTAGGGCGCTTGCCTTTCATCATGTAGCCGACCCGGGTTTGATCCCCAGCACATTCGATCCCCCAAGTCCGCCATGACCACAGAGCCAGGAGTGATCCCTGAGCATCACCAGGTGTGACCCCAGACAAAAACGAGACAGAACTCAGAAGTCCCTGTGTTGCGGCGGCACCCGGAAAGGGCTGCACACATGGGCTCGTCTCTCCCGGCAGATCCAGAACCTCATGGCTCGGGCTGAGTACCTGAAGGAGCAGATCAAGGTGGGCAGCAGGCGTGGGGCAGTGGGGGCGGGGCTACCGGGGCCCCCTGGCCCGCGTCTCCTGTGTCCCTCCCACTCAGAGGCCATTTGTGGGCCCCTCGGCCCCTCTGCTGCCTCTCACCGCCGCCGTCCATCCCTAGGTGAGGGAATCTCGCTGGGCGGCCGAGGCCCTGGACAAGGAGCCGCTGTCGGAGTCCGTGCGGAGCTGTGAGTCCACAGGGTGGGGGGATCGAGGGCGGGAGCGGCGTGTCCGGCTGCTCCGCCACCCTGACCCTGAGCCTCCCCCCCGCCCCCCCCCCCCCCGCTCTCCCTACAGCTTGTACCCTGCAGTGACCACAGGACTGAACAGACCACGAGCCACCAGGAGGACCGACGCAGGCTCCCCGGGCCCCCTCAGATCCCCCACCGCCCCCTGAGCCTTTGCTGGGTCTGGGCCAGCCTAGCGGGCAGCCAGGCTGGGGCCATGTTGCCTTCCCTGGGGGCCCGTGATGCATCGAGCTGGTTGCGGGGCGCCCGACCTGGCCTAGCCCGAGGAGATGCGGTAGGCCCGCGGGGGGCTGTGCTGTGCCGTCCGTTGCCGGCCCCCGCCTCCTCGAGCCTCACCGGACCCACCACCCTCCTTTCTCTGGAGCAACTTGCACCAGGACCCTCAGGGACCACCCGCCTGTGGACCCCCAAGTCCGGGAGTGCCCCCCTTCACCCTCACAGCTGGAAGTGAGACTCCGGACTTCGTACTTTGCCAGGGCAGAGCACCTCTTGAGGAGCTCATGTCTGGGTGCCACTGGCGCAGTACGAGCGCGGGGAGACGGCCCCAGGGCTGCGCGGGCCCAAGGCCTCCTCTGCATGCGGGAGGCCTGGCTTCCATCCCCAGCACCCCTGGGAGGGACCCCCGAGCACTGAGCCAGGAGCAGTCCCCGAGCACTGCAAGGGTCATCCTCCTCATCCCTCCCCTCTGTCCCTCCTTGGGAACATGCCTCCTTGCCACAGCACAGGGGCTGCGAGACACTGAGACCACGGCTCAGCGTTAGGGCAGCAGCACCCAGCCTGTGTCGCTCCCATCCCCCATGTTGGGCTAGGCCCTTTCCTCTCTCCTGCCTCCTCTGCCTCCTGCAGGGACTCTCAGGAGGACGAAGTGACTTTAGCTGGGAGGAGGGACACAGCTGACATTACTGGGGGCCCGCCCTCTGGGTGAGTCCGAGGGTTCTGGTGACCTCGAACCCTCCCCAGGGCAGAAGCCCGCTGCCCGTCCACGCATACTGGCTGCATTGTTGGTGGAGGTCGTTCTTGGTTTCTCAATTAAATTATTTTCCAAACCTCGGCTTCACTTCTTGCCCCTGGGAAACGAGGGTCAGAGGGGCCCCAGTAAAGTCTGGGTAATCAGGGCTGGAACAATAGCACAGCAGGTAGGTCATTTGCCTTGCACGCAGCTGACCCGTGTTCGAATCCTGGCACCCCAGATGGTCCCCTGAGCACCGCCAGGAGTAATTCCTGAGTGCAGAGCCAGGAGTAACCCAGGTGCATCGCCAGGTGTGACCCAAAAAGAAAAAAATCTGCGTAATCTGGGGGAGGTAGGAGGGATGGCCACAGGGTAGGGGTCCCCTGTCCTCTGGCTATGGGGTTTCTGACCCAAAGGGCCTGGCAGGACCAGTAGTGGTGACAGGGTGCTTCTTGTTTGGCTCTGAACCAGTGTGGGTCCCTGCCCCAGAGGGTAAGAGGGGACAGTGAACTGCACCATCTCTAGTGCAGGCCGGGCTGGGTTCCTCCAGGAGCGTCCTTCCCACTACCAGCCCACAACCGCTAACTCCCACCCCAAGCCTGGGGCTGCAGGACACACACATCCCTGGACATCTGGGGACCCTCGCTGCAGGCGTCAAGGGCTGGTCACAGAGGAACAGGCCAAACAGTCCCTCTCAGCCTGGCCCCTGTCTCCCGGGGAGCAGACTCAGCCCACTCTCTCCCTGCCTGGCCAAGGGATGGACCTACAGAGGCCGTCCAGAAGCAGCCTGTCCCCTAAGGATGCTGCTGTCCAGCCCTGTCAGCGGGAGTTGGCCTGACCTGCAGCTGGGTGTGAGGGAAGGCAGTGTCCCCGTAACTCACAGCTACACTCTTGGAATCTCAGCAACACAGACACAACCCAGTTCCAGTACCGGGGTAAGGCGACTGCTTGGCATGGCGCCTCTACTGGTTCGGTCCCAGGCACCACATACCAAGCACTGCCAGGAGTGATCACTGAGCACAGCCTGCTGTGGCCCCAAAGCCCCTTGCAGGTGGTCAACCCAAGTTTGATTCCTGGCACCCCATATGATCCCCTGAGCTCCGTCAAAAGTGATCCCTGAGCACAGAGCCAGGAGTATGCCATGAGCACCATCCTGAGCCAGGTGTGGCCCAGAAACTGGGAAGGAAAAAAAAATGGCGAGTTCACAGACCCACGCCCAGCTGCCGAGTGAGGCCAAGGCTGCTCCTTCCAAGCCCACCCTGGCTCCAGCTTGCTGGGTCCCGCAGGTATTGCACAAGGGCCATAACCCCCTGGGGGCACCGGGCTAGCAAGGCCGAGGGCTTCCCACCCAGCCTCAGGAAACAGCTTGTCCCAGCAAATAACATTCCCCCAGATGTCCCCAGAGCCCCTGGGCGGGAATGGGGGAGGGCGAGCGGGCAGTCTCTGAGGAGGAACCATATGGCTGGCTCTTGGGGGGAGGAGAGGAAAGGCCTCAGGACTCCAAACCCATCACCCACCCCAGCAGCTTCCTGGGGACTGGCCCCCTGCTCCTCCCTCTCAGCCTTCGCTCTTCAGATGGGCATAGGCAGGAGAAGGGCTTGCTAGAGCCCGGCTCTCCCCAAACCTCACCGAATCCTCATTTATTTGGGGGTCGGGCCACATCTGTCAGTGTTCAGGAGTCAACCCTAGCTTCACGCTGGGCTTTTGTCTTGGCAGTGCTCACGGGGCCATTTAGGGTCAGGAATCAGAACCTGGATTCCCCTGGTCCTCACAGTAAGGTGCCCAGAAGCCTGCAGGGGGCGCTGAGGGGGAGCAAGCAGCCATCCCTGGGGTCCTGAGAGGGTACAGGAGCCAGAGTGATAGATAGCACAGCAGCTGAGGCGCTTGCTATGCATATGGCCGACCCAGGTTCAATCCCCGGCATCCCATATGGTCCCCTGAGCACCATCAGGAGTAATTGCTGAGTGCGGAGTAAGCCCTGAGCACAGCTGGGTGTGACCCCCAAACAAAAGAACAGAATGGGACTGGAGAGAGAACACAGGGGTTCAGGCACTTGCCTTGCACAGGCCGACCCAGGTGTGACCCTCGGCACCACAGCTGGTCCCTTGAGCTAAGCCAGGAATGACCCCTGAGCACAGCCAGGAGTAGACGCCTGGCTCTTCCCAGTGTGTCTCAGAAACCAAAACTAAACCAAAAAGAGAAGGAAGTGGTGGTGAGAAAGGCCTGAACATACCTCGAGCCCCTGTCTGGGGGCAGCTGCTGAACTGCAGGAACTTCCTCCGGGCCCACAAGGAGACCCAGCTGCTTTCTGCGGCCTCAGCCACCGCACAGTGCAGGCCACGGGAGCAGGAAGGTCAGAACTCGCAGCCATAGGGGGCGGTGGTGGGGACTTGGGGGGGCAAGTGGCTTTCTGTGTGGTCTTCACCTCGCACTGGGTGGGCGAGGTGAGGTGTTCCCTCCGAGAACACAGACAGGCTGGGGGTGGGGGACAGGAGCCTGGAGACCCTCAGCCAGGCCTGTCCCAGCCGAGAGAGGGGCTGTGGGGTAGGTATAAGCCAAGGCAGGGGCAGGGTGTGAGATAAGCAGGATTTCTTTTTTTCCTTTTTGTTGTGTTGTTTTGTTTTGTTTTGTTTTGCTTTTTGGGTCACACCCAGTGATGCTCAGGGGTTACTCCTGGCTCTGCACTCAGGAATTACTCCTGGCGGTGCTCAGGGGACCATATGGGATGGCTGGGATTGAACCCAGGTCAGCCGCATGCAAAGCAAATGCCCTGCACGCTGTACTATTGCTCTGTGGATCACAGAAGCGCCGGTAGTGGGGAAGGGACGACCCACCCAGTGGGCAGACTGCCTCTGTGCACATCTCTGAGCCCCTAAGGCCCCCTCCTTCCCCACCCCCACCCCCCATATACACACATGTTCCAAGAACATGGAGATCGGTCGTGGCTCTGTGTTAGGAGGGAATCTGTGTGGGGCCTAGCTCCCTCCTGCTCCCAGATTCAAGCCCCCAGTCACCACCCTGGTGTCTATCTGGGGGGCTCTGTGAGTGTTGCACACCCCCCTCTCTCGGGTCCCGTGGCCGCAAAGGGATGGCTTGGAGTCCATCAGGCAGAAGGCCCTGGGGGGACAGTGCTGACGCAGGCTGGCTGCTGACGCACTAGTGAGGCTTCACTATTGCCACCGGCCCGGGGCACAGGCTTGATCTCCTCCAGCTCCAGGAAGGGAGGGGTCTTGTCCAGAGACCACAGGGCAGCCCCAGAACAGTGCAGAGGCCCCAGGATGCTGGGGGAGAAGGCCAGAGTGCCCCTCAGACAGGCCCCCTCAAGCCCTCGCCTGCCGCGTCCCTGCCCCTCCTCCCTCTCCCTGACTGTCCCCCTGTGCCTTCCTACTCTACAGAGCAAGTCTAAGGTCCCCCATGCCCTGACACCGAAGCCCCAGGGCCTGCTCTGCCCTGAGTCTTGGCCTCTTTCACACAAGGCTACCAAGAGGGGTGAGTGTTGAGGGCTCAGGCAGGGGGCGGGGGGCTGTAGACCTTCCTCCTCCCTCCTCCAGCCCCTGTCATGCCTCCTCTGGGTTTCCTGGCCCTCCCACAGCCAAGGGGGCGGGGGGGATGACATCTGGATCTTTGCTCTTATTTTCTGTCACACAGTCGGGGGGGTGTGGAGGGCATGGAACCCCAGCGCTTTGGACAGGCAAGTGTCCTATTGCTGAGCTACAAGGACTCCTGTTTTGCTTTTTTTTTTTTAAATTTGTTGTCGTTATTTCTTTACATTCTGGGGGGAGCCTCTGCCTGGGTGTGGGGGACCATTCCCGGTGCTACATGAGGAGCCTGCTCCCGCACTGCCAGGATGGAGCCCAGGGATCCCAGCTACCCTTTGAACATCTCCCGGCCCCACTTCACCCGGCAGTGCTCAGGGGCTACTCCCATCTCTGTGCTCACCCCCCCTGCAGCACATACGTGGTGCCAGGGATCAAACAGCATGTATCCACTGTGCTGTTTCTCAGATTCCGGGTTTTTGGTTTGTTTGCTTGTTTGAAGAATTCTCAGGGCCAGAAGGAATAGGATGGATTGTCTATGGAGTGGATTGCCAGGGTCAGAGCGCTAGCACAGGGTTCAGACACTTGTCTTAGATACAACTGACCTGGGTTGGACCCCCAGCAGCCTCTATGGCTCCCCAACCCCTGCCAGAAGTGATTCCTGAGCACGAGAGTAAGAGCCAGAGTAAGCCCTGAGCACTGGCGGGAGTGGCCCCCAAACAAACAAAAACTACGTATACACATATGTATAATGAATTACTCTCAATCTACCACTACCAATAGTCACCGTTTGAAACACTCTCAGGGGTGCTCTGCATTTCACAGGGGCAGCAGGGTCAGAGAGGGTAAGTGCCCTACTTAGTCACACAGCAGCACCAGGCAGAACACTGGCCTGTCCCTGATCTGTTCCACCGTCCATTTCTTGAGGGGAGCTGAGGGGGGCCGGCCTGCTGTGGTGGAGCTGGGGCTTCTCCTGCAATGGTCTCGGGCCTCATATTCCCTAGATCCATCCCCATGGGTGTGGTCACATCCCCAAACCCAGAGCAGCTTCATCCACTCAAGCTGGACCTGGTGCTCAGCTGATGGGCGGACCCCATGTCGATCTGAGTGCAGGCAGAACTCGACCATATGTCTTTGTTCCTGGTGGGGGTGGAGCACATCTGGCAGTGCTCCTCCTGACTCAGTGTTAGGGGTTGCCCCTGGCAGTGCTTGGGGGCCCTGGGGGCCTGGGGATTGCACCTGCTTCTCCTGTGCGATGCCCGCGCTTGGTCCTTGGCCTCACTAGCCCCGGTTTAGACATCCTGTGAGGGGCTGACGCTCCTGTGAAGCTGGGGGTGAGGAGGCAAAGGTCAGGTCACAGGCAGGAGGAGGGGGGCCTTGACCCCCTAGACTCCTGAAGGGAAGAAGGAAGTCGGAGGCACATTTATTGGCGTTTTTATTTTTTTCACCGAGCTTAGAGAGCAGATGCAGCTACGGAATCTGGAGGGAGTTCTACGGGGAGCGAACAGAAAGAGAAGGCCCGGGGCCCTCGAGCTGCTGCTCCCTGGGCACTCGGCCTCACTCGGGCCCGGGGAGCTCGTGCTAGAAAGGCCGTGTCCACTGTAGAGGGAGGAGTTAAGACCCCGAGAGCCCAACTGTTTTCCAGGAGGACAAAAGTGGGTCCTCAGGCCTCCTGTGGGCAGAGCGTGAGGGGCTCACACTGTCCCAGCATCTGCTGCCACTCAGAGGCACGACAGACCTGGGAGCTGATACGAGTGTGCCAGGCTGCGGGCCTCTCCACGGGGCAGGGTTGCTGCGGCCCCTGGGTGTCCCTCTGTGTGCGAGAACTTGGGAGCAAGCCAGGAGGCCCCCCAGGCTGACTAGGGAGGGTGGGTCCTGAGGGCAGGGGTGAGAGACACGGGGGAGAGGGAGAGAGCAGAAAGCAAGTTCGGAATAAGGCAAGCAGGGTCCTAGGGCCGTGAAGGGCAGGGGAAGCAAGTGAGATGGAGCCAGGGCCCCTGCGAGTGGACGCGCTCCGAACCCTCAGGGACCCAGCCTCCTGGCCACCCCAAGGGACACCCCCAGGGGAGAGTCACATGATGTGGCACTTCTCAGCTGTTTGCTTGAGGTCCCCCACTGTGGCCTGGGCCTTGTCCTTAAGGGAGCCAAGGTCCAGGCCAGGGAGGCTGGCCAGCTGCCCGAGCACCGACGCCTTCTCCTCCTCTTCCTCGGTGTCCTCCTTGATCATCTTGGCCAGCTCCCGGGGCAGCTCCACATCACCACCTGCCAGCTGGATCTGGCCCACGTCAGTCTCATTCTGGAAGGGAAAAAGGAAGCAGCGAGGCTGACAATCCGGAGGGTCCAAAGTTTAGGGGACAAGGAGGAGGCCTGGACCTCCTGAACCCTTTCAGGCTCCTAAATTCTCTTTCTGTTTTTTTGGTGGGAGCTCGCACCTAGCAGTACTCAGGGCTTCCTCCTGACTGTGCTCAGGGACTACTCAGTGGTGCTCGGGGGGCGTAATGGGATGCCAGGGATCAAACCCAGTTTGAACACCCTGCCTGCTGTTGTAAGAACAAAACTGATGCCATAACAGGCGGCAGAAATGAGAAAAATCAAGTAGGCCTCAGGTTCAGATCCTGGAACTGAAACAGATTCAGTTTCCCAGCAATAAAACAATGTGTAACTAGCCAACCTGAACCCACCTGGGAAAGCTCCTGGGCTCAGCAAGGGGGTTCAATTAGTCAGTTTTCACAATGCCCCAGAAGTCGCTTTTTGTTAACCCTAAAAGAACAAGAAGGGCTTGAGCGATAGAAGAGCGGGTAGGGCATTTGCCTTGCATGCAGCTGACCCGGGTTCGATACCCAGCATCCCATATGGTCCCCCAAGCACCGCCAGGAGTAATTCCTGAGTGCATGAGCCAGGAGTAACCCCTGTGCATCGCCGGGTGTGATTAAAAAAAAAAATTAAAAAAAAGAACAAGAAGCCTATGTAATCATAAAATTGGTACTGATACTAAAAATTATTGTTTAATTGTTGCCTAAACACTGTTACCCTAGACACTTGTCAAAACACCTTTGTTTGGCAACTAAGTAAGATTCTTTTCTGAAACAATAAGGCATGTACTGCTATGTAATCAAACCCTATATAAACCGCTTGCTGCCTGAAGTTGGGGTCGCTATCAAGAGAACACTCTGGGGGGTATGGTGCCACCAGCAGGTCAGTCTGTACCTGAAAGACGAGTGCAACAACAGCCTGATGGCGCCTTCAGACTTCCAAATACCCCAAAATTGCTGCTGTGCCTTTGGCCAGACCCCAACAACTTGGGGCAAAGTTTATCAAGAAAGTAAACGGCCAAAAGATAGGTATGTGGGAGACACACCCACAAGCCACCTCCAGCTCAGCTATATAACTGGAGGCAAGGCTTCTCTGGTTCCTGATTGAACTGCTTAATGGCCATGACCCCAGAGACTCAGGAACAAATCTTGGAAACCAGCGGCTTTAGGTAGAAATGCGTCCGGTCCCTGCAGTAAGTTACAGGTGCTGGGCCACCCCAGGTGGGAATAGATTTTGTGCCTTGACCTGTTCCCCCTGAAGGCCCGGTGGCCACCATCCTCCAGAGGCCACTGGACAGTCAGGTTTGGGCCCACAGTGATGAGACACATGGGGCCTACACGGGATAGGGGTGAAGCCAGCCCTTTCCTCCCTGCCCCAATGAGACCCCAAGTCGCCACTCACGAACGGCGTCTCTGGCTCCTGATCAAGCTACTTAACGGCCATGATCCCAGAGACTCAGAAACCAATCTCGGAACCCAGTGGCTTTTGGCAGAAATGCGTCCAGACCCTGCAGTAGGTTACTGTCTCCGGTGTCTCCGGGCCATTCCAGGGGGTAAAGGGTGCTGTCCCTCTGCCTGCTCCCCGTAGGTGGCTTGATGGCCGCCATCCTCTAGAGGCCATTGGACAGTCAGGTTTGGGCCCTCAGTGATGAAACATGCAGGGCCTCATGGGATGGGGGTGGAACTGGCCCTTTCCTCCTTGTCCCTACGAGACCCCGAGTCGCCTCCCACTAATGGCTTTTCTGGCTCCTAATCAAGCTGCTTAATGGATCAAGTTCCAAGAGATTCAGGAACAAATCTCAGAACCCAGCAGGTTCTGGAAGAAATCCTTCCAGATTTAATCGTTAAAATTTTGGAATTTCAAAATCGCTCAGCCACTACTGCAGCCACGCGACATCATATGTTATTCATAACCAGCAATAGAAAACAAATTGTCTACTGTTGTCTTTTCAGCAGATCTGAGTGTTGGGGAAAATCTCAAATAATAATGGTGGGTCTGGTGTCAAAATATTGAATGTAATCAAAGTAGAGAAAGAGTAATGTGGAAATTGTCTGTCCCACAGGTAGGGGGAGGGCGTGGGATGGGGTATACTGGGGTTTATTTTGGTGGAGAATGGGCACTGGTGAAGGTACGGGTGTTTCATTGTATGACTTAAACCCAAAAGCTTTGTAACTGCTCTCACAGTGATTCAATAAATAAAAGGTAAAGGTAAAGGCCCTCCCGTTGTTCATCGATTTGCTCGAGTGGGCCCAGTAACGTCTCCACTAGAGACTTTGTTGTTACTGTGTTTGGCATATCGAATATGTCACGGGGAGCTTGCCAGGCTCTGCCGTGCGGGCAAGATACTCTCGGTAGCTTGCCAGGCTCTCAATAAATAAAATTATAAAAAATGAAAAAAAAAAAGAAAGTAAGATGGAGTTCATGCCCAATTCAATCAGCTAATCAGTGGCTGAATAAATAGCAGTACTCCTACATTAAAAAAAAAAAAGCGACACTCTGTGGGTGAGATAGTTGACACCAGTATCACTGTATCACTGTCATCCCATTGTTCATAGATTTGCTTGACTGTGCCAGTAACGTCTCCATTTGTCCTAGCCCTGATATTTTATTTATTTATTTATTTATTTATTTATTTGCTTTTTGGGTCACACCCGGATATGCACAGGGGTTACTCCTGGCTCTGCATTCAGGAATTACTCCTGGCAGTGCTCAGGGGACCATATGGGATGCTGGGAATTGAACCTGGGTCGACCGCGTGCAACGTAGACGCCCTACCCACTGTGCTATTGCTCCAGCCCCTAGCCCTGAGATTTTAGCAGCCTCTCTTTACTCGTCCTTCCAAATGGTGCTGCATTGGAGGCTCTTTTAGGGTCAGGGGAATGAGACCCATTATTGTTACTGTTTTTGGCATATCGAATACGCCATGGGGAGCTTGCCGGGCTCTGCCGTGCAAGCAGAATACTCTCGGTAGCTTGCCGCGTTCTCCAAGAGGGAGAACTAGACTATAAGAGGTTGCGCGACCTCAGTATACTGGAATAAAACTCCTACTGATTTTGCATTATTGTGTTCATGTCCCTGTCCATCTTGCCGCTTGGGAAGTCAGAATGCCGGGCTTAACACTGTACTATCACTCCTGCCCCAGATTCTATTTTTTGTTTTGTTTGGGGGCCATACCTGGTTATGCGAAGATTATGCTCCTGGTTCTGGCTCTGTGCTCAGGGATTATTTTTGGTGGTGCTGGAGGACAGAGGAGACCCATATGCAGTGCTGGGGAGTCCAACCAGATTGCTGCATGCAAAGCAAGCGCTTTACCTGCTGTACTATGTCTCTGGCACCCAGATTCTTAGAATGTTATGGTGATCTCTCCACTCCCAAATTGGACCTTTGAACCTGGATTCCTAGTACTTTTCTTCCTTCCTTCCTTCCTTTCTTTCTTTCTTTCTTTCTTTCTTTCTTTCTTTCTTTCTTTCTTCCTTGTTGTGTGTGTGTGTGTGCGTGTGTGTGTGTGTTTTACATGTTGAGTCACATCTGGTGATGCTCAGGGGTTACTTCTGGCTCTGAACTCAGGAATTACTCATGGCAGTGCTCAGGGGACCATATGAGATGCCCACGATTGAACCCAGGTCAGCCACATGTAAGGCAAATGCCCTACCTGCTGTACTATTGCTCAGCCAGCCCCTCACATCTATTTTTTTTTTTTTTTTTGCTTTTTGGGTCATACCCGGTGATGCACAGGGGCTACTCCACCTGGACCATGCACTCAGGATTTACTACTGACAGTGCTCCAGGGATCATATGGGATGCTGGGAATCAAACCCGGGTCAGCCACGTGCAAGGCAAATGCCCTACCTGCTGTGCTATCACTCCAGCCCCTCACCTCTATTTCTAAGTCAGGCCTTGAGCTGACCTCTCCAGGAGTTAGCCTGATCCCACCTACTCACTCAGTGACTTTTAGCCTCTGGTCCACACACTGGTGGCAGGAAAGTCCTGCTGATGTGTAAGGAAGACACCACTCCTTAACACCATGGTATTTCCAACCACAAGCCCGCAAACTGGTGCCAATCTACAGGGGTAAGAAGGTGGAAAAGCCTAAACTCAGCAGGTGCCGATGATGGTTAACACCGAGGGACTGAGCTACAGGGGTGCTGGGCACCAGTCCTCACACACCTGTGGCAGGTGGGCATTGAACCGGTGCTTTTAGTTCTCTCTCTGACCCTGGGACTATGATCTCCCCTTAACCAATAAGAAGAGGGAAACTCAGCCCACTGGTGTAGGAAACTTGCCCACATGTCTAGGGAGGGGCTCGCTGGGTTTCATGTTCCACTGACAGGGGGCAGAGTACATTGGATAGGGTGCTTGCCTTGTACATGGCTCACCTGGGTTTGGTTTCAGCACCCCATATGGTCCCATGAGACCTCTAAGAGTGATCCCTGAGCGCAGAGCCAGGAGAAAGCCCCGATTACCACCAGGTGTCGCCAAAAATACAAAAAAAAAGCTATGGGAGCATTCCTGCTCTCCGGACACACCATCAGGCTTCCCTACCCCTCTGGGGGCCTGGAGCCTTCTAGCTGAACTCAGTGACAGTCGCGGCTTTCCTCTCCCACTGACCTCAGGGTTCTCCTAGGGAACACGTGGCTCCCATGTTTAGCACAAACATTTAAAGAATGATTCCACTCTTAGTTGGGTTAACTTGGTAACTCTCTGGAAATGAAGGCTTTCTGCACTGAATCGGTCATTCAAGAGATCGGAGCCTGGAGTCAGAGGGATACTACAGTGGGTAGGACTCTTGCCTTGTACATGGCCAACCCACGTTCAATCCCCAGCATCTCTTATGGTCCTCTGAGCACCACCGAGAGTATACTCCTGAATGTAGAGCCAGGAGTAACCCCTGAGCATTGCTGGGTGTGGTCCAAAACAAAACCAAAAAATCCAAAAGACTGAAATCTACAGAGCTAGAAAGTCAAAGGGCTGAGTTCATGCTTTGCATGTGGGATGCCTAGGTTCCATCCCTGGCACCACATGGTCTCCTTAGCTCTTCTGGGAATGATGCCCCCCCCCCATACAACAAGCTGAAAGGAGCAACAGGGAGTAAGCATTTGCTGAATAAGTGAACTTCTCATATCTGAGCTTGCAGTTCAAGTGCAAGATCAAGGTCAGGAGCACCCTGGCAAAGGGCTTCTGTTTCCCCCTTGGTATCTAGCTCAGTTCTGGCCACTGGGAGTAACTTGTGCCTCAGTCCCTTCCTCAGGGCTCAAAATAAGCAGATCGGGGCTGGAGAGATAGCACAGCAGGTAGGGCGTTTGCCTTGCATGCAGCTGACCCGGGTTCGATTCCCAGCATCCCATATGGTCCCCTGAGCACCGCAGGAGTAATTCCTGCGTGCAGAACCAGGAGTAACTCCTGTGCATCGCCAGGTGTGACCCCCCCCCAAAAAAAAAGCAGATACATCCATGCAGACAGCGCCCTGGATGCATGGCCAACCGCGGGGGAAACTTTGCTCTCTATAGACAATGCCACATTCCGGCAGACAGACAGAAGGTTCTGGAGCCTGAAGGGGCATTAGGAATGTCACCTTTTATCTGCTCCATCACTCAGTGGTTCTACATCCTCCGTCAAGCCCAGCCTCTCTGAGCCTCATTCCCTTGGTGTTTGACCCGTAGCCAGCCATGTGAGAGCAGCCACTGGCAGTATCACTCCCTGGGGGGGTGGGGTGGGGTGGACATCTAGGGGCTGGAGAGTAGGTCTGGAGGCAAGAAGGGATCTGGTCCAGCTGCAGGACCAAGATTGACAAGTGTGTCGATCTCTGAGGCCAGGCTTCCTCTCCATGTCAAGCTTACGCCAGACACCCTTGAATGAATGAATGAGTGAATGAGTGGATGAATGACTGGAAGGAGCCCTGAGTGAATGGGGCAGTGGAGACTCAGGGTCCCACTGTGTCTGGCAGTCCTCAGCCTTCTCTTACCTTGGGCAGCCGGTACTTGTCCCGGAAGTGGCTCCGCAGCGTAGCGCGCTCTGCCTTTCTCTGTGTGAACTGCGCGTCTCGCTCCATCCTATGGGGCCGGGGACAGAGTCAGGGCGAGGGCTGAGAGCACAGGAAGGGCCGCAAGGACCTGGCAGGTGGAGTTTCTGCATTATAGCGAAGCACTGCAATACTGTCCTCCTTCTGGAAGATTCTAGGACTTAGCACCCTACTTCCCCCATCTCCCCTGGAAGCAGGTCCCTTGTGGTTGCCGCCGCCTCTGGGTGGCACTGTCGGAGTCACCAGGGCAGAGGCTCATCTCTGCGAACCATAACAGGAGTCCTCTTTCTGAATCAGTCATTCAAGAGATCGGAGCCTGGAGTCAGAGGGATACTACAGTGAGTAGGACTCTTGCCTTGTACGTGGCCAACCCACGTTCAATCCCCAGCTCTGAGCCTCCACAATCTCCCTGATGGTGGAGGTATAAGGGGGGAGAATTCGGGAACAGACCTGGGTTTACATCAGGCTTCACTGCCAAATTTGATAGGTAAATCACTTTCTTCTGTAAAATATGGATAAGATTTTGCAGCGGGCAAATCCGTCTATCAGGATTTTAAGGGAATAACCATAGCTAGCATTTAGTGATGTATCAGGTGCTAGCTGCTAAGGAAGGGGCTTGCATGCATTAAAAAATTTTGGGGGGGTTCATACTCAGTGATGCTCAAGGATTAGTCCTGGCAGGCTTTGGGGACCATATGAGGTTCAGGGGATCAAACCTGATGTCGGCTGTATGCAAGGCAAGCACTGTACCTGCTTTGCCATTGCTTTATTCATGCATTCCCATTTTACTGAAGATAAAAACTAAGGCACAGAGAGGTTTAGGAAGTATCTTAAAGTCACAGAGATTAATAATAATAATAAGAAGAAGAATAAGTAAAATTAAAAGCCTGGATGGGAATCTGAACAGCCAGGAGTCCAGCTCCTATCCAGATCCCGGGTGCATCTCTGACCCACCATAAGCGCGCAAATGGTCTTGGTCACTACATTCTCTTATGTCAGCCTCTGTGGCTCTGAGCCCCCTCGGTGTCCCCCTTTTCCCAGAGCCTCGGGCTCAGAGGAAGGCCTGTGGGGAGACACTGGCTGTGTCCAGATCGGATTAAGGGATTACCGGTTTCCTCGGAAAAGCAAGTATTCCCACCACACACCCTGCCCCCATCTCCCTGGGAGCGGAACAGGGGTGCTTGTCTTGGGCTTGGGATGGGGTGATTCTGGGGACAGCCCAGGGACACATCCCAGCCCCTTGTCACCTGTAGGGAAGGAGGGGAGGGCTGGGGTCTGAGATGGCCTCTGGGTGGAGGGACAGCTCTGGGGGGGAAAGGCGGACGGAGCCCAGGAATCCCCACTTACTTCTCTTCCACCAACTGCTTCTGATACTCCTCATACTCCTCCCGGCTCATGCCCTGGGCTTCAGCGGGGGACTTGTCCCCGTCCCCTTTGTCCTCGCCGCCCCCCAGGCTGCCGGTGAGATTCTTCAACTGGCCCCCCACCATGGTCTTCACCATGAACGCCATAGTCTTCGCCGACCCGGCCGCCGGGGGTGCGGATAGGGGGCCCCTCGCCCGGGGCACCGGCCTCGTCTGCTGCCACTTCAGCACTAGACTCCGCGGACAGCTCCGGCCGCGGGCGGCCCCGCACTCCGCCCCGCCCGCTGCCCGCCCAGGCCCGCCCCCAGCTCCCCGCACCCCTCCTGGCTGGGGGTGGTGGCGGGCAGGCACGGGGCTGAGCACGTGCCCGCTGCACATCCCGCCCCGCTGCCTCCGCCACGTGCCTCCTTCCGCCCGGCGTCCACTGGGCACCGCTGGCAACTGGGCTGGGGGTCATCCCTCAGGCCAAGGGAGACTGAGTGATGTTGACCGGCAACACTGCTTTCTCACTCCTGCCCTCCTCCCTTCTTCTCCTCTCGGACCAGGATTCTCAACTGGCACTTCCAGCGAGGGGGCACAATCTAGCCCTGGGCCCTACCCGCACCCCTTGCCCCCTCTGCAGCTGCCCAGAGAGCATGGCGCTGGGGGCCGGATGAGAGACCAGAGAGGGGTGCCTCTATGACGGCTGCTAGGTCTGGGTCACATGCCAGCTGGGCTGACCTGGAGAGCCGCAGGGAGGGAGCAGGGAGGGAACTGTCCATGGTGAGGCCAGCTGTGCCGGTCCTCCTTGTGGTGTGTGAATTTGGGAGCAGTTAGGCAGGTTTTGTTTGTTTGTATTTGACTGGGGAGATAGGACGAGTGGGGGGGGTCGTTGGGGCATACCTGGCAGTGTTCAGGGCTTACTGCTGGCTCTGTACTCAGGGATCACTCCTGGAGGGTTTGGGGGCCCTTATGGGGGGGATAGAACCTGGTTCAGCCGTGAGCAAGGTCAAATGTCCTCCTGGCTCTACTCTGGCTCCCTCTCCCTCTGGCCTTCCGGCTTGAGGGGGTGTCTCTGGGTCCTCCTTTGGGTCTCCAGGCCGGTTGGAGCCTGCCCCTAGGTTCCTGTGCCAAGGAGGTGGAAGAATTGAGTTAAGGTAAAATGAGAAAGTAAGCGAGTCTAACCAAGCAGGGGTGAGAAATCCCCTTTAATACGGTGGAAGCACCCTAGAAGCTAGGGAGCTAGGGTGGGAGCTGGGTGCCCACCAGACCAGGGAACTGGCCAGGCCCTCCACCCCCCAGACTCTTCCTGGTGATGAGAAGCAGATCTTCGTCCGGGGCTCTAACGGGTCACGCGTGTGCACTGGAAGTGGGCGGCTGCCTCCTCAGCATCCCCAGGGCCTTAGGAATTCGAGGTACAGGACTCAAAGGAAGTCGGCCCGAGGACAGATACTCCCGAAGGCTCTCGTCCAGCTCCTGTCTGCTGCCGGAGGAGAGAAGAAGTGCACTTACGATCTGGTTCCCACACTCAATGGACCATAGCCTCCCCTGCTCTGGAAACTTCTGTGGCTCCTTTGGCCTGCCATAGTTTCTCCCTGGCGTTCAAGGTCCATGATCCCATTGACTTCAGCCCTTGGTCACCTCTGAACTCTTGCATCACCCCCACTCCTGTCATCATTTCCATCTTGTGCCTCAGCTACCCTCACCACCCGGATGCATTCCCGTCTCTTACTGTCTGTGTTTCGGTGGTGCCAGGAATCAAACCCAGGGCTTTACAATGCAAGTCAACTGCTCTACCGAGGAACCATCTCCCTGGTCCCACTCTGCTTTGATTTATTTTATTGTGGAGGGAGGTCGGGCCGTACCCATCTTACTCCTGGCTTTGTGCTCAGGGATCACTCCTGGCAGGGCTCAGGGAACCATATAGGGTGGCCTACTCACTGTGCCATCTCTCTGTCCCTCCATCTGCTTTAAAGCTTATCACACTGTGCTCCTCCTCTCAAGCCACCAAGGCCACCCTGATTCATCTCTCTTGAAACTCCACCAACACAGACCAACGGCCCATTTCTGAGATCCTCAGCACACCCAAACATCAAAGCCACAAATTAAGGCTAGACCAGGCTGTGCTGTTTGCCAATGGTGGTCCAGGCTAGACCTTCTCCCGTCCCATGGCTAAGGTGCCCCTGTGTGCAGAGGGATGCCTGTGGGGGGAAGTGCAGGATGGTGGTCTGGGGAGACACACCTGAAGTGCACGTAGCAGAAGAAGCCTGCAGTCTGGATGAGCAGGAAGATCAGGAAGCTGCCGGATCGGAGGCACAGGGAGGCCCCTGAGAGTCGGCCTGCTGGCCGGGGGTCCTTGGCTGCTGCTTTCTGAAATGTGGGACATTCAAATATCCCGGGTCAGCTTCTGACCATAGGAGGGAGGGGAGCTGGACCCTGGGCCCTGTGTAGGCTGTGTCCCTGTCCCAGGCTTGGGCCCGCAGCCCAGCTGTCCCTCGGGGGAATGAGAGGAGCAGAGGCCCAAACCCCCTCCCAGCTTGCCCAGTTCCCACAGCTCAGTCTATGGGAGGAGTGGAGAAGGCCTGGGCCCGGGACTGTATGGGGGGGTAGAGGTGGGGTGAAGTTTCTAGGTAAATACAGTAAAGAGCAAAAGATGGGGTGTTCTGGAGGGCAAGGGAAGGGGCAGATGGGGGAGCAGGGACACAGACACTCAAATTTAGGGACCCTGGACACAGCCCACTCCCAATTTCCACTGGTCATTGAGGGTGGAACTGTGGGGTCTCTGGCTCTGAGCACGGGGAGGAGGGAGCTGTGTTCCTTCAGGGATACAGCGCGAACACAGGCCCCTAGGGGAGGGCGAGCCCTGAAGTGCTCAGAGAAGGGATTGAGCCCGCGCCCCAAGAGAGGGACCCCCATGTTACTGCTGCCCTTTCATTCTGCCTTACCACCTGTCCCCGCAGGTCTTTCTGCAGGAGGCTCAGCGTCTGTGCCAGCTCCAGGAAGTGATGCTTGGTGCCCACAGGCAGGTAGAAGACCTGGGCCCTCGAGGCCATGAGAGCAGCTGCATCCCTGTGGGGGCCGAAAACCAATGATGACAGCTCCCTGACTGTCCACTCTCCTCTGACCATGTCCCATAACGTTTCCAGAAAAGCCCCTGAGTGGGACAGGCAGAAGCCCCTCTGGAGGCTGTTCTTTTGTTTATTTTTTTGGGGGGAAGCACACCCAGTTGTGCTCAGGGATCACACCTGGTGGATCTTGAGAGATCATACGGTATGTCAGAGATAGAACCCGGGTCAGGGGGCTGGAGAGATAGTACAGGAGTTAAGGTGTTTGCCTTGCTTGCACCTGACCTGGGTTCCCATATAGTTCACCAGCCCACATGTTCCCCTGAGCACTGCCAAGAGTAATTCCTGAGTGCAGAGCCAGGAGTAATTCCTGAGCATCACCAGGTTTGACCCTAAGACAAAACAAAACAACAGTAAAAAGAACCTGGGTCAGTGGCGTGCAAGTTACCTGAGCTGATGTACTACCTCTCTGACCCTGGGGCTGGTCTTATTACCCAAACCTTCTTCCTGGATCCTGAGATAGCTCAGCCCAGACAGAGGTCACCTAACGCTGAGTGTCTAGCTCACATCCAGACTCCCTGGCCCTGCCTCATCCCCTTGGGGATTCAGCTCTTCTCTCTTCCCCATCTTCCCACCCTCAGGCGACTAGATGCAGACTGGGGTCGGGCAGGACATCCCACATCCAGTATCCAGACCGAAGCCTTCCTTCTCCATGGCATCAGGCTGACCCCAGGCCCCTGGGGCTGTCTGAGTTGCTCCCAGTTCTAGGCTAGAGGTACTGGGAAGCTGGATTTGGCACAGTGAAAGTGGGGACTGAATGCTCCTTCTGGGCCTGACCCTAGGTGCCCTTCATGAGCCTCCCGGAACATGTCTTCTGGGTGCTATCCCTGTAGCTCGGATGCCACTGGCCAATCTCCCTGGGGAGCAAGTGGTTGATGGGGGCTAGCCTGAGGGACCTTGTTCAGGGAGACTGGTTTTTAAACTAGGACGTTCAAAAACAAAACAAAACCCAGAAAAACAGGGCAGGAGTGATAGTACAGCGGATAAGGTGCCTGCCTGGCACACAGTTGACCTGAGCTTGATCCCAGGCATCCCGTAATGTTCCCTGAGTTCTTCTAGGAGGGATCCCTGAGTGCAGAGCTAGGAATAAGCTCTGAGCACCACTGGTGTGGCAAAAAAAAAAAAACAAACATCATCGTCTATAAAACAGGGGCCTGGAAGATGGACCCTCAAAGGACCAAGTGAGCAGGGTTTGCTTGCAAGAGTTCCCTGGTTTGGAGCCTCAGCACCGCATGGTCACCCAAGCATCTCCAGGAAGACCCTCTGATATAAAAATTGGGAGTAACCCCTGGTCATTGCTGGATGTGGCCCCCAAACAAACAAACAACAAAAGAAAAAGAAAACTAGGGTTTCCAAAACGTATTGTTGAGTCCGTTTCAATATCGGCAACCCTGCAAGTTCCAATCTACCCAGCGCCCCCCACCTCCATTGGGTGCACGCAGAGGAAAGGGGCGGGGCTTCGCTCGGAGAAGCCAATGGGCAGAGAGGGTCGGCTCGTCCCTTTCCCTGGGCCCCGTCCCCTGTGTCCTTACCGCATCTCCCCCAGTGCCTGGAGCAGAGTCCGCTGACCTTGGAGCAGGGCATCAACCTTGGCAGAGTCCTGGAGGAGCACAGCGTCTTGCTCAGAGCTCTTGTTTAGAGCCTGCATTCCGCACGGCCACAACAGCCTTCCTGGTGGCAGAAGGCTCCCTGGCTCCCTGGCTTTTTTGGGACATTTCCTTTTTTTCTGCACGCAGGAGCGGGGTGGAGGAAAGGGGGAGCAAGTGGGGGGGGGGACTGCCGAATCTGAGAACCAGGTGTGCTGAGTGCAAGGCACCCTCCAGCCCAGGCCCGACTTTACTTTTTGTTGTTTTTTGAGTCACACCCAGCTGTGTTCAGGGGTTACTCCTGGCTCTGTACTCAGGGATCACTCCTGACAGGGCTCCTGACAGGGCTTGGGAGACCATATGGGGAGCTGGGGATTGAACCTGGGTCAGCTGGGTACAACGCAAGTGTCCTACCTGCTGGACTATAGTTCCAGCCCCAGCCCCATCTTTATTTATTTATTTAAGTTTTGGGGCCACACATAGCAATGCTATTACTCCTGGCTCTGCACTCAAGAGTTACACTCAGTTACTCCTGGCGGTGCTTGGAGGACTGTATGGGGTGCGGGGGATCGAACCAGGGTGGCTGCATGCAAGGCAAAGTGCTCTAACCATTGTACCATCACTCTGGCCACCCAGAGCCGACTTTCTGAGGGTGCTTACAGCCCACCTACTCAGTGGTGACCCCGAGTCCCACCCCTTTCCAAAAGCGATTCTGTGCCAGAAGGAGACAGTGGCCAGCTCTCACCCCTCTGCGCACCTCCTGCAGGGCACAGTCCGAGCGGGGCCAGTGCTTGGGTTTCTGCCAGGAGAGACGGAGAGAGGTAGCTGCCGCTCTCTAAGGCAGCTGGAATCTGGCGGGAGGCACCCAGGGCTTGGAGACTGACCCCTTACCCCCCAGCCCTCAGCACCCCAGCTTCACCTCGAGCTGGCAGAGCCCAGAGTGGACAGGAGCAGCTGGTCCCTCTGCCCAGCAGCCGGCATCTTCCCTGCATTTCAGTCTTGGCCTGAGGCTGACCTCTCAGGGCCAAGACACCCTGTGGGCGAAGCCAGCCGGGCCCCACGGAGCTGAAATGAGGATCCGGGTGCATCTGAGCATGATGCGAGCTGCATGTGAACTGCATCACATGTGATGCGACATGCAAATTAGCACTCTGGTTATTTCTGTCCCTGGTCTGCAGATTCGAATATCTCCTCTCTCCAGAGCTCCAGCTGCCTGCTCTGCCTCGCTCTGCTGAGCAACCTGCGCCCTGCAGCCTTTCACCCTTGCCCTATTTTCTCTCTCATCCTGGGGGAGACAGGAATCCAAAGACAGATCTGCCCCTCTTTCTGCACAGAGCGGCCCACTGGCGCCTTGAGGACCCTGGGAGCTCTCCGTGCCTCAGGCTGGGCCCAGGATGCCCTGGAGTCACTCACCCAGACTCCCTCAGGCCTAGCCTGACCTGGGGACCCCAGCGGCTGCTTCCATTCTCTGCCAGCCTGGGCCAGCTGGTGCGAGAGAACCTGGAGCGTTTGCAGGATGCGGCCGTGTCTGCGGATCGTGTCCTCCAGGCTGAAGGATCTTTCCTCCCCTAGGAATGAGGCAGCGCTGAGCACAGGCAGCCAGCTCAGGGGCGTGGGGTTCTACAGAGCCACCTTTTGAGAAGAGGGGGCTCCTTGGAGAGGGATGGGGGAAGGGTCACCCAAAAGGCGCAACTCCTGCCTTCAAGACTTTCCCCTGGAGGGCTGGAGATGGCTCAGAGGATTGCAGGACACGCCTGGCAGGCAGGACCCCACGTTTTTGTTCCTGGCACCCTAGCATCGAGGGGACCTGGTGGCCCCCTAGATACCCCAACATTTTCTTATTTGGGGGTGACATCCAGCGGTGCAGAGTTTACTCCTGGCTCTGCACTCATCAGTCACTCCTGGCGGTGCTCGGGGGACACTATGGAGTGCCAAGCATCAGTCCGGGGCCAGCCACACGCAAGGCCAGCATCTTACTTGCTGTATTCCCTGCAGCATCCCACACCCCAAAGATTTTTCCCTGGAAATATGTGCCTGCAGGAGGGGACAGAACAGAGCACGGAAACCCAGGGCCTGCTTGGATTCATCCTCCTTGGGCTTCCTTCTCCCCTGGGTAAAGGAATTGGGGTCACTAGGGAGGGGGACCCTGTGACACCTGTGCAGGTCTCTGTCCCCGCCCTACCCTCGTCCTGGCCTTGGAAGTTCTGATTTGGACTCATGTCCTCCTCATTGTCCAGGGCCAGCCTTGCCCGCAATTCTTCCAGCTGCTTCTCCAGCCGGAGCTGCTCCTCCTCCAGGAATGGCGGTTGGGGAGCCTGGGGGAGGAAGACAGTATAGGAACAGGCCGGAGATCCAGTGCCTTCCTGTAACTCGGCATCTCTGATTTAGAGCCCCTTCGGTTCGTTCCCTGAGCTGACCCCACCCCCTCATCCCCCCACTCCTGGCCTGCCACCAGGAACATGGCTGTCTCTGGTTCCCTCAACTCAGTCTCCAGCCTGGCCCACCTGCCCAGAGCCCCACCCCGGCAGCAACTCTGCTGTTTCAGCCTCATCCCTTCCAGCCACCCCCTAGCACCTCTGGCTGGTTAGGGTCCCTCTGTGCTCTCTCAGCTCCCAGGCAGCCCAAGAGGTCCTTGAGGGGTGTTGGCTCTGGGTCACCTTTGGCCCAAGGCCTTAGCTGAATGGGTTCCAAGCAGGGGGTGGGGGGCGGGAGCAGAAGCTTCTAGGGCAGAGAAGGGGCCTGGGCTGTCTCCCCCAGGACCCTCAGGGTAGGCCCAGGGCAGGCCTCACCTCCAGGCCCGGTTCACTCAGACTGAAGGTCAGGAAGGAGAGGACATCGTGGTCATCTGCAAAGGGACGCAGAGAAGAGGGGAGGTTCCCTGCCCCATGCCCTGACTTCAGCCATTTAGCCCACCCCCAGGTTCTGTGATGTTCCAGGAAGAGCTGGTCACTTTGGGCAGCTCTGACACTTGTCTTGCTCGCGTCATTGGAAAGGTGTGAGGGTCAGACTAGCAGAGGAGTGGACTATGAGGGTAGATCATGTGGCAGTCATGAGAGAGCCGAGGCAGAGGCAGGCAGAAGCAGCTGCAGCCTGGCCCTGCCCAGGTGAGTCTCCTCTTGTGAAACCCCCCACGCTCTCGTTGCCCAGACTCTGAAGAGCTAACTGCTGGCACTTACAGCTGCCACTGTCTGCTGCTCCCTCCACCCAGCCCTCAGGGCCAACCCCCTGTCACAGCCTCTCATGTCCCAGCAAGGGGCACTCATGGGGCCTACATGGGAACAAAACCTGTTTGTGTTACACCCTACTTGAGATTTGCAACAACTGCAGGCACCTGATGAGGAAGAGCTTGGCCCCTACCTCCAGCTTCTATTTTTTTGTTTGGTCTTAGACCACATTCAACTGTGCTCAGGGTTTACTCCTGAGAGACAAGGGTCGGTCACATTCAAGGCAAATACCTAATCTTCTATACATCCCTCTGTCCCTTGGCACCCCCTGCCCTCAGTTCTTAGAATGGGTACAAACTGGTTCATTCCACACAACTTCTCTGTTTGTTTTTTTTTAAATTTTGGGGGTATGTGTGTGGGGGGGGTGGAGGGTGGTGGGGGGAAGTATGCCCAGAGTGCTCAGAGCTCAGCATTCACTCTCCAGTTTGTTGGAAGGTCCTGTGATGCAGTGGATTGAACGCAGGTCTTTGCGTTACAAGCATAGGCACTCAGTCCTCTGAACTATCTCTCTGGCCTCTGATTTTGACGGCAATGGAGTTTAGTGGGGTTTAGTGAGGGACTGTGGCTATCACAGCGCCACCTGGCGGTGTCTAGAGTGTTATGCAGTGCTGGGGATTGAAACCGGGTCCTCACGCATTCGCGGGGAGTGCTCCAGCCTTTGAGGTCATGTTCCTTGCCCCATTCCTCTGACCTTACCCTTAACCAAAAGGAAGGTCCTCACCTGCCAGGGTGCCGGTGGCAGCAGAGACCCCAAAGAAACCTCCAGGCTCCAAAAGCAGGGGCCCCACATTGGCGCAGACCTCCTCCGGGTCACTAGGAGTGAGACCGCTGTTCAGGGACACCTGGAGGACACAGAGGGACCAAGGCCTTCATGGTGGGACAGGGGATGTGCCTGCCTGACCCAGTGGCTCTGCAAATCCTAAAGGAGCACAGACAGCCCCTGAGCGGGGAGTTGAAGGAGGTGAGGGCCTGAAGCATTGATCTTAGTTTAGACCTCCAAAGAGTTTAGGGAAACTGAGGCTCTGGGAGGGCGGAGACTTCAGTGGATGGGCGTGTCCTCCACGGGTGGGTGTGTCTCTATATGGGGCGAGTCTGTGGGAGGAGCATAGCAGTAGGGGCGTGGTTTGGGGCGGGGCTTGTGCATGGGCGTGTCTACGGGCCGGGCTTATACAGGGGCGTGCCTATGAGAAAGGCGTATATGTGGACAGGGCAAGATCAGGGGCGTGTCTGTGGGCGGGGCTTGATTAGGGGCGTGTCTGTGGGCGGGACACACAGTTGTAGGGGCGTGTCTGTGGGCGGGACATACAGTTGTAGGGGCGTGTCTGTGGGCGGGACACACATTTGTAGGGGCGTGTCTGTGGGCGGGACATACAGTTGTAGGGGCGTGTCTGTGGGCGGGACACACATTTGTAGGGGCGTATCTGTGGGCGGGACACACAGTTGTAGGGGCGTGTCTGTGGGCGGGACACACGTTTGTAGGGGCGTGTCTGTGGGCGGGACACACGTTTGTAGGGGCGTGTCTGTGGGCGGGACACACGTTTGTAGGGGCGTGTCTGTGGGCGGGACACACATTTGTAGGGGCGTGTCTGTGGGCGGGACACACATTTGTGGGGGCGTGTCTGTGGGCGGGACACACGTTTGTAGGGGCGTGTCTGTGGGCGGGACACACGTTTGTGGGGGCGTGTCTGTGGGCGGGACACACGTTTGTAGGGGCGTGTCTGTGGGCGGGACACACGTTTGTAGGGGCGTGTCTGTGGGCGGGACACACGTTTGTGGGGGCGTGTCTGTGGGCGGGACACATTTGTAGGGGCGAGTCTGTGGGCGGGACACACATTTGTAGGGGCGTGTCTGTGGGCGGGACACACATTTGTAGGGGCGAGTCTGTGGGCGGGACACACAGTTGTGGGGGCGTGTCTGTGGGCGGGACACACAGTTGTAGGGGCGTGTCTGTGGGCGGGACACACAGGTGTAGGGGCGTGTCTGTGGGCGGGACACACGTTTGTGGGGGCGTGTCTGTGGGCGGGGCATGTCTGTGTCAGGCTTGCTGCGCTTTATCCCAGGCCAGAGTCTGTTAGGATCCTGGGAAGTGCAGTTCTAGTTCCAAGTCCTGGGACTGGCATTCCCTCCCCCCAGGGGAGCTGCAAAAGCAGGGGGGCTACTCACACGCAGTCTCTGCCCCCAGTAGGTGATCCGAGCTCTGAAGGGGTACGGCCGGTTCCGGAAGTCCCGGTGGCAGGAGCCCAGCACCTGGCTGGCTGCCTCCCTGCGGGCACTTGGGATTCAGCCAGGCCATGCACAGGGCTGTGGTGCCCGTCGCCAGTGTCCCTGCCTCCCCCCTTCCCCCGCTGGGTGACCTGGTAGGGGACGTGTCCCTGTGGTCTGCCTTGGGTTTCCCGTAGGGAAGAGGGAGGAGCAAGCCCTGACTGGCAGGGTGCCAGGCGGGGCTTACCCAAGGGGCCCAAGAGCTGCTCTGCGACTCCTCTCCCGGGCCTGGGAGCCGGACCAACTGTGCCTCACTCTCTGAGGCCCACCCACCTCCCTCCTGCCATCCCCCTCCATCCTGAAGCCCCACATCTCCTGTGCCTGGGAACCCTGTTCTTTCCTCTCCCTCTGCCAGCCCAGAAGGCCGTGGGTAGACTTGAGAGAGAAAGTCAAGGGGACATTGGGGCCAAGACAGTGGAACCTGTTTGCTACCCCATCCCTATGGGACAGGCTCTCAGCAGGGGAGGCACTGTGAGGGGCTGGGGGTCCCGAGGTTCTCAGGGCACAGGATCACAGAGTGGCCATCACAGTGGCCACGTCACTGCCCCCTCTGGCAGCCACCCAGGCGTTGGCTCTGACCTCGAGCCCATTCCCCCACTTGCTCCTAGGTTTCCCTTTTTTTATTTGCCTTTTTTTTTTTTTTTTTGCTGTATTGTTTTAAGGCCACACCCGGCAATGCTCAGGAGTTACTCCTCCTGACAGTGCACAGGGACCGCATGCGATGCCGGGGATCAAACCCAGGTCGGCTTCGGGGAAGGCAGACGTCCTACGCGCTGTCCTATTGCTCTGTCCCCGTCTTTAAAATGCAGAGGATGATGGAAATGAGCTCATAACCTTGTTACGAGGGCTCGCTCACAACTCCGCCTGTTGACTGCTTGGCCCCATGCCTGGCACACAGCTCCGCTCCACAAACGCCAGCAATTATTCTAATTGTTATGAGCTCAGAAAGGTTTGCAGAGAGACAACAACCAAGTGGGCTGACTACTGGGGGCGGGCTGGGAGGGCAGGGACGCCACGTGGCACAGGGAGAAAAGGTGCGGGCAGGCTGGCAGTTCCACTGTGTGATGGCAGGCAAGGCACCCGCCCGCGCTGGGCCCCGATGTCCTCCTCTCATATGGGCTAGTAACGTCCCTTCTCAAATGCTGGGAATCAGCTGGGCCGAGGTGTGTGACAAATCCCCACCCAGTCCTACCCTGCTATATTTATTTATTTATTCTTTTTGGGTCACACCTGGCTGTGCACAGGGGTTCCTCCTGGCTCATGCACTCAGGAATTACTCCTGGCGGTGCTCGGAGGATCATATGGGTTGCTAGGAATCGAACCCGGGTCTGCTGCGTGCAAGGCAAACACCCTACCCGCTGTGCTATCGCTCCAGCCCTTATTTTTATTTTTAAAAAATTTTTTTTTTGCTTTTTGGGTCACACCTGGCAATGCTCAGGGGTTACTCCTGGCTCATGCACTCAGGAATTGCTTCTGACGGTGCTCAGGGGACCATATTGGATGCTGGGGATCGAACCTGGGTGAGCCGCATGCAAGGCAAATGTTCTACCCACTGTGCTATTGCTCCAGCCCCTACCCTGCTGTATTTTAACTCATACCCTCCTACCCTGGCCCCAGTACTGGGGTTGCTGCATTGAATTGAAGACTCCAAGGGCTGGTTTCCAGGAAGAGCCCCCAGACTAGGGACCTGCCTGAGAAAGGACATGCAGGAGGGGGGTCTCAAGTACAGCCCAGGAGATGGTCCCTGCGACAGAGGTGGGGGTGGGTGCTGAGTCCCTCCCGGCCCTGGGGTTTGGGCAGGGCGGTCCCACCAGACCCTTACCGAGGTGGCTCAGAGGCGCTGGGTCGGTCACCCACCAGCACGTGGATGGCAGGGCTGCTCTGTAGGGGTGACAAGTGCCATCAACTGGGGGCACAGGGGGCACAGGAGCACAGAGTAGGGGGCTGGGCATGAGCGCACCACTCACCAGGGCATCCCCAGCTGAGGAGTCAAAGAGGATCCCAACGCCGTCCAGAGAGGCAGGTCCCCCCAGCACAGAGCTTCCAGTGGCCCGTTCCTGGGTGTACCACACAGCCTGCGGGCACCGGCTACTCAGTCAGGGCTCCGTGTGTGGAACCCCGGCTCACGCCCTCGGCCAGGCCTGGGGACACTCACCATGCCCTGGGCTCCTCGGCGCCCCGGCCCGGTCACTCGCAACTGCACCTCCACTTCCCAGGCAGGGAAGAGGGCAGGCTCCTTGCTCCACACAGCCCCGCTTTGGTTCCGCAGAGAGGGGGCCAGCCGCACCTCCGCCAGGCCTGGGATCGCATCTGCAGGGGGCAAAGCTTAGGACCTGGGCCCACCCTCCCCTGAACCCCGAGTTTTCTCCCTCTGAGGGGAGCTGGGCTCTGGAAGGAAATTGGAGGACACATCAAGGTCTACATTTAAATTTTTTTTTTTCATTTTGGGTTACACCTGGTGATGCACAGGGTGTATCCTGTCTCTGCACTCAGAAATTACTCCTGGTGGTGCTCAGGGGGCCATATGGGATGTTGGGAATCGAACCCGGGTCGGCTGCATGCAAGGCAAATGCTCTACCCTCTGTGCTATCGCTCTAGCCCTCAAGGTCTACTTTTGTGTTTTTTTAAATTTTTTGTTTTGGAACCACATTCAGCTGTGCTCAGGGGCTTGCTTCTGGCTCTATGCTCTGTGGGACTTGAGGGAGTATATGGGGTACCAAGGATAGAACTGGGTCTGCTGCCTACAAGGCAAGTGCCATAAGCCCTGGGCTGTCTCTGGCCCAAGTCTGCCTTTGAATGACAAGCGACTGCTCTGAAATGAGAATCCAGAGAAGAATAGAAGCTGGAGGACCAGAGAGAGAGAGACCAGGGGTAAGGCTCTCTTACCCGCCTGCAGCCAACCCTGGTTTGAATCCCTGCCACCACATGTGGTCATCTGAGCACCACCAGGGGTCACTCCTGAGCACAGAGCCAGGAATAGCCCCTGAGCACCATGGGGTGTGGCCCGAAAACAACAAATAAACAAAAATGAGGAAGGAAAAAGAATGGGAGTTGAAACCCAATCCTCTGGGGTCTCTGCCCTGAGCCTCATAATAGTCTCTGAGATGCACAGATGGGTACACTGACATGTAGGAAGGTGAAGGAGCCGGGTGGACTGGAGCTCAGCGCCTCCATCTGATCCCAAAATACCAACTCTTCTACCAAGGCAGATGTTTGTGTGTCTCTGGTGAAGGTGAAAGCTCAGGACAGTGGAAATGTGGAGTGACACTCAGTGGGGTTCTGTGGGGCTGAGGCTTCCTGCTGGAGTGACCAACAGTGTTCTGGGGTGAGGAAAGGAGAGATGGGTGGGGGGGGGGTGCAGGCTGGGAGCAGAGCAAGGAACATCACTGGTTGGGGAACAGAAAGGAAGGAAGGAAGGGAAGAGAAACTGAGGCAGGCTTGGCAGGAACCAAGGGGAGGGAGCCCTAGCCCAGGGACTCCGCAGCCCTCCAGCCTGCCAGCCTGGCACTTGGTCCAGAGCCCAGTCCCTGCCAGGACTTCCCGGTGACAGCTAATCCCGCCTTGTTTGCTCGGCAAGGCTGAGCCTGAGGCAGGGGTCCCAGTCACTGTGCATCTGTTTTCTTTCTTTCTTCGGGGTGAGCCACATCCGGCGATGCTCAGGGCTTTGCACTCAGGAATCACTTCTGGCGGGATTCAGGGATCCATATGAGGTGCCGAGGATCGAAGCCAGGTTGGTTTCTTGCAAGGCAAGTGCCCTCCTAGCTTTACTATTGCTCTGGCCCCCAGCCACATTACACTGAAGTGACTTAATGGCAGCAGGAAGTGACCCCTGACTAGTTCAGGGAGAACCTCACTGCGGTCTAGGGGCTCTTTGAATGGACTCAGCCCTGTGTCTGGGCTGGACACAGAGGGTCTGGGTCTGGGTGGGACCTGATGAAAGGACCGGTGAAGAGCAGAGCGATAGTACAACAGGGATGTTGCTTGCCTTGTACACAGGACCCTTGTGTACCCACCGACCTGAGTCCAATCCCCAGCATCCCACGTGGTCCCCTGTGCACTGCCAGGAGCAATTCCTGAGTGCAGAGCCAGGAGTAATTCCTGAGAATCTCCTTCTCCAGGTGTGGCCCCCAAACGAAACAAAACAAAGACATTAACAATGAAAGATGAATGAATGAGTGGATGGATAGTGGACGGAGACAGCACCCAGATCCCTGGGTGGTTCTGGAGAAAGGAGGGCATGTGGCAACAAGGAACAGCCCTTGTGTCCCCTCTGTCTTCACAGAGCCAGCCTCCAGAGCCTCATCTCAAAGAGTCCTGGTTCTGGCTTCAGTTACACGTGATGCCCTCTGAGCACTTCCCTCTCATCTGCCCTGACGTGTCTGGTCCTATGCTTTCTTCTTTCAGCTTGGCTGGCTGGGAGGCTGGGACCCAGGCCCTGGCCCAGTTCCTCCCACCATGTGTGTCCCTGGATCTGGCCTGGAGACTGGAGCATATGCCAGGCAGACAACGTGCTGCAGGGCACCCGAGAGTCTTTGGGGACTAATCTCCATGCAGCATAGGATATGCCCTTCCCCACACAGAGCATATTCCTGGACTCATTCCATGTCCTGACCTGATCCTAAGCCATGTTCAAACGCTGGGTTCCATTCCCAACGGCCACTCCCCCCACCCCCAACCCAGCCCATCCTGCAGGAGTGGCACTTGTGGACACTGAGCACAACCATACTCTCAAAATAAAGTAGGGGCGAAGGGTGCTTGCTTTGTATGCAGCTGATACCAGTTTGATCCCCAGCAACTTATAAGGTTTCTCAAGCACTGCCAGGGTTGGGGCCGAAGCAATAGTACAGCAGGGAGGGCGTTTGCCTTGCATGCAGCCGACCAGAACTTGATCCCCATATAGTCTCCTGTGCACTGCCAGGAGTAATTCCTGAGGGTAGAGCCAGGAGCATAGCTTGGGGTGACCCAAAACAAGAACAAAAGACAAAAACAAAAACAAGACAGCATCACTGCTATGAGAGATCCCTGAGTGCAGAGCCACTGACTAAGCCCTAAGCACAGCTGATTGTGGCCCCCCCAAAATACAAGCAAGCAAAAACAAACCAATGATACAATAGAAACACATTTAAAAATCATTTTGGGGGGCTGGAGCGATAGCACAGCAGATAGTGTGTTTGTCTTGCACGCGGCTTACCTAAGTTCGATTCCCAGCATCCCATGGGGTCCCCCGAGAACCACCAGGAGTAATTCCTGAGGGCATGAGCCAGGAGCAACCCCTGAGCATCTCCGGGTGTGACCCAAAAAGCAAAATAAATAAATAAATAAATAAATAAATAAAAATTCATTTTGGAACAAGGACCCATAGCAGATGGCCGGTCTGGATGAGGTCTTCACTCACTAAGATGTGCTCCTTCCTGCTTTGCACTGAGAAGGCAGGGCCCTCTCCTCCCAGACAGCTGCTTGTGAGGACACCTTGCTCCAGGCAACCCCGCTGCTTCTCATGGATGCTTCCAAGTCCACCAGCTTGGAATCAGAAGAGTGGACGTTTGTGCTCGTAACAAGTGCCTTGATTCTCTGTGTGTGTGAGTCTTCACAGGCAGAGAAAGCAGGGGAAGGACTCTCAGGCAGAAAGGAATGAGGGGCTGGAGCCACAGTACAGCAGGCAGGGTGTCTGCCTTGCACGCGGCCAACCCAGGTTTGATCCCCGGGATCCCATATGGTCCCCTGAGCACCACCAGGAGTTATTCCTGAACGCAGACAGAGCCAGGAATCACTCCTGAGAAACCCCCAAAAAATGATTTAAAAAAATTAATTTTAAAAAAGAAGAAAGGAGAGAAAAAAAAAAGAGCTAGACTGGCGGCAAGGCTGGTAACTGGGGGTAAAACTCACATAAGCTGCCCAGGCTCCTGCTGGCCCCAGGCCTGGTCCCTTCCTGGGCACGGGCTGGTGCTGGCAGGTCCATTCTCCCAGTCCCAGCACCCCGAACCCCCTGACCCTCTGAGATGTCCTCTCACCTCCATGATGACTCCAAAAGGGTATCCCAGCGCCCGGCGACGCCAGCTGGGGACCTTTGAAGCTGAACTTGTACTCAAATCTTCGATGCGGAGGCCGGCCCCCCTCAGGGCTGTGAGGCATCAGGAGCAGGAGGAGGAGAAGCCCGAGCAAAGGGCTGGGGGCCCCCATAGCCAGCGGCATGGTGAAGGGATCTGGTGTTGGGTCCCAGGCGGCTCGGGAGCAGTATGGCCTGGGAGGGGCTGTGGGTGGAGGGTGGGGAGGAGCTGGGGAGCAGCCAGGAGCTGGCTCTGGGCACTGTCCTCTCCCTCCCTGCCCAGCACACACATCCTGTTCTGCCTTACCCTGGCCCTCACCTCCACGTGTGTGTGTGTGCATGTGTGTGTGCATGTGTGTGTGTGTGCGCGCACTGCAGATTCTGAATCTGAGCGCAGCCTGCTCCCTGTCCCATCCTTCCACCTACAGCAGCGGCTGTGGGGGCTCAGGGATCCCAGGACAGACCCTGATGATCCGCCCCCTCCAGACAAGACTTAGCATCCTGTTTACTTCCTGCACCCCGCAGCCTGCTCTGTCCCCGTCCCCCCCACCCCCCACACCCAGGAAGTGCTTTGCTCTCCAAGTCTCAAACACTCCTGCCTCCAAGCAGCCTGGCTTCCTCCCTGCATCACTCTTCTAAGAGACAGAACAGGAGGCTGGAGCAACGGTTCAGCAGGTAGGCACTTGCCTTGCATATGACTGACATGGGTTCGATCCGTGGCACCCCAAGCCCCATCAGGAGTGCTCCCTGAGCGCAGAGCCAGGAGTAAGCTCTAAGCACAGATGGTATGCTCCCCCGCACACACAGCCATTAGAAAGAAAAAAAACCTGAACAAATCAGTGATGGGTGGATCTTGTGGGCCTTGCAGTCTAATATTTACTAACCAACTGGGAAGAAAGGCAAGTGATTGGGGGATTTTTTCTTTGTTTCGGGGCCACACCCAGTGGTGCCCAGGTGCTTGAGCGGCCATGTGGGGTACCAGGAACTGAACCTGGGACCACCACATGCCAGGCAACTGCCTTACCCCTGTATAATCTCTCTGGCTCCTTCACTGTCCTGTGTAAATTTCCAGCCGGATTAAGTTACTGCAGCTCTACAAGTTAATTGACATCAAGGCCATAAACGGAAACTTTTAGGATGTGCCAAATAAAAAACCAAGTAACTTCCTTTCTTAAGGCTAATCCGGCAGCCACCTCCTGCTCACTGTGGGAAGGTGAGTGCCCCCCACCCCCTCCATCCTTCCAGCTCCTGCCCTGCTGTCCCAGGAAGGCTCCACAGTGACCTCTGCCCTCCAGTGGACACTTCCCAGCGTGCTCTCCGTGACCTTCAGTGCTACTGCCCTTCAGCCCTGGCCCCCGGGGCTGCTTGCTCCTCCCATCTGGGCTGGGAGGCGGGTCCTTGACCTCTGCCTCCCAGGGCCTCAGCTGACCTCCTTCCCTCCCTCTCAGGGCTCAGGCCTGTGCTTGCCCTGCTGGGCCCTGCTGGGCCCCTGGCCCCTGAGTTCCACCTCAGCAGCCTCTCCCCAGCCCGCAGGCTTGAATGAAGGGTCTAACTCTGCTTGGGGAACCGAACACACACCCAGAGCCAGCTCTTTTCAGACCTTCAGCCTCTCTCTTCCGGGGCTCAGGGCGGCCCCTGCATCAGTTCTACAACTGACGCTCTCCAGCCCCAGTCCCCAGACTCTCCCCTTTGCCTTCTCTCCTCTCAGCGACAAGTCACTCTCCTAGTTTCCCCGATTCTCACGGCTCTCTGTAGCCTCCGTCTTGCCGTCTGTGACCTAGGGACGATGTGTCTTTCTCTCTCCGAGCACTGTTGGAGCATTCTGTGAGATAACAGCTCAGCCAAGCGGCCCGGCCCGTCTTCCTCTCCACAGCGCCCAGCAACAGCTCCTGCTGGGCTTAACTCTGCCACCGCCCCCTCCCCCCCGCCTCCCCATTCCAATCTGTCTCCGCTGGGGTCTTGTTTTGGTTTGGGGACCACACCTAGCTGTGCTTAGGACAGCACTCCTGGCAGTGCTGGGGGTCAAACCTAGATCATCTGCGCACAGGGCAAGGGACTTACCGCGGCTCTCTGGCCCCCGCCCCCACCTCTGGTCAGCTGGTGTCTTCCCTTTGCCAGGGATGCCCTTGCTCCCTGCCCGCCCCAGTGTCCAAGGAGCTGCTCTGCCCACCGCCTGCTCGGTCTCACTGGCTTTGGGCTGGCAGGTGGGGATGGTGATGCATGTAAGGGGAGCTCCTGCCTTTGGGCACCCACCTGAGACCTGGGTGGGCTCCGCATCATCTGAGGGCACTTGAGGGTAAGAACCTTTTTTGTCTAAGCATGATGGGCCTGTGGCCTGCACGGAGCAGGAGGCAAGGATGGCGGAAATGGGGAAACCAAGACCAAACCGCTATCGAGTGAGAGGGTGAAGGACAATGGGGGCGTGGGGGCCTGTGCACCACCAGGAGGAGCAAAGGGTCTGCCCCTTCACCCGTCCCCATTGTCATGTTGCCCCGGGGAGCCTGCTGTGACCCCCTGCCAACGGGCACCCTGGTGGCTTCTGCACCAGATCGTGAGAGCTGGTTTCCAGTGGTCCCCACCCCCATTCAGGAGCAGGGAGCGGGGAGCCTCGCCCCTGTGCTCTGGACCCCAGCCGCCCCTCCCCTCTGCCTTCTCAGGGATCTGGCTGTCAGCAGATAATCCTCCGGCATCCTCCGGCACCCTCCTTCCGGGGTTCTCCCTCCTGCTGGAGCGCCACCACCGCACCGCCCCTCCCCGTACCTCCCGCTCCCCAGATCCTAGGATGCCGGCTGCCTTTCTCAAGTTGGTGGGCTTCCCGTGCTGGATCCCCTTCTCTAGGGGGCCCTCTTCATCTGGGGCCCGCCCCCACAATCTCTGGTTTGCCATGGACCAGGAACTACTGGCAAACCCACTTTCTTCTTTTAGGGAGGTGGGTCTCACCTAGTTGTGTCCGGGGCTGCCCCTGCCTCTGTGCTCAGGAACCAGTCCTGGAGGTGCTCAGGGGAGCGTGGTGTTACTGGGTTGACTGCGTGTAAGGCAAGCGCCATGCCCCTGTACTGTCTCTTTCGCCCCCTTAAAACATTTAGCCTTTAGGGCTGGAGACGGTGCGGAGGAGCACCTGACTCAGATTTGTTCCCAGCACCCCATGTGGCCCCCCGAGCCCCCCTACTCCGAGTCCCCTCTCCTCGCCTCGGACTCATTCTCCATCCGTCTTCAGCGTCTCTAGCACCTCCCTCCAGTCTCCGCCTCGCTTCTTAGATGCTAGAGCCATATCCACACCCTACCCCATCCCTGTCCCTCCTGCTCGTCCTTCTAAACTCAGTGCATATGTTGCCTCCTCCAGGAAGTGGTCCGTGATCTACAGCCCAGATCTGTGCTTTCCTCGCATTTGCCAAGTTTGTCACGGTGTGTAAGAACCGTCTTCCCAACCGTGAGCGCCAAGGGGGTTTGCCTCACTGTTGGAACTCCAGACCTGATACACTCCCAGAAATTCCATCCTTTGTGGTTGAACCAACGGTCTGGTTTCAGAGGGCGGAGTTTGATGTGCGCCGAGCAGGAACTGGGGGGAGGCAGGAGGCTGCTGTGTGGGCAGGGTGGGGAGGCGGTGGCTGGGACACAGGGACACACGGCACACTGCAGTCGGCTCCCTGGATGGGCTGCGTGCTTGCCTTGCACACGACTGACCCGGGTTCTGTCCCTCACATTCCATAAGGTTCCCGGAGCACCGGCAGGAGTGACCCCTGAGTTCAGAGGCAGAAATAACTCGCTGGGCGTGGACCCCAAATCTAATCAAGACGACTCCCTGATCCAGTCCTGCTGGCCGGCAGTCAGGGACCCCTAGCTGCTTGCCTCTGAAAAGTGGAGCGTCCCCTCCGCCCGGGGTCCCGGGGAATCTGCCCGAGGGGAGCCCTGGCTGGTCCTCACTGAATCCTCAGCCCCTGGGGGTGACGGCTAAGCTCTGGACACCGTGAGCAGTGACCGAGGCTGGTGCATGGGCCTCCCGCCACCCTCCGGGGCTAGCAGACCCAGGTCCCTCCCGGCGGGGGCCCCAACTCCGATTCCTGTCCTTGGCCCCACCCTCTTGGTGCCGACAGCCTGACCACTGGGTCAGAGAGACGCTGCTGCTGGGATGGCCAGAGCCGGCTGGGCCCCATGGGAGGGGCCTCAAGGGGTGGGCCGGGGTGCGCTCCCCCACGCCCCCAAAGACACAGGACACGCTCGTGCAGCCGACACAAAGCGGCAGCCACACACCTCCCCCCGCCGCCCCCCCTCGCCCCGGCCGTGCTCCCCACCCGCCGTCACAAGGGCAAGCAGAGCCCGGCGGACAGAGACAGGGGCGGACAGACGGCAGGCCGGGCAGGCAGGCCAGGCGGGCAGCGGTGTCCTCAGGGGGCGGTTTATTACGATCCTTCTCACAGGGAGACGGGGCGGGCGGGCAGCACACAGACTCCAAGCCCCTGACAGATGCCTGCCTCGGGCGCATGCAAACAGTGCAACACGGTCAAGCGCAAACACGGGGCGACCGAGGCGACAGGGAGACGGGACACGGACAAGGGCAGCGCGGGGGGTGGGGGGTGGGGGGGTGGTCGGGACGGGGCTCCCCGGGCCTGGCGGGCAGGTCGGGGAAAAATAAGATTCGTACTTCTTGTAAAATGCCCCATGAGCTGGGAACTTTTTCTTTCTCCTTATCTTGAAAAATAATAAAAAATAAACACACGGGGGGGTTGGGGAGGGGGGGAAATCTCAAAAAAGGGGAAAAGGACAAAATTCTAAGAAGGCGAGAGAGAGAGAGATGGGAGGCCAGGGGCAGCCCCCACCCCGGCTCCTCAACCCCCCACCCCCCCGCAGGTCCATGGGCGGAGCTGGGCCTGGCTGAGGTCCAGGGGGCCGCCGGGCTCAGTCCGGGTCCGACCCCGCGAGTGGGGCACCAGGTCCACTCTGCAGTCCGTGGGGTCCGGCCCTGCCCGGCCGCTGCAGGACGGCGCCGCCGCGTCACAGGTGCAGCTCGTGCGTCTTGATGTGCTGCAGCTGCTCGCGCAGCTGCAGGAAGGACGGCCTGGCGGCGGGGTCCAGGTGCCAGCACTTCTTCATGACCTCGTAGACGGCGGTCGCGCAGCCGTCGGGGGCGTCCATCTTGTAGCCCTTCTCCACCCGAGGGACCACGTCCTTCAGGGGCTGCGGGGGGCGGGGGCATGGTCAGCGGGCACGGGCGGGGGCAGCCCCACGCGGACCCGGCCCAGCTCCCGCCCCCGCCCCCGGGGTGCGCCCACCCCGCACTCACAATTCTCGGATAAGGCACTCGCCCGAAGGAGTAAATTTCCCAGAGGAGGATCCCGAAACTCCACACATCGGACTTGGTGGAGAATCTCTGCCGGGCGGATGGGAGAAGTCGGCTCGGGGTCTGGGGGTTGAGGCCCGGCCCCTGGCCGCCCGGGCGGGGAGGGGGCCCACACCCACCTTCTCTCGCAGGGCCTCTGGGGCTGTCCACTTGACGGGCAGCTTGCCCGTGTCCTGGGTGCTGGAAGCCTCCTTGGTGAGGCCGAAGTCGCTGACCTTGGCCACGTTGTCTTCGGACACCAGCACATTGCGGGCCGCCAGGTCCCGGTGGACGAAGTTATTGCTCTCCAGGTACTCCATGGCCTCGCACACGTCCCTGGGTACACGGGCCAGCGGGGCCCTCAGACCTGGCTCCCTGGGGGAGAGTGGCCCCCCACCCCCACCCTGCTCCAGGAGCGTCCTTCGACTCACAGTGAGAACTTGAGGAGACAGTCTCCGCCCAGCACCGACCGTCCCCGAGACCGCAGATAGTCCACCAGACTCCCCTGGGCAGGAGAGACAGACCCCACACCCCCGGCCCCACAGGTCAGACCTGGTCTCCGGCCTGGGGACCCCCCCGCCCACTCAGGGCTGCGTGAGGAGAGGACACCTCATTTCCGTAGTGTCTCGGGGCCACATCTGTGCTTAGGAATCACTCCTGGCGGTGCTCAGGGGACCGCATCGGGTGCCAAGGACTGAACCTGGGTCGGCCGCATGCAAGGTGAGCACCCTACCCGCTGTCCTATCGCTGCGGCCCTGTGTGAGTCCTGGGGCTCACGGGCTGACCGCTGTGCGTGTGTGATCCCCGCATTCACACAAGCCTTGGACAGGACCGCGTCTATGATCCCATGTCCCAGAGGGGAAGGATGAAGAACCGGAACAGAGGCTCCCTGGGCAGGGGGGGATGGGGCCCCTGAGGGCTGGCGAGCCTGCACACCTTGGCCATGTACTCGGTCACGATGTAGAGCCCGCTCTTCTCCTCCACGATCACGCCTAGGAGCTGCACCAGGTTGCTGTGCCGGAGTTGCCTGGAGCAAGGGGGTTGGGGTCACGGTCTGCAGAGCCTTCACTCTCCTCCTCCTCCTCTGGGGCCCCCCACCACCCATTCCAGCTCACGTCATGACTGAGGCTTCGGCCAGGAAAGCCTGGGCGGTGGCATCATTCTTGATGCACTTGACGGCGACCTTGTTCCCCCGGTGGTCTCCCAGCATCACGTCTGGGGGTGGGAGGACAGGGTGAGTGGCTGCCTGGTGCGCCCCCCGCCCCCAGCCCCGGCCTGCCCAGGGCACCCCATCCCGCTCACCTCCGAACTCCCCCTTCCCAATGGTCTGCAGCAGCTTCAGGTCCTTCATGTTCAGCGCCCAGCCACCTGCAGGGAGGGGGGCCAGGGGCCGGCTGAGGCCAGAGCAGAGAGGGCTGGGTGCGCGTCAGGACCCCTGGGAGCTCCAGCGCCTGCGGGTGCTTCTGTTTTGAAGGGGGCCACACCCCGGGGTGCCCAAGGGCTACTCCTGGCGTTGCTCGGGGAAGCGCAGGGCAGAGCGGGGGTGGGGTGGGGGGACACATGCAAGGCAAGCGCCTTGTCCCCTGCGCTCTCTCTGGTCCCAGATCTTTGGAGCCTTGGGTGGGGGCAGTAGTGCCAGCTAGGCGGGATAGGCAAGTGGGTAGCTGGGGGAGGGGGTGGCACTCACTGCGGAAGAACTCATCCTGGGCTGCCACCGTGCCCTCCATGACCTTTGGCTTGATGAGGCGGGTGCAGAGTCCATCTGCGTCTGAGGTGTAGTGCTGGGGAGGGGGCCAGGCACTCAGAGCCAATCCCCGGGGCCACACCAGCAGGGCACATGCACTGCCCGTGTCTGCCCACGAGAGGGCAGCAGAGGCTGGTCCCACGGGGGAAGAGGGGGAGGAGGACTCCCCACTTCCGGCAGGGCAGTAGCTGGGGGGGTGGGGGTGGGGGGGCCTCCCAACTGACAGCTGCCCCAGGCCCTGTGCCCTCTCAGTATGCAGGTGCTGAACAGATGCCAGGCTACCGTTACCACTCTGAGCCCCCAATATCCGGGGCAGAGAGGGCCAGCCCCAGCTCAGTCCGGACACCAGCTTCCTACCCCGGGACCCCCACGGCCAGGCCCACGCTGGGCCAGCAGGGACAAGACAGACGGGAGGGAGGGAGAGTACCTGGGAGGCGGCCAGGTGCGGCCTGGGCAGGGCTGGCCGGGCCCTGTGGGCACACCCAGCAGCCACCGCAGGAGCCTGTGGGGACTCTGACCCGAGCTGGCAGCTCACGAGGGAGGAAATGCTAACAGACACCCGTCGGCCATGTCGGTCGCAGGGCCGAAGGAAGGGAATTCTGAGAGCGCAGAGAAGAGCCTGGTCTCGGCTCCTCTGGTTTATAGCCGTGAGGGCCTCGGGCGGTCCCGCCTCAGTGCCTTCATTTCCTGGCCTATAAAATGGGCCGGCAGCAGCCTCTGTGGGCGGCCCCCGCGGGTCAGAGATCAAGCCTGCAGCGAGGTGCGTGTGCGTGCGTGCGTCTGTCTGTGTGTGTGTCTGTGTGTCTGTGCGTCCCCCTCTCACCTCGACCAGCTGCATGAGGTTCTCGAAGTACACCTCCTCGTCGATGCTCAGCTTGTTGGCGTGGTACATGATGCGGTAATGCTCCACCTTGCCCTCGCAGCTCACGCACAGCGTGTAGTCGCCGGGGTAGTTGGTGCTCTCCCGCACCAGGAACAGCCCCGTCTCGGGCGGGCACAGCAGCCGCTCCGCCTGCTCGCGCGTGATCTTGCCATGGAACCAGCTGGGGACGACGGGGCCGGGGGTCACGGTGGCCGACGGCGTTGGCCCGTGACCTGCCGGCCTCCATGCCGAAGGGCTCGCTTCACCGGTTCGGACACCGACTCAGTGGTCACATCCCCCTGCTACAATGCTCCCAGCCCCTCTGCTTCTGAGACCCCAGTACTGACCCCCCAAGACCCCCCGGCCCCTGCCCCCCCCCGCCTCCCCCTCCGATACTCACGGCATGAGGCTGAGCTTGGTGCCTGCCTTCACGCCCTCCCGCTTCTGCACGTAGTTGGCAGGGATGATGCCCTCACGTCCCACCTTATTCTTGGCTTTGTACCAGTTGGGGTCCTGCGGAAAGGGCAGTATGGACCAGTTCTCAGGACCACCCAGGGCGAGCCCTCGTCGTGGGAGGATACGGGGGGGGGGTCCCTTGGTTACCTTGGTGACGGCCACAATAGTGAGCACGTCCCCCTTGCAGAAGGGCAGGTCCTGCTCGGCCGTGCCATGGAAGTTGTACTTGGCGATGCACTCTGTACCGGACGGCCAGGCGGCCTGCGGGGAAGGCAAGAGGCGCTGGCTGGGCCCTCGCCGGCTGCCCGCACACCCCCGCCTCATGCTCGCTGCTTCCTGACTGACAGGCGTCCAGGAGCTTGGGCACAGTCCTCCCCCACCCCCAGGGGAGACAGCCCCTCTCGAGGGCCTGGATCAACAGTGCAGCCCAGAACTGGGCTCCACCGACGGCCAGGCCTGGGGTGGGGCGTGGCTCCCCTGGGGTCCCCTTTTCTCCTCTGCTTGGCCCCCAGGTACCTGTATCGTCGACATCCTCTCAGAAGGGCTGCTTTCCCTGTGTCACAAGAAGGCCGGCCTGCAACTCGGTACCATGAGAGCTGTGGGAAGAAGGGGCTCAGAGGGGTGCCGGAGGGGACACCCACCCCGAGGTCACACTCCTTCCCTGGGCTAGTGGAGGCCAGAGGCCTGGAGGTGCTGCGGGCCTCAGGATGGCCCTTCGCAGCTCTATCGTCCATAAAAACCTAAAAACGCTGGCTCGGGCCAAGTGTCTGCAGCCACCTGCGGCCTGGGAACCCCACTGCTGGGCACACCCAGATGCCCTCCAGAACCCCCCCCACCACGGTGAGCCCCGGGTTCAGAAGTGCGGGGCAGGAGGGTCACATCACAGAACACTACCCAGCGGGGTGGCAGGGGCCTAAACCACTACCAAGATACGCCACAGCCAGACGGGGCCGATGTCAGGCCCGTGAGCATGTGCCAGAGCCGGATCTGGAGAAAGGCAGAGCACGGACACAGCCAGGGGGCTGGGGGCACGGCTGGAGGCGTGCCCCAAGGAGGGGCACACTCTGGGGGGAAGCTTCCCCTCCTCGGGGCTGACCACCCGCAGACATGGACACAGGAGCAGCCAACACAGTGGGGTCCTCACACAAGCTCCCTCGGCCCTCTGGACTGGGGGGCTGGGCTCCTGTTTCCATGTTGCTTGCTCAGGGCTTACTCCTGGCTCTGTGCTCAGGGATCACTCCTGGCAGTGCTGGGGGACCATATGGGATGCCAGGGATCGAACCCAGGTCTGCCGCACGCAAAGTCCAAGGACTTCTCCTTTGGCCAGAACCTCGGACCTCCCTGGTCAGCAAGTGCTCCGGGGTGTACCAAGTGAGCCAAGACAGCAGAGTGCAGGGGTGGCTTCCTGGAGGAGGGAGCACTAGAGGGGAAGCCCGTGGCAGGCACAGGGCAGACAGGCTCTGCTCTCTGAGGTGCTCAGAGAGGGCTCCGGTCAGTCTGCTGAGGGAGGGGGCTTTCAGCACGTCTGCCTGGCATAAGCCCGCAAGGGGCTAGGGGCATCGAGTGCCAGGAGGAAGAAGGAGCAGCCATGTCCGGGCCTCACTCTGAAGTCAGGCCCTCAAGTTCTCGGGTCTGGGTTCAACGGGCTGAGCACAGGCTCTGCTCGTGCGGGGAGCTGGGACCCCCAGCACCACAGGGAGCCCTGAGCACCGCCAGTAGCACGCCGGAGCACCGTGCCTGGGCGGAGTCCCTGAGCACCACCAGGTGTGGCCCCCAGACAACACACGTCCTTTAGAGGCAGCCAGGCGGCACACTTGGCTGTCAGGCATGTGACCGGGTGAGCGAGTCAAGCCTTGCGAGGTGCCTTCACTGTGCACGGCGGGGAGGCAGCTGCTGAGCCAGCAGGCCGGGCGGAGCTGGGAGAGCAACGCACACACCTGCTCGTCCGCCTCTGCAGCCAGCCCCCCAACTCCTGTGCCTGGAGAGGAGCCTGGCCCTCCCCCCACCCTATATTCACACCACTAAGCCCCCCTGCAAAAAGGGGCGGCCCGGGGCGTGCGCGGTGGGCAGCTGTGGGTTCTCAACCCATTTCACAGACACTGGAGTTGGGACTCATGCCAGACAGCTCGCCTGGAGGTGTTGGGGTCTGGAGGGGGACCGCCCGCCCGGGGTCTGAACCGGGTTAGGGGGCACTGGGTGGGCTGCGCCCCAGGCCTCCTCCGTCCTCCCCGCAGGAGGGCGCGGGGGCTGGGTCCCTTAGTCACCCTCCCGGCTGTCAGTCTGTCGGTTTGCAAACATCCTTGCAGGCCTGCAGCTGCCGCGGCCTCCCCCGGCAACTTGATGATAATAATAAAAATAATAACAGGCCCTGTTTTCTGAGCACGTACTGTGTGCCAGGCCCGATCCCCGGCACGTCACCGCCTCTGGCAACTCCGAGGGAGGCTACCATCAACTCCGAGGGAGCGTCCCCTCTGCCCCCCAAATCTCTCAGAGCCCCCATCTGTAAAATGGGGGGGCTTTGAGAGACTGGGGGGTAGAGAGGACGCTTCAGCGGGCATCCTGCATGACTCGGGGTCATGCCCAGACCCGGGCCCCTAGCTCGGGCACCCCCAGCAGCCCAGGCACCCAGATCTCCAGGGGTGCATGAGGGGCCAAAGGAGGCCCTGGGGCCAGGAGGGCAGGGGCCAGGCCTGAGTTAGGGTGGGTGTGGACAAGCCCCGGTCTGGGGGAGGGCGACACTGTGGCTGCCGCCCCCGGACCGCCTGGCCACCCTCTGCACCACGCAGCCCGGGCCTGGACGCTGAGCCTAGGACCCACGTGCAAGTCACCCAGCCGCCGGGTCCTCTCGCGATGCCCTCGGGGACCACCCTGCGCCAGGCCTGGGGTGCAGCAGTCCTGCAGTCTGGCCAGGCTGGCAGCGGCTGCCCAGTGTCAAGCTGCTGATGTGGACCTGGCCCTGGGAAGGCCACCAGGCCCTCCTGGAAGCCGCTGGCCCTCTGGCCCCTGAGCTCGCCCGACTCCCCACTCACCGCCCTCCCCCTCCTTGACACCCACCCCCCGCCCCATCCCAGAGCCTACATGCTGCCTGCCAGGGGCAGCTGAGAGCCACCACAGGGACATCCCCCCTAACCATGGGGTTGGACTGGCGGTGGGCACGCAGACTCTGCGTCCCCTGGGCAGACCCCTGGAAGGAAGACACACGCACGGCCCTGCAGTCAGGGGCCAGGACACCCAGGGACTCTAACCAGAACAGTCCCAAGAATGGGCTCAGTAAAAAGCACCAACCACATGGAGGCAGAAGTTGCTGGGGGACAGGACGGTGATGGGACCCCAAGTATCAGCCCACCGATAAGAAAGAGCAAAAAGCACCTCCCAGGAGGGAGACCTGGGGGCCGCCTTGTCAACCACGCGGTCAGAGCAAACCTTTCCCATCATGCGGGGAGGGAGCTGAGCCCCACGGGGGTGCAGGGAGCTGGGCAGAGTCCCTGGTGGGGGGCTGGGGTGCTCCGGGGGCATCGAGTAGATGCTCCCGGGGCCGGAGAGCTGTTACAGCGGGAAGGGCGCTCGCCTTGCACGCTGCTGACCCGGGTTCCATCCTCGGCAACCCCTGTGGTTCCCTGAGCACAGAGCCGGGAAGCAGTAAGCCCCGAGCACTGCCAGGTGTGGCCCGAAAGCAAACGAACGAAAGAATGTCCTTGGGCAGGACCTCAACAAACAGCCTGGACTTTTCCTGTTGGGGGGGGATGCTAGGACTCAAACCCTGGTCAATCACGCGTGAGCCCAGAGCCTTCCCCACTGGTGCTCTCTCCCCTGGCCTGGCCTGGCCTGGCCTGGAGGCTTTAAGTCCAGGTCATCCAGCACGTAACAGACACGGCCAGGGACAGCTCGGGATTAAACAGGGTAGTAAAAAAACTAGGATGCAACAACAAGATGCTAATTAGGCGAGGTGGAGGCTGCGGTAACTGTTTCACAATAAGCCTGTGTATTAAATTAGCACATCGGACCCCTTAAACGTACACAACGTTATAGGTCAATTAGACCTCAATAAAGCTGGGGGCGGGGGAAAGACAAGAGATGCCGCCACACGAGTCGAGATCCGGGCTCAGACGCCGGATCACGGGGAAAGAGCTGTAAAAAGCTCGGGAGGCAATTAGGGAAATGAAGCTGTCTAGAAAACATATGGAATTTGTGTTCGTCTTCCCTTTCTTTCTCCTGTTTTTTGGGCCACACCCAGCAGTGCCTTGGATGCTGATCTCTGTGCTGGGGGGTTCGTCCTGGCGATGCTGGGGCCAGGGGCTCACTCCTCGGCCTCCTGCATGGGGAGCCCACCCAGCTCTCTCTGCGGCCAAGTGCCAATTTTCCTAAGTGTGACCGTGGTATTGATTACGTAAGAGACCCTCACTAGGGTAGCTGGGGCGAAGGACGGGACACAAGCCACACGCAGGGGTGCGAGATGGCACGGCGGGTGGGGTGCCTGCCTTGCAGGATCAACCCGAGTTCGCTCTTTATTCCTTCCTTTCATTTTTCTGGGGGCCACACCCAGGGCGAACTCCTTCCTCAGCACTCAGGGATCATCACGCCTGGCAGGGACCAGATGGGCCAAGGACTGAATCCAGGTCAGGAACGTGCAAGGCAAGTGCCTTACGTGTTGTGCTATCTCTCCGGCCCCGTGTGATTGTTGTCGTTGCAGGAAGCCACACCTGGTGATGCCCGGGGCTTATACCAGGCTCTGCTCTCAGGGATCACTCTTGGTGGTGCTCTGGGTACCACAGGTGGTGCCAGGGACTGAACCCAGGTTGGCTGTGTGGAAGGCAAGCACCTTCCCTGCTGTTTGTTCTCTCTGGTCCCCCAACCCAGGTTCTATCCCGGGTCTGACCCCTGGCACCACATGGTCCCCCAAGTTCCACCAGGAGTGATCCCTGAGCACAGAACAAGGAGTATGTTCTGAGCGCTGCGATTAACCAAAAAAATATCCCATCTACACCAACATCCAGGTAGACAGGAGAGGGGGTGCCACAGAGGTGCCACGATGGCACGGCCACTAAGCGCGGTGGGTCTGGGTGAAGGGTACGTGGCTCCTTCTCTGACTCCTGCAGCCATTCGATCGGCTTGAAATACACAAGATAAAAGGCAGCGGGGGGGAAGCAAGGCTCGGGACTCCCCTCGTGTCCACTGACAAGGGACCGAGGAAGTGAACGGCCGTGACCATATAATGTTACAGACTCTGCTTTTTCTTCAAGGGAACGTTCGCGTCGTCCCCGAGCTCAGAGCTGCACAGGCTCACGGGTTCCACGTGAAAGCGAAACCCAAGAGCAGCCGGGCTCTGGGAGGGGAAGTGGGGATGAGTATCAAGTTCAAGGGAAACTTGCTTTTCACTGCAAATTTGTCATTCTGCCCTTCCTTTCTTTTACTATTTGGACAGAAACGACACCCAGCAGGGCAGGGGCGGAGGGCCCAGGGTCACTCCTGGGGGAGCTCAGCGCAGGCTGCTCGCTGGCCCAGTGCTTGGCGCCCCTTGAGGTGCTGGGGGGCCCCCCGGGGTGCTCCGAGGGCCAGGCAGGCAGTGCCAGGGGTCACAGTCAGGGGCTTGCCATTTGGCCCGAAACTTTCCCCCCTTCTGGGAAAGACCCTCCGCCCGCCCTGGCTGTTCCCCTACATACATATGAGATGGTAAATAAGTCACTTTGGGGAAGCCGCCTCCACAGGGAGCCTCTCGGTGGCCCAGCTTCGTCTCCAGCAGCGGGCCCGGGAGCGTGCGGGGGAGAGTCGGGTGAGCGCCCTATCTCCCTGCTCCTTGGGCACCCGGTCACGGAGGGAATGAATGAACAAAGGCGAGGTCAGCCCGCCACGCCGCGCGGAGGGCCCCGAACCGGCGGCGCTATATTTAACCCCGCAGGACAGCAGCTGTGCCCCCACCCCAGGGGCCAGCAGGCAGGGGCTCGGAACGCTGAGGCCTCTACTTTCTGCTCACTTCCTGCCCCAAACTCTGCTCCCGGCAGCCCTCGCGCTGGGGTCCCGGGAACAGGCTGGGCATTGTGCCCAGGCGCTGAGGTCAGAGGCCACAGCCCCGGGCGGGCCTTTCCTGGGAGACCAGGCTGGCAAGTGTGGGGGGTGAGGGAGAAGCAGGAGCCAGACACGCCCGGGCTGCCCTCGCCCTGCCCAGGACCAGCAGTGGACCCCACCGCCAAGCACGTGCTGGGGGCCGGGTAGCCCGAGGGGCTCTGCCCTGCCCCCTCACCAAAACTGGGCTGCTCAGTGGGGCGTGGGAGCCTTCAGAAACTGTTTACACCCAGCTAAAAATACACGCCGAAAAGGGAAGTGCACGAGAGACCTGGGGAACTCGGGCCGTGGCCCCCTGAGACCAGCCTTGCACTGGCCCCAGGTCCAGCTGGTTCCTTCATTCCCCAGCCTCCCTGCTGGCAGCCCCAGGCGAGCTGGGCAGGACGGCAGAGGAGGACGGGGCCTGGAAGTCCAGGAACTCTAACCCCACAGGCCTCACCCTGGGCCTCCTACAAAAATTCCACCCTCTGCTGAGCGCCCAGGGGACCGCTCACGGCCAGTGCCCCAGTGCCCAGGAATCAACAGGCAGGAGAGACCAAGCAGGAGAAACTGGGACGCCCCGAGGAAGGAGGGAAGGGAGGTGGGCGTCATTTGAGGGTCTTGCCACCCACCCCAGGAAGCAGGTGGCAGATGGGACGGGGGGAAGACCTCAAACTGTGGTCTGGAGTGAGCCACAGACCGGAGCGGAGGTGTTGGGTGGAAATCCACTCCACGGAGCCTTTGCCCAAGCCCAGGAGTTCCTGGCAGGTCCAGCAGCGGCTCAGGCAGCCACCAGGGCCTGCCCTCTGCCAGCCGGGCACCTGAGCGGGCGGGGCAGGGCGGGGCGGCCAGCAGCAGCTGGGCTGGCAGGTTCCGCAGTGAGAAACCAGCCCCAGGTTCAGCAAAGGGCACTGGGAAGGCGCTACCACCCACCAGGCTGGCGAGGCAGGGGGGTTCCCCGAGCCTCGGCGCCCCCAGAGAGGCCCAAACCTGGCCGGATGAGGCCAGGATGGATGGAAGGAGCCGTCCCAGCTGGGCTCTGGGTGGTGCTGCCCGGCCCCTGGGGGAGGGGCGTGTCCAGGGCCGGGAAACGCAGGAGCCTAATTACAGCAGCTCCCTGGGTTGTGTGTGTAAGCGTGTGTGTTCTTCTCCGGCCCCCAGCCACGGAGGGACGGGAAATCCCGCCTAGCGGTCTGGGAGCGGTGGGGGCAGGAGCCGGAGCCCGGAGCAGGCGGCGGGCCCCGCCCCCAGGCACGGCTGGCCTCACTCCTGGCCCAGAAAGAGCTTCTAATTACCGCTCAGGAGCCTAATTAACCGCACACACTGGGCAGCGGGGAGCACGGGCCTCCCCGGGCAAGATCCCCCACCCGAGCCCAGGCCCCGGGGTTTTGCATCTCCATTTGCCTACATCGACCTGCAGCTTCTGGGCACCTTCCACCGGGATCCAGCCCTGGGCCCAGACAGGTGTCGGCGTGCTGAGCTGTCTGGAACTCTGGTCCCCCCCCACACACAGCTCATGAGGTCAGGCTAAGCCCCACGATCACACGGGCCTGCCACTCACTTGGGGGAGGACGGGGTGTCCCCACTTGCCCCCGAGCTGCCCAGCCAGCCCGCGCGCCCTGGTCACTTCAGCCTCGGCAGCCCCAGTTGCGGCTGGGGGAGCAGAGCGGAGGCGCCGAGGAGGGTGCCCGGCTCCCAGCGGCAGGGCCGGGATGGGAGCGCACATCAAGTCCAGACTTGATCCGGACAAAACCAGCCTGGGCCCAGCCCTGGGACAGGCCAGTGCCCTGTGCACTGGGACAGCGGCCGGAAAGGGCGGAGGTCAGCCAGGCCTGGCTGACCTCCCGCTTGGGGGGCACAGGTCACACAGCCCAGAGGCCCCTGCGTCCCGGGGACACCCTCGCTTCCACCCTGCGTGGGGCTGTCAGGGCCCTCCCCTCCAGGAAGCCCTCCAGTGGCTCCAACCTACGCGTCCCCAGCCTCGGGGCTCCCGCCATCAGCCTTGCCAGGAAGTCGGAACCACAGTCTCCCCTCTCGGGCTCTTCTCGGAGGCTGGTTGCCTCCGCGGGCCAGCAGCGTGCTCTTGGGGTTCCTTTCTTGTTCTCCCCACATCTGTCTTCCTGCGTGCGGAGGCTCAGCCTGGGTGAGGACAGGCTGGGCAGCCAAGCATCAGATGACACCCAGGTTGTCACCCACCCACAAGGCTTCCAACGGCGCGGGGGGGGGGGTGGGGGGGTGCGGACGCGACACAGCCTCCCTAGCTGCTTCCTTCAGCTCCGGGCTCAGACCACGGAAGCGGGTGGGGGGCTCGGGGGGGAAGCTGCGGTCACAGGCCCAGCCCCGTGAGGCACACACAGCTCGCTCGTGCACCCTGCGAAGCTCCCCGGGCGCAGCGCCTTGAAACCAGGAAGAGAAACTGAGAGACAGAAAGGGCAAGCTGGGCTGAAGGGGGCCCCTCAGATGTCTGGGGGTCCCGCCGAGGGCAAACCACCTCGCTCTCGCCAGCCTCAGTTTCCCCACGGGAGAAAAAGGGGATGGTGGTCCTGGTCGCAGCTTGCCTGGTGCACACTGCATCTAACGAGAAGCCCCCAGGCCCCCTCCGCTCGGAGAAGCGTCTCTCCGCAGCCCGTGGGCCCCGGCCCTCCCGGGAAGCAGGGGAGTGCCCGAGCCAGCCTCACCCTGCGGGCGGCTCCCCTCAGCCGCGGGAGCACACCAGCTCTTCCTCCACCAGCTCTTTATTTTTAGGTCTGAATTTGACTTTAATCATTACTTAGCGGATTCTATTTTCAGCCCTCGGATGAAGGGGCCCCGCAGGAGAGGAGGGCGGGCGGGGGACAGTGCTCCAGGCCTCAGGGCCGGTCCCTACTCACGCGGGGGACCTGGGAAATGCCGGAGCTCCCCCACGCCCCCGAAGCCCCAAGCAGTGCTGTAGCGTGGAGTCCCCGCCCTGTGACTTCACTGCCACCCAGGCAGAGGGACAGACAGGACAGCAGCTGCAGCACCGCTGTCCCCTGCAGGAGAAGGAGTAGCGTGCAGGGTCACGTGCTGCAGGACGGCGGGTCCATGGGCCCCCGGGGAGGGCCCTGCCTATTCGAGTCACCTGGGGCTGCGGAGGGACACGCTGAGATGGGACCCCTGTACGCCAGTGAGCAGAGCAGTGAGCGTGTCAGGTCACACTCAGGCTGGGAGTCCTTCCTGGGAGGAGAAGAGAGACCAAGACCATGTTCCGAGGGACCCCGACTCCTCACGGTGTGTCCCAGCCCAGGAGGACGGAGCTGGCAGGGTCGTGCCTGGTCTGCAACCTGGGTCCTCGCTCCAGTCTCGGTTCCCCAGGGGTGGTCAGGAGCTGCTGCCTCTCCTGGGCAGGTGTGGGTCTCAGGGAAGCGCACCCCTGCCTCCGCTCTCCATCAAGGGGGCTCGGACCCAGAGGCTGACCAGAGGGCCATCTACCTCTCTCTCGTCACGCCCAGGCCTGGGCCAGCCAACCACACAGCGGGCGGTGGGGACACAGGAAGGGGCCTGGACCCTGGGAAGAAGACGTGACAACAGGGCTTCCAGGAGCCCTAGCCTTTGGCAGGCTGGCCTGCAGCTGCCTCCATCAGCAATGCCAGCGGTCAGTGGCCTGCACCTTTGGGGATCAGCCCACACGCCCACTGCCCCAGCCTCCGGGGCAGCAATGTCCCCCCACATCGCCTGCCACAAGCAGAGAGAAACTCCAGCTCCAAGGTGAACTGTCCCCAGATGGACCCCTCCACTCTGGCCTGATGGGCAGTGGTGGGTCTGGAGCCCGTGTCAGGTGAGGTCCAAGTGGCCTGGCCACTGCACCACCGCCTCACCTGCAGACACAAGAGTGACAGATGGGAAATGACCCCCTACACACCGAGGGCGCGGACACTGGGCAGAGCCCTGGAATATTCTGCAGCTCCTGGGGGCTACGGTGCACAGGCTCACACACGGCTTTGCATGGTGCCACTGACACATGAGGCGGAGACAGTGTCAGGGCACACGCAGCCTCAAGTGACAACCACAGCGACGGGGGGAGGGAGGAGAGCTGGGGAGCCGGGGCTCCCGTCTGCTCGCACGAGGCGTGCCCTGCCCCCTTACTCTCCCGCTTCACTCTTTCCAAAGTTAGGGGGTACTAGGTAGGACCTACAACGTTCTCCCAGGGAGCAGGGTCTGGGGCCCGGGGCCGGAAACTGAGTCTGGGCATAGCCTTGCAGCTCCAGGAAGTCGCTGCTCAGACCCCTGGACGCTCCCCCCATCTCCTACCCAGACAAAACCCCTCTGTTCTGCCGGAACCGAGGGTCAGTGCTCCCTGCTCCCTCCAAGGAGGGGGCCTGGTGACACTGGACAGCGCGTCACACTCAGGGCCCTGGGCTCTAGCCCCTGCCAGTCCTGTTCCTGCCCCAGCACTAGTCTTCAGCTGGGTGTGGCTCACCGTCTGGCGGGGGCCGCGCCTCAGAGCTGGGGACCCACCTCTGACCCTACCTCACCCTGAACCTCAGTGTTGAGCAAAGTGAGGTCCTTTCCCAGAGGGCAGGGGATGTCCGCTGGAGGGCCCGAATACACACCTGCCTATGCCGGTCTGAAGCCGGTGTCTTTCCAGGGGCCCCTCAGGCTGGAAGGAAAGTTGGGGCTGCCTGAGAGGCACCCTCCGACCCTGCCAGCAGGCAGGACAGGCAGGGCCGAGGGGTCAATGGCCCCCACGGATGTGCCAGTGACCCACAGGGGCTCTGCTACCCTCCCAGCCTCCAGGTGCCTTCACCTCATTCTGGCTGCTGGGGAACGACAGACACGGGGACCCCCAGGCTGTGGGGCTTGGGACCAGGGGCCCCAATCTCGGGGGCTCCCTGCCCAGGCTGTAAGTTCCCCCATGGCAACAGGACTCTGGGTGTCCCCCTCCCGATCTTCATCACATTCTCAATGGGGCTGCTCCTAACTGGGCCGGAGGAACGGGGGTGTGGGAGCTCCCACAAGGGTCCCCTCCCCAACACACCCGGCACAGCCCTGCCAGGTAGTGGGACAGCTGTTTCAGGCCCAGGGGAGATCTCAGGGCTGGGCTCATGCAGCCTTGAGCCGGGACCCAGGCGGAGTAGGGGGCCGGAAGCCCGACTCATCCTCTGGGGCCCTGAAGGGGAGCACGTGCTCCAAGGCCCCCCTCCACCAGGCTGCTAGAGGGAGGGGTACCCTGGGGGTGGAGGTGCGGGTGAGTCCTCTCCACCCACAGCAGGCCAGCTCTGCGGCACCGAGGACAGGACCAACAGTCTAACTCTGCCAGAGGCCTGGGATGCCACTTCCTTGTTCCAGCTCAGTTCAAGTCCATCTAACTGGGCAGCCGGGGGCCTTGGTGAAGCTCCCATCAGAGGCTGGACACACCCCTCACCGGCACCAGCAGACAGTGGCCGGGAGGGGGGGGGGCGCACAAGACTAGTGCCTGTCACCTCCACCCAGGGCAGAGGCTCTAGCCAGTGTCCCCACCCACGGTTCAGAGGTGCCCTGGCTTGGGCCTGCTGGCCCGGGAGGCCGCAGTGACAAGCTCCAGGGAGTGGCCCGCCCTGGGCGGCTGGCAGTGCTGGGACTGGGGGAAACCGGCAGGGGCCCAAGGAGCCTGCGGGGGTCCTAGGCTGGGAGTGGCAAGCTGCCCACTCCCTAGGGCACTGGCCCACCGCTGCCCCCTCCTCCGGGCAAAGTTGGGGGTCAGGCTGGAGTGGCGCGCGCGGTAGTACACGGCCCCCCACCCCGTGCGCCCTCTCCCAGCCCGGATGACAGGAACTCCCGGGAGAATCAGAACGCGGGTGGGGGACACACACACACACAAGGGGTCCGGGCTGGGGGGGGCGGGTGGACACGACCCCCGCCCCCTGCAGGAGCGGCTGCCAGAGGCGCGGGGCCGCGGCCCGCCGCCCCGGGGGCACGCCGGGACCCCACCTCCCCGGGGCCCGCCAACACTCACCTCTCTCGTGGGCACTGCGGTCCGGGCCACCTCGCCGCGGGCAGCATCAGCGGCCTGCGGGACGGTCCGTGCGGCCGCGGGGGCAGGGGCGGGGCGCGGGGTCCCGGGGGACGGGGGTGGGCCGCGGAGGTCCCGGCGCGGGGCCGCGGCCGGCCGGGCCGGCGAGGGCAGCGCGGGGGGGCGGGGGGCGGGCGCGAGGCGCGAGGAGGAAACAATGTAGCCGGCGCGGCCGCCGCAGAGTTCCGCTTCCCGGCGCCGCCAGCGAGGGTCGCGCGGGGCCCGGGGCGGCCCCGGGCGCGGGATCGGGGCGCCCGCGGGGGAGCCCGCGCCGTCCGCCCCGCGCGCTCGGCGGCCGCGGCTGCAGGCACCGGCTGGCGGGCGCGGCCCCAGCGAGCGCTCCCCGGCGGGCTGCGCGGCAGCGGGAGGCCGCGGCGCGGTCGGGGGCGGCGGCCGCGCTCGGCTGCCCCGGGCTCCGCCGGGAGGAAGCTCGCAGGCCCGGCGAGAGGAAGCGCGGCCCGGATCTCCGCCCGCCGCAGCGCGCCTGCGCGGCGGCGCCCGCCCGCGAGCGCCCCCTGCCGCCGCCCGCGCGCCCCGCAGGGGGGTGTGTCCGCGCCGCGCCGGCCCCCGCCCGCCCGCCCGCCCGCCCGCCCGGCCCGGCCCCGCGGGGGTGCGCGTCCCGCCGGCTGTTCGGGCGAGAGAGGGTCGTTCATTTCCTGCCGCGCGCGCCCCGACCCCGCTCCCGGGCCCCGCATCCCACGCGGCCCCCGGAGTCATTCCTGAGCACGGAGCCAGGAGCGACCCCGGAGCATCGGCCCCCGGAGTCATCCCTGAGCACAGAGCCAGGAGCGACCCCGGAGCGTCGGCTCCCGGAGTCATCCCTGAGCACAGAGCCAGGAGCATCGGCTCCCGGAGTCATTCCTGAGCACAGAGCCAGGGGCAACCCCGGAGCATCGGCCCCCGGAGTCATTCCTGAGCACAGAGCCAGGAGCATCGGCTCCCGGAGTCATTCCTGAGCACAGAGCCAGGAGCATCGGCTCCCGGAGTCATTCCTGAGCACAGAGCCAGGAGCATCGGCTCCCGGAGTCATTCCTGAGCACAGAGCCAGGGGCGACTCCGGAGCGTCGGCCCCCGGAGTCATCCCTGAGCACAGAGCCAGGGGCGACCCCGGAGTGTCGGCCCCCGGAGTCATCCCTGAGCACAGAGCCAGGAGCGACCCTGGAGCATCGGCTCCCGGAGTCATCCCTGAGCACAGAGCCAGGAGCGACCCCGGAGCATCGGCTCCCGGAGTCATTCCTGAGCACAGAGCCAGGAGCAACCCCGGAGCATCGCTGGGTGTGACCCACCCACCCAAAAAAGAACTGACTCCCTAGCTAGACGCTCGCAGACGAATGACTGGTAGTAGTGGAGTGAGTGGTGGGTACTGGTCCCGCCAAAACAGAAAAGAGGGGGGAGGTTTAGAGCGCAAACTTCACAGCCCCGGGACCCCAGGTAGACAGAATAAGTGGGACACGGGCAGGGAGCTTGGTGGCTGTGGAACTGGAAACAGCCGCAGTTGGGGAGACTGGGTTCCACCCCCCCCCCACACACACACACACACACTGGCCCCAGGGACCGGACTGAGCCAGCCCAGGAACACTGCGGCGTTTTCTTGGCCTTTGTTTCTAGCAGGGAAATAATAAGGAAGTTGTCAGCTGTGTGACTCTGGGAAAGTTACTTAACCTCTCTGCACTTTAGTTTCTGCACATGGTAAAACGGAGAAAAAGAACTGCTTCGTAAGGTTTTCAGGCAGGGAAATGTGTGCATACTTTGAAGTGCTTAGTGTGCAGTGGCAAGCCCCTGGTCAGTGGGGCCTCCTTGCTAATGAGCAGCGGAGATATGGTCTGCTCTGAGGTGTAGTACCGTTAATTTAGAGATTAGCGACCCTCTCGCCAGGGGCTGCTTCTCACCGCAGGGCCTGAAGCAGCAGTCAAGGGAGCCTGAGCAGGACGGGAGTGAGAATAAAGGAGCTAAGAGGCATCCCTCCAGGGCTCGATCCTGGCAACCTAGGGCCCCCTTGAGGGGTGGGGGAGAAGAGGCAAATGCAGAGCCGGGCGTAAACCCTCTTCCCAGCACCCCCAGGTGTGGCCCAACCCCACCCCAGCCTGGAGATCTGTTGGACAGACTTCAGGGGGTTTTCCTCTTGGGGAAGTGAGGCAGAACAGCAGAGTCTTGAAATGCAAAATAAAGGAGGAGCTCCAGGGGGAGGGGTGGGTAGCCCAGGGCTCTCTGAAGGGAAGCTGGGAGAAGGGGGCTACAGATTGCAGAGGCCCCCAAAGGTCAGGAGTAGGGGGCATCTCTGTAGGCAGTCCTCCAGTTGACCCTCTGTCCCAATGCATCGCTCACTGGGCCAGCTTCTCAATAGGGGGCCAGAAGGGAGGGAAATAGAGTCACAACCCGGCCCTTGGAGGAGGCATCTAGAAAGTCTCAGAGAGCAGAAATGAAACGGGGAACGGCGTGGATTTCAGGGTTCGAGTCTCAAGTGAAGTCTCAGGGGCAGAGATAGAGATAGGGCATTTGCATTGCACGTGGGGGGCCCTGGTTTGATCCCCACCATCACATACGGTCCCCCGAGCACCGCCGGGGGTGATTCCTGAGCCCAGAGCCAGAAGTAAGCCTCAAGCACTGCTGGCCGTGGCCCCCAAACAAAAACAAAGAAAGTGAACTCTCAGCCGGGTTACTTAACTAGCTGTGCTACTTGGGCCTGGTTACTTAAGGTCTCTGTTTCCTTTGTAGGATCTGGCTTGGAACCCGCGTTCAAGAGAGAGAGAGACTGCTGGTACAGATTTAGCAAATTTGGGGGTGAGGGAGGCAAGGTCTTGCTCCGTTCTGCTGGTTTCCCTTTCTTTTCCCGTGGTCAAGATGAAATGATAACGTGGGGCCCAAAGAAGGGCACCCCTGAGCTGGGAAGGAAGGAAGTGCTTCAGCTGCTCTGCTGATGCTTCTCAAAAAAACCTACAAGTTGACGGCTTGGAAGGTATTTGGGGGGGGGGGGGAAGGGAACTGCTCCTGGTGCTGTAATTCCAGTGTCAGTTTTACCAAGGCCCTTTTTTCTCTAACCCCCAAACACTGACCTTTCCCCTGGGGTGGCCGCAGGTGTGACCTTTGGAGTCAAACAGACTTGCCTTTCGAATCCCAGCTCCACCTCTTCACAGAGGACAGAAACCGATATTTCAGATCTCTCAACTTCCTTGAACCCTGGCCACAGAAGATAAATCAATGACGGGTTCTGCACCCCGCCCCTGGAGCCGCCTTCCCGCGGAGGAGCCCGTTAGTTCCCCTCCTCCTCGTCATCCATCCGTTTGTTCACTCTCTTGATACGTCCATCCTAGCACCTCTGCGGCGCTGGGTGCACGGGACGGCAAGATGATGATTTGTGGCTCCCATTCCAAAGGGCCAGTCAAGAGCCAGGCAGAAGAGAGAGTAACAGGAACCCAGAGGGCCCAGGTGACAAGACCAACGGGGAGAAGAGAGCGGGCATTAGAGGGGGCAGCAGCGATGTTGGGAACCAGACCACAGGACAGCGTAGGGAGCTGGCCTTGTACCCGCCTGACCCAGGTTCGATCCCCAGCAACGCATACGGCCCCTGGGCCTGCTAGGAGTGATCCCTGAGCACAGAGGGATGAGCCCTGAGCATCATGGACGGGGGAGGGGGGTGGTCCCAAACAAAACAAGAGCAGAACAAAAAAGAGGAGATTTTCCTCCTTCCCAGGCTTCCTACTTAAGGATAGATACCCCAAGGGCCAGCTTCCCTGCCCTCTCCTCCTTCCATTCCTTTTGTTTCCTTTTGTTTTGTTTTGTTTTGGGGCCACACCCAGCGACGCGATGCTTGATGCTTGGGGAACCCTATGGGAAGCCAGATTGGACCCGAGTCTGGCACAGGCAAGGCAAACCCTCTACCGTTCCTACCCGCTGTATGATACACTATTGCTCTGCCCCACCCCACCCCCTCTCTTTCTCTTCTCAAATAAAGTTTCTACTGAATTCTATCACCTCCCATCCTCTGCTTTCAGTCCTGAACCTGAGACCTTTGACCACGAAAAAGTCAAATTGGCATTTGAGGGGCTGGAGAGATAGAGATAGCGGGTAGGGCGTTTGTTTGCCTTGCACGTGAATGACCCGGGTTCGATTCCCAGCATCCCATATGGTCCCCTGAGCATCACCAGGAATAACTCCTGAGTGCAGAGCCAGGAGGAATCCCTGTGCATCGCCGGGTGTGACCCAAAAAGCAAAAAGAAAGAAAGGAAGAAAGAAAGAAAGAAAGAAAGAAAGAAAGAAAGAAAGAAAAAGAAACCAGGGCTGGAGAGATAGCACGGCGGGTAAGGCGTTTGCCTTGCATGCGGCCAACCCAGGTTCGATTCCAGCATCCCATATGGTCCCCTGAGCACCGCCAGGAGTAACTCCTGAGTGCAGAGCCAGGAGGAACCCCTGTGCATCGCCAGGTGTGACCCAAAAAGCCAAAAAAAAAATGGCATTTGATAGGGAAAGCCCCCAAGGTTTCCCTGGGGTCCCACCTCCAGGATCTGCTTCAAACCTGGAATCTCCGAAACTTGGAGCTCTGGACAGTCTCAGCGGGCTCGGAGCAGGCCGGAGAGGCTGCACGTGTGCTCTGATGGCGAGAGGCCTGGGTTTGCTTCCTGGCACCGCAGGGTTGCTTGAGCAGCTAGAAGCAACCTGCTAAGCACTGGCCAGGAGTGTCTTCCACTGTCTGACACTGCTGAGGGGGCCCAAACCCACCCGAGTCCCAAAAAGAGAAAAACCTTCATTGGGTGAGAGAGATGGCGTAGTGGGTAAGGCATTTGCTTGCTGTTGCCCCAGGTTCAATGCCTGGCAATTCACTTGGTTGCCGTAAGTATTACCAAGAGTGACCCCTGAGCACTGCAGGGTATAGGCCCCAAACCTAAGAGAGTGAAAGACAGAGAGAGAGAGAGAGAGATGTGGGGGAGGGAAAGGAGAGAAGAGGGGAAGAGGGGAAGAAAGGGGATTTGAGGGGAAAGAGGAGGGAAGAAGAGGGGAGGGGGGAGGGGAAGGGTCCCTCAGAGAAGGGACCTGGGATTTTAGGAGTTGGGAGGAATTTTAAGAGGTTCCCTCTCCCAAACAGGGAGGCTCAAGCCTTGTCCCCAAAAGACAGAGAAAAGTCCAGAGCTCCCCGCGGTTCAATGCTGACCTTGGCCAACTGGGCTGGCAAAACTGAACGGGGTTCTGGGCGCTCAGGAAGCCAGGCGGTAGCACCTTTTCCTAGACTGAAGGCAGGCAGCTCCCGGGGGCTCCCCCTCCCTAATTTCCCCCCCCCCCTTCTCCCACCCCCTTGCTTCTGCTCTCAGATGACAGTTTAGAGAAACTGGTGTGAAATGGTTTGAAACTCCGACGGCCTGGGCGGTCCCCGGGGGCAGAAAACAGGAAGCCAAGATTAAAGGCAGATTTCCAGCAAAGTCCCCTTCTACTTCCTGCCCAGCTTAGCAGGTGCCGCTGGGCCAGTGTGGGCGACTGTGAGCAGAGGTGGGTGGCAGCCTGACCTGGGCCCCCCACCCCCAGCTAGAGCCGGGACCCCCTCCCGGAAGGAGGAGCCTTCTGCAGAAAGAGGTGTTGGCAAGTGCCAGGTGGTCAGGGAGAGTCGCTGGGGTGGCACTGACAGGAAATGGCACCAGGGACACCTAAGCGGACCTTTGAGACCAGGACGAAAGGGCTAGGGCATGGGGGTAAGGCGGTCACACTGACTCAGGCCCTCCCTGGCGTGGGGGCTGAGCCAAGGGTGGAAACACAAGGGGGCACCGAGAAGAAGGAACGCGATGGGGTGGGGGGGGTGGGGGCATAGAGAGAGGACAGGAGTCAATGTGGCTCACCCAGTCCATCCCCAAACCCACGTGGTCCCCTAGCAGCACAGGGGCGACCCTTGAGCACAGAGCTAGGAGTAGCCCCTCCACCAAAAAAGAAAAAAAAAGTAAAGAAAATGGGGGTTTGCTGGGAGACCAGGCCAGTGCTGTGGCTCAGAGCCCTGGAGCAGGGTTTGAAAACAGGGAGCCAGAGCCACGGGGCTGGACCGGGCCTCCATCCTGACCCTTAGGGAACAGGCTCCTGTGGGCCCCTGTCCATCCATCTGCCTCATGCTAGGCCTTTGCAGCGCTTGGGGGTTTCTTTCTTCTTCTTTTTTTTTTTTAGTTTTTGGGTCACACAGGAATTACTCCTGGTTCTGTTGGTTCTGTGCTCAAGAATTACTCCTGGCGGTGCTCAGGGGATCATATGGGATGCCAGGGAGCGAACCCAGGTAGGGCGCATGCAAGGCAAATGCCCTCCCTCTGTGGGGTTTCTGAGCCCTCACCTCCCGCCCAGGGGTTAGCATGGCCAGTCTACTGAAGGGGCATCACTCCTTGAGGCCTCTCCCCTCAGACTGGCTGAGTCCTCCCTCAGCAGGGAGATGTGGGCGAGATTAGCTTCTGACCTTAGCCAGCTCCTCCGGGTCTGGGCGTCTGGGAGGGCCCTCGTGACCTCCACTGGTGCTGACCTGTGTGCACAAACAAGTCCTGGGGGTGGAGGTGGGGCGCCGGCAGATGCTGCCACCTGCCTTGTGTCCCCTCTGGGGCCCAGACACTAGCGCTTACAGAGGTCCGTGTGCAGGGACCTTATGGTACTCACTGATGAGGACAGCTAATGTCTACTGAGCACTGGCAGTACACAAGGATTTTAATTTATTTCTTGGTTTTGAAGTGGTGGGGTGTCTTAGGCCAAACCATGCTCAGGGTTTATCCTGACTCTGCTCAGAGGTCACTCAAGCCGTGCTTGGGGGGCCCCATGAGGTGCCGGGGATGAGACCAGGGCCAGCTGTGTGCGAGGCAACTAACTGCCCTGCACTATCTCTTTGGCCCACCTGTTTTTGTTTTTTTGTTTTGTTTTTTTTTTTTGCTTTTCAGGTCACACCTGGTGATGCTCAGGGGTTACTCCTGGCTCTGCACCCAGGAATCACTCCTGGTGGTGCTCAGGGGACCATATGAGATGCTGGGAACCGAACCCGGGTCGGCCGCGTGCAAGGCAAACGCCCTACCCGCTGTGCTATCACTCCAACCCCCTGGCCCACCTATTTTTAATTATTTTGTGGTTTTTTTTTTTTTTTTTGCTTTGTGGGTCACACCCGGCGATGCACAAGGGTTACTCCTGGCTCTGAACTCAGGACTTACTCCTGGCTATGCTCAGGGGACCCTATGGGATGCTGGGAATCGAACCCAGATTGGCTGAGTGCAAGGCAAACGCCCTACCCGCTGTGTTATCACTCCAGCCCCACCACCTATGTTTTAAAAATAGGTGCTAGGGGTCAAACTCAGGGCCTTGCACATGGTAGGCAGGTGTCTCACCTCTTGAGCCATACCCCTGGCCCCTGCACCAGGATTTTCTTTTTTTCTTGCTTTATTTCATTTTCACCACCACACCCAGCAGCGCTAGAGATGGTTCCCAACATTGTCCACTAGAGTATTCAGGGGACCGGGTAATATTAGAGATTAAACCTGGGCTTTGGCCACTCGTACAAGGATTTTGTTTTATCGGCCTTTGTGGGGAGCGGGACACACATTGCTGTGCTCAGGGCTCAGTCCTGACTCTAGTGCTCAGGGATCACTCCTGTTGGTGCTCCAGTATCAATGCGGTGCTGGGGACTAAACCCTGTTCTGCCGTGCGCGAGCCAAGTGCTTCCCCGGCTGAACTATCTCTCGGCCAGTATTTTAAATATCAGCTTCGAGTCTGCCTTTCGTAACAGCACTTTGTCCCTCGGTGATTTCCTCGGTGATTTGCCCCTTTTCTCTGGTGTTAGCAGTGGGGTCTGGGTGGGGATGCTTTGGCGGTTTCGTAGCTGTTGGTTTTAGTGGTGGTGGTGGCCCAACTGAGAGGCTACTGGGAGCTGGGGGATGCCATCCTGGTGGTCTGCCCTCGGGATCTCCCCCACCATGCCACAGAGGTTCACAGGCTGCTCCCCAGACCTCAGAGGTCACGATGTGGTGGCCCCCTATGGCGGGCAGGGGCAGAGCCCAGCCCAGGGTGGGGGGGTCTCAGTTGCTGCACCTGTCTTGACACCTCCCTGGGGTACACGTCTCTCTCCCCGCAGTCCCGGTCTTTGTGGAATGTTCTAGTTGGACCATAGAGTGGAGGTGAGCTGGGGTGAACACAGACCCCGGAGGGACGCACGGGGATGAGGGTGTAAGAAGGAGCAGCCTCCTCCCTTGGGCCTGGTTCCAGGGTCAACTGGGCCGGTTCTGGTCTGGGGTTGAGGAGTGGCTGGAAGGGCCATGGGAAGGGGTCTGGGCCCAGAAGCAGGGTGGGAAAATCCACAGGCCTCCAGAACCGCCCAAGCCCTGCCTCCCCTCCTCTGAGGAGGGGCCCTGCTATTTGAGGGGCTACTGGACTCACTGTGTCTTTGCTCTGAAAAGGGTCACGCCTTGGCCAGAAGCATGGTCCAGGGTCCATGATAGGGAGCATGCCAAATGGGAGTGAGGTGGGCAGGGCAGTTAGGACAGAGAAGGGACCACTATGACCATGATGGTTGGAAATCATCACTCTGGACAAGAACTGAGTGCTAAAAGGAGGTAAAGGAATATACATGAAAACCTTTAGTACCTGTATTGTAAAACAGTGACTAAAAGGAGAGAGAGAGAGAGAGAGAGAGAGAGAGAGAGAGAGAGAGAGAAGAGAGAAGAGAGAGAGAGAGAGAGAGAGAGAGGAGAGAGGAGAGAGGAGGAGGAGAGAGAAGAGAGAAGAGAGAGAGAGAGAGGGAGAGAGAGAGAGAGGAAGAGGCGTCTGCCAGTGCCATAGAGGCAGACTATGGACAAGTGGTGATGACAGGAGGGAAACTAGGACATTTGTGGTGTGAAATGTGCAGTGGGGAAGGAATGGGTGTTGGAACATTGTTGGATGACTGAAACGCAACCATGAACAACTTTGTCTATCTCGGCGATTCGATTAAAAAATAATAATTTAAAAAAATCATGCCGGGCGCAAGGCAGAGACTGTACACAACACTTGCCTTGCACAAGGCTGACCTGGGTTTGATCCCCAGCACCACACAGGGTCCCTTGAGCTCTGCCAGGAGTAAGCCCTGGGTGCAGAGCCAGGAGTAAGCGCAGAGCATAGCCAGGTGTGGTCCCCAAACAGAACAAAATGATGCCTCCTGAACATACTGGGAATATTTAATGGCCCTTAAGTGTCAAGTGTTTAGGACAGGATCTGGCGCGATGTGTTATTATGTTAGAATTTTATGTGACGTAATACTCTGTCCTCTATTGTCTGTTTTATTATAGCCACGCTACTTATGACGATGATTATGGTTATTAAAATTCAGGTTTCCCATCATTCAAACACAGTCGAGCTCCAGATGTTGGCCTCCAGCGGGGTCAGGAAACTGCACCAGGACAGCCCACACTGGGGCCCGAGAGGGACCCTGAGGGCCAGCAGGAGGGTATGGATGGCCTCGGCTGGATTTGGGAACCCCTGCGGCTTCCTGGGTGCAAAGAGCCGGCCAATTCTGCATCCTGAAGTAGAAGTGGTCTTCTGTAATATCTGTGTTTTGGGCCACTCTTGCCTGTGCTCGGAGCTTATCCCCGGCTCTGCACTCAAGGGTCACACCTAATGGGACTCTGGGGCCCAGCTGTGGTGCTGGGGAAGAATTCAGGGTGGCTGCATGCAAGTCAAGTGCCTTAGCACCTGCACTCCCTCTCGCCAGCCCCCCAATAATGAACGAATGGGGCCTGGACAGATAGCTCAGTGAACTGGAGTGCATGCTTGGGGAGGAGGGGGAGGGCGGAGGGGGAGGCCATGCTCCATCCCTAACACCACATTATCTGCTTCTGCCCCCCAAGCACTGCTAGGAGCAAGTCCCCCACCCCCCACCTGCCTCTGAACTGAGCACTGCCAGGTAGAGCTCCAAAACAAAGTAAATTCGATTTTATGGTTTATAGTAAGGAAATGTTGGATGTGGTGTTTGCCTGTTTTACATATCTGGGGTTGCATTAAAATTTCTTCAGTGAGGGGCAGGAGAGATAGTTCAGGGGTCAAGGTACTTGCTGGTATGTGGCTGACAAGGACTTGGTCCCGGCACCACGTCCCCCCAAGCACTGCCAGGAGTGATCCCCGAGCACAGAACTGGGAGTAAGCCTGGAACACTGCTGGGTATAGCCCCCAAACTCAAAGACAAAACAAGACTAAGTAAGTGACCAACCCTCAGTGTCTGGGCCCAAAGCTCACTTCCCTTCACTCGCAGTGAGACAACCCTGGTTTGATCCCCAGCATCCTCAGTGGTCCCTTATGATGTACTGAGAACCACCAGGAGTGATTCCTGGGCTCGAGCCATAGTACAGCGGGGAGGGCATTTGCACAGCTGACCTGGGTTAGATACCTGGCATCCCATACTGTTCCCCTAGCACTGCCCGGAGTAATTTCTGAGTCAGGAGTAACCCTTGAGCATTGCCGGGTGTGATCCAAAAAGAAAAGAAAAAAAAAAAAGGAGTGATTCCTGACTGCAGAGCCAGGAGTAATCCCTGAGTATCATTGGCTATGGTCCAAAAACAAAAACAAATTAAAAAATCCATCCCCCTAAAAAACCCAACCCCCTCTCAAAAAAACAAAACACAGTGCTTACTGTGCTGGAGAGACAGTACAGGGGGAAGCCGCCTACCTTATTAAGCTGACCAAGGTTCCATCCCCAGCACCACATAGGACGCTCCAGTCCCTCCAGGAGTGATCCCTGAGCACTCTGGCATGGCCCCCAAACAGAAGGAAAAACAGCAAATTCTATTTTCCTCCCTCCCTCCCTTCCCTTTGTGTTGTTGTGATACCCCGAAGTGGCACCTTTGGTTGTGATGCACAGAGGTTGTGAACCACACACTTGTGGTTCTGGGTATCACAGCAGCTGTGTGTGTATGTGCGTGGGGGGGGGAGGGGTTGGGGGGTCGTACTCTGGGCCTCGCACACGCAAGTCTGGCTCTCTGACCCACTTGTTAACTGAGGGGAACATTTTGCCTCGGCCTCTGTTCCCCTCCCCGCTGCTGCCCCCTAAGCTCTCAGCTGTGCCCCCCCACCCCGGAGGTCTGCCCGGGCCTCCCGCTCAGCTCGGCCTGGCAGACTGGAAGCCCCAGCCCGTGCTTCTCCGGTTTCCTAGGCGCTGTCTGGGGCTGAGGGGAGGGGAGCCTGGGAGCCAGGGCGGTGTCGAGGCCCTGGCAGGGGGGAGGGGAGGCTGGCTGGGGCTGCAGGGAGGGCAGCTGAGCGCTGGGGAGCTGCAGCCCAGCTTCTGCAAAACGCATGCAAATCCTCTCGCCCGCCCCGGGTGTGGTATCTGCTCTGAAAGGCTTCTCACCCGGCTGGGGGTGGGGTGGCCCGGGGCCTCCCCCGGCCGGTGGGGGCTCCAGCAAATGCCCCGTGAGTCAGGAGGGGGAGCCACAGCCTTCTTCAGGGGACTCGAGCCAGGAAGCCACTCGGGGCTTCTGGAATGTGGGGGGCAGGGGTTTCTCTGAGGCCAGAGGTGGGCTCGTCTCTCTGTTCCCCGGCTTGTGGCAGGGCAGTAAATGTATGTCGAGTCACTAGGCAGCTGCAAGGCTCCTTCTTGGGGTCTGGAGGCCCCTCCTCCTACGGCCCGGTGCCCGCAGCTCCTCTGCTTGGACCCCTAGCCTCTGGGTCTTCAGCGATGCTCTTCAGCCGGAAGCAGCATCTGCACGCCCAGGTCGTCTGTCTCTGTTTTGCTAAGCCAGCCTGGCTGTGATAATGGTCTTGGGTGCTTTCCCCCAGAGCAGGGATCAAACCCAGGGCCTTGCACCTGCAAGGCAGTTGGGCTAGCACCGAGTCACACCCCCAGCCCTGAGTCTGGAGCTGCCTTTTTTGGGGTTTGTTTGCTTTCTGGACCGATACTTGGAGGTGCTAGGGGAAGCTTGTCGTGCTGGGGCTGGAACCCAAGGCTCTGTATGCAAAGCTTGTACGTAACCCGGTTTCAGAGTCACTTCCCCGGCCTTAAAAGGGACTTTTCTATCCCAAGACTCCGCCTCTGTCTGCGCACCCCGCCCTGCACCCCTGGGCTGACATACCCTCCTGTCCCAGCTCCAGCCTCAGGGTGGTGGCACGGCTGCCTCTGAGGCGGCCACTCTGGCAAGGCAGGTGGACAGGCCAGGCTTGCCGAGTGAAGGTCTGGGTCTGGGTGGCAGGTCCAGGGCTGAGGAGGAGCCCGTTGCCTTTCCGACTGGGTGGGGTGGAAGGGACATGAGTCAGCGATGATGCAGGGGTGTGGTAAGGGCCACTCACTGGGCTCAGGGGACCCTGGCAGCTTTGCCCTGCGGGGCTGGGGCACGAGGCCAGGGGCCACACTCTGTGCAGTGCAGGGGAGGCCAGCCGGTTAGCTCTCTTCGTGGGGCCTCCTCCCCATCGGGGCCTCTTGCTTTGTTTCACTGCTCCTGGGAACACGAAGGCCCAGTGGCTCTGGCTGCAGGCGGGCGGCCCAAGGCCCGGTTCTGGGTGTGACTTAGAACCCAGCCTCAGGCTCCTCAACCCCCAGCCCTATCTCGGAGGCGGAGGACAAGGCCCTGCGTGGGAAGCGCTCGATTCTTGGTGGCGATTAGACAAAGGCCATTGTCTTCCGCTTGCTGTCCGCGGTGAACTGGCCTTGGGGCCTCTGGTCTCTTTGGTCCACGGTTGCAGGCCGAGGAATCCGCAGGGCGAGGGGGACATTGCCCCCTGGCGGCTGGACGGGGTGGCGCTGGGCGCTGGGCGCTAGGGCCGCGGCTGGAAGGCGGGAGCTCCCGGGCTCTGCAGGAGGGGACCCCCCCCAGGACTCAACTTTGCACAGGCTACAGCTGACCCTCCCCCGAGGGACCGGAGAGAGCCGGCAGGAGCGGAGATAAGGTCACTTCCGGCAAGCCTGGCTGTGTGGTCATCCCGAGTCAGAGCAGCAGAAAACAGAACCTTCCAGAACTCTCCCTTAGCTCAGCCTGGGTCTCCAGGTGGCTCTGTAGGGTTTCTCTACAGGGGCACTGGTGGGGGCCGGCCAGGCTGCAGGAGCTCCTGGTCACTGTCACTTGCCTCAGGTGGCTCCAATGTCAGCCTTATCACTGGCATGATTCTTCTTTTTTTCTTTTCTTTCTTTTTGGGCCTCACCTGGCGGTGCTCAGAAATTACTCAATCCTGGCTCAGTGCTCAGAAATTACTTCTGGCAGTGCTCAGGGACCATACGGAGATGTGGGGAATTGAACCTGGGTCGACCGCGTGCAAGGCGTAGTTGTAAGCCCCGTACTATGGCTTGGCCCCCAAACTGCTGACATTTAGCCTGATAAGAGAGCTGGAGGCTGGGAGGTAGCTTAGAGGACTGGGACGCTGCATGATTCCCAGCCCTACACGGGCCGGGATGATAACACCACAGGGAGAGAGTTTGCCTTGCACGTAGTGGACCTGGGCTTGATCCCTACGGTTCCCCGAGCATTGCCAGGAGTGAAGCCTGAGCACAGAGACAGGAGTGACTCCTGATCACTGCCGGGTGTGGCCCCAAAACAACACAGAACAAAGCAGTATACAGTCCCTGGAGCACTGGGGAGAGCAATCCGCAAGTACAGGGTTGGGAGTAACGTCCAAACAGCCCCTGGTGTAGCCCAAGAACAAAAACCAACATAGAGAGTAAGACAGGGTGAGAGGCACTGAAGAGACAGCACAGTGGGCAGGACTCTGGCGCTGTGTGGGACTGACTGGGTTTAATTCCCGGCTCCCCGCATGATTCTTCATCCCCAGAGCTGAAAGTATATGCCATAAGCACTAGGAGTGTGTCCCCACCACCCCCATCCAGTGGGGGCAAGAACGACAGCACCTTTGCAGACATCTGTTATGTACAGCTAGACGAGCATTTGATCTAATTTGATCTTTATCCTTTTAATTAATTAGTTTTCTTTTTTGGGTCACAACTGGCGATGCTCAGGGTTTACTCCTGGCTCTGCACTCAGGAATTACTCCGGGCGGTGGCCAGGGGACCATATGGGATGCTGGGGATCGAACCCGGGTCGGCCGCATGCAAGGCAAATGCCCTACCCGTTGTGCTATCGCTCCAGCCCCTTGTTTTGGTTTTTGGGGACCATACCTGATAATGCTCATGACTTACCCCTAACAGTGCTCGCTTCGGCAGCACATATACTAAAATTGGAACGATGCAGAGAAGATTAGCATGGCCCCTGCGCAAGGATGACACGCAAATTCGTGAAGCGAATTATTATTATTATTATTTGAAGGTGAATATTATTAATTTTGCTTTTTGGGTCACACCTGGCAATGCTCAGAGCTTACTCCTGGCTCTGCACTCAGGAATTATTTCTGGAGATGCTCAGGGAACTATATGGGATGCTGGGGATCGAACCTGGGTCATCTGTGTGCAAGGCAAATGCCCTCCCCACAGAACTATTGTCTGGCCCCTAGATTTATTATTGCTTTTGGTTATTATTGCTAGGGGTGCTCAGGGTTTACTCCTGGCTCTGCACTCAGGGATTGCTCATGGCAGACTCAGGGGGCCATATGGGGTGCCGGTGCCGGGAATGAAATTTGGGTCCGGTGTGTGCAAGGCAGGCATCTTACCTTATATATTATAAGTATGTTTCTCCAGCCTCAATATTTTTTGGGGGGGTCACACCCGGCGATGCACAGGGGCTACTCCTGGCTCTGTGCTCAGGAATTACCCCTGGCGGTGCTCAGGGGACCATATGGGATGCTGGGAATTGAACCCGGGTTGGCCGCGTGCAAGGCAAACGCCCTACCCGCGGTGCTATTGCTCCAGCCCCTGGGGTTTGTTTGTTTTTTTGAGGGGCCATACCCGAGAGTGCTCTAGGGATGGGATCTGGGTCTCCCACATGCAAAGCATGTGCTCTAGCCTTTGGTCATCTTCCAGCCCAGCGTTCATGAATCTGTATGGCAAGGGAGGCCCCTAGAGGGCGAACCAGCCTGAATATCAGCAGAACCACCCAGAAACTGGGCTGCTTCTCCCACTGGGGATGGTTTCAGGGCCCAGGCCCTGGGTCCGAGGTTTTCTTGCCATTGAAGTATGTGGGGGAGAGGGCCCAAGAGATAGCACAGAAGGTAGGGTGCTTGCCTTCTACCAGCCAACCCAGGTTCAATCCTCAGCACTCTGTATGGTCCTATGAGCGCCAGCAGGAGTGGTCCCTGAGCACAGAGTCAGGAGTAACCCCTGAGCACTGCTGTGTCTGGCCCCAAATCCAAAACCAGACAACAGAAAAGTATGTGTGGGAGAGATTTGCATCTTGGCTGCATAGCTCTGGGGAGCCGGTGCGGGAGGGCACAGGCAGGGGGCTGAGGTCTTGGAGGACACCCTGTGGGAGTGGATTGGAAGGGCAGGTAGTGGGGAAGGAGCGCTAAGGGGCAGACTGGGCAGCTGCCTGCCTGACCCTCCCTAGTCCAGGTGCCATACCTGGGCTCAGGGAACTCCCAGGAACTCTGCAGTGATTGGGGGTGGCTCTGGGGCGGGGGGGCTCTGTGCCTCAGTGGGGATGAACTTGCTGCCTTCATGGGGGGCAAAGAAGCTCCACAGAGAGCAACTGCTTGGGGTAGTTTGTGGGTCTCAAACAGAATGTAGGGGAGAGCCGGACTTCGTTCTTCTGAGGGGCTCCCTGGGAAGAGGTGTTTGAGATGGAGAACCCCAGAGAGCCGACTGCTCCCCACTCTGGGCTCTCCATGCACCTGTCATCCTTAGCTGCTCTTATGCCAGGTAAGAGCACAGCTCGGGCCCTAGGAGGTCAGAGATGGTGGCATCGCTAGAGTGGAGATGAGAAGCTGGTGGGCCTGTAGGGTAGTGAGCTCCCTGTCTCTGGGAGTAAGATAACAGCTGACCTCCTGGCAAGGAGCTGGACAGGGACTTTTAACTTCAGGTGAGTCTGAAGACCAGGGAATTACCCAGGGGAGCGGAGAGGAGAGACGGGAGGCCTCTGGCCACCCCAGTGACTTCTCCAGAATTTCTGTGTTTTATTTTTTTTCTTTTTCTTTTTGGGTCACACTTGGTGATGCTCAGGGGTTACTCCTGGCTCTGCACTCAGGAATTACTCCCAGCGGTGCTCAGGGGAACCACATGGGATGCTGGGAATCGAACCCAGGTCGGTTGCATGCAAGGCAAACGCCCTACCCGCTGTGCTATTGCTCCAGTCCCACTTGTTTTGTTTTTGTTTGGGGAACCACACCCAGCAATGCACAGGGCTTGTTCCTGACTCTGCGCTCAGGAATGACTCCTGGTGGTGCTCAGGGGACCATATGGAATGCCGGGGATCCAACTCGGGTCAGTCGTGCGCAAGGCAAGGGCCCTTCCTGCTGTACTATCACTGTGGCCCCTGGACCCTTGAAGTTGCGCTTGCAAAAGCACACTGCCTGCTGGCTTTTCTTTAGGGAGTCTCTGGTCCCTGGGAGTTTGAGCGGCAACTGGAAGCATGTGCTTCTCCACGTGGCCACGAGGGGGCGGGCCAGACTGCAGTCTCATTGCTTCGGTTCCGAGCCGGGGCTAGTAAAGAGCCGATCCTGTCCAGCGCCCCCTACTGCCCACCTGGCAGCTTTGCGGGAGTTCTGGTGGGGGCTTTTGTGGGACGTATTCCATGGTTTGTGGGGCATATTCCATGCTTTGTGGGAGGTACTCCACTCAAAGGTACTCCTGGCGATGCTCTAAGGACCGCGTGGTTCTGGGGATCAAACTGGGGCCAACTGAACGCAAAGCAAGTGGCTTAGCTTCTGTTCCGCCCAAGACTGGCTTCTCAGCCCTGCCAGGCACCTGCTTGCCAGGTAGGCCCGTTTCCCCATTTATCTCATGAGACTTGTTTTGTTTTTGCTTTGGGGTCCCAACTGGCGATTCTCAGGGGTTACTCCTGGTTCTGCACTCAGGGATCACTTCTGCAGTGTTTGGGGGAACTATACGGGATGCTGGAGATCGAACCTCACCTGGCCCCAAGCGCCCTACCCACTATCCTGCCTCTCCAGACCCTCACCAAGAGGCTGTGCATATATTAAGTTCAGCTGGAGTCAGGGGCTTTGTCCCTCTCTCCCTGGGATTGAGATTCTTGCCTCTCACTTGCCAGGCAAAGTTTTTGGGGGGATCTCTGGGCCTCAGTTTTCTCCTATGTAAAATGGGGTAAATAAGGATGTGTGCCTCACAGAATTGTTTTGAGGGTTAAATTCTTTATTTCATTTTTTTTTTCTTTTTGGCTTTTTGGGTCACACCCGGCAGGCGTTACTCCCAGCTCTGCACTCAGGAATGAGTCCTGGAGGTGCTCAGGGGACCATATGGGATGTCAGGGATTGAACCTGAGACAGCCATGTGCAAGGCAAACACCCTACCCACTGTATTTTTTCCTTAAAATTAATTGCTTTTGGGGCTGGAGCAATAGCACAGTGGGTAGGGTGTTTGCCTTGCACGCGGCCGACCCGGGTTCGATTCCCAGCATCCCATATGGTCCCCTGAGCACTGCCAGAGTATTTCCTGAGTGCTTGAGCCAGGAGTAACCCCTGAGCATCGCTGGGTGTGACCCAAAAAGAAAAAAAAATTCATTGCTTTTGTCTGTGCTCAGGGATTACTCCTGGCAGGGCCTGGGGGACCAAACGCAGTGCTGGGCACTTGGACTGGGGTTGGCTGCATGCAAGGCAGTGCCTTCCAACCCAGAATCCATTACTTTTGAAGGGATGGAGTGATAATATGGCGAATAAAATGCTTTTCTTGCATGCTGCAGACCCAGGCTCAATCTCTGGCACCCCATATCGTCCCCTGATCCCTGCCAGGAATGATCCTTGAACGCAGAGCCTGGAGTAAACCCTGAGCACTGCTGGGTGTGGCCCAAAACAAAACAAAATCTATTTCCTTTTGAAATAGGAGCCACACCCAGTGTGCCAGCGCCAGTGGTACAGGGATCTCACACAGACGAGGTGTGCATTCTCGCATGGAGTTAACCCGGGGTTAGATTCTTACTATGGAGTAAGACAAATGAGCCTTAGGTCATTGTCCTCAGGGGGTTGCAGTACAAAAACACACCGAGATGCTGGAGAGAAACACACCCAGGGAACAGGGAGCATTGTAGAAGAGAGCCCCTGCTCCTTTCTTTTCTCCACATCAGGTGGTGCTCAGGGCTCTGAACTCAGGGATCACTCCTGGCAGGGCCCATGGAACCATCTGGGATGCCGGGATCCAACCCTGGTTGGCTGCATTCAAGGCAGGTGCTCCAACTGTTGTCCTACTCATCAGCCCTCAAAATTTAATTGTTTATTTATTTCTAATTATTATTTTATTTATTTATTTATTTGCTTTTTGGGCCACACCTGGCGATGCACAGGGGTTACTCCTGGCTCTGCACTCAGGAGTTACTCCTGGCAGTGCTCAGGGGACCATATGGGATGCTGGGAATCGAACCCGGGATGGCCGCGTGCAAGGCAAACGCCCTGCCCGCTGTGCTATCTCTCCAGCCCCTCTAATTATTATTTTAAATGTCAATACCAATATGAATGTTTCGTACACGCAAGTTGCTTCACCCATATTTCTCGAACTTTCTCAACCCCCAGCCTCCTTCTAGCCTTGTTCACTCCCTGTGGCGCCCCTGCTCCTGCTGGCTGGCTTCCTAGTTCTGTTCTGTAGCCCCCTATTTGTGTGATTGTTGCCTGTGGCCTCTGTGGAATATCTTGGGGGCACAAAGGGGCTCTATGGTTGAGAAACACAGGGCGACACTACACCACACTTACCACCAAATGGTGCCCCCCATTATTCCAAGTCTGGCCCCTCCAGTGCCCTCAGGATCCCCGTTCGGTTGGCTCTATCTCAGGGGTGTTCCTATCGGGTATTGGCTAATCATTTGTTTTGTTTTTTAATATTCCTTATGTGAGTGAGATCATCTGGTGTTTGTCCTTTTTCTTCCTGACTCATTTCACTGACCTTGACTTCCTCCAATACCATCCAATTTGCAGCAAAGAGCAAGAGTCCATCTTTTTTCATAGCTGCCTAGTATTCCACTGTTTATCTACATGCAGATAGACCATGCATGCTTTATCCACTCACCAGCTGTGGGACACTTGGGTTGTTTCCAGATCTTGGCTAGTGTGAATAATGAGGCAGAGAACCTAGGCGTGCCTATAGCTTTTCAGATGAATGTTTTTTATGTCCTTAGGGTAGATTCCCCGGAGTGGAGTTGTTGAGTTGGACGGAAGTTTTATGTGTCAAGTTTCAAGAAGTCTCCACATTGTTTTCCAGAGACGCTGAATCATGCAACAGTCCACCTGTCCCAGTGGATGAGTTGGCCACATCCCTCTCAGTCCTGACCGTTTGTCAACTTTTTGATGTAGACCTTCCTTGCTAGTATGAGACAAGAGCTCATTGTCCTTCTGGTTTGCAATTCTCTGATAATCAGTGATGACGAACATTCTTCTCATGTGCTTGATGGCCACTTGGTGGGAGGATGTTGGACTATACCCGGCAGTGCTCAGGGTTCACTCCTAGCAGACTCAGGGGACTCTATGTGGTGTTGAAGGTTAAACTGGGGTGGGTTATAGACAAGGCAAGCACCTTAACCTTCGTACTATCTCTCTGTCTCCTCCCCAGATTAAAAAATTATTCGGAGAGAGGGGCTGGAGCAATATTACAGCGGAAAGGGCACTTGCTTTGCATGAGACCAATCCCCGCACCCCATATGGTCCCCCAAACACTGCCAGGATTGATCTCTGAGCCCAGAGCCAAAAGTAAGCCTCTGAGCACTGTCGATTTGTGGCCAAAAAAAAAACAATAATTATTTGGGTGGGGGGGACTGGACCTCTCCTAGGCGAGCTGCGGGGTGATCTCTGGCAGTGCTCAGAAGACCATATTCTGGGCCAGTGATCAAACCAGGACTGAGGGATGAAAGGCAATGTACTATCTCTCTAGGGAAAAAATTGGGAGATGGTGGGGCCAAACTCAGGGCTTATTCCTGGCTCTACACTCAGAAATCACTCCTGGCGGTGCTTGGGGGATCACGTGAGCTACCTGGGATGGCATCCGGGTTGGCAATGTGCAAGGCAGATACCCTAATTGCTGTACTATCGCTCCGGTCCTGGCCAAAACTTCTCATTTTTATTGTTGTGGCGATGCTCAGGGGCTCAGGCCTGGCTGGGAATCAAAGTCAGGTCCTCACATAGGCAAGGCGTGAGCTCTCCACATTCCCTGGCACTTTCACTATCACTTTCTAACAAACCTTGTGGGTGAATTTGGTCACATTGCTGGGAATGAAGGTGCACCGTCACCAGCACTGGGCCTCACTGTGCAGCCTGAGACCTGCCTGGGATTCATCCCCAAGGCCCTGTGGGACCTACAAGCAGATGGGTTCCTTGTGGGAAGCCAAGAGCCCTCTCATAGACCCTGGCCATGGTTCCCATGTTAGGAACTGCTTGGGACAGACATTGGTGACAGTCTCCCAGGACTTCCTGATCTCAGCAAATACCTGATCGATAGCCACACATCAGGCTGACAGCTTATCTGGCCTTATCTATAGTAACCTCCAGGATGCATCTACTCCCTAAGACCCTTTGATATACAAATGTAAAGCTCAGGAGGCACCTACTGCCACAAGACCCTTTGATGTGCAAATGTCTACCTTGAATGTTAGGTAAAGCTCTTGCTGCTGACCTTACCGTATATGGTTATATTGCTTCTGCTCCTGACTGAGCTGCCCGGACCCTATAGAAACAGCCTGTATCCCTCAATAAAGCCTGTCCCTTTTTCTCTCTGTTTCTAAACTGTACTCTGTCTCTTGTGTCTCGTGTTCATTCAATTGGTCCCTCCTTGCACCATGGGATCAATCCTCGGGCCACCTCCGCGGGCCGGCCAGAGAGTGGTTACTGGGGCCCCCTGCAGTTCCTGAGGCGGCCCAGCCAAGAAAAGCAGGGGGAGGGGACAGAGGTTTCGTGCCTCTCAGGCACTGGCAGTCTGCGTGCACTCGGGTAAGCGTTGCTCCAAGTGGTCAGATACCTGTGCGTGCGCTGGCCAGGTGCTGCGTGCAGCTGGCTCCGCACGGCAGCCAGGAATGTGCGTGCTAGCAGCCAGGTGTGTGTCCGCAGGTGTGCTGTCATCTCCTGAGCCCTCGGGCCTGGGAGCTGCTACCTCACGTGGCGTGCCTGCAACCCTCCTCCCCTGCCGTGGGAATAGAGAGTCTCTCACGCCTCACAGAGCCTTTCTTGTGTGGCTGTTTAAACTTTATGTTTCAGGTATGCACTCTTTACCTCCACTCCCACCCACGTGCACTTCCCTCCACCAATGCCCCTGGTTTCCCTGCCGCCCCCCACCCCCCACAGCCTGCTCCCTTAGCAGACACTAATTAATTGGCTTTATATTGCTTATTACAAAACATATCTCGTGGGGCCAGAGCAATAGTATGATGGGTAGGCGTTTGCCTTGCACGCAGCTAACCTGGGTTCTATCGCCAGCATCCCATATGGTTCCCACCCCCCCCCCCCCCGCCCCAGTAGTGCCAGGAGTCATTCCTGAGTGCAGAGCCAGGAGGAACCCCTGAGCATCGCTGGATGTGAGCCCAAAAGCAAAAACAAAACACCCCCCAAAAAACAAAACATATCTCGTAATGGTGCCGCTGAAGTTGTGGCCTGAGGATTTACTGATCTAAATTTACTCACACCTAATAGATTTAGGTGTGAGTCAGGCCTTCTGGGCTATTGTTTCCCCTCAATATGCTTAGTGAAACTTTGTTTCTTCTGGGCTGTCAGCTCGGTGGCATCTGGGGGTGTTGCCGCTGGCTTCAGGGGCTCAGGATCAGGACGATCAGGATCAGGACGATCAGCTGCAGGTGTCTCTGCATCTCTGAGATCTCTGAGACAGTCCTGAACCAGCTCTCTGGCGGTGGAGCTGGGTGTGGGTGGGTGGAGCGCTGGGCCTTTGTCAGGGCGGGGACCATATCCCGCCTAGGGTCCAGAGATCCGGGCCAGGTGGCGGCTAGACCTTCATGGGAAAACTCAGTCCAGTCCTAGGGCGGCATTTCTGACGGGGTGGGGCCCGGAGAGGCCTCAGTAGGCGGGTTTGCAGCATCCTTCTGGCCCTGCTCCTAGGCAACGGTCACTGTGAGAACCTGCGTCCTGGACCCGGGGCACCAACCCTGGGACGGAGGGAGCCAAGATCCTGCCCAGGTGTTGAGGGCCTCCCGCGGAGACGGAGCATAGCCGGATGGCTCTGGCCTCAGCTTCCATGCTGGGTCCGGGTGGGGGTGTGCCAGACACGGGCAGTCTCCTCCGATTCTCGCCCCACACACATAGCTGTTAGGTGGGGAAACTGAGGCTCAGGGGAGGTCTGTGGAGTCAGCAGCCACCTGGCGGAAGCTCTCTGAGACCTCGTGGTGTGTGGCCAGGCATAGGGGAGGGCAGTTGTCACCCCCACCACCAAGAACCCCTAGTATGACGGTGGAGACTCTGGGCCAGCCTGGGAAAAACGAAGTATGAGGAGAGAGAGTGAAAGCTGGGAACAGAGGTGTTTCTGCACAAACGGAGCTGAGTGTTGGAAGGACTCGGGGCAGGAGAGCTGAGGTCTCTGTTCCTGGGGGGGGCTCTGAGCCCTGCCTGCTATGTTGGGGTCCTGGCCACGTCTAGGCTCGCTCCTGCTCGCCCCCCTCTCCTAGCGTGGTGCGGGGAACGTGCTGGGACCTGCCGTGTGCTCTCAGCCCCTCACTCACCTCCTCCACACTCAGCAGGCCTGCAGAGCCAGGCCACACACTGTGGACACAGGCAAGTGAGAACAGGGCCCCTTCCTGGCACGAGCCCCAGCCCAGCCCCTGGGGAAGGTCCTGCCTTCCTGGGAGAAGGGGGCAGGGCAGACCAGCAGGTGTAAGGAGGGTACAGGGACTGGGTGGAGCTTGCAGCCAGGATGCCTGACTCCCCGCTGCCTGGGGGGTCTCCAGGCTTCCTCGAGGTGGCCTGGCCCTCTGGGAGGTGTTTCCTTCCGGCTGCTCCTTCTCACGCAACGGGCCGGAAGGGTTGGGGGCCCATTGTTCGCTGGCACGCCAGCATCCCACAGCCCCCCCCACCCCCAGCTTCTGGGAAGGGGGAGCAGTGGAAGGAAGTGGGCTGAGCCCAGACCTGGCCAGACCCCAGTAGGAGGGTGTAGGATCCGGGGAGGCTGCCCCAGTCACACTGTGCTCTGGGTGGGCTCCCCCAGTCCACTCCCATTCCTAGCTGGTGAAAGTGAGCATGAGAGGTGTATGTGTGTGTGTGTGTGTGTGTGGGGAGGGGGGCTGGAGTAATAATACAGCGGGAAGGGCGTCTGCCTTGTACGCGGCTGACCTGGGTTCGATTCCCAGCATCCCATATGGGATTCCCAGCACAGCCAGGCGAAATTCCTGAGAGCATGAGCCAGGAGTAACCCCTGTGCATTGTCGGGTGTGACCCAAAAAGCAAAAAAAAAAAAAAAAAAAAGGAAAGTTGTGTTTGTGTGCAGGTGTAGATGCGGATGTGAGTAGGGGTAAGTGAGCATATGTGAGGTGCTATGTGCAAGGTGCCTCTGTATGTGTGCGTGTGTGTGTGCGCGTGCGTGTGCATGTGTGTTGTGCGTGTGTGTGCCTGTGTGCCTGTGTGCGCGCGCGCGCGTGTGTGTGTGTCCAGCACTGACCAGCTTGCTGGCCCTCTCCACGCTCTCACTAAGCCCCCACCCTCAGCCCGATAGGGCATTCTCACCCCCATAGGGAGCAACAACATGCAGACATGAAGACTTTCGCGGCCGCCCAGGGCAGGCCAGCTGGGATTCAGCCCCGAGGGAGCCCAGTCTGTTCTCCCTGCTTCCCTGCTGGGGATCGCTGCTCTGGGTCAGCAGGTTTGGCCCAGGATGCACCAGGCGCAGCGGAGGTGAAGGGTACGTATCCAGTGTTGCCATGTTCCCTTCTGAAACCGAAAACACCCCCCGAAGTGCAGGGCCCGCAGTGGCCCCAGGGCCAGTGGGTCCCAGTGAAGACCAGGCGCTGCCCCAGCTGCCCAGGCCCTTAGCGAGAGGGGAGCGATGGACACACACTCCTCCTGGATGTGCCCCCCCCACCCCAGGGGATTCGAGAGAGCCTTCCCCCATCTTGCTCCCCTGCTCCTCTGTGAGCCCCTGCCCAGGAGGACCCGGAAGAACAGTTGTGTCAGGGCAGGGGGCTGAGGTGCAGGGCCAGAGAGGGTCACTGAGAGCCCCGGAGTGAGAATTCCAGGGACAGGGACCAACGCAGGAATAAGGAAGACTTTTTTTTTTTCTTTTTGGGTCACACCCAGCGATGCACAGGGGTTATTCCTGGCTCATGGACTCAGGAATTACTTCTGGTAGTGCTCGGGGGACCATATGGGATGCTGGGAATCGAACTCTGGTCGGCTGCGTGCAAGGCAAACGCCCTACCTGCTGTGCTATCTCTCCAGCCCCTAAGGGAGACTCATGGCAATTCCTTCCCTCCCTCCCTGCTCCTTTCTTCCTTCCCTCCCTTCCTCCAACCCTCCCTCCCTCCTTCCTTCCTTCCCTCCTTTGTACTCAGGAATCACTGCTCTTGGGACACAGAGACCAATCCCAGGCTGGCTGTGTGCAAGGCACGTGCTCTGTCTGTTGTGCGGGCTCTCTGGGCCGTGCTCAGCACCTGAGTCACCGTCCCTCTTTCATTGGTCAGGAGGCTCAACCTGGCAATCCAGCGGGGGGCAGAGGAGAATGGCAGCACTGCTGACCCTGAGGGTATACAGGCAGGAGCATGATCAGTGGGGATGGGGTGGGGGTCCTAGGGAACCCCATATCTTGCTCAGGGCTTCTCCAGGGCTCGGTGTGGAGACCCTCAGGGGCCCTTCTCCAAAGGGAGATGACTCCTGACTCACCAATGATCTCTGGTCCACATGGCATGGTTCTAAAAGATAGCACTAGCTGGGACCAGCCACTGAATACCACTGGTGTGACCTAAAACCAACACAACCAGACAAAAATGTTGAAGGTAGGCTGGAGTGGAAGTACAGCAGGGAGGGTATTACTCCTGGTTCTGAACTTACAGATGGTGGAGCTCAGGGCATCATGTGGAGATCTGGAGATCAAACCAGGCTGACCACATGCAAAGTAAGTGCCAAATCCACTGAACTGTCTCTCTACGTGTGGCTGGCCTGGGTTTGAACCTCAGCACCCCTTATGGTCCCCCGAGCACTGTCAGAAGTGATGCCTAAGTGCAGAGCCAGGAGTAAGTCCTGTGCATTGCCGGCTATGGCCCCCGAACACAAAAAAGGAAATAAAATTTTGGGGGTGTGGGGCCTTGAGTGTGTGAGGGCCTGAACTTGATCCCGGCACTATGGAAGAAAAGATAAAGAAAGAGGAAAGAAAAGGAAAGAAGCCAGAACAGCAAGAAAGGAGAGAAGTCAAAAGCAGTGTTAGGGGTCAGAGCAATAGTACAGAGGGGATGGCACTTCCCTTTCATGTGTCCAATCCAAGTTCAATCGCTGGAATCCCATGTGGTCCCCAAGCATTGCCAGGACTGATTTTTTTTTTTTTTTTGCTTTTTTTGGGTCACACCCACCCGGCGTTGCTCAGGGGTTACTCCTGGCTCATGAACTCAGGAATTACTCCTGGCGGTGCTCGGGGGACCATATGGGATGCTGGGAATCGAACCTGGGTTGGCCGTGTTGGCTGTGTGCAAGGCAAACGCCCTACCCGCTGTGCTATCGCTCCGGCCCCCAGGAGTGATTTCTGAGTACAGAGCCATGAGTAATTACCCCTGAGTAATCACCGGGGCTATTCAAAAACCAACGGGGTTGGGGAAAGCAATTTTTAAACTGAGCCCTTCCCCATGAATTGCATCTCCACATGCATGACCCTCCCGGCTCTGGCTCTTGCCCACAGACTTAGGGGAAACTGGCAGAACAGCTCAGGCGTGAGCCCGCTTGGGCACATGCAAGGCAAGTGCTTTACCCCCTGTACTATCTCTCCTGGAGATATCGCGGGAGCAATAGCACAGTGGGTAGGGCGTTTGCCTTGCATGCGGCCAACCCGGGTTCGATTCCTCCGTCCCTCTTGGAGAGCCTGGCAAGCTTTCGAGAGTACCTCGCCCACATGACAAAGCCTGGCAAGCTCCCCATGGCGTATTCGATATGCCAAAAACAGTAACAACAAGTCTCACAATGGAGATGTTACTGGTGCCCACTCGAGCAAATCGATGAACAATGGGAGGACAGTGCTACAGTGCTACGATCTCTCCACCCTCAGATTTGTGGTGAAGACTCCGAGGTGGCTGAAGCAGGGGTCTAAGCTCGGAGATGGCACCTGCCCATGGTTTGCACCCTGTAACGGAATCCAGGGCCCTCCCTTCCAGCCCCACATGCTCCACGCTCCCTCTGCTCTATCTGAGTCCTCCGAACAGTGCTAGGGGGCTCCAGGGCTGCCCTCAGCGGTACATGGACGATTACATCGTGCCTGGAGTGGAACCCGGGGCTCCAGCAGGCATGTGCTCCAGCCCTTTGCGTCATCTTTCAGGCCTTCCACACAATTCACCCTGTCTTTGGTTTTGGGGGCATGCTGGTGGTGACAAGCGCTTAGTCCTGGCTCTGCATTCACACTCCTGGAGGGGCTTGGGGGACCATATGAGATGCTGGGGATCAAACCCGGCTTGGCCTGGTGCAAGGCAAGTGCCCCACTAATTGGACTATCGTTCCGCGTATTTTGGTGGAGTTCTTTTGTTTGTTTTGTTTTTTGGTTCACTCACACAGAGATGCTCAGGGACTATTCCTGGCGCCGCACTCAGGAATCACTCCCGGCAGAGCTCAGGAGACCGTATGGAGTGCAGGTGAGTGGCGTGCAAGGTCAGTATTTTGCCTACTGTGCACTCACTCTGACCTTTGTTCTTTGTTTTGTTTTTGGGATCTGGGCCACACCCAGAAGTACTCAGGATTTACTCCTGGCTCTGTGCTCAGGGATCACTCCAGCTGAGACTTGGAGGACTAGATACGATGCCAGGGACCAAATCTGGGTTGACTGCAGAAGGCAAGCGCCCTACCCACTATATGAGCTCTCCGTTTTCCTGCAAAAGGTTTTTCTTTTGACATCACACTCAGTGGGTTACTCGGGGTTTACTCCTGCCTCTGCACTCAGAAATCTGCTCTGGCACTGCTCAGGGATGCTGGGGATCAAATCTGAGTCGGCCACGTGCAGGGCAATCGCCCTCCCCACTGTACTATCTATCGCTCTGGCCTCAAGGTCCCTCTCTCTCAGAAAGAAACCATGAGGCCCAGTCCTGGCCAACACCCCCCTCCCCCAGTTAGTTGTAGAAAAAACTGTTGTGTCCCCGTCTGCCTCCAGCCTGTCAAGTGGGGGCCAAAGTCTCTGCGTCCAATTCCTCCTCACCTGGCTCTGGCCAGAGGGAGTCCTGAGCCAGCCCAAGTGAGTTAAAGATTGGCCAGGTGTGCGTGAGAAGACCAGGCCAACTCCTGACCACAGCAAACCTGATGGGGCAGTGACCGCGGGGTGACCTGGGCCTGGCCGATTGACAGAGGGTGACCATGTCTGCCTGTCACTTCTACAGAGCCTCAGTGCGTACCCCTGGGGTGCATCAAATCCTGCTCCTTACTGTCGCGGAGGGCTAAACCAGATCCTCCTCAGACTGGGGCTCCTCACCTGAGATCATGACTCCTCCCTCAGACTGGACCATGTCTCCCTCCTCAGCCAGGGTCATGCTTCCTGACACACCCAGGGTTAGCTGTGTCCCCCTTCTCAGAGAGGACTCATCTTGCCCTGGGTCAGGCCCTTCCTTTCAGTTAGGGCTGTGTCTCCTTGATCCTGTCCAGGTTCATGTCTACCCCATCTCAGGTTCACAGGCAGGACTTGGTCTTCCCCAGATGGAGCTTCCTTAGGGCCCCAAATGGGCCTCCTGTGACTGACAAGCCAAGTTTTCTCTCAGATAGCCTTCCTGGTTTTGGGCTGGGTCTGAGGAGGAATAGACACAGAAAGCAAGGCAACTCCCTCTGCACTCCAGGGATTTAGCACAGACTCCAGCTGATGTTTTTTCTTTCTGTTTGTTTGTTTGGGGGCCACATCTATTAATGTTCAGGACTTACTCCTGGCCCTGTGCTCAGGAATCACTCCTGGTGGTGCTTGGGGGACCATATGGGATGCTGGAGGTCAAACCATGTTGCAAAGCAAGCACCTTCCCCACTGCCCTATCGTTCTAGTCCCTAGTTTTTATTCTTATTTGGGGGGGGGGTCACACCTGGGGTTACTCCTGGCTCTGCATTCAGGAATTTCTCCTGGTGGTGCTCAGGGGACCATATGGGATACTGGAGGTCAAACCCAGGTAAGCTGCATGCAAGGCAAACACCCTACTCCTGTACTATTGCTCTGGCCCCTGGTTTTTATTCTTAAATGTCCATCCCTACCGCCAAAGTCAAAGCAAGCCAATATTCTGGAAACAATCAGAATATTGATTATTCTGATTGTTTCCCAAAATATCAGAGCAATTATGCCTCTAAACACTTTGTTTTTGCTTTTTTGTTTTGTTTTGTTTTGTTTTAGGACCACACCAAGTAAGGCTCAGGGCTTACTCCTAGCTCTGGGCTCAGGGGTTACTTTTGGCAGGGCTCAGGAGACCATGTGGGGTTCCAGGGATTGAACCTGGGTCTTCTGTGTGCAAGGCAAATGTCGAATCTGCTGTACTATCTCTCCAGCCCCCATAAACTTTCAGTTTTGATTAATAAAGATTTTTTTTTTTTGGCCACACCTGGCAGTGGTCAGGGTTTACTCCTGGCTCTGTGCTCAGGATCACTCCTGGAGGGGCTTGGGAGCTGGAGATCAAAGTAGGGTTGATTGAGCTCCTGCCCACTCTCTCGGCCCCTGAAGTCTGTCATTTACATTAGGGTTCATTCTGTTACACTTTCTGCCGTTTAAATGTATAACGTGTACATATAAAATTATAATGACATGTGTCTCCATATAATCACATTATCATACCGACTAATTTCAGCACCCTAAAACTCCGCTTTGCTCCATCTGTTCCTCCCGCCTCCCACACCCGCCCGCTGAACTTCTGGCAGCCACTGATCTTTTTACTGCCTCAGAGCTTGCCTTTTCCAGGGTGTCATATATTTGGAATCGCAAAGTACACAACCTTCGCAGATTGCCTTCTTCTCTTTAGAGCAAGCATTGGAAGTCCTGACACATCCTTTCGGGGCTTTTTCATAGCTCATTTCTTTTTATTCCATTCAATATTTTATTGCATTACTTGCCTTTTCTTCAAAAAAAAATTCTGGTAAAATAACAAAATTTGCCATCCTAAGCCTGTTAAGGGTATAATCCAGTGGCCTGATGTACATGCATAAAGTTGGGCAACAATCAACACCATCCACTTCTAGAACTTTTTTACGATCCCAAACAGAAACTCTCTGTAGCGATCTGGGTTTGATCCCCGGTACCCCAGATGGTTCCCTGAGCACTGCCAGGAGTGATCCTTGAGCACCTCCTGGTGTGGCCCCCGAATCAAAACCAAACAAAGCAGAAACTTTGTGCTCATTAAACAACTCCCCCTTCTTGAAAAGCCTCTATTCCACTCCCCCCGGACTACTTTTTGGGTCACACCTGGTGGTGCTCAGGGCTTACTCCTGGCTCTGCACTCAGTGATCGCTCCTAGCAGGGTCAGGGAACCATATGTGATGCCAGGGATTAAAACCGGGTCGCTGTGTGCAAGGCAAATGCTCTATCCTTTGTACTATCGCTCTGGTCCAATTACACTTTCTCTGTACATCTGCCCACGGTGACCCATGTTTGGTGGCATTTCCACAGAAACGTTATACATAATAGTTTCCATTTCTCCACATCTTGGCCCATATCATATTGCTTTCCTTTTTTTTCCTAAATTTTAGTTTTCGGGTCACACCCAACGGTGCTTAGATCTGACTCCTGATTCTGCGCTCAGGTATCACTCCTGTCGGGCTCGGGGGACCATATGCGAAGCCGGGGATTGAGTCTGGTTCAACTGGATGGTAAACAAGGTGACTTCTTTACCTGGCTGTGCTATCTCTGAGGCCCCAAGAGAAGCCCCACCTTAGAGGGTAGGGCTTCAGGGGTAACTAGCACGATTATTATGGGGAAAGCTTTATGCTAAGCAAAGGAGGCAGAAGCCAGCGGTTAAAGGCATTTATTTATTGTTTAATTGCATTTATAATTGCATTTATGTGAGATGTCCAGAGCAGACAGATCTCTCAAGGCAGAAAAGTAGCGCCAAGCAGTTGGGGGTCGGAGAGGCAGGTTTGAGGGACTGGGGTCAGAGTGTTAGCGGGTGTGGACTTTCTCTGTGGGTCTCGAGCTGGTCCTACAGTTGATTGTGAGGCAGCAGAACGCTGAGGACAAACGAGCCATTCAGTGTGGCACGCTTTAGGGCTGTGCACGGTGTGGTGTGTGAATCACATCTCAGTAAAGCGGCTATTAAAGAGAAGAGGCAGAACCAAGGACTGAGGCCCACGGGGAACCCCACGACCCCTTCTGCCTGGCCTGCGGAAGCCCGTCACTTAATGGAGAAGCGGAGCCGGGCCTGGACGTGATGGCAGTGTGGGAGCTTCATGGTCAGCCCGTAGGTGGGGGTCATGTCCACCTTCACACCTGGGGCCACGCTGAACTCCAGCCGCTGCAGCAGGGTGCCCAGGAAGAGGAAGATCTCCCACTTGGCCAGCACCTCCCCTATGCACCGGCGCTTGCCCATGCCGAAGAGCATCACTTTCTCGCTGGTGTTCTTGTTGATGGCGGTGCCCTCCTCAGTGAGGAACCGCTCTGGCCGGAACTCGAATGGGTCGCCCCACAGCTTCCTGCAAGGGGAGATAGAACCTGGGTTTTTTTTTTTTTCTTTTTGGGTCACACCCGGCGATGCACAGGGGTTACTCCTGGTTCTGCACTCAGAAATTACTCCTGGCGACGCTCAGGGGGACCATATGGGATGCTGGGAATCGAACCCGGATTGGCCATGTGCATGGCAAACGCCCTACCCGCTGTGCTATCGCTCCAGCCCCAGGACCTGGGATTTCTGGGTCTGGGCTGGAAAGGCTCTAGGAACTTCTGAACAGACTTGGGTTGCAAACACAAATGTTAGATTGGATGGAGAGTGTGGGGAGGGGTCTCGCTGAATTTGATTCTTTTTTCCCCCCAAAGTTCTCTAAAATGGGCAGTCCTGAAATAAGCATAATCTATTTTATTTACTTATTTTGGCCACACCTGGTGATGCTCATTCAAGAGTCATTCCCCGCAGGCTCTGGGAACCATGTGGGTGCACTAGGAATCGAACCTGGGTTGACTGCGTGCAAAACAAGCTCCCTACCTGTAGTACTATCTCTCTCACCCCAATAAACATATTTTAATGTTAAACTATTATATTTTCGTTTTGTGATTACACTGGGCGGTACTCAGGGACTACTCCCAGTTCTGTGCTTGGGGTTGCCTCTACGTGGTGCTCAGGGGACCATGTAAGAATTGGGATCAAACCCGAGCTTTCTGCATGCAAAGTGTGTGCTGAGTCTACTGAGCTGTCTCTCTGGCCCTTAGTTCTATATTTGTTAATCTGTTTATTTGTTTGCTTGGGGCCCACACTTAGCAGTGCTCAGGGGTTAATTCTGGCTCTGTGCTCAGGGGTCATTCCTTGCAGTGCTCAAGGGATGCAGGATTGCAATAGGGTTGGCCAGATGCAGGGCAAGTGCCTTAACCCCTGTACTATCTTTCGACCCAGCACGCTAATTCTTAGGATTGAGAAACACGGACCTAAATTTTGTTATTTGGAGTAAGCTATGAAGCAACCAAGGCTCCATTCCTTTGTTGAAGTCAGTTTTGAGAGGACAGATGCTTCCTTGACTGCTAAACTTCACACATGTCCATCGGCAAAAGGGCACTTACTGGTCATGGTTGACTTGCCACTGGTTTACAAAAACACAGCGTTCCTTAGGGATGTAGAATCCATTCAGTGTTGTGTCCTTTGTTGTGCTGAGGAAGGAAGAGACGTGTGTCAGCTCAGGACTGGAAAACCGGGCCCAACTCTGAGAGATTCTTTGATTCTTTTTTCTTTTTATTTTCTTTCTTTCTTTCTTTTTATTTATTTATTTATTTGGTATTGGGCTTTACCCAGCAGTGCTCAGTGCTTACTCCTGGCTCTGTTTTCAGAGATCACTCCTGGCAGTGCTCTGGGTGCTATTTAGGGTGCTGGGGATCAAGCCAGGGTAGGCCATGTGCAAGGCAAACGCCCTCCCCACTGTACTATACCTCTAGGCCCACCCTGGAATATTCTTGCTTCGAACAAGTTTCCTTCCAGGAGTTTATTTACCACCATCTCTGGACCCCACCCCGGGAAAGGAATGTGAGGAGCTGGGAAGGAGTCAAATGATTCTTTCCTTTTCTCTGTTCTTATTCTGCAACTTCTACAAGTGTTTATAGACTTCGGTGTATGGTCAGCTGTGCAGTTGGCCATTCTCCAGAGCCCCAGCAGCTCTTGGGTGACTCTGGGAAGTCCAGCTCAGCTGCAGAGTCAGGCCTCTTACTCCAGGAAGTACTAGACCTACATGTGAGCAGAAGCCAACACTCACTAACTCTCTTATTGTTTTGTATTTTGGGGACACCTAGCACAGGGCTCAGGGCTTACTCCTGGTTCTGCACTCAGGATTCTTTTCCTGGCAGGGTCTGAGTCCATTTGAAGCACTGGGGATTGAATGTAGGCGGGCTGCATGCAAGGCAAGTCACCTACATGCTGTACTATGGCTCCTGTCCAGCTCAATAACTCTTTTTTTTTGCTTTTTGCTTTTTGGGTCACACCCAGCGATGCACAGGGGTCACTCCTGGTTCTGCACTCAGAAATTACTCCTGGCGATGCTCAGGGGACCATATGGGATGCTGGGAATCGAACCCGGGTTGGCCGTGTGCAAGGCAAACGCCCTACCCTCTGTGCTATCATTCCAGCCTACTCAATAACTCTCTTGACCTTGTTAAAGCTCAGAAACAGAATCAAGGACAAACAAATGATCTAAGCCCTGTGAGATCCCACACCAGGAAGCCATGCCACTGGGATGATTCCTGAAAGGCTTCTCAGGATGGGAAGTTGGCATTGGTGTTGCCTTTAGGAGAGGGCAGGATGCACAGAGTTGAGTAGAGTTTCAGGAAAAAGGTCCAACATGAGGAAAATTGGAACCTGACTGGCCTATGCTGGTGTGGGATTGCGTGGAGAGAATGTGAGCGAAAGTGACGGGGAACTCAGGTCAGGAGGGTAAATTTTCTTCTGAGAGTTGGGGAGTTGGAATGTATTTGCACTTGACAGGGCTTGGCTGGAGGCCAAGAGAGTGTGAGAAACCAGAGGTGATGAATAGGAAGGATGTCTGGTAAGGTCTAGTCGCTGGGAAGTGGGGAGGAGGAAGCCTGGAGCATTCACTGTGGGTGTGAGGACGGGGAGGCCTCACCTGTGGGGGATGGTGAAGGGGACGAAGGAGGAGTGTCGGAAGGTCTCCAGGATGAAGGCCTCCAGGTAGGGCAGCTGGGGTCTGTCCGAGAGCCGGGGCTGTCGCGCTCTTCCAATCACCGTGTCTGCAGGCCAGAGAGGACAGACAGGCCTGGGCTGCTGCCCCGACTGCTTCGTAGCTTCTTTGTCCCCCATTGCACTAGATCTGACTCTTCATGGTACCTTGGCTCTGTACTCAGAATCACTCCTGTGGTGCTCAAGGGGACCATATGGGGTGCTGGGATTGGAACCCGGGTCAAGGAAAGTGTCCTGCACCCTGTGCCATCTGGTCCCTCAGATCTGTTGGTGTTCTGAGATCCACTCACCACCCTTTCCACACCCAGCATCTTTAGGGCCAATGTGGGCACCGTTACACGTCCTGGACTTGCATATTACAAATCTGCACTGAACGAATGATCTGGTGCTTCCTGGTCCTCTCTGCCAGAGCATGGGGGACACCACATACGTACCCAGCTCCTCCTGGATCTTCCTCTGTGTCCTGGGATTTGTCACAAGGTACATAATGCTCCAGGTGATGGCTGTCGTGACTGTATCAAACCCTGAACAAGGGATGAGGTGAGGAAGCAAGACAGGAGTCAGCCTGCCCTTGGAGAGGGGCCCCCACTCTATGTCTTTCTCGGTCCCTCTTCCTCCTCGTCTCACCCCCAGCCCCCTGAGTTTCCTGAGGGTGGATACTGGCTTTTCCCCACCCCAAGCTGGAGTCGCTGATTTCATAACTAGCTGCTGGAACTACAGTGGCCTCGAGAAAACCTTGGCTGCTCAGACAGGGCAGCTGAGCCCCAGTGGAGGAGAGGCGTTTGGGAGGGTTTCTGCTGGGAGCTGCTGGTACAGCCTGGGCTTAAAGCTGCCCCTGGCCCATCTCCTGGGGCCTCTGGAGAGCTATGGTGATGGGGAGCAGAGGAACCCGGCGCTGGTTCCTACCTGCCCCAAAGATGTCATTGACGAGGTTGACGATCTTCTCCTGGGGGATGAGGCTGCCGTCGACCTTGGAGCCCTTCTCACTGTGCTTGAACAGAGCACCTGTGATGTCCTGGACGCTGTCCTGAAAAGGCACATGGTTAGGGGTCCCCGGCCCTTCCAAGCCAAAGATAACACCTTACTTACCCCATCCCATCTGGCCTCCAGGAAGTGAACTGGGTTCCTGGGGGGGGGGGGGGGGGTTGGGAGGGCTGGTGGCAACTCGGAGCAGGACTTAAAGTGTCTTCTCACGCCCGGGTCCCCAACCTTCCTCCCAATACCCCCAGGGCTCCAGTTGCAAAGGAGGAAGTTGCTGGGAACACGGGGAAGCAAAGCGACATCTGAGCTAAGGATTAGTCTCTGCTGGGGTTCAGGTTCCTGCCTCTCATCCTTAACAACAGCATCTCTTTTCTTTGGAAGTTTCCACCGAGGCCCCAGTGCCAACCTGATCTTTCTGGGGTTTTGAGCAGCCTGAGAGGGAAACTAGAGAATGGGGAAGCTGAGGCTCAAGAGGACAAGTGAGACTCCAGCTGGTTTGCAGCGACTCAGAGACTGCCCCGACTGTGCAGCCACGAAGGGCACCCTGGAGGGGGTGGGAAGGCCTGGCCCCGAGGGTTGGGGGTGTCAAGGGCTCCCTCCCCACCTGCTGCCCATGAGCCTCACCTTGTCAAAGTCCCGGTAGTGATCCTGGACTGTTCTCTGCAGGAACCGGAGGAATCTCTGGTTGAAATCCTTGAACCTCTGCAGCGGGGGGTTGGGCAGGTACTGGAGGATGGGGAAGAAGTCCACGGGGTTCCCAGATGAGGCGGTCTCCACAAACTCGTGGCTGTTCATCACAATGCTGAGCATCTCTTCGCTGCTCTGGGGGAAGTGCCGACCAAAACACATGGCGCCGATGACATTGGCCACGGACTTCACCACCGTGCTGTAGGGGTCAAAGCCCCCATTCTCGGCCATCAGCTGCTGAAACCTGCCCACAAGCACCTCAGCCTCCTTGCTCACGTGCTCCTCCAGGTAGCAGGAGGCTGAGGATGTCGGGTCCGAGGCGATTGAGAAGGTGTTCAGGGCATTCTGGGCCAGGCGCCGGCGGGCGGCCCACACTGGGCCCGAGTCTGGGTTGAAGGTCATACTCTGGCCATCAGTGACCAGGGTGAAGGTGTAGAGGTCGGGCCGGCCTTTGAAGTCATCTCCCTGCCGCACCAGGGCCTGCCGGATGGTGTCCAGGCCGCTGAGCACCACCACCGGGATGCTGCCGATGCGGATCTCCAGCACGTCCCCGTAACGCTGGCTCAGCTTCGACAGAACCAGGTGCGGGTTCTTCCCCAGCATCAGCATGTGGCCCAGCAGGGGCAAGCCCCAGGGCCCTGGGGGGGTCTTCAGGCCCTTGGGGGCACGAGGCTTCCAGGTTCTGACTGCCCAGAACACCAGGCAGAAGATGGCAGAGACCAAGAGCACCTCCATGGCCGACAGGGGAGGGAACTGAGGCAGCGCCATTGGGATGGGCTGCCGAGGAAGAGGAGGAGGAGCGGGCTGGAGCCATGTGCACGTGCATCCCTTCACCCCACAGTCCATAACCCCAGCACACACTCTGCACTTGGCTCGGAGCGAGGCTCCGGAAAGATCGGGCGACATGCCCCGTGAGTCCCAGACACTCAGCTTGAAAGCTTCGCAGGCTCTTAGGGCTAGAGAAGAACCTGGAAATTTCCAGCTGGGGTATCTGAGATCCCCACCACCTCAGTTTCCATCCCAAGGCTGGAGTGGAGGCAAGTGGCAGCTGCCAACTAGAAAAGTGTGCCCGCAACAGGGTGTACCCCCATTGTGTGTGCCCCTGATACTTCCCCATCTTCCCCAGGGCAGGGCAGGGAGACTGCTTCCCCCAGCTACATCAGGGGCAAGAAAATGGCACCAGAAAATGGCCAAGAAGAAGGGTTGATGCAAACAGCACCCATTGTCCTTCACTCTGGCTGATCTGATTTGTTTGTTTTGTTGTGGGGTCACACTCTGAAGTGTTCAGGGGCAACTCCCAGCACTGTGCTCAGGGGATCATGAGTCAGGGGAGCTCAACCTGGGACTCCCCCATGCAAAGCACAAGGTTCAGTCCTTGCAATTAGTCCCTTGACGTTCTGGATCAAGACCATCAAGTGCACTTTCTCCCTGACCCCTGAGACAGGTTGGGCATCAGCCCCTTCTCTCACCATTCCAACCCTAGGAAGTTCTTCAGAGAGGGTCTACTCCGAGCTGCTCCTGTAAACGTTATTTCTGGGGGTAGAGGCACACCCAGTGGTGCTCAGGGCTTACTCCTGGCTCCATGCTCACGATTCACCCCTGGTGGGGCTCGGGGGACTGTGTTGCCAGGGCAAGCGCCGCACCTGCCTTTCTCTAGGGCCCAAGTTTCTCTTTTGAAAGTGCTGAGGGGGAGCCCTGGGCTATGACTCTGGTCAGCACACACGACTCTCATGTGTGAAGCCGTGGGTGGGCTTTACTGCAGCTCCCCAGTCAAACAGCAAATATAATAGTACATTTAATGGGGAGACTGAGGTCTGCCGCAGAGCAGCAAGGCCTAGAACCCAGGTCTTCTCTCTCTCACCTGGGTCCCCTCATCCCTCCACCTCCCCTGGTGCTCAGAGGGCAGTGGGAACCCCGGGACCTGGGGGACGGGCCCAAGAGAAATACCTGTAGAGCAGTGCAGGAGCTCAGCAGGGCATGGGGGCTGGCACGGAGCTCCTGCCCCAGGACCAGGGGGCCTTTTATAAACACTGCCCCTATCAGATTGGTCCCGCTGGACTGGCCATGTGTGCTTGGCTTTGGGCCAGGATCCCTCAGCTCCACCCACCCCCCTGGATGAGGGCAGCTCTTGGGGAAAGGCAATGTGTCTCGGGAAGGAATGCCCAGTTCTGGCAGAGAGTTAGGTTTAGGGGCTTCCAAGGGGGGAGAAAAGGGGCTGGGTGTGAAAGTGAGCCTCTGAGCTCATGTAGCCTTCTGCCCCTGGGCCCTGAGGGGTCACTTGGCTGTCCTGACGCAGAGGGCAGCACAAGTCCCTTCCGAACGCAACTGTGGAGCCCCATCAAAGGCCCTGTAAGCCCCAACAGGCACATTCCAGCTGCCCCCATGTTTCTCCCTGAGGCCTCAGTGACAGTCTCACCCTGTTCACCTTGCTCCCTTCGGGTGAGAAGTTTGAGAGGGAACGAAGGAGATGGAGAGATCGTACATAGGTTAGGGTTCTTGTCTTACATGTGGCTGACCTGGGTTTGATTCCCTGGCTCCCCGTATGATTCCCCAAGGCCTGTCAGGAATGATCCCTGAGCACAGAGCCAGGAGTAAGCCCTGGTCACCCCAAACAAACAAACCAAAAAGAACAAAAGAAAAATAAGTGAATGAAGAAAATTCATTCTTTGTTTTTGGGCTGTGCTTGTAGGGGCCTACTTCTGTCTTGGTGCTTGGGGGGTCACTCCCGGAAGTGTCCAAGGCACCATGTTCTAACCAGGGTTCAAACCTGGGTCTCGGGGCTAGGGCAATAGCTCAGCAGGTAGGACATTTGCCTTGCATACAGCAGACTCAGGTTTGACTCCCAGCATCCCGTATAGTCCCCCGAGCACCACCAGGAGTAATTTCTGAGTTCATGAGCCAGGAGTAACCCCTGTGCATCACCAGATATGACCCAAAAAGCAAAAAACAAAAAAACAAAACAAGACAAAAAAAACCACTCGGTTCTCCTACACGCTAGCCTTTGTACTTCCTCCCGCCCTCAGATGATCCACTGTTGATTTAGTTGTTGGTTGCTCTTATGCTTTACTGACTTGAACACTTCAACAAAGTCAATATCAGAACATTTAGCGCTGCAGGTAGAGCGTTTGCCTGGCATCTGGCTGACCCGGGTTTGATCCCGGGCATCCCATCGGATCTCCTGAGCTCCGCCAGGAGTAATTCCTGAGTGCAAAGCCAGTGATCTGCCCCTCGCTTAGGGAAGGAAGGACATACATCTTGAAAAGTCAAGGGAGAGGAATCCCAGGAGATTCAGACTTTTTTGTTGTGGGGCGGGGGAGGGGGGCAGGGGGAGAGGCACACCTGGAAATGCTCAGAAATCACTCCTGGCGGTGCTCAAGGGACCATATGGGATGCCGGGGATTGAACCCGGGTCGGCTGTGTGCACAGCAAGCGTACTATCTCTCCAGTCCCAAAGAGACACAGATTTTGAGTGCCCTTCCAACAAGAGGAGGACGGTGTCCCTCAGCACCAGTGCAGAGGACTGGGTGCAGTGAGGGAGACGTGTCTGTTTATTTCTCACATGCTCTGATGCATTTTCCACTTATGGCACTTACGGGCTGGTATCACTCTACGAGCTTTATAAAGTATCAACGAAATCCAATCTCAGTAATCCCATGGGCTACAGATTAAAAAATTTTACTCTCATCTTACAGCAGGGCCAAGAGAAGTTATATAACGTGGTAGAGCTGTGACAGAATTCTGAGAACACAGTGCTCTGACCACTCCCCCCTCCCCGCCTCCCCCGTGGCCTGACACATACCCAGAGACCCAAGGAACATCTGTGAACAGACCGAGACAGGGGACTGCAGCAGGCAGGCTGCATAGCTGAAGTTAGTGCCCACCAGGCTGGACATGCTGAAGGTTGGGGACTTAAATTGCATCAGGGGCTCCCAATTGAGGGGAGGGGACACCAGCTGTCATGGGCCATAGGATGAACCTTGTAGAAATGAGCAGGGGGCCAGGCAAGGGGTCAGCCAGAGTCCAGCAGCTCTGTTGGGAATTGAACACTGTACCTGGCAACAGATCTCTCTCTGTCTCTCTGTCTCTGTCTCTGTCTCTGTCTCTCTCTCTTTCTCTCTCTCTCTCTCACACACACACACACACACACACACACACACTGAGAAGTTAAAGCAGCACCAGCTGTAGTATTTGGTTCCTCTTCCAGTGCCCCCTTCCCACTTGCCTGATGGTTGCAAGAGGCAGGAGACTCGGGATGCAAAACTAGAACCTGCCTCTTCCTCTCCCATGCTGTGGTGTTTGGGCGGGGGGGTCTCAGAGGCCAGTGGAGGTCAAATGCCAACTCTGTTTTGGCTTGGAATAGGTTTTTCAATTCCTGAAAGTGAGAGAGACGTCAGATCAGCCTGGGAGCATGCACGGAGGCCAGAACTGGAAGGTGAAGAAGTCCCAGGGCAGGCAGAGAAGAAAGGAAAAGCTGTTTTCTGTCTGGGTTCAGCCCATGCAACAGGAAATCGTCAAGGGATAAAGAGCTCAGTGGCTTCGAGCAATTGTTTTGTAAGCCGGAGGTGAGAGTTCAGTCCCTGGTGACACCACATGCTCCCACTTCATCTCCTCCTCCTCCTCCTCCTCCTCCTCCTCCTCCTCCTCCTCCTCCTCCTCCTCCTTATGCGCCTTCTCTTCCTCCTTGTTTTGAGGTCACACTCAATTGTGCTCATGACTTATTCCTGGCTCTGTGCTCAGGGATCACTCTAAATGGTGCTCAGGGATCACTCTAAATGGTGCTCAGTTGACATCTGTGGTATTAGGGATCAAGCCAGCGTTAGCTGCGTGCTAAGCAAGTCCCTTAACCCCTTATTATATCTCTGGCTCCAGGATTTTTTTTTTTGCTTTTTGGGGTCACATGCGGCGATGCACAGGGGTTACTCCCGGCTCTTCTCTCAGGAATTACTCCTGGCGGTGCTAGGGAATCATATGGAATGCTGGGAATTGAACCCGGGTCGGCTGCGTGCAAGGCAAACACCCTACCCGCTGTGCTATCGCTCCAGTCCCTGGCTCCAGGATTTTAATTTTTTTCACAGCAGTTTTAGATTTACAGGAAAACTCAGTGGGAACACAGGAAACTCCCACATTCCTCCTTCTCATTCACTTCTCCTTTGTCCTATTATTAAAACATTGCATTAGAGTGATACATTCTACCACAACGAATGTTGAGAGACAAGCATTGTTCAATCACTAATAATTCAAGTCTATAGTTGACATGAAGATGAACTCTTTGAGGGGACAGCGGGATAGTACAGAAAGTCGAGTTCTTGCCTTGCACGCAGCTGACCTGGTGTCAAAACCCCGTATCCTATATGGTCCTCTGAGCCCACTAGGAATGATCCCTGAGCACAGAGCCAGTGTTAGTAAGTCCTGAACACTGCCGGGTATGACTCAAAATCAAAACACAAAAACGAAATCAAACAAATATAAGTTGAACTCTCTGAGCAGGCAGTTCGATAGCTTCCACCATATCCCCATCCACACACATGCTTTCTTTTAGCCTTTTTTAAATTTTTGGTCACTCCCAGTGGTACTTCAGTTGTTACTCCTGGCTTGGTGCTCAAGGGTTACTCTAAGTGGTAATGGGAGACTGTGTGGTGTCAAAGATCAAGCTTGGGTCTCCTGCATGCGAAACATGTGCTCCAGACCTTTGAGCCAGCTCCCTGGCCCTCCCCCACTTTTCCTTTTATCATGGTAAATATCAAATGTAAAGTTTATCATTTCAGGGGCTGGAGCAATAATTCAGTTGGTAGAGCACTTGCCTTGCGTGCAGCCGATCTGGGTTCAATCCCCTGGCACCATACATATTAATATCAAAATCTGCCAGGAGTGATTCCCCGAGCGCAGAGCCAGGATTAAGCCCTGAGCAACCACCAGAGGTAGGGACCCACCCCAAAATTGCCATCTCAAATGTAAATGAATCTGGTGTCTGTTTTTTCTTCATGAGCTTCATCTTCAGGCTTGAGGGTGGTTATATTTCCTCCTTTTTTTTTTATGGATGGTGCTTCACCATAATAAGAACACACCATGCTTTATTTTTTAAATTTATTTATTTATTTATTTATTGCTTTTTGGGTCACACCCAGCGAGGCACAGGAGTTACTCCTGGTTCATGCACTCAGGAATTACTCCTGGTGATGCTCAGGGGACCATATGGGATGCTGGGAATTGAACCTAGGTCGGCTGCATGCAAGGCAAACTCCCTACCCGCTGTGCTATCGCTCCAGCCCCACCATGCTTTATTTAGCCACTCATCTGTTGACTAACATCGGTCTTGCTTTCTGTCCTGGTTATGGTGAGCCCTGATGTGGATTTTCCTGTGATGTGGGTTTTCCTGCACGACTTTAAGTGGTATCTCTGCTATGCAGGAGACAGAAGTGGAATAACAGCTTACCTGGATGCACCCCATGTATCACAGGTGGATCCCACCAAAATATCCTCCAAAGTAGTTGGTCCATTTTTACTCACACTCGCAGCAGATAAGAGTTCCAACTGTTGCTCAAACTCACCAATTAAATTATTTTCTATTTGTGTCATTTCAGCCATTTAGGTATGTGCCCACTACTTCACTTTTCTGTTTGCTTTTTGGGTCACACCTGGTAGTGCACAGGGCTTACTCCTGTGTGCTCAGGGATCACTCCTGGTGGGGTTACGGGGACCATACGGGGTGCTGAGGATCGAACCCAGTTTGGCCACAAGCAAGTTGAGCATGCTACCTGCTCTACAATCGTTCTGGCTCCTACTTCATTTTTAATTAACTTATCTGTGTCTTTATTTGTTTTGGGGGCCATATCCAACTGTGCTCAGGGCTTACTACTAGTTCCATACACAGGGATCATTTAAACAGTCCTGGGGGACTAAGTACTTTGCAGTACCAGGGTTTGTTTATTTATTTATTTAGAAAAATTTTTATTAGTGAAACACTATGAGGTACAGTTGTAGATTTACAATTTTTTGTGCTTGGGTTTCAATAATACAATGATCAAACACCCATCCCTCCACCAGTGCCCATTTTCCACCACCACGGGTCCCAGTATCCCTCCCACCCCCCACACCCCATCCCACCCTGCATCTGTGGCAGGGCATTCCCTTTTGTTCTCTCTCTCCTTTTGGGTGTTGTGGTTTGCGAAAGAGGCATTGAGTGGCAATCGTGTTTGGTCTATAGTCTACTTTCAGCATGCTTCTCCCATCCTGTTGGGAGGATCTTCCCAACACCCTTTATTTGGTGCTCCTTTCTCTATCTGAGCTCCCTTTTCCCTTAGAATGTGTGGCTGGCCTCCAAGCCATGGAGCAAAACTCCTGTGCAGTACCAGGGTTTAAAGCAAGGTCAATGGCATGCAAACCAAGTACTATCTCTCGGACCTTACTTCAGTTTTTAAAAATCCCTTAACCTTCCCCCATTGACTTCAGGATAAAACACCAAACTCCTGGGGTCAAAGCAATAGTACAGTGAGTAGGCATTTGCCTTGCAAGCAACCATCTGGGTTTGATCCTCAGCATCCCATATGGTCCCCTGAGCACCGTCAGGAGTAATTCCCGGGTGCAGAGCCAGGAATAACCCCTGAGCATCAATGGGTGTGACCCCAAAAACAAACAAACAAACAAACAAAAACCCAAACCAACAGCAAAACAAAAAACAAACCAAATCCCCCACCAAACTCCTTTGCTCACCACCCAGAGTACATCTTGCTCACCTCTCTGTCCTGTTGCCTCCATGCCCGCCCTTGTCCCTAATTCCATCATTCCTCTCGATACTGACCCCTTTGCTGGGAACTTGAGTTTGCTCATCCTAAAACTGTGCATATGATAAACGTTCTGGCCCCCTCACCATACTGACCAGGACTGAGCCCTGGGACCCTATTCTGTCCCCTCCCTCCCAACAGTGTCCACCCTGCTCTCTCCTCTTTGGGTCCTGAGCTCCTGTTGAGTCTTACTCAGCTTTTCTTCACTCCTCTACGACCCTGCATTGGCACCCAGTGTTCACTGAGAAAGGATTTATAAAAACTTCATCCCTCAAATGGGGATCTGCCACAGAGCGTTAAAGACTCACAGGAGGCAGTTAGACTTCAAGCCCTGAGCAGAATAACGTTTCCTATGTGCTTTTTCTCTTCTCTCCACTTATCCTTTCAGACTGAGAGAGATATTTGGTGCCTCAGGTTCTGGCAGGGAAACTTTTTCTCAGTTCCTGTTTGGAGTTAGTCCTGAGCGGAGCCAATATGGCCCCAAGCCATGAATTAAAAGAAAATAAATAAAATATAACTTAGAAAAAAAATGTTAAGCCCCAGCCCAGAGCGACAGTATAGCAGGCAGGGCATTTGCCTTACATGTAGCTAATCCAAGTTCAATCCCAGGCATCCCATTTGGTCCCCTGAGCACCATCAGGAGTGATCCCTGAGCACAGAGTCAAGAGTTAGCCCCAAAAAGCAACAAAATTGGGATGCCAGAGAGTACAGAAGCTCCCCAGCACCCCATATGGTCACCTGAGCCTGCCAGGAGTGATCCCTGAACACAGAGCCAGGAGTAAGCCCCGAGCCCTGCCAGGTATGGCCTCCATCAATAATAATAATAATAATAGCAATGTTTAAAATTTAATTCCCCCTCCTTCTTCCCATTTTCTGTTGTTAATATTATTGTGATGGTGGGGGGCTGAAGGTAGTGTGCTGCTCATTGTTCGGGGGCTACACCCAGTGGTGCTCAGGGCCTCTCCTGCAGAGCTAGGGATTGAACCCCAGTTGCATGCTAAACATGTGCCCAGCCCATTGAGCTCTCTCCTGCTCCAGTTACAGTTTCAGTGGTGGTGCCTGCCGGGAGGTCGCTCATCAGGTCTAGAGCTCACACACTCGTCTTGGGGCGTGCACTCCCTTAGGTGTGGTGCCTGCACACACTTGTCAGAGGTTGCACTTCTTGGCCTTGGGGCTCACGCACATATTTTATTGCAGTGCTCACGAGGACTCTCTGTGTTTGTGGTGCAGCTGGAAATTGCTTGTGGCAGCATAAATGACAGGCATGAAGGCTGAAGAGCAGAGCTGTGGTCACTGAGCTCTGCATGTGGGGCCCCCCAGATCTGAGGTTGTTATCGTGGCGGGGTGGGGAGGGAGTAGTTATTGGACTGACCCTGATGGTGCTCAGGGGCTACTCCTAGCTCTGTGCTCAAAAGTGACCCCTGCTGATGGTGCTCAGGGAGGGGGAACTTGTGTGGTGCTGGGGAGTGTAAACAAGGTTGGTCGTGGGCAAGGCAAGGGCCTCGACTCCTGTACTGTCTCTCCCGCCTCAGGGATTGGAGTTTGTGACCATCCTCTTGCAAAGAAGGTATTCCAAGCTCGTGTGCTGTTCCTTCAAGAGCAGAGAAAACTTTGCTGAACTGATGTGTTCACAAGAAGACATGCTAGCCTATACAAACAATACAAACAGAACTGTGAAGGTTCAGCTTTGGGTATTTTCTGCTTTTGGGGGAGTTATAAGTAATATAATAACTTATAACTTATTACTGATTGGATTCCAAGGGATGTCAAGAGACCACGTGGCCGCCCACCTACCAGATGGTCAGACTTCTTTGTCAAGATCATGAACAATCGGTTTGAGGCCCTCCATGTTCCCGGAGCGAAGAGATGCCATTGGGCTACACTAGCACGCGACAGGGACAAATGGAGACATTACTGGCGCCCGCTCGAGCAAATCGACGACTAACGGGAAGTTAAGTGATTAAGTGATAAGTGGGGGAGTTATAGAAATTGAAAGCAATTCTTTTGGCTTGTTTGGGGGTGGGAATACCTGGCAGTGTTTAGTCCCTGCTTCTGGCTCTGTGCTTAGGGTTCACTCCTGGCAGAGATTGAGGGACTATATGTGGCACCAGGGACTGTACCAGGCCAGCTGTGTGTAAGGCAAGGGCCCTACCCACTGTGCTATCTCTCTGGATCCACAAGCTATCATTGTTACAATTATCAGTATCTATTCAATATTTATTCAGATTTATTCAGTATCTATTATGTACGTATCTATTATCTCAACAAGACAGTGAGGGCTTCTCTTCCTGGCTGGTCCTGTGGTACTATACTGGACTTCGGTGGATTCTTGACATCTTACCCATACTTTGTACATTTCTTTGCTTTGGGACACACCAGGCAAAGCTCTGCACTCAGGAATCACTCCTGGCGGAGCTCAGGGGACCATATGGGATGCCGGGAATCTAACCCAGGTCGGCAGCATGCAAAGCAAGGGCCCTACCCACTATACTATCACTCTAGCCCCTCTCTCAGGGAGTTTCTACATATTATTGGTCAGAGTCATGTTATGAATCCAGGTTCGTGTTGTTATTGTTATGGGAGCTATACCAGAGGGATCTTGGAGTCTGGGGTCACTCCCAGTGAAACTCCAGGGCCAGCAGGGCCACACCTGGTGGGGCTGTGGGGAGTACACAGTACTGGGGATCCTCACACAGGCATGGATGCGCTCGGCCACTTGAACCACACTCCTGGTCCCCAGACCCAGGTTTCATCCAACCCCAGCAAGGCAGCAGAGCCAGAAGACCAAGTCAGACTAGCCACGGCCCTCTCTGCAGTTCTAGTGCTGGACGAGCCTCCCAAAGAAAGGAAGATGTGGGTTATGTTTACAAGTGAGGTTGGGAAAGGGTGTTGGGAAGGAAGGAAAATCAAGCCGGGGAGGAATGACCATTGGGTGTCTGTGATGGTGGGCCATGGGGAAGGTTCGTAAGTGGGCTGTGCAGTCTCTGTCACTGGCTGTTGTATCCCCGACAGGTCTGAACAAGATCTGGGAGGGTTCTAGAATCACCCAATGACGAAACAGGGCCCTCATTCTCTTCGTGAGCAGGCAAGGAAGCTCGTCATCAGCAAACCTCTGTTTCTACTGAAACGGGTGCCTGTCCCTTGGGAACCTCATTCTTGGAACCTGCTGAACACTCATTCCCTTCAGGGGGCTGAACACTCCCCTCCACCTGCTTCACAGTCACAGCCTTGGCAAACAATTCGTAAGGGTCAAGGCAACTGCCAACCCCAGGGAATCCATCTGCTCCTGCCCCGTAAGGCGGGTCCAGCTGACTCTTGCTTGATGCTGTTAAAGGAAGAAGAGAAGGGAAAATGGAATTCCTTTGGCACCCCTCTCCTCCTCTGAGCCACCTCTTGCCCCCTGCTCTGTGGGGTTCCAGGAGTGGTGACTTCACAGCTCTTGTTCCCATGCTGCTGCGGCGCTGTGCTGGCCTGGGATGGGGTGCTGGGGAGGGAGAAGCCAGCGCCTGTTGAGAGAACCAGGAGGCTTTGTAGTGAAGCGGGTGGAGGTGTTGGCCATGTGACCACACAGCCATGCTGGCCTGATCAGAAGCAAAGGTGACTTGAAGGAGGATGGTTCAGTTGGGCCAGGCAGGGATGATCCCTGGGCCTGCTCGCCCCTCCTCCAGGTATAAATGAGAAGTGCCTGCCTAGGAGGCACGGAAGGATCTGGGCTGGGGGAATCCCAGCCACCAATGCTCTTGGACCTGGTGCTCTGCCTACCAAGACCTCTCACCAAAACCTCTAACCAGGAGGCTGCTCTCTGTCCGTCCTTCTTTCCTTCCTTCCTTCCTTCTTTCCTTCCTTCCTTCCTTCCTTCCTTCCTTCCTTCCTTCCTTCTTTCTTTTTTCTCTTTCTTTCTTTCTTCCTTTCTTCCTTTCTTTCTTTCTTTCTTTCTTTCTTTCTTTCTTTCTTTCTTTCTTTCTTTCTTTTTCTTTCCATATTTATTTCTCTCCTTCCTTTCTTCGTCTTTTTTTCTTTCTTTCTTTCTGTTTCGCTTGGCTTTTTGGGTCACACCCAGCGATGCCCAGGGTGTGACCTTGGCTCTACACTCAGTAATTATTCCTGGTGGTTCTCAGGGGATCATATGGGATGCCGGGGATCGAACCTAGGTTTGCTGCTGGCAAGGCAAACACTCCACCCGTTGTCTTATCACGCTAGTCCTCTGTCAATTCTTTCGTTTGTTTGATTTGGGGCCACATTCAGCTGCACTCAGGGCTTACTCATGGCTCTGACACATTGGGATCACTGCTGGCTGGGATGGAGAGTGGGGGGACCATGTGGGATGCCAGGGGTGAAACTCGGGCTGTTTGCGTGCAAGGTGAGTACTTTACCCGCTGTGCTATCTCTCCAGTGCCCAGGCCCACTTATTTTCAACCAGTACGGTCACTCCTGGCAGAATGAGCCTTTCTTCTGACAGTTTCCCAGAAACCTCGGGCAGGTGGGGGGTTGCTCATTGGGCTAGACAGTCTGGTAATCTGGGGTCAGATGTCCACCCTAGGTTGACTACTCAGCTGCACCAACCCCATTGGCTGAGAATCGGAATGGGGTGATCTCTGAAGGACAACACAAGTGACAAGGCCCAAAGAAGCGGCACGGACATTGTGCCAGGTGCAGACCAAAGGGCTCCAGGGTCCATGAACTGGAGCAACATGATTCATGATTCAAGCCAGATCTCGGGGAGAGTCGGAGCAGTCTTAGTCACTGTCACAGCACAGTAGGCTGAGACCGAGATTGCCAGGGACAGGGAGTTCACTTGATGACCACTGGGAGCCGAGGGCTGACCCATCTGAGCCTGGGACCCTGCATACCAAGCCTCTCTGGCGGGCGCCGGGTGCAGGGCGGAGTGGGCACCCTGCCTGGGGTTCAGCCTGAGCATCCCCCCCCCACCTCCGCTCCTCTCTCACTAATCGCCCTCCTGCCCGCAGTCTTGGCGTGTGCCCCTCACGTGACAAAAAGCCCTTTCTACCCCTCATCCCCCCACACTCCCTTCAGCTTTCAGCCCCCCTGCCAGTCCACCTCTGGCCCCTTCTTGGAAGAACCTTCCCAGACGCAGCAGAGGCTCTTGGGCGCAGTCCTGATCTTCCATGTGGGGCGCCCCTGTCCCCAGCTTCAGGCCCACTCTCCTGAGCCAGATCCTCAGCTGTCTCTGTCCCTCCAGTCCAGGGCCCTCTCCACTCCCATGCGGTTCCCCCCCCCTGCAACCCCCACCCCCTCCCACCGCCTCTGCGTTCCTGGCATGGAAACCCAGGGGATCCTAGCCAAAGAGCTTCTCACGCAAAGGCAGGCAAACTTTGACCCAGGGTTGGTTGTTCAGCTCCAGGCCAAGGTCCTCTAACTTCCCACCTCGCTCCCTCTTTCTCTACGCTCCTCAGATTCCCCTTTCATCTCACAAGCTATTCACAGAGATAGGGATTGATGATGATAAAGACTCCCAGACCCCTAAAGCGCTGAACTTTTGTCCAGGGAAGATGAAGGCCTGGCCCAGAGGCTGAGCCTGTGTTTTTTCTTTTTCGTTTTTTGGCCTCCTACAGCATGGCTGTTTGTCTGAGCTAGAAAACCATGGTTTGGAGAGTCGTGGCCTGAAGGGGTTGGAATTCAGGCTCTACTTTGACTTGGCATGTGAGCTGGCTTGGCCCCCGTCAAGGATCAATCTCTCTAGCTGAGAAAGGGAGAAGGAAACAAGGTAGAAAATTTCTCTGAGGTTGAGTTACTTAAAGAACATTTTCCTCTCCTCTCCTCTCCTCTCCTCTCCTCTCCTCTCCTCTCCTCTCCTCTCCTCTCCTCTCCTTTTCTCTCCTCTCCTCTCCTTTTATTTTCTATTTTATTTGTTCCCTGGGGTTTTTTTTTTGGCCACACCCCTCAATGCTCAGGACTTACTTCTGGCTCTGCACTCAAAATTACTCTTGGCAGTGCTCATGGGACCATATGGGATGCTGGAGATTGAACCTGGGTTGGCTGCATGCAAGGCAAGAGCCCTACTCACTGTACTATCTCTCTGGTTATTATTTTATTTTCCCCTCCTTTTCTTCCTTCCTCCCACACTAGTAGTGCTTAGGGGTACTCAGCTCTGTTCTCAGAAGGCCAGAGAACATTTTGTATATTATGTTGGGATTGAACTAGGGTTGGCTGCCTGGAGGACAAGTGCCTTTTTATTGCTGTTAAGTTTTTGGACCACATCTGGCAATGCTCAGTGTTTATTCCCATTTCTGTTCAGGAATCACCCCTGGGAGTGCTCAGGGGACTATATGGGATGCTGGGGATCGAACCCAGGTGGGCCATGCACAAGGCAAGAGCCCTCCCTGCTATACTGTCTCTCGGGCCCCCCATGTAGGTTCTTTCTATTCTCAGTGGCTCTAGCTTCAACTGGGATGGAAGGACAGATTTTTCTTGGGCATCGGACTGAATCAGAGACATAAACATAGAATAAATGGGAGAGTGTTGTGTGCAAGGGAAGCCCAGCAATGCATGCCTCATCCCTGTCTCTGAGCAGAAGTCCACCATCACAGCAACTGCATTCTGTGTCCAGGATTGCCCTGGCCAGGTGCCCTAGCCCTAGGCCTGATGACACACCTGTGCCTAATGCCTCTCCCAGGTATCAACATCTTTTGAGGTCTTGGCTTTGCATTTCCACAGGTTGGTTTTCTGTATGAGGGCATAGAGGAAAGAGTGACCCGCTGGATCAGCATCCTAGCAAGGATCAATTGTCCCGAGAATTACCTTGGGGAAATGCCACACATGGAGCAGGGAGAAAACTGACTTGGGAGAGAATTCAGGAAGGTTTCCCAGAGGAAGTGATGTTTCAGTTGAGACAAAGTAGGGGAGAGGACAAATATAGGTGGGTAGGCTTATCTAGAGGTACGTCACAGAGCTGTGGCTTCTATTCTTAGAGTGATGGACACTTCCGAAAGGAACGGAATGAGATTTTGCACTTTTGAAAAAACCATGCTGAGGCCGGAGCAATAGTATAGTGGGTAGGGCACTCGCCTTGCAGGCAGGGGACCAGGGTTTGATCCTGGGCGTTCCACATGGTTCCCTGAGCTCTACCAGAGTGATCCCTGAGTGCAGAGCCAGGAGTAAGCCCTGAGCACTGCTAAGTGTGCCCCCGCCCCCTACCAAAGTAACAGGTGGGAAGGAATTGGGACACAGGATATGCTTCTGTGTGGTCAGCAAGGTGCCCAGAGAAGCTGCTTGCTTCACCCCTACAGCTTCTTCACCTCACAAGAAGTCTCAGGTCCCTCAGCAGGGCACCCAGATAGGCCCCACCAAGACTCCTTGGTACCACTAACTTTCAGGAGAACTCCACAGGTGCATGACCACGTGCCCTGAGTAAGACCTTGAGCTTGGTCTTTTCTGTTCGGGATCACTGCTCATACTTATTCTGCCTTGCTGTTACTGTTTTTGGGCCACAACAGGTGGCGATTGTTGACTATCCTTGGCTCTGCACTCTGGGTCACTCTCACTAGTGCTGGTGGTGAAGGAGGGGAGAGGCAGGGTCCTGAGGCTGGATAAATTGGGACCTCCTGCATGCAAAGCCTGTCCTCACCCCGCGTGGAGCCCTCTCAGGCCCTCAGCATTTATTCTTCGGATGTCTGTGCACCTCCATGACTACTTGAGTAGGCGCTGGGCCGCCTTGGAGGTGAGGCGCCCTGATCCCCTTCTCCATCAATCGCAAACTGCTCACAGCAGCGCCTGGCACACAGCAGCATTTTTGCAACACCCGAGTGGGAGGTGAGGGGGTAGGGTGAGGCTGTGTTCTGGCCCGGGTCATTGGCTGGGGGTAGGGGTGGGGGGCATGGCGGAGGCGCGGGTGAGGGCACAGGCTGGACGAGACGTGCCAAGACGTTGGACATCCCAGGTCCGCAGGGCTCCGCGGGAGCCTGGAGACAGCCGGGCGAACCGGGCGGCGCTGGGGCTGCGTGTTCGGCCGCAGGCGTGGACCGAAAATACGCTCACACGCAGCCGCGGATTGCAGGCCAAGCAGAGCTTGGCACGCAAACCCCGGGGTTTGCACCGCCCCCTCCCCGCCCCCCACCCCTCTCCAATTGCGCACCCGAGAGGCTTTCGACGGGTTCTCTCCCTTCCCCACCCCCTCCTTCTCCGACCCCGACCTCTTACGGGAGCGACAGGTCCTTTAAGCGCCCCTCCCCGGCTCCCCGGCTCCCCTGGCTCCCCTGGCGCCTCGCGTGACTGTGCCCCGGCCCGCTCCGGAGTTGGGCGGTTGTGTGGCTGCGCCGGCCTCGCGCCCTTGTCACGCAACTCCCGGGCACCGTGCCCCCGGCCAGGTGGGGCGGAGACGGGCCGCGTGACCTATGCCCCCAGGAGGGCTGCACCAGACACGTGCACGCTGGTGGCAGCGGCATCTGCTCCAGGCCCCCATCCCTTACCCCCACCCCCACCCCACACACACACCTGGGTCCCCAGGTGCCCGTCCTGCCCCGCGCGAAGGTCTCCCTCTAATCCTGGACGGAGCGGGGGCAGCGGTGCAGCCCACTCGCCGCGCGATGGGTTCCTCGGCTCCGCCGAAGCACTAAGCGACCCCAGGGGCTCAGAGGGAGACTCGAGGGCCGATGGGGCCCGGCTGCAGGTTAGCAGCGTCCGCAAAAGTGCGCAGCGGCTGCACCCAGACCCTGGGGAGCGCGCCCCAGAAGACGCGCACCGCACACGCGCCAGATGGGTGGGGGGGCCGCCTGCGGACCTCCGGGAGCCGCCCGGGCGCTGGGGGACGCGTCCAGCCCATCGGCGCCTCTGGCCTTCCGGCCCCGTGACCTCGGGGCTGGGGTCGCCGCGCTTGTCACGCGAACCGGACTGAGTAATCCGGGGATGGGGGAAGAGATCGCCCCCCCCTCCAGCCCCGCCCCGGAGCCCCGCCCGTGCCCGCCCGAGTCGGGTCCGCTAGCGGCGAGGGGGCGTACAGGCACGTCCCCCTCGTTGTAGGTGCAAAATGAGGGTGAGAGGTCCGAGTGTCCGGGAGAATGGTCCTCACTCGGGGGTCTTCCAGCAGTATTCCACCGCCCCTCCTTGTAGCCTCCTAAGCTGGGTTTGCGCTCTCCACGGGACACTTTGGACCTCGAATTTTCCCACCCTTATCCCTTTAAATGCAATCACTTGCAAGAGGAGTCCCCCCCCCCCCCCCCGCAGTGTCTTCCAACCTGTCCCCCCTCCTTCTCACCCCATTTCCTCTCCCGCCGGGAAAGACCCCCCCACTCTCGCCCCCCACCGCCCCACCCCCATTGGGCTCAGGGGCGTGGCCACACACAGCCTATAAAGGTGGCGCGGGTGCCTTCAGGCTCATTTTCAAGGTAACAGTTCTTCTGAGTCTGCCCTTGGGTCCTTGCACAGAGCCCACTCTTCTCAACTCGGCTCGGCCTCTCCTCCCAGCAATAGGTGAGTGTTCCCCTGCACAGCCCGCTGCCTTGTCCTTTACCCCTTCTTATTTAACGCCTCAAAAAAAGGAGGTTGAGGTCTGAGAGATTACACAGCTGGTAGGGCACTTGCCCTGCAAGGGGTGGACCTGGGTTTGAGCCCCAGGACCCCAGCCTAGCCAGGAGCGAACCCTGAGCACAAAGCCAGAAATAAGCTCTGAGCACTGTGGGGTGTAGTCCAACCACACCCGGTGAAAACAGAAGGAAACTTAGTGCCCTTAATATCCAGGCAGGACAGTTTCCCAGGGGGGCGACTGAGGTCTGGGGAAGAGCAGGACTTGTCCAAGGTCTCACAGCCAGCTCCGAATGCTAGTTGGAGATGTCCTCTCTTGGGCCTCCAGGACCCCTTCTCCAGCCTCAGCCTCACAGCCCTCTGAGAACCCCCCCCCCACACACACTACCACACTTGCTATGGGAAGAGGGGAATGTGGACATTCCTTCCACCAGGCTATGATGAATGGTGAGAGGTGACCAGTGTGGATGGAGGGACAGCTTGGACTCTGTGGGGGATTGTACCACACCCAGAGGTGCTCAGGGGTTACTCCCTGGAGATGTGCATTCCCAAGCATATGAGTGCTGGGGATTGAGTGGGTCAGGGTCAGATACAGGCTTTTAAGTCCTGAACTTGCTCTCTGGCCTGGAAGCTTGGGTTCTTACCAGCTGTGTCTGGCTTTTCTTGGGGGTGTGTGTGGAGGGAACCACACCCTGTAATGCTTAGGGGTTACTCCTGGTTCTGTGCTCAGAAATCACTCCTGACGGTGCTTGGGGAACCATATGGGATGCCTGAGATCTAACCTAGGTTGGCCGTATGCAAGGCACAAACCCTACCTGCTACACCTGGCCCCTATATGACTTTATTTTAAAGCTACCCCGGACTGCTTCTATCCTCCCAAGGGTTGGCTCAGCTCATCTGAAGCAGATGTACTGCAAGGGACAGAGGAACTGGGTCTGTGCAGGAGTTTCTGACACCCACTTTGGCTGACTGTCTCTTTTGTCTGTGCTGGAAACAGTCTGGAGGAGAATTTGCCAACTCCCAGGAGCTGGACACCATTGCCCCGAGTCTCTCATCTTCCTACCATCCCCCTAGTGTTGGAGGTCCTCCACTGTGTAGAAGGGGACAGCACTGCACACCAGGGTCTGGCACTCCTCCTAGTAGGCTCCTGGAATCAGGGTTCAAGCGTGCTCTGGGACTGAGCTCTTCCAGAAAGCCCCCCTCCCCCGCAGGCAGATGTAGCCACCCTAGTTGAGTCTGTGAAGCTTATGGACAGCCCAGTTTGTGTGGTTCTTCTCTTGGGAACCCAATAGGACAAGCTGAGAGGTTACCTGACTGGATCTGGATCTTCCCTGAGATCCAGTGTGTCACACTGAATTAGAGATCGGGTCCCACCTGTCTCAGGTGATGAAAACCTAGAAATGCAAAGTGCCCAATTCAAATCCTGGGAGCCTGGCTCTCTTGACTTCCAATCCAGGGCACCGGTTGCGACTTTGAAGAGACCTTCAAGTCATGAATTTGCACATTCCTTCTAGACCCAGGCTGGAACATGGATTGTCATGAGCCTAGTTTGTATGAATCCATTTCTAATTCCTGGAATTCCAGTCTAGAGTTTTCTTGCAGTCCTGGTTTGGTGGAAGCTCTCCCTTATTCTCTGCTCACGCATTGCCTGGCTAAGCTGAGGTCCAGACATTACTCATTCATTGAGAATGGTGCCAGCAAAATCCCTGGCCTGGAGTTTTGTGACATGGATCCTCAATCAGGTGATCTCCAACTACTTCTGTTTTTTTTTTATTATTATTATTATTTGAATTGGGGTTACATCTGGCAGTGCTCAGACCGTACTCCTGGCTCTGTGCTCAGGGATTGGTAGAGTTTGGGGAACCATATGAGGTGCCGGGGATTTAATCTGTGTCAGCCTACCCTATTCCTTATCTTAGCTGTCTTAGCTGTATTATCTCTCAGGCCCCCTCCATCTGCTTTTAAAGTGTGGGTTGTTGGTGGGGCTGGAGAGAGAGTTTGGTGGGTAGGGTTCCCATATGGTTCTATCCCCGACATCCCATATGGTCCCCCGAGCACTGCCAGGAGGAATTCCTGAGTACAGAGCCAGGAGTAACCCCTGAGCATCACCTGGTGTGACCCAAAAAGCAATAAATAAATAAAGTGTGGGTTGGTGAAAAGCAGGGAGCAGGGACTTAGTGGCTTCTAGCCCCCTGTTCACTTCCTTCCCTGTCTCAGGGTCTGGTCTGGAAGATTTCCTAGGTCCTGTAGTTCAGCAGCAAAGAGATGAGGATTTGGGCTAGTTCCATTTCCAGGTTGATCTAACCTGTCTTCAACTGGAACTGGAAACTTCCAAGAGAACTTTCCCAGAGAGGTCAGCTCTTGGCTCTCATATAGTACTGGGAGATTTTAGACAGGTTAATGCCCCCTCAGGTGGCTATTTCCCCCAAATTGTGGTTAAAGGAGCAGATACTTTCTAGCGTTGAAAGCCGCATTTTCCCAAGTGTGATGGATGGTCCTTGAGAGATTGGAGGTGGTACATTTGGATTTTGGATTTTGTTTGGTGGGGGGGGGACCATACCCAGCAGTGCTCAGGAATTTCTCCTGGTTCTGTGCTCAGGGACACTCCTGGGGGTACTTGGGGAACCATATGGGGTGCTGGGAATAGAACCCAGGTCAGTCCCATACAGGACAAGAATTCTACTTGTTGTACTATCACTCCGGCCCTGATATGGTGTGTTTTTTTGATATATGTTGGAAGGGAGGGGAAATAAAACCTGTATTTTCACATTATCTGGGATGATGCTGAGTGAGTAGATTTGAAGTCGGAGAGCCTGGCAAGCTACTGAGAGTATTCAATATGCCAAACACAGTAACAAGAAGTCTCACAATGGAGACATTACTGGGCCCGCTCGAGCAAATCGATGAATAACGGGAGGACAGTGGACAGTGGACATTTAGAAAGATATGAAGTAAGGGGGCTAGCTTGAGACAGTTCAGCGGGCAGGGTGCTTGCCTTGTATATGATCCTTGGGTCCCATTTGGTCCCCCAAACACTGCCAGGAGTGATTCCCTGAGTGCAGGAGGTAGAAGTAACCTCTGAGCACAGCTGGGTGTGGCCCAAAAGCCAAAAACAAAAAAATTGTACAGTTCTATCTAGAAATCACAGGCTGGTGTCTAGAGAAAAATGTTTAAGACTGTCACAATAGTTAAGAAAGGGAATTCTGGGATCAGAGAGATAGCACCATGGGTCAGCCAGTTGCTTGCTTTGCATGGAGTCTATGCTGACTCAGGTTTGATATCTGGCACTTCAGATGCTCTCTTGAGCCTCTCCAAGAGTGATCCCTTAGTAAAGAGCCAGGATTAAGCCCTGAGCACTACCGGATGTGGCTTCCCAACACCCTCCTCTCTCTCCCACCCCATTTCACACCCCCCCCCAAAAAAAAGAGTATTCTGGAATTAGGCTATTTGAATTGGGAGTATAAGTCTAATACTCCCTGACTTTGTGACCTTAGGGAAATTACTTCCTTCTCTGAGTCTCATGGCTGCCTGACTCAGAAGCTACGGTCAGAGGGAATGAATGACTGTGGGTGTCCTAGTTTATAGGAGCAGCTCAGCAAATGGGTTCTCCCACCTCCTCTTACTCCTCTTGCTCAGTGAGAAAGTTTGGATAAGAAAGTATCCTCTTTCCTGGAGCCGTAGAATCAGTCCAGTGTGTAAAGCGTATGCCTTGCACATGATTTTGTCCAATATGATCAGACTTTAGGACATTGGTATTGGTATTGGTTTCCCCACTACACACACACACACACACACACACACACACACACACACACACACACAGATATCTTGATCTTTCTTTTTCTCCTGTCCCGCCTCTCAGCAGCCACCTGCCTCTCTACTCGTCATGTTTTCTGTTTGGGGATTCCCCGTCCCGTTCTCCACCACGGAGCTGCTCTTGGTCACTGCCACCTTCTGCCTGGTGTTCTGGGCAGTCAGAACCTGGAAGCCTCCCACCCCCAAAGGCCTGAAGACCCCCCCAGGGCCCTGGGGCTTGCCCCTGCTGGGGCATGCACTGATGTTGGGGAAGAACCCGCACCTGGTTCTGTCGAAGCTGAGCCAGCGTTATGGGGACGTGCTGGAGATCCGCATCGGCAGCATCCCGGTGGTGGTGCTCAGCGGCCTGGACACCATCCGGCAGGCCCTGGTGCGGCAGGGAGATGACTTCAAAGGCCGTCCTGACCTCTACAGCTTCACCCTGATCACAAATGGTGAGAGCATGACCTTCAACCCAGACTCGGGCCCCGTGTGGGCCGCCCGCCGGCGCCTGGCCCAGAATGCCCTGAAGAGTTTTGCCATTGCCTCAGACCCGACATCCTCAGCCTCCTGCTACCTGGAGGAGCACGTGAGCAAGGAGGCCCAATACCTTATTGGCAAGTTCCAGGAGCTGATGGCAGGGGCTGGGCACTTTGACCCCTATAGATATGTAGTGGTGTCTGTGGCCAATGTCATTTGTGCCATATGCTTCGGCCGACGCTATGACCATGATGACCAGGAGCTGCTTAGCTTAGTGGACCTGAGTAATGAATTTGGGGAGATAGTCGCCTCGGGCAACCTAGCCGACTTCATCCCCATCCTCCGTTACCTGCCCAATCCTGTCCTGGACAGCTTCAAGGACTTGAATAAGAAGTTCTATGACTTCATGCAGAAGATGGTCAAGGAACACTACAAAAAGTTTGAAAAGGTAGGGCCCGGGGAGAGGCAGCGGGGGTCAGAGAGTTTGGGGTTCAGCAGGCTTGAGGGGCTTCCTCCCTGGGATGCTGAAGCTTATAGTGCTGTGGACTTGATTCCATCTTTTTTGGGGGGACAGGAGGGTGCCCACACCTGGAAGTCACGACTCAGGACTCACTCCAGGCTCTGTGCTCAGAAATCACTCCTGGTGGAGTTTGAGGGCCCATATGTGGTGCTGGGGATCAAACTCAGGGTGGCAGTGTACAAGGCAAGTGCCTTCCCCACTGTATTACTGCTCCAGCCTTGACTTGATTCTTGGCGGGGGCAAGCTACTTTTTGCTTTTCCCATTACCAGCAGTATTCATGAGACTGTCAGTCCATGAGGACCCTAGGACAGTTGAGAACCAGAAAGAGTTAATGAGTTAGTTCCCTGGCTTCATGGTAGAGAAAGGCATAAACAGCAGGTGTAGATGGCAATGGAGCCAGCCTCTGTTGAATGTCCTTTGGTTAGGACAGTCCAAATGTTGAAGCAGGAAGGAGAGACTTGGGCAAGCCGGGATGGGATATGTGCCATATCACGGAGTCTCCTCTTGAATAGAGGGTCTAAGGGGTGTTTAAGGTAGGTCTGTATCGTATCTGAGATCCCGCTCCCCTGGGAGCCCTCCTTCCCCAGGGACACATCCGGGACATCACAGACAGCCTGATTGAGCACTGTCAGGACAAGAAGCTGGATGAGAACGCCAACATCCGGCTGTCTGATGAGAAGATAGTCAATGTGGTCATGGATCTCTTTGGAGCTGGTGAGAGCTGTCCCTGGGTCTTCCCTGGACCCAAGTGCCCCACTGCCTGAAGCCTAACTTCTCCTTCTGTTTGCCAGGGTTTGACACGGTCACAACTGCCATCTCCTGGGCGCTCCTCTACCTGGTGACAAGCCCCAATGTACAGAAAAAGATCCAGAAGGAGCTGGGTAGGTGGCGGCTTCCTTCAAAGGGCTTAAGGACCAGGGGCCTGGCCAGTCTGGGCTGCCCGTTCATCTCTGGCCCTTTGTCTTTGGCAGACACGGTGATTGGTGGAGCACGGCAGCCCCGGCTCTCGGACAGACCCCAGCTTCCCTACCTGGAGGCCTTCATCCTGGAGACCTTCCGACACTCCTCCTTCCTCCCCTTCACCATCCCCCATAGGTGAGGCCCCACAATTCATTGTTTCTCCACCTTCTGTCCCAGAGCTGGGTGGGAACGGTGGAGGGACAGGATGGGGAGTTGGGGTCTGATACAGTTTCCTATTTCCCCAGTACCACCAGAGACACCAGTCTGCTCGGTTTCTATATCCCCAAGGAACGCTGTGTCTTTGTGAACCAGTGGCAGATCAACCATGACCCGTAAGTTTGGGGTGGGGGACAAGGAAACCTCATTTCTCCTGATGGCTTCAGACACTGCTGGCCCCCAGTGCCCACTTGCCAATGTCTTCCTCTTGGGGCTGGATAAATCCCCAGGATGTTTCTGAGTTCCCACTTCAGCTGCCTTTCTCTGTTGACAGGCAGCTGTGGGGTGACCCGTCTGTCTTCCGGCCAGAAAGGTTTCTCACTGCCACTGGCACCATTGACAAGATGCTGAGTGAGAAGATGATGCTCTTTGGCCTGGGCAAGCGGAAGTGTGTAGGAGAAACCATTGCCCGCTGGGAGATCTTCCTTTTCCTGGCCATCTTGCTGCAGAGGATAGAGTTCAGTGTGACTCCAGGTGTTAAGGTGGACATGACCCCCCTCTACGGGCTGACCATGAAGCACGCCCGCTGCCATCACTTCCAGGCGCACACACGCTCTGAGGGGCTTGAGATCCCCACCTCCTAGACTGTCTACTTGGTTTTTCTGGACACTCAGCCTGGGGACTATCCCCGGGGTTTCAAAGCTTCAGTGGAAACACAGATATTGGGCTGGCTGATTTTGATAGTCTGAGCTATGGACAAGCCTGAGGGGGGTCATGCTTGCCTCTCTCCTCTGAACTGTGTCCTGATCATAGACAGTGCATGTTGGCAGAAGTTGCAGGTGCTAATGGAGCCCTCTGAAGTATGTTTGAGCTAGGAGGCCTGCTGGGCTTAGGAGGTCCTTGGGCATCCGGAACCCTCAGAGGAAAGCCCCAGGTCCAGGTGGCTCTGGAGAGCCCCAGGTCCTGCTGGCTCTCTGTGACTCACTTGAGAATTGTGTAGGGTGGGCCACAACAGAGCTTGGCCAAGTTCTTCAACCGCTGAGAGCTGTTCAGAGTGAAGGGAAGATGCAGCCTGTGATACTGCCATGGCTGATCTCCCCACTTCAGCAAAGCTGACCCACAGGTCTGTACTCTGTGTTGGGGGAAGCTCGTTTCCCTCCACCCTCCCTGCAAGCGGGAACAGGGCTGCCTCCTCAGAGCCAGGCCGGGCCCCTGGACTGATGCTGAAGGGCTGGAACTCATGGTCTGAGCGGGGGCCAAGAAAGTGCCTGAATCAGGGGTTGGGACCACATGGGGACTGACATCTGGTATTTCAGCACCTTCTGCTCTCCCTTCTCTATGCCTTGTATTAAATAAAATGCACTTTTAAAGTATGTGGGAGCAAGGACACATACTTTGTTTTAGCCTGTTCGTTTTAGTCTGCATTGTACTCACATGTTTCCACTGACTGTGTTTGAGAGCTTGAGAAAAAAAAAATTAACTGCAGTTGAGAAAATTCCAATGCAAGTTTCAGAAATGTATAAGGAAAAAATTATCTGGGCTAAATAAAGATACTATCTAAATATATTTAGTTTTCATTTGTTTTATTGAGTCACTTGAAATACAGTTATTGGGGCTGGAGCGATAGCACAGTGGGTAGGGCATTTGCCTTGCACGCGGCCGACCCAGGTTCAATTCCCAGCATCCCATATGGTCCCCCGAGCACCGCCAGGAGTAATCCTGAGTGCAGAGCCAGGAGTAAACCCTGTGCATCGCTGTGTGTGATCCAAAAAGCAAAAAACAAAACAAAAACAGAAAAACGAGATACACAGTTATCAAGTTGTTCTTAATTGGGTTGCAGTCATATAATATTCCATCACCTGTCCCTTCACCAGTGTACATTTCTCAGCACTAATGCCTCCAGTTTCCCTCCCCGCATCCCCATGTTTTTTTGGGGGGTGGTGGTGATACCTAGTGAACTAGTAAGAACTGCAAGAGTTGGCCCAGCAGTGCCAGGAATGATAGTTTGGTGCTTGAGGAACACCAGGGTTACACTGACAGACTTTGATTGGTTTGGGGGCCATACCTGCAGTGTGCAGGCTGACACGTGGCTCTGCACTCAGGAACCACTCCTGGTGGATTTGGGGAACCATATGGGGTGTCAGGGATTGATCCTGGGTTGGCCGTGTGCAACGTAAGAACTCTACCCACTGTCCTATCACTCGGATCCGTGGAGTCCCATGTTTGATACTTGTTTTTTGCCATATCTGATGGTACTCAGAGGTTACACCTGGCTCAGTGCTGAGGGAACCACAGGTAACAGGGATGGACCCAAGGTCTTCTGCATGCTAAACATGTGCTCCTGCCCAATGACTTTTCTCTGACCCCCCTGCTACTTTTTTTTGCCCACAATATGTTTTTGTTTGGGGGCCACACCTGCAGTGCTCAGGGGTGACTCTTGGCTCTGCACTTAGGAATTACTCCTAGTGGTGCTCAGAGTATCGTACAGGATGCTAGGGATCGAACTCAAGTCAGCTGCGTGCAAAGCAAATGGCCTACCCACTGTACTATGGCTTCAGCACCTCCCCACAACACTTGAGGGAATACGTTGCTTAACCACAAGCTGTCTTGAGTCCAGTATTGAGGAACATTGACTGTGGGAGGAGGAGGAGGCTGTAAAGAGGTGAAGCGACTGACTTCAGGCAGCTCGCAGTCTGTTGGGGCAGATGCTGTATTAGTCACTGTCTTTCTCCATCTCGAGCAGCACGGGCTCAGGAAGAGTTCTCAGCATCAGGCACTGTCGGTTAACAGTGAACCAATGTCCTTTCTGGCTGGAGACATTCCAGCTTTTTGGAGTAACTGACTCATAAATGCATAATCCAATTTGTTCTCTGGAATCAGGACTCAACCAGACAAAAGCAGGCAGAAGGGGAAGATCCAGAGGGCTTACCTGGGAGAGACGAGTGCAGGGAAACTTATCACATCTTCACAGACATTTTTTAATGTGGGGGGAGGGACCCGAGCAATAGTACAGCAGGTAGGGCATTTGCCTTGCAAGCAGCCGACCCAGGTTCGATCCTCGGCATCTCATATCCCCAAGCACCATGCAGAGCCAGGAGTAACCCCTGAGTATCGTTGGGGGCGACCCCCGAAAAAATGGGGGAGGGGAAGGAGGTAACCAGGTTGGCCATGTGCAAGGCAAGTCTTAACCCCTGTATGGTCTCTCTGTCACCTTAAAAGGCTTTCTGAAGGGACAAGAGGCAAGTTCACCATATATTGCTTTGTGCTTTACTTCATAAAGTAACTTTGGCGTGCTGAAGAAATATTAGAGAAGACCCCTGGTCTTGCATGCAATAGAACCTGGTTCAATCCCCAGTACCACATATGGTTTTCTGAGCATCACCAGGAATGACCCCCTAAACCCAGGGACAGAAGTAAGCCCTGGGAACAGTCAGGTGTGGCCCTCAAATCCCCCCAAATCAAAAATCTTTGCTTTGGATCCAGGAAGATGGCTTAAAAGTCTTGCATTCATACCATACCTGAAAGAGTTCCTGTGTTCCTCTTTTGGCACCTCAGTGTCCCCCAAGCACCCCCAGGAGTGGATCTAGAGTGTCATGCTGGGGACAGACCCAAACATGGCTGGGTGAGGACCTTCTTCCAAATAAATCTTGTGTTATATGTTGTAGCACGGATGATGCTTGAAAACATCATGCTCAGTGAAAGAAACCAGATACAAAAACTACATACTCTACGATTCCATTTGTAGAAGATGTACTTGATCACTTGACTTCCTGTCAATCGTCGATTTGCTCGAGTGGGCGCCAGTAACGTTCTCCATTTGTCCCTGTCTCGTGCTAGTGTAGCCCAATGGCGTCTGTTCGTTCTAGGAACACGAAGAGCCTCAAACCGATTGTTCATGATCTTGATGATCCTGATGATCCTCACCCCCCCCCCACACTTTGTGGTGGCACCAAGTGCCCCACCCTTTTCTCTGCGGAATCACCATGGCGGCCAGCCGGGACCCTGTACACATACCCTGATACGATGTACAGAACAGACAAATCCACAAAACCTAGAGATTAGTGATTGTCAGGGGTAGAGGGCAGGGGTGGGGTGGCTTGGAAGGTATGAGGTATGATGAAAATATTCTGGAATTAGTGTTAATGGTGGTAAATGGTGATAAATTTGTGAGTGTATTAAAAAAATCACTGAGGGGGCTGAAGTGATAGTACAGCTATCACTTTCCTGGACACAGCCGACCTTCATTTATGTTGGCATCCCATGTTTCCCTGAGCCCCACCAAGACTGATCCTTGAGCACTGCTGGGTGTGGCCCCAAAACAAAACAAACCACTAAATTGTTGAGATTAAAATAGTTAAGGGGAGGGAGAGAAGATATTAGAGGGATTACACTTGCTGTGCATCTGGCCAACTTGGGTTTGATCTCCAGCATGGCATACAGTTCTCCAACCACTATCAGGAATGGTCCTTGAGCACAGAAGTAAGCCATGAGAACCTCTGGCTGTGGTCCAAAAACTAAACTAAAAATAAATAATTTTCTAGAAATTTTAAAAATTTTTTTAGAAAATTACCAACCTTTACTCTAAAAAGTAAGGAGAAATGGGCCATATGTGTCTAATTTATGCTTTTCTCAGTAATCACAGTGGTAGGCCTAACAATTCCATGATCAAAATTGCAGTAATATTTTTAAACTATAGTGCACTGTGAGGAAACAATGAGTAATTGTCAATGAGAATAGAATAATATTAGAAATTAGAATAATTTATCATCTCTTATATGCTTTTGTTGTTGATGCTGTTTGTTGATGTTTGTGACGCTCAGGAGTTACTCCTGGCTCTGCACTCTGGAGTCGTTCTTGGAAGTGCTCAGGGAAGCATATGGGATGCTGGGGATTGAACTCAGGTCCACCGCTGTAAAATCTTACCACGCCGAAGGTTGTGTGTTCACGGGCTCACTGGATGGCTCTTTCTCACCGTCTGCGTTCGGTGCTCTTGAGCCCTGTGTGTGGCCTGGATCAGGACGGCTGTTCTTTCTCTCAAGCTTGAGCCCCTCTCCCTCTGACTCTCCCTTCCCCGAGCTTACGGTCTTTGTTTATATAGCAATCACATAAGGCGGTGAAATAAATATGGGTTTTATATTGACAAATCAACAAAGAGAGGTAAGACCACTCCTCCAGGAGATTAACTCAAGGATAAAATCTCATCTAAAGAGATTACTCCAGATTCCTAGGAGATCCGCTCAAGGGTGGGATCCCAGTTCTTCCCTCAGTTAGTAATCTACTTAGATAGTTGTAATAATCTACTTCTAATATTTCTAGCAATGTCATTCTGGAGATGTTACTGGGCCCGCTCGAGCAAATCGATGAACAACGGGAAGACTGTGACTGTGACCGTCATTCTGTATGAGCACAGTAAGAGATATAAACTTAGTTTGGTTCTTCCTGAGAACATCTCACTATACATTCCACAGACCCCAGGCCAGGTTAATCTCCCTAGCTCCAGTAGGGACCTAGACTCGTCGTTACTTACTTTTGGATCATGACAGCATTTGTCCATGATCATGCCCTCAACTTATAGTTGAATATTGTGGCGCTTTGGCCTGGCCCATTTCCATGCCAGGGTAGCTCACAGCTTGCCCTGGGTCCATTCAGTCCCTCGTCGGGACCCTGCTTTTGGGGTGCTAGGAACTAAGGGCAACTGAGTCAAGAAATCAGATGCCCAGGAGTAAATATTATTCGGAGTCAATCAACTCCCAAGTTACAAAGCATAATATTAACTGTCTTCCTGTGTCCATACAGAAAGGACATTGCTTACAAGTTCAGTGTCCTTAGATGGGTGTGACCCGATAAACCTAAGCTACCTGAGGAAGGACAAAACAGTGTTATCCTACACACCGTGTGCAAGGCAAGTGTCCTACCTGTTGTACCATTGCTCCGAGGGCTAAGAGGCTCCTTTTAGTTGCCACATTCATTCTAAAGCCCATTCATCTCCTTTAGCAGCCTGATGCTTAAGCACATGTTCTGCTTAGCTGTATAATAAAGTGGCAAGCAAGCTGCAACATTAGCACCACGAGACAGGACTGGGCCTCTGATACCTAACTCCAGCTTCATCTCACAGGTCATTGTCCTCATTCGGGAGAGCAGTTTTCTGAGCAGCCTCATTATGAATATTAACCACAGAGTAGATAAAGAGTGTCTCTTAGTAAAAGTTTTCCAGTTAATACATGAAAAAGAAAGGGTAGGATTTGAATATCACTCAGTTGCCAATAAGTGAATGAATTTGAGCACTGTACTGCATAGCTGCTAAAATCATTAAAGTAGAACAGATCTGGGCACGTGTCTCCTGATGAAATGGCCCTCCATTGCCCCTGGGACCAGCAAAGGGTGGGTCCAGTCTGATCAGACCTCTGGGTCCAGTTGACAGTTTGCAATGAATGCAGAGGATGTAGGAACATTCCGAATGGAAACACAAATGTGCTTTCAGTAAAATTCAGGCAGGGAAATTCAAGCAGGGAAATTTAGGTCAAAAGCCTGGGATTCTTTTGGTTGTGATTATTACAAGAATGGCAAGAGTAAACTTCTAGATGGGAAAGAAAAGAGGTAGGGAGCAAAGTATGGAAATAAGAGCTTTCCAGGCATGCCACTAACCCCAAACCTCCAATGACTGCTTTGCTTCCTTGATATAATTAACCTGTATGAAGCACTTCGGTTTTGCACTAAAGCTGTTGTTAGGTTGGAGAGATAGTTCAGCAGCTAAGGTGCTTGTCTTGCCCTCAAACCAACCCAGGTTCAATCCTCAACCCATCATATGGTCTCCCCAAACCCCACCAGGAGTGATCCCTGAGCACAGTAAGAAGTAAGCCTTAGTTGGGTGTGACCCCTAAACAAAGAAAGCTATTAACTGTGGATCAATCAGTTACTTGCCTGTTCTTTGTCACATTGCAGCTGATAACATTTGTAGCAGAATCCTTTAATGGAAGTGATCTCTGCAGTATTCTTAGAGACAAAACACAAATGCCACATCAACTTAATTTAACTATCCTGTGGCAGTTACGGAATCTAACACATGAGCAGAGTTAGTCCTATCACCAAAAAATAAAAATGGATACTACTGAATTACATTTCATCATAAGAATAGTGAAGTGAGATGACACATATATTCTTTGTAGGTAAGATCTTGATTGAAATGTCTCAGAGTTGAGCTGTCTAGTCTATGAAGTCCCTGCCTTTGGACTAAAAAATCCTGGTAATATTGATTTGGCTACTTAGTATAGACATGTGAGTGCCGGTGATGGTTCTAATTAAGACTTCGTTGTTGCTCTTTGGTCATACCCAGCAGAACTCAGGGATTACTCCTGGCTCTGTGCTCAGATCTCACACTCCTGGCAGTGCTCGGGAGAACATCTATGGTGCTGGGGATCAAACTGGGATTGGCCACAAGGCCTTAATATCTGTACTCTCTCTCTGACCCAGTAAGATTTTTTTTTTTTAAATGTGTTCATGAGCCTCTTTGGTTCTTCTGTGTTCAGGTGACATGCCTGGAAGTGCTCGGGGGACCATGTAGAGTGCAGGATTCAAACCTGGATCATAGTCACAGCCACATGCTAGGCAACCCTCAACCTTTGTACTATCTCTCCAGCCCTGACGATCTTGTAGCAGAGACTTTTTTGGCAAGCATAAGGAAACAGAATTGACCTGAACATGGTAAGACTGAATGATTCCGGTTAGTTTTATTTTATTGATAGTACAGAATGAAAAAAGTGGAATTCTCATTAATAGACGTTAATTCATAAAGCTTGAATTAGTCACTTATATCTTAGATTACAGGGGAGGTCCAAAGAGAGGAATTTCATGAGGAGGAGGCCTATAGCCTCAGGGTCTAGGGATGGTCTTGGATGGTCTTATCAGGTTTTTGTTTTCTGTATCCACAAGGTGGGTCACTCCTGGAATTCTTCCATGAAACTTTGTTTCTTTGCCAAGGGCCTTTCCCTATCCACCTGCCTACATCACTTGGACACGAGCCACTTCCTTTCCTCTTTAAAAACCTTTTGATGTCGGTGGGCCCCACGGGTGACTTATGTGAAGTGGGGAGGAGAAAGACGGCCACTTTCTCCTCACCCGCCTCTGCCACCCGGAACCCTGGGTAGGCTAGGACCGGTAAAGTCTGCAGTAAGCACCTGCTCGGCACGGGCCTAAGCCCCGCCAGCCCCACAAGGTGGCCGTCAAGCCACACCTGAAGTCCGCTTGATCTTCTCGGCACGGGAGTTAATCCCCGCCACCCGATTGCTCGGGGAGCCACGGACTCAAGCTGGGGCGAGAATTTGCTCTTCGCAGGAAAGGAGAGACCAGTCCCAAGCCTTACCCGAGGTTTCTGGGGTTCTTGTCTCGCTGGCAGAAAAGAATTTCAGGAGTAGACGAGCAGTGAAGTAACAGGTTTTATTTGGAGGCTTTTGGAGAGGGAGAGAAAGGGATAAGCAGGTAAGCGGGGGAATGGAGAGTAAGAGAGAGAGAGAGAGAGTAACGCGTCCAGAGGGAACGCGGGCTTCTCCGAGGGTGGAGAGAGCGCCAAGTGGGCTCTCGAGCTGGTTCTTATAGATCCTTCTGACTCGGAATGTTCTGGAATCTCCTTGGGGCTTGGTCGCTGGAGTCAACCTGATTGAAAAGGGTTCGAGAATCATCTGACTTGGAATGTCCTGGAATCACCTTGGGGCTGGGTCGCTGGAGTCAACAGGATTGAAAGGGGGGTTCTCGGAAAGGAGGAATTTCATGGGGAGGAGGCCCATATCTTCAGGGTCTGGGGATGGTCTTATCAAGTCCTTATTCTCTGTCTCCACAGGGTGGGTTGGTCCTAGAATTCTTCCTCTATGAGACTTTGTTTCATTGCAGAGAGCCTTTCCCTATCTACCTGCCTACATCACTTTTGTTGTTGCTGTGGAGCCAGAACCGGTATTGCTCAGGACTTACTCCTGGCTCTGAGCCCGGGGATCACCCCTGGCGGCCTTGCTAGAACCTCGAGTCAACCTCATGCAAGACAAGCATCCTGCTCGCTCTGTGACTGCGGCGGCCCTGAATTTCCTCCTTGCACTCGTGGCGGGGTCGGCCTACGCAGCTGGAGCCAAGGCCCAAAGATAAAGCTAGGACCCCCCACTCATCATGATGTCGGTGGGCCCCACGGGTGACTTATGTGAAGCAGGGAGGAGAAAGACAGTCACTTTCTCCCCACCCGCCTCTGCCACTCGGGACCCAGGGTTGCTGGGTTCTTGTCTCGCCTCGCAGAAAGGAATTTCAGGAGTAGACAAGCAGTGAAGTAAATAGATTTTACTTGGAGGATTTTTAGGTATGGAGGGAGGGAGAGGGAGTGAGAGAGTAAAGTTAGACACGAAAGCATGAAAGTCCACATCTCAAGAGGGGAGGTGCTGGCGACACACGTGCCCGGGAACCACATGTGCTCGGCCACGTGGGCACAAGCAGCACATGGGCTCAGGCAGCATATGCGGGCGCTTCCTTTGTTCAAGGGCTGGAGCGATAGCACAGCGGGTAGGGCATTTGCCTTGCACGCAGCCAACATGGCCGACCCGAGTTCGATTCCTCCGCCCCTCTCGGAGAGCCCGGCAAGCTACCGAGAGTATTCGAGATGCCAGACACAGTAACAACAAAGTCTCCAATGGAGACGTTACTGGGCCCGCTCGAGCAAATCGACGATCAACGGGAGGGCCTTTACCTTTACCTTACCTTATCCTTTGTTCAAGGTGGCCTTTATAGGGGTTTCTCCAACCTGCCCCCACGTGGGGCTTCTTCCCAGGTAAATGTCCCGTTGCTTATTCCTACTTTGGACAAACTGGCAGGCTCTCGAATGTAGCCTACCCACAGGGCAGAGTCTGGCAAACTCCCCGTGGCGTACCCAGTATGCCAAATACCAGTAACAATGATGGGTCTCATTCTCCTAAAGAGCCTTGAATATAATCTCCGGGCTAGGATGAAAGAGACGTTACTGGGGCCTGCTCGAGGCAACCCACGAATAACAGGATGATGAAATGAAATGAATGAAAATGCTAAGGAGGTTGCCAGGGAGGATGGGCGTGGGGATGGGCTTCTTTGAAATTCCTCTCCTGGCCTTTTGTGCCTAGAGGAGCTTCTTTGGGTCTGTTGCTGGAGCCAGGTGAGGGTCTTATCAAGCCTTGGTTCCCGTTTTGCTATTTTCTGCAGGGCTGGCTTTGGCCGTGGCCTCGGGAGGGGGCCCTGCCTGTCCACCTGCCTACATCAATCAGGCCCACGACTCCGCCCGGGCTTGGCGATGCGCGGGGGACCGGGTGCAAAAGCGGAGGCTTCTCGGCAGGGCTGCGCAGAGAGGAGCGGGGGTGCGGGCGGGAAAGCAAGAACCGACCGCGACCGGGTCTGCGACCGGGTCTGCAGCCGGCACCCGCGGGCAGGCGCGCAGGGCCGCGGGGGCGCCTCCAGCCCGGGCTCGCTCGGGCTCGCTCGGGCGCTCAAATTTCCCGGGCGCTCCGGGTTCCCGGCGTCGCGCCGGAAGTGACGTCGCGGCGGCGTGGAGCCGCGCGGGGCGCTTCCGGCGGCGGCCGCGACTGGAGGGGGCGTGCGGGGAGAAGCCCCCAGGGGCTCGGGGACGCTGGTGTCGTGGGGGTCTCCCCGGTGTGGTGTGGCGGAGGCGGCGCGGGCCCCGACGGCGTGGAGGTGGGAGCGAGGGGCGGCACCTGGCCGGGGTGGGCTTGGGGGAGGGGGCTTCCGGCGTCGCTGGGCTGGCGTGCCGGGCGGCTTCGGGCTTCCGGGCCTCTTGGACTTTTCTAGAAGCTCTGTGGAGCGGGGCGGGGGTCGCCTCGGGGACGTGGTCCGCGTTGGGAGCCGGTGGACGGGGCGTTCGGGGACTCGGGCGCGTCGGGGGGCGGGGGGCGGGGGCGGGCGCGGCGCGGAGACCCCCGGGGGGCGGGACGCGGCGCCGCCTCCGTGGCCGGGAGCCTGGGGACCCGAGGGGGGGGCCGGGAGGGGCGCCGGGAGCCCTGGGGCGCCGCTGCTGGGGGGCCTCCTCCCGCGTGCCCGCCGCGTTGCCGGCCGCCCGAGTGGACCGAGTTGCGCGTCCCCTGAATCCGCCGTGGACCTGTTGCGTGTGACCGAGTCCCCCACCCCCCCCTGCTTGGACACTCGGTTGCAAACCTGCCAGGTCCAGCCCGCGGGGAGTCCCCCACGGCCGCCCCTGGGGTGACAGTGGGGGGAAGTTGGGATCCGGTTTTGTTTTGTTTGTTTCGTTTTGTTTTCTCGAAGCACCTAGACCAAGGTCTTTTTTTTTTTTTTTTTTTTTGCTTTTTGGGTCACCTGGCGATGCACAGGGGTTACTCCTGGCTCTGCACTCAGGAGTTACTCCTGGCGGTGCTCAGGGGACCCTATGGGATGCTGGGAATCGAACCCGGGTCGGCCGCGTGCAAGGCAAACGCCCTCCCCGCTGTGCTATCTCTCCAGCCCCTGCACTTTTTTTTTTTTTCTGCTTTTTGGGTCACACCTGGCGATGCACAGGGGTTCCTCCTGGCTCTGCACTCAGGAGTTACTCCTGGCGGTGCTCAGGGGACCATATGGGATGCTGGGAATCGAACCCGGGTCGGCCGCGTGCAAGGCAAACGCCCTACCCGCTGTGCTATCTCTCCAGCCCCAAGAATTTATTTTATTTATTTATTTATTTATTTATTTATTTTTGGCTTTTTGGGTCACACCTGGCGATACACAGGGGTTACTCCTGGCTTTGCACTCAGGAATCACTCCTGGCGGTGCTCAGGGGACCCTATGGGGTGCTGGGGATCGAACCCGGGTCGGCCGCGTGCAAGGCAAACGCCCTACCCGCTGTGCTATCGCTCCAGCCCCTAGACCAAGGTCTTAAGTCACCGTCCACGGCATTTCGACTTTCTTTCCGAAAATGGCTGGGTTAAGGTGTACCCAGCACAAATTTCCTATCAGAGTCACTGCGTTAAGGAAGGTGGGAACGAGCATCTTTGTGATGGCTGTGACTTCTGGGGCCACACTGGCCACGCTCAGGGCTCATACGTGGCCCTGAGCTCCGTGATCCCTCCTGGCGACCCTGGTGTGGGGAGACCACGTGGAGGGTACGAGGGGTTTAGCCTGGGTGGGCCACGTAAAGGCAGGTGCCCTACCCACCGTGCTAGCTCTTCGATCTTTACTGCAGTGCTTTTTTTTGGGGGGAGGGGGCACACCTGGTTATATGCTCAGGCATACTTATGGTCTGCACTCGGGAATGACTCCTGGTGGTCTCGGGGGTCTAGAAAGGGTGCGGGAGATCTCTCCCCGCACCAGCGTGAGGGGCGTTTGCCCTACCTGCTGTGCTGTCGTTCCGACCCCACCATATATGTATATTTTAAAGTCATGCTTCCTTCTGGGAACTAGCAAAATGTTTTTCAGAGCTCCTCTCATTCTTTCTGGTTTTGGGGCTATACCGACTGTGGTCAGGTCTTCTGGCTCTGTGCTCAGGGATCACTCCAGGAGGCGCAGGGGAAGGTGAACCGTCATATGCAGTGCCTAGGAATGAAGTCAGCAGCCAGCAAGGCAAGGGCCTTGACCTCTGCTCTATCTCCCTGGAACTCTAGGGCTTTTTTCATCTCCGATTCCTCTATTCTACATCACAGCAGCGATCCAGCGTGCCCGGTGCGCACACACACGTTGGGAACAAACGTTTAAAATATTTACCCTTTCTACAAGGATTCCCGGCAGACATGTTCTGTTTTATGAAAAAGTTGGTTATCACTCACTGAAGTGACTGACAAAAACTTGAGCTTTACAAACATGAACTCCAGCATCATTGCTCAATTTGTTCAGTCCTGCCGCCCCCACCATCTGATTTCCTCCGTGTTCAGACTCTTGTCTCATGGCCCCTTGGGATAATCAGGGACTCACAGGGGCCAAGATATTCAGCCCCTTTGAGAAACCCTGGACTAGAGTGTTGAAGTTATGTAGTTTCCCAGATTCTCAATGCAAAGTGGAGACTGTGTCATAGTTCTAAGCAGCTAGCACAGGTCACTAAAGTTTAAGGTCAGCTGGAGCAACAACAGTGAATTGACATCTCAAAAGAATTTAGTGTCTCAAGGTAATAGTGTCAGAATTTTATCAAGATATCTGTTAACTCTTTTATAATACCTTCTGGGTGAGCCAGAAGATTTGCTGGTTTGTGGTAAAATTATACGAGTGCCGGCTTTTGAACTTGTTTATCTGGAGAGGACTGTTGATGGGTGCAGTGTATGTGAGGATTCTAGTTGACGCTTCCTTACTTTCATAATCAGTTTTTGTGTTTAGAACCGTATCTAGATGGTGTGCCTTTCAAATTTGTTGGTTTCAAGAAGTAAAGAAAGTCTCATCTGGTTGATTTCAAGATTTGCCCAGAGTAGCTTAGTGAAAAAGGGAGGGACATATAAACATAAGGCATTTTACTTAGGTCCAGACAATTCAGTCATGCCAGTTAATAAATAATAGAGATGTTATTTAAGAAGGAATCACGTAATGAACAGATAGAGAATCTCAGACACATGAGTCAGTGGTGCTGTTAGGCTTCGAGAATTAGTGTGATTCCCAGTATACTAGAATACAAAATTTATGAAGAAGACAAAGATTGGATCACTTTATGACAGTGCTTGTTGACTCACACTTGGAGAATTAAAGATCTGGATGTTCTCCAAGAGTAAGTGAATTTTGGGATAGAAGTTGAAAGGAGTTGAGATCCAAGACATACATCAATGGCCTAAGTACATGAAAGAATGTGGAAGGCCTGGGTTCCATCAGGGATGGAACACCACTGGGTGTCACCCCCAAATCAAAATCAGAAGGTTGAAAGGATGTGGAATTTGTCGGTTTGGGGCAGGGGGCAGTGGTGGAAGAATTTTTGGAACCGATCAGCAGTGCTCATGGGGGCTCATCACTGGACCCCGAGGACCATTTGGGGTGCTGAGGATTGAACCAGGGTTGACTGCAAGGCAAGTTTCTGAACTCCTGTACTGTCTTCTCTAGCCCCGAATTCGTCAAATATGAAAAGTAACTTTTCATTGGTTCTGGAGATAGAGTAGCTTGTTTGACATGAGCGGTTCTTTTGCCTCTTGTTTCAGGTATATTTGGGGTTCGTGGTCTTAGAAGGCTTTTTTTTTTTTTTTTTTTTTTTGCCAGACACCGCACCTAGTGGTGCGCAGGGCTTATTCCTGGCTTTCTGCATAAGTTGCACTCCTGTTGGGCTTGGGGAACCAAAAGTGGTTCTAGGGATTGAACCCAGGTCAGCCATGTGCAAGACAAGCACCTTACCTGCTGTACATCTCTCTGCCCCCTTAGGAAGCATTTTTGTATGTTGTAAATAGCAAAATAGAAGTAAAATTTTTAATCATGCTTCTGCCTCCGCTGATAAGTGGTGTATTTTACTTTTTGATTTTCAGATGTTAAAGCAATTTTGTGTTCCTAGAATATAATGCTCTTATATGTTCCGGAATTCAGTCTGCTAATATTTGCTAGTAATTTTTGTGTCTGTTAGGCCTATTGGCCTGAGGATTTCTTTCTTTTTAAAAATCTTTTTTTTAGTTATATCTTTATCCTTTTTCAGAACAGTATTATCCTTCTTAAATGAGTTGGGAGGAAGAGTTAGTATAGGGGCATTAGTTATTTCTAGTGTTACCATTAAAGTCCTCTGGATTAGATTTTTTTCCTCGTGTGAATCACTTGGGGAGGCACTCCCCAAAGTGCTTAGAGTTTACTCCTGCTCTATGCTCAGTATAACACCTGGTGGTACTCTGAAGACCATATGTGGTGCCTGGAATTGAACTCTGGTGAGCTATGTGCAAGGCACTTGTATTTCCTATGTGGAATAATTTTAATTAGTTTCCCAATTGCTTTTGTGGTTCTGGGGCCACAGTCTAGTTGGATATTGACTCTGGTACCTCACACGAGGCATGCAACTGTACCACTGAGTCACATCCCTGCATATATATTGGGACCACACATTGATTTGGGAGTGATGTGCAGGGGCTCTGTACTCATTCTTGGCCGTACTATAGGTTGATCGAACAAGGGTCAGCCGCGTGTGAGGCAAGTGCCTTAACCTCACGCCCCCACACCAGTCCTTTAAAATATTTACTCATTTATTGGTGGTGTTTGCTGGGCATCCCACTCTTCAGTTATGGTACACCAGAGATCATACACTTGTGGTGCGAGGAATCACAAAGGGTGATACTTTCGGGATTGCACTAGGTATGTGGGATGATGTCAAGGACCTAAGTTGCAGGTCACACCTACAAAACAGTTGCTCTACAGCTGAGCTTGCCTCGGGCCGCTAGATACTTTCTCATTTTTTATTTCATTTTGGGTCCTACCTGACTGTTAAAGCTACTCTCAGCTTGGTGCTTAGTGGACTACATGGCCCTCTGAGTTGTCTCCTTGGCCATTTGATTGTTACTGTACTGGGGATTTAACCTAGGGCCTCACACATGTAAGGTGATAAGGTGAGCACTCCACCGCTGAGCCACATCCCCACCCTATTTGTCTTAGTTTATTTGTCTTACTAGTGGTATTTGGTTGTTGTGTCACGCGTGGCCCTGTGATGTACTCTAGCCTTTTTTTTTTTTTTGCTTTTTTTTTTGGGTCACACCAGCAATGCTCAGGGGTTATTCCTGGCTCTGCGCTTAGGATTATTCCTGGCAGTGCTGGGGGGACCTTATGGGATGCCGGGAATTGAACTTGGGTCGGCCACGTGCAAAGCAAAAGCCCTACCCGCTGTACTATTGCTCCGGCCCTAGCACTCTAGCCTTTTGTTTGTTTGTTTTGCTTTTTGGGTCACACCTGGCAATGCTCAGGGGTCACTCCTGGCTCTGCACTCTTGGAATCATTTCTGGTGGTGCTCGGGACTATATGGGATGCTGGGAATTGAACCCCGGTCGGCCACGTACAAGACAAGCGCGCCCTACCTGCTGTGCTATCATTCCAGCCCCGCACTCTAGCCTAATCTCCCTGCCTTCTATTATTTGAGTCTTTTGGGAATTTGTTTGTTTCCTGTTTTTCCTTTTTTTTTTTTTTTCAGTCTTTTAAACTTGTGGCCATTATTCAACTTTCCCTCAGAATTTCATTCTAAACCAGGAGTCAGTTTTTTCCTGTTAAGAGCCAGATGATAGGGGCTGGAGCAATAGTACAGTGGGTAGGGCTTTTGCCTTGCACGCGGTGACCCAGGTTCGATTTCCAGCGTCCCATATGGCCCCTCGAGCACTGCCAGGAGTAACTCCTGAGTACAAAGCCAGGAGGCCAGGAGTAACCCTTGTGCATCGCTGGGTGTTACTCAAAAAGCAAAAAAAAAAAGCGCCAGATGATAGACTTTGTAAATATGGGTGGGGTCCCCTGAGCCCTGCCTGAAGGAGTGATTCCTGAGTCCAGAGCAAGGAGTAACCAACCCCTGGGCACTTCTGAGTGTGACCCCAAAACCAAAAATGTGCAATTACAGTGGGTACTTTGCATGTCTCCTCAGGGAGTGTGTGCATTTCAGCAAGAAGACTGGGCTTGGTTTCTGAAATGCTGAAGAGATAATTGAGGCATATTTGTAGTTTTGTTTAGATGAGAAGGAAGGTGGTTCTCAATTAGTATGACGTTTTTAGACCCATAAATCCTCATCTGGTTAGTGGTCTTGTGGTTAAAAAGAGACATTTGAAATAAAATTTGTCATTTGACAAATTATATCCTTTGGTTTTAGGAGGTGGAATAGATGAATGATATGATTCCTGTTTTTATAGATGATATAATTGAGCGTCAGGATAATTTATCACGTCAAAGAACAACTCTTGAACTGAATCTGGGCCTTTGATGTTTGGCCTCAGAAATCCATGCCTTTCCACTGTGCTGCCTTTCATGGCAAAGATAAGATTTAGTACTAGGATTATACAAGATGTTTTCTTTTACAATTTCTGCTATTTCAAAATTTTAATTCTACAAACAGCTTACCAGCTACAGTGGTTTTTGTAAGTCTGCAGTGAATGAATGCATTTATTTGTACAAGTATTGGTTATGATTGTCCTTTGCAGAACAGTGAATCTGGGACCTTAAGCTTGTGTCCGGGGTCTTTGAGTTCCGTCTGCTGTGTCTGAGGAGATAAAAGTCTTTGGTCTGTAGGTCTGTTTGTGGTTTAGGGTCACTTTGTCAACTGCCACAATTGTATGATGGTAGATCAGTTAGATCTACTTGTCTTTTTTACCTAAAGGCTTCTTACAAGAGAAATGATGGCATAGAGCTCTGTTTTTTTTTTTTCCCCTCCCTTTTAGGGGAGGGATGGGTCACACTGAGTGGTGCTAAGGGGTTACTTCAGGCTCTGCACTCAGGAATTACTCCTGGCAGTGCTCAGGGAGCTATATGGGATGTTGGGGATCGAACACTGGGCAGCTGCATGCGAGGCAAACACCCTACCCACTGTACTATGGCGCCAGCTCCAGAGCTGTATTCTTGGGGTAGCATTTAGTAGTCTGAAAATCCTGAGTTTAGGTTTTGAGCAAAATACTCTCATATTCTATGAATTCCTATTTAAAATGCCAGCCAAAATGGGTAATTTTGTCTCCAACAAAGACACACAAAAATGTTTTAATTCTCTATTCATAACAGCCTCCAACAAGACATTCTGAGGTATCCTTAAGTACCATATAGCCATTGCGAAAGAACCATCGTTACGGATGTAACAATGAACCAAGAAGGACACACTAAAATTTTTGTTGTTGTTTTGGGGCCACATCCAGTGATGCTCAGGGTCGCTCCTGGTTCTGCTCAGGAACTGCTCCTGATAGTGCTTGGGGGACCAGGGGGGATCCTGGGAATTGAACCTGGCTGTCTGTGTACATGGCATGGAGAGCTCTGTTATCTGCTGTACTATGACTCTAGCCCCAGAAACCGCACTTCGCTGGCTTAAAACCAGGTTTTATGTGTGTAAGGCAGGTGCTCTGGTGCTGAGCCACATCCCTGGCCCAGTAAAATGATAAATTTATTTGTATCAAATTAAGAAACAGACTGAAGAAGACTTTTTCTTCGGATAAGCCCATGTTCTCTCCTCAGTTTCTCTTATTATGTATTTATTTTGGCAGGGGTGGGCAGGGTGGGGGGAGGTCATACCCGGTGGTGCTGAGGAATTACTGTAACTCCTGGCTCTGCACTCAGGAATTACTCCTAGTGGGGCTCAGTGGACCATATGAGAAGCCAGGGATGAACCTGGATTGGTTATGTGAGAGGCAAGTGCCTTAACCTGCTGTGCTATTGCTCCCCAAGGCCCCAAATTTTTAACTTTTTGTTTGGTGGTGCTTCCAGGTGTGGGCCCCCTGTCCGCCCCCCCCCTTTTTTTTTTGTCTTTTTGCGCTAGTTGGGAGGCACTACTGCTGGCTCTGTGTTCAGAGATCACTCCTGATGATGCTCAAGGGACTGTTGGATAGTATTGGATTGTCCTTGCTCCTCCTGCACAGAGTTTAGGTTTATTGAGTCACTCCCACAATAGTGCCCCTGAGGCACACCCAGTTCCGTAAGCACTAATAAACGTATATTGCTTTTCTCTTTCCTTTATGTCACTTGCATGGTTTAACAATCTCCCTTTTGTATAGACACAGGAAGAGAGTGATGCTATGCTCTTGTAACATGGGAGTTAATTGACTCCAAAGAATATTTACTCCTGAGTATCCATCATATTTACCTGACTTAAGGCTCAGTTGCCTTTAGTTCCTAACATTCCAAAAGCAGGGTCCCAGCGAAGGGACTGGATGGACCTAGGGCAAGCTGTAAGCTACCCTGGCATCAGAAAGGAACAAGCTAAGCACCATAAGTATAATAAGTTAAGAGCATGGTCATTGGGGGGCTGGAGCGATAGCACAGCGGGTAGGGCATTTGCCTTGCACGTGGCCGAGCCAGGTTCGATTCCCAGCATCCCATATGGTCCCCCAGCACCGCCAGGTGTAATTCCTGGGTGCAGAGCCAGGAGTTACCCCTTTGCATTGCCGAGTGTGACCCCCTCCCCCTCCCAAAAAAAGGCATGGTCATGGAACAAACTCTTATGACCCAAAAAGAAGTAACATTGAATAAGGACCCTGCTGGGGTTAGGAAAGACTAACCTAGCCTGAGGAAGCGCCAACCTTTAAGCTTAATATGTCTCTTGTACTGTGTTCATACAGAATGACTAGAAATATTACAATAAGTAAATTTAGGGGCTGGAGCAATAGCACAGCGGCTAGGGTATTTGCCTTGCACGCGGCCAACCCGGGTTCGATTCCCAGCATCCCATATGGTCCCCCAAGCACTGCCAGGAGTGATTCCTGAGTGCAAAGCCAGGAGTAACGCCTGAGCATCGCTGGGTGTGACCCAAAAAGCAAAAAAAAAAAAAAAAAGTAAATTTACTACGGTTGTTTAAATGGATTACTAGCTGAGGAAAGGAGAACGCCAGTACACCCTAGATGGAATTCTGCCCTTGAGTGGATCTCCTAGTAATCTGGAGTGCTGAACTCTCAGATGAGATTTTTGTCCTTGAGTTACCTCTGCTTGTTAGGACAATGTTCAACCTCACCTATGTGTACCCCCACCCATCATGATTTCTATGTAACTGTGCTGTAAGGGGAGAGCGGGACTCCTTCCAAAGAGAAGGACTAGACGAGAACTAAGGATGAGGATGAGGGAACTATGATGACTGGGACTACGACCAAAACTACACCTATGCTGGTGCTGTGAGGGAGATACCAGACTACGCTGGGGAGGAGAGAGAAATAAACTGACTACCAACAAACCTGGGGCCCTGTTTATTCGTTCCCCCAGTCCTTTGTCCGTCTGTCTCCGTGGGCGGCCAGGGGAACAGCTCTTGGACACCAAAAGCTTGAATCCCATGCGTGGTCGTGTCCCCCCCACCCCCCCACCCCACAGTTTTCATTTGAAACTCACAAGAAGGCCATATGTAATAACAGGGATTGGATTGAACTGGGTTTGGTTATGTGCAGGACAAGTGCCTTAGCCCCTGTACTTACTTTCTCTCTCTCTCTCTGTCTCTCTCTCTCTGTCTCTCTCTCTCTCCCCACCCCCCATCGTTATATTTATTATTTGGGGGGAGTTTCAGGTATGATGCTCAGGAAGTCTGAGGACCCCTCCCTCTGATTCTCAGCCAGCTTGTCTTGGTTCAGTGTGAGGGCCAGCAAACAGTGGATTTGATGCTTCAGGGCCAGCCCTGTGTTGGTGTCTTCAATCAACATAAACCTTTTTTTTTTGGGGGGGGGGGTCAAGAATGAATTAGGGTCCAGAGAGAACTCACTAGGCTGAATGCATGCTTTGTATCCTGGAGGCCCAGATTTGATTCACACACTGAATGGTCCCCTTAGCATGGCCAGGAGTGATGCTAAGGACCCCAAAATAAAACAGTGGTTTAGCTTGATACATTACCAGATTTGGGCTGGAGAGAGAGCACAGCAGGTAGGACGTTTGCCTTGCATGTGACTGACCTGGGTTTGATTCCTTCATCCCTCTCGGAGAGCCTGGCAAGCAACCAAGAGTATCCCACCTACACGGCAGAGCCTGGCAAGCTCCTCGTGGCACATTTGATATGCCAAAAACAGTAACAAGTCTCACAATGGAGACGTTACTGGTGCCAGCTCGAGCAAGTCGATGAGCAACGGGAGGACAGTGCCACATTACCAGATACAATTTTTTTTTTAAATTTACAAGTCTTTAATTGAAAACCACATTGCGCACCAAGAGGAATAAACCTCAAATAGAGTGAAAAGAGATAATAAATAGATGCCATATGAATTTCTTAGAGCTATTTTAAGAATTTCCATAGCTGGGGATAGAAGTACAGAAAACTACGCTCTCACAGTTCTAGAAGTAGGGAATACAGAATCAAAATGATGACATAGTGTACATCCTTCAAGGGCTCTAGGGTGATTCTGTTCCTTGCCAGATTGATTTTTTTATATATTATTTACAATATGTTTTCTTTGAGAATTCTGCTGACAGATTAAACCATAGATTATATGTGGGGCTGGAGTGATAGTACAGTGGGTAGGACATTTATTTCGCATGTGGTCCAGGTTTGATACCCAGCATCCGTTTGCTGCCTTGAATACCACCAGGAGTGATCCTTGAGCACCAGCCGAGTGTGACTCAAAACCAGAAACCAAAACAAAAAGTAGATTATAGGCACTGGGGAGGTGGCTCAGAGAGGCACACACATTTGATCCTTGGTACTACGTGGTCTCCAAAGCACGGTCAGGTACAGCCTTGGTGGAATCCTGCACCTCTGGGAAGGTCCTTCCCCCGCCCCCAGGCACAGACAGATTATGGTTTGGCCGATTCGATTTAAAATAACTTTAAGAGCTTGCTGTGTACTAAGGGATATTGCTCATTCATTAATATGTGTACTCTGAAAGAAAAATGTTGTGTTATTCTTTATTAAGTTAAGGATTTAACGGAATATGCTTATTAAGGAGCACTGGGTATAGAGCCTGGCATAGCCTCTTCACCTCAGTACTTGCTGAAGTTAACTAAAGATGTGTCTTTTCCAAGGCCTGCTGTGTGACGTCTCTCTCCACGGTGGTCACACGTCTGAAACATGGCTGCGGACTGGCTGGGAAGTATCGTGTCCATCACCTGTGGTGAGAGCTTAGGTGTTTATCAAGGAAGAGTGTCTGCGGTGGATCAGGTCAGCCAGACCATTTCTCTTACCCGGCCTTTCCACAATGGAGTGAAGTGCCTTGTGCCAGAAGTCACCTTCAGGTGAGTTACCTGTATCTTGTCTGGAGATCTGTGACTGCACTCCTGATGGCCAGTGTAGTCTTGGAGGAGTTGCTTGAGGAGGTTTGCCAGTAGACAGGACAGTCTTCGGTCTTCGTCTTCTAGTTCAGGTGCCGTGAACGATGATCATGAAAGTTTCCCTACTTCTGTTAAACATGCAGTATTTCATATTTTAAATGGGTCTAGTTGAGAATAAGCCTTTATTCTTAGGCGATTTTAGATTTTCCTTCTCAGCTTTGTCTTTGTGCTTTCTTACATCTGAGGGCTCTGTTGACTCTTTCCCTGTTTAAAGATATTTGTTTTATTGATTTGTATCATCGTTTAGTTTCGGAAACATACTTGATTGACTACCTAAAGTCCTTAGGTTCAGCTAGAACCTGGGTGTCATCATACATTTTTCTTGATTTTTTTTTCTTTTTTTTCCTCTGCTACTCTTTTTAGGTGTTGCTACTGAGGGCCACTTTGGGTGGTATTCAAGGGACCACTGGGCTATTCATGGCAGTATGGCAGTTAGCCACTTTTGCGTCCCTAATTCTGTGGGGTTTTTTTTTTTCTTTGGTCTTTATAATCAGTCATGAATTATGCCAGTCTTCTGGATTCCAGATGTCTCTTGTTTCATTCTCCCCTCTCCCTTTTGCATTGAAAGCAATTGTTATTTGCTTTCTTTTTTGTTTTTCAGTGTTTGGACCATACTTGACTGTTCAGAGGCTACTCCACTTGTTGCTTGCTTGATACTTACTCCCACTGGTGGTTTTTAGGGGACCGTCTAGTGCTAGGTCTGGAACCCATGCTCTAGATAGACAACCTGTGCTCATGGCCCTTTTAGCCATCTCCTTGGCCCCCACTTGCTCTCTTTATTCTCTCTTATGTCTTCATGTCTTCCCCGTCTTCCTTTTTTTTTTTTTCTTGATTTTTTGGGTCACACCCAGCAATGCTCAGAGGCTACTCCTGGCCCTGCACTCAGGAATTACTCCTGGCGGTGCGCGGGGGACTATATGGGATGCTGGTGATTGGTCTTCTAACTGGTATTCTTGCTTCTAGTTTCTTCACCTTCCCTGTACAGGCACCTGAAAAATGCAGTGTAGGTATAATTCATTCCCTGAGAGCCTTTTTGGGCCATATCCAATGTTGTTCAGGTTTACTCCTGGCTCTACATTCAGGGGTCGCTCCTGGCAGGTCTCAGGGGAACACATAGGGTGACCAGAATTGAACCCAGATCGGCTGTGTGGAAGACAAGTGTTTTAACCCCTGCACTCTCTCTCCAACTCCTGAAATACTCCTTTCTCATACTGTTTGCTTGGGCTGCTGTTACTCTTTGTTTTGCGAACCGAACTTAGCTTAAGTTTATCCATCTACTAAACTTAGTTATCTGCTAAACTAACCCCTCTGCACACTTCTGTCATAGTATTTAACTCTTTCATTTTTCTTCTTGTCTTTTTTCAGAGATTAAAACTTCAAGGCAGATTTTTCATGGGCATGTTTTGATTTTCATCCCTATATATACCTCGTTCTAGCATAGGGCTTACCACTGATTCTTCAACTCCAGAGCAAGTGAATGAATTAATGAGGGAAAGACACACCCCCACATGCTTTTTTTTTCTTTTTGGGTCACACCCAGGATGCACAGGGGTTACTCCTGGCTCTGTACTCAGGAGTTACTCCTGGCGGTGCTCAGGGGACCATATGGGATGCTGGGACTCAAACCCGGGTCGGCCGCATGCAAGGCAAATGCCCTACCCGTTGTGCTATCGCTCCAGCCCCCACATGCTATTTTTTCAAGTTGAATTTTTTTGTTAATGTAAAAGCAGAACATAACAATCCACATCCTGTGGTTTCTAAACTTTTAACCGTTGGTGATTTCCACAAGACACTGTTGTTCTTCATAGCTCAGGGGCCTTATCTTCTGTGAAAGCTGAACACAGAAGATCCTTATTTAAACCTTTCAACCCAAATTAACTTGTCTTTTCAGAAATCTTGCTGAATTTTTTTTGTTGTTATTATTTGTCTCTCCATGCTGTTGCTTCATTTGAAAATTTTCATTTTCTAATTGTATTGTAGTCCTTTCAGTCTCACAGTTCCTGTGTATATGGAGACCCAGTTTGACTTCATTTCTCTTAATTTAGATCTAATTGTGAGTTGCCTATTTTTTTTTGTTGTTGTTGTTGTTTTGTTTTGAGCTACACCCAGTGGTGCTCAGGGTTTACTCCTAACTGTGCTCAGGGATCAGTTCTGACAGGACTCTGGGTACCATGAGATACTGCGGCTCAAACCCAGGTTCGCCATGTGCAAGGCAAATGCCATACCTGCTGTACTATAGCTCTGGCTACAAGGTTGCATATTTTGTTGTCGTTGTTGTTGTTGTTGTTTGCTGGCATTTTAAATCTTGAACATTTCCTTAACTTCTGGAGATCCTTCTGTGCCTGTTCAATCATATTTACTAGATTTTCATTATATTTTTTTCAGGCATCACATCTATGTTGTGATATTACCTCTAGGTTCTCAATTCAAACTCCCTGGTGCTCTGACTAGTCTATAGAATTGTTCACACATTCTTGTCATGCAGTAATGTCATTTGTCCGTCTTGAGAAAGGGGCTAGAAGTTCGTATCGTTTCATACTGAATAGTTCTATTCGTTGTTGGGCAGCCCATCTTTCCGATTCATTCGTGTTACTGGTCTCAAAAGTGGAATAATTCGGCGCATTTAGGTAGTTCAGGTAACTCTTTGTGGGTTGCTAACAGTGAACTTCCTCCTCTTCCTCCACCAGTGCCACAGCTGCTTCCCGAATACCAGCTGCTTCACAATCTTGGTCAAAGTAAGGTAGTGCATCAACCACTACCTCTCCAGCAATCAGTCCAGTCCCCCACAAACTATTAAGCATTTTGGAAAGTTAAGATACTATTGTTAATATTGTGATTAAGGGTAGGTCTTTTAAAAAACCAAGTGCTGTTTTGTTTGGAAGTTGGTAGCTGAGCCCTGTGTTAAAATACTTGGCCACCTGGGTTTTGCTTCTGATAACTGGAGGACTTGCAGAGCCCCTAAGGTGTGGCTGGTTGCTCTCACCAGTTTTGTCACCGTTACAGTTTTGAGACTCAAACTCTTTTGTGTGTTTCAGGGCAGGTGACATTACAGAATTAAAAATTCTGGAGATACCAGGTCCTGGAGACAACCAACATTTTGGAGACCTTCATCAGACAGAATTAGGCCCCTCTGGTATTGGGTACCAAATGGGTCTCAATCAGAATGGCACAGGCAAGTTGGTCAAGAAGCCAGTCTCTTCCAGCAGTGCCCCTCAGAACATCCCCAAGAGGACAGACATGAAGAGTCAAGATGTTGCCATTTCCCCCCAGCAGCAGCAGTGTTCAAAGAGCTATGTGGATAGGCATATGGAGTCCTTGAGTCAGTCCAAGAGTTTCCGTCGGCGCCACAACTCTTGTAAGTAGGATTCAGTTGATATTTCTTTGTAACCCTGTGTTTCAAGGACGTGAACTTTATTTACTGCTGCCTTTTGAACAAGGCAGAGCTTCACAGACATCTATAACATGGTTCTTTTTGTTTGTGTTTGGGGGGCATACCCTGCAGGCAGTGCTTCAGACTCTCTACTCAGGTTACTCCTGGTGGGCTCGGGGATGTCAGGGATTGACCCTGGGTTGGCCACGTGACAAGCTCCCTACCCACTGGACTATCGCTTGGGTCGACACATGGTTCTTTTATTGTAGTGCCAGTCTTTCAAGATATTAAGGGGAATAAAATAAGCCTTTAGAAACTCAACACCAGCTGTCTTGCTCTCCACACTTTCCCTTTCTTGAAGATGACTCATGATCTGCCTGAAGTTCTTATAGACAGTGACATTTCTTTTTGTGTGTGTTTTTGGGCCACACCTGACACTGCTCAGGGGCTGCTTCCAGCTCTTGGCTCATATCATTCCTGGCAGTGCCTGGAGGACCTTTTGGTGCTGGATCTTAAACCTTGGCCTTCTGCAAACAGAGGGTATGCGCTGTCTCTTGAGCTCTTTCTGTAGCCTCCAAATATTTCTAATCTGGTAACCGATGGTGGTAGTGATGAATGTGTTAAAGCTGCCTCTGGGTGGTTCCAGGGGTTTCTTGTTACTGCAGTGTGTGTAGTGGGGAGGGAAATACTCTCGGGCTATACACTGGGATGGCCTGGGATCGAGCTCAGGGTCTTACAAGCACAGATCCCATATTCAGGCCCCTCTAAATGATTCTTGAGTAACTTTCTCATAATTTGGCTTTCATTCACAGTTGGAGGAGAGGAAGGAACTTACTTAGCTTTCTCTGTGATGTAGTACTTTCTGATAGACTGACAGTCTAAAATTTGCTATATTCTCTGGGCCTACTAGAGTATGCACAGGCGTGTGTTGATGCTAGCTTAATTTCATAACAAATCATGAAATGCCATTAGCTCACTATAGAACCACAGATAATAAACTATTGAAAGTTTGAAAATGAAATAAATATACTTTATATTTGAAGATATTTCCTGAATTGACAGTGATTGCAAACTTGAGGCTGAAATTCAATTGTTTTTTCTGTATCCCATAGAAGGCTTGGACAGAATATGAGTCTTCCCAGTTAGACATTAACTGTATGTTGCTTTATGTGTTTTTTATTTTTATTTTAATAGATAAAACAAATTATTAAAATTTATTTTTAAGAGATAAAACATTAATTTAAAATATTTGTTTTTTAAACCGCGCCCCCCCCCCCAATCTTCTTGGGTGCCAGGGTCTGCTCAGTTGCAGAGTTACTACTTTGTCGGCATGAAGTGAAGTGAGTCCCAGCAGCATTGCCATCTGGAATCCTGTGTCATGTGTGAAGTATGTGATCCTGTGAGCACTATAGTCATAGCGGAAATATGCATGAGCACTGCTGCCGAATGTCTGCAGCAGTCACATAGAGAGAGGAAAAGGGAAGTGATACCTATTTCAAAATGGGGCCATTCACAGCAGTCCTTGGGATCCCTCAGTACCATGCTGGGTGGTGCCAGGAAGGGAATTCAGGGCTTCCACATGCTAGTTATGTGTTTTCCTTCTCGAGCTCTTTGTTAAAATTTCAGATACTCAGGGCTAAAGAGATAGTATAAAGGTCAAGGATCTTGCCTAGCATGCAGCGTGACCATGATGCTAGTTCAAGTGCCATTATTGCATGTGGCTTCCTGAGCAGCACCAGGGGTGGCTCCTGGGCACAGAGCCAGGTGTTGTCCAAGATCAAGAAAAAAATGCTGAACTATTCGAATAACTTATAGTTTTTCTGTGTACTGTGGAGACATTATTATTTTGGTTTTGGGCCATACTTGGCAATGCTCAGGAGTTATGGAGTTACTCCTGGCTCCACTCAAGACTCACTCCTGGTGGTGCTCGAGGGACCATATGGGATGCTCGTGATTGAACCAGGCTTGGCTGTGTGTGAAACAGACGTCCTACGACCTGGCCTTTGGAGAAATTTATTAAATTATCATGGAGATAAGAGTCAACAGTTTATATTAACTTTATCAACATCTCGTTATTGTGGCACGCTTACTATAATGAGTCAGTGATGACACATTATTATTGACTACAATTTTTATTATATTCAGATTGCTTTTGTTTTCACTTAATACCCTTGTTCTATTCCCCCTTTAAGCATACTGCATTGCATTTAGCAGTCATGCTGTTTTTGGCTCTGGCAATCCCTCAGACGATGTTTTGTTTTTAATTTTATTTTTTGGTTTTTTTGTTCACACCTAGAGTTGCTCAGCACTTAGTCTTGGTTCTGTGCTCGGGGATCATTCCTGGTGGGGCTTGGGACCATGGGGATGGCAGGGATTGAACCCAGGTCAGCCACATGCAAGGCAGGTACCCTCTTCTGCTATACTCTCATTCCGTAGAATTTTTGTTTTCTGGGGGGTCTGTAGGGTGTACCTAGCAATGCTCGGGGATTACTCCTGGCCCTGCATTCAGGAATCACTTCTTGTTGTGCCCCAGGGACAATATGGGGTGACAGAGATCAAACCCAGGCCAGCTGCATTCAAGGCAAGGGCCTTACCCCCTGTACTATTGCTCCAGGCCAAGACTTTTTGATGTCTTGGGCTGGTAATGATTCAGTGGTCCATGGACTGAAGCAGAAAAGGTTGAAAACCACTCATCTGCCACAAAGGTTCTTAACTGCTAGTCTGCAGACAGGTGTTTGGACAGGTGCCATTCTTGGTATTAAAAGGTTGAAAACCACTGACCTAAACAATTTTGATGAGTGTTAGTCAGGAATTTTGAGATATCCCTCAATATTCTTCTGATGATTAGACTGGGATTATGTGTTTTGGGGAGGAAGACTACCCAGATCAAGTGTCATTTTCATCTCGTCCTATCACGGGTGTGTGGTTATCAACATGATTTGTGATTTTACAGTTTTTTGTTCCTTTTTGTTTTGGGGGACACATCTGGCTATGCTTGGGGGTTTCTCCTGGTGGTTCTTGGAAACCATTCGTGGTACTGGGAATGACCTCTAGCATGCAAAACTTGCACTCAGCTCATTGAACTGTAGGGCCTGTGACTTTTTTTTTTCCTTTTTGGGTCACACCCGGCAATGCACAGGGGTTACTTCTGGCTCTGCACTCAGGAATTATCTCTGGCGGTGCTCAGGGGACCATATGGGATGCTGGGAATCGAACCCGGCTCGACCACGTGCAAGGCAAACGCCCTACCCGCTGTGCTATTGCTCCAGCCCCAGGCCTGTGACTTTTGATGTTGACCTTCTTATATTCTGGTGTATCAGATTTCTCTTTCATACAGTTCATTTTTTCTCCCTTTTCTATTCTGTTCTTTGGACAGCTATTAGTATATATTGCTCATAGGAAAGCTTTTCCTCCTTGCAGGCCAGAGTAGCTATGTAAATTTTTTGGAATTCTGGGGCTGGAGCAATAGCACAGCAGGTAGGGCGTCGGCTTTGCACGCGGCTGACCCGGGTTCGATTCCCAGCATCCCATATGGTCTCCTGAGCACCGCCAGGAGTGATTCCTGAGTGCTGAGCCAGGAATAACCCCTGTGCATCACCAGGTGTGACCCATAAAGTAAAAAAAAAAAAAAAAAATTTAAAAAGGTTTTATTTTGGTCCTCATATTGTTTTAGCTTTGGCTTCCTTTTTTGTCTGGTTATTATATCCCCTTAACATAACCCCTTCATGGTGTGGGTATTTTTTGGGGGGAAGTATATACCTGGCAGTACTTGGGGGATTTCCCTTGTGCTTGGGGGACCAGAGGGTGACTTGAACTGGGTGCCCCACTTGTAAAGTTTACTTTGCAAGGTGCCCAGCCCACTGAACTATCTCTCTGGCCCTCTGTGTTTTTTTTCTTTTTTTTAGGGGGGGAGTGGGATCTTAGTACTCTCTTATTTTCTGGCACTACAAGTTGCTTCAGGCTTACAAACTTTGGGGGTTTTTCGCCCTAGTGCTAGAAAGAGCTGTGTGAGCAGGGACCTGTGTTTCCTCTCAGTGGAGGAAGGTGTCTGAATGCATGATCTTGTTACTGTCATCCCCTGCAGCTGATTGGGCAGGGGAGATGCATGTATATATGTACATATGTGCTCATTTGTGCTGTGTCTGTGTGGATCTGTCTGAAGCTGAGTAGGAGTTCGTGCTGATGTCTCTGTAATCCATCACCACATGGATCTTGCCAGCCACTTTCTTTCTCTGATCTGTAACCGCTCACTCCTTAAATTATATATCTGCCTGCTACCATATGTTACTCATTGACTGAAACTATTCAGTCTCAGTATAAATGTACAGCAGCATCAGAATAACTAATACATACCCCTGCCCCTTCAGGACCTGTTTAATGCAGTCATAATACATTGTTTCCTCACATTCTTCATTCACACTAGAATTCTCTGACCTCCTCAATAACTTTTGGGTTTATTTTTTTTTTTGTTTGTTTGATTTTGGGGGAGGCACACCCGGTGGCCCTGTAAGTAGGCTTACTCCTGGCTCTGTGCTCAGGGATCAATCTTGGTGGTGCCCCTGGGATCAAAAAGGGTACTGGGAGCAGATTCAGGTTGGCTGTGTGCAATGCAAATGCCCTCCCTGCTATACTATCACTCTGCCCCTTATTTCTAAAAATGTTTTAATTTTCTTTGATTCTGTAGGCCACACCCTGTAGTACTCAGGACTTCTTCCTGGCTCTGAACTCAGAGATAACTCCTAGAGCTGCTGGGGGTGCGGGGGTGTAAAATCTTAACACGCTGAAGGTTGTGTGTTCGCGGGCTCTCTGGACAGCTCTATCACACCGCCCACGTTCAGTGCTCTTGAGCTGCTGTGTGGGGCCTAGATCGGGATGGCTGTTGACCAAGGGCAGACGACGGAAGAAAGGAGCCCCAGGCTGGTTGGTCTTAGTTGCAGTTTATTCCAGTCCTCTTCACTCCTGTCTCTCCTCTGCCTCCTTCTCTCCTGGGCCCCAGTCTGGAACCCTTTCCCCTTCTGGCTCTAACTCTGGATCTCTGGAGCCCCTGGCTCCCTCCGATCTTACAGTCTTCGTTTATATAGCAATCACGTAGGGTGCTGACACAAAGGTGGGTTTAACATCGATAAATCAAGAAAGAGAGGTAAGACCACTCCTCCAGGAGATTAACTCAAGGATAAAATCTCATCTAAAGAGATTACTACAGATTACTAGGAGATCCACTCAAGCGTGGGATCCCAAGAGGGTGTGTTCTTTAATCAACTAGTAATCTACTTACATAGTTGTAGTAAATCTACTTCTAATATTTCTAGCAATGTCATTCTGTGTGAGCACAGTAAGAGATAATAAACTTACAGTTTGGTTCTTCCCGAGAACATCTCACTATACATTCCGCAGTTCTCAGGCCAGGTTAGTCTTCCTAACCCCAGCAGGGTCCTAGTCTCGTCATTACTTACTTTTGGATCATGACAGCGTTTGTCCATGATCATGCCCTCAACTTATAGTTGAGTATCGTGGCGCTTTGTCCTGGTCCATTTCGATGACAGGGTAGGTCACAGCTTGCCCTGGGTCCATTCAGTCCTTCATTGGGACTTTGCTTTTGGGGTGCTAGGAATTAATCAGATGCCCAGGAGTAAATATTATTTGGAGTCAATCAACTCCCAAGTTACAAAGCATAATATTAACTGTTTTCCTGTGTCCATACAGAAGGACATTGCTTACAAGTTCAGTGTCCTTAGAAGGATCTGATCTTATAAGCTAACAGAATCTGATTAGGGAGAAAAGGTGATTAACTGCCTGGGGAGGAGAGCACACGGAGAAGAGTTTACAGATAAACAGAGGAATGGGAGTGACTCCTGAGCACTGGGATGGGTGTGACTGATAAACCTAAGCTACCTGAGGAAGGACAAAACAGTGTTATCCTAAAGGGGGGTGCCATATCCAGTGCCAGGGATTGAACCAGGGTCAGTAACCTGCATGTGAAGCATCTTAACCCCTGTATTATCTCTGGCCATTCAATAATTTTTAAAGAATTTGTATATATTAAGACTTAAGTGTGCTAAAGTTTCGTGGGTTTTTAACAAATATATGTGTCTTGTGTCCTTAATTTAGTATTATAAAGAATCCCCTTTGTTTCACTTTTTCAGTTCTTTCTCCTCCCTTCACAACTACTTCCCCACTCCTGCCCCAGTAGCCTCTGATCTTTTTTTATTATTATTATCTCTGTAGTGTGTTGTCTTTTCCAGAAAAATCAACATAATTAAAATCACACTACATTTTAGCCTTTCAGACAACCTTCATTTAGTAGCAGTGTGCATTTTTTTTCTTGATGGGAGACACACCTGGTGGTTCTCGGGGCTTACTCCTGACTGAGAGATCACTCCTGGGCTGCTTGGGGAACCATATGTGGTGCTTGGGATTGAACCAGGATTTACCTCGTTAAAGGCAGGCTCCTTAACTCTTGTGCTCCCTCACCCCACAGTATTTTTCTCATTAAATATCTATAGATAGATTTTTTTTCTGATACATACATTGATACTGGGACTGGCTGATTGATACACTGCAGTAATACAATCTTCCTTCTTTCTGACTTTTAAATGCTCTGTCAGATTATTAATTGAGTTGTTGAGGAATATGTTGATTCTTGCTATGTAATTTAAAATTGATGAGGGATTTAGCACAGTGGATTTTAACCCCTTCTTTAGGTTATGGTTGATTACTAAAATAGTTTCTAGGGCTGGAGCGATAGCACAGCGGGGAGGGCGTTTGCCTTGCACGCGGCCAACCCGGGTTTGATTCCCAGCATCCCATATAGTCCCCTGAGCACTGCCTGGAGTAATTCCTGAATGCAAAGCCAGGAGTAACCCTGTGACCCCCAAAAAAATGTTTCTAGCACCCGATAACATTGTACAGGGATTACGGCACATGCCTTGCATGGGGCTGGCCTCAGTTTGATTACTGGCACCGCACAGGCACCCTGCCACCCTCCCCTCCCACCACCCCAGCATTCTTGGGACCTCGAGTTGAACTGCAGGTCTGGCTCCTAGGCCTCCGAGCAGCACTTGAGAGACTTAAAAAAAAAAATTGAATGACCTTGGTCGTTGAACTGACCACTCAGAATATACAGCCCCCTGGAGCATGAGGAAGCTACTTCAGAGCTGCTTGGGGCACCGGTTCATGTTACCTGTTCAGTGTAACGGTGGTCAGAAGTTACCTTTGCCAAGTTTCCATGCTGTGACTGAGGATCTACTGTGAGTCTGGATGTTCTTCAGATCTGTTCCATGACATAAACTCTGGCACTGTTGCTGAAGCAAGAGAGGTTGGCTGATTACCAGGGCCTCTAATCTGGGAATTGTTAAAAAGGTCCCAGAAGCTCTCAGCGACCTTCTCACAGAAGCTTCATGCTGGCACAAAAATTAGCAGTTTGACCTTCAGGTGCCCTTTAGCGTGCTCAGTGCAGGACAAAGTTTGTCCTTTATAATATGTGTGTGACAAAAACCAATAAATAAGTGGCACCAAGGGTTACACAACAATGGATTTGTTTCACATTATCCTGGCCAAAGGGCCTTTGTGCCAAAGGCTGGCAGCAGAATGGCACAGGAAGGCGGCCAGCCTCTAGTCTTAACACATACTTGGCCTTTGTAATTGAAACGTAAAGAAATCTGGGAAGCACTGTTTATCTTTTGCAAGGGAAGTGCCTTTCTCTCCCACTGGCCAAAGGTCAGTTTAATATAGAGCCCAGGCCTTGTGGGCTAAGCAAGTATTGAGAAGGCTTGTACACCGAGGACTTCCCAATATTTGTGTTAAAAGTCTGAGGAAAGGGAAGAATAAGAGACAAATTCGCGTACCTTCCATTTGTATTCTTGCTCTCTCTTAATTTTGGAAGGCAGGCCGCACCTGGTGCTTAGGGCTTTCTCCCTGCTTTGAACTTAAGGGATCATTCCTGGTTGTGCTCAGGCGGCTGTATGTGGTCCCCAGATTTGAGTCAGAATTTGCTGTGTGCAGGGCAAGTAAGTGCCTTAACCTCTGTACTGTCTCTCTAGCCCATGTTTATATTCCCTTACCCATTTCTTGCTGACCTGTGATGACAGTATTTCCTCTTGAAATTTGTTTTACTCTTTGATTTTGTGATTTTTTTAGAATATAGTTGGTCCTTAGCATAGAATGACTGAGTAGACAGTTCTGTAGCTAGCACAAGACAAGACATTAACTGATAGACTTCTGTACTGCAGAAGATACAGCAACTCTGGGTTTGGTTGTCCGTTACGTTTGTAGAGTCTGAGAGCTAAGACAAATAATAGTTTCCCATTCTGCTTAATTTACTGTCTTCTAGCTCATGGTTGTCTCCTTCTGTCATTGTGATAAGTCCGAGATAGTTCATTGTCATTTCATGCCGACCTGATTGAACTCCTTTCCTCTGAAGCTCTTGCCTCATACTCCCTCTTGTATTATTGTTGATGACTTCCTGTCTTTCTTCAGTCACGCAACACACTTGGCAAGATTATTGACAACTCCCTTTCTTTCCCATCACTACTTAAGTGCTTTTTCTTTCATAGTCTCTGTTGACTCAAACATTTTTTGTTTGGTGGTGGTTTTATTCAAGTTTTTATTTCCTAGTTTAGTAGAAATGTGTGAACTTCTGGTGGACCAGGCTTAGTATTGGGTGGCAGTTCTGAGTGACATGACTGCTCTCTGTAGACTTAGAGACCCCCTAGGGAGTTGGCATCCCAAGCCACAGGACAAAGTAGGTAGTGCATGTAAAGTAAGTGGCAGAGAAATGGTGCCTGCACTGCTTCATGTGTTCAGATGGGAGTGGCTTTCCTGCTGAGTTAATAAAAGATGATATGTTTGTCAGTGCTATGTTAGTTTGCCGCTAACAGAGTCTGTCACCTATACAGCATCACCTATACAGCATACCAAATAAAAAATTTGAAAAACTTGCGGTGTTTTTTTTTTTTCCTTTTTGGGTCACACCTGGCGACACCCAGGGGGTCACTCCTGACTCTGCACTCAGGAATCACTCCTGGCGGTGCTCTGGGGACTAATTGGGATGCCGGGGATTGAACCTGGGTCAGCCGCGTGCAAGGCAAATGCCCTACCTGCTGTGCTATCACTCCGGCCCCCAAAATTTGAAAACCTCTTAATGAAGTAGGAAGATTCTGCTGCTCAGGATACAGATTTCATAATATGCATGTGTACTTTTTACTGTTGTAAATATCTGTGATTTTCTATCCATTATCTACTGTATTAAAATTTATTTTCAAGGGGCTGGAGAGATAGTACAGCAGGTAGGGCGTTTGCCTTGCACGCGGCCAACCCGGGTTCGATTCCCAGCATCCCATATGGTCCCCTGAGCACCGCCAGGAGTAATTCCTGAGTGCAGAGCCAGGAGTAACCCCTGTGCACCACCGGGTGTGACCCAAAAAGCAAAAAAAAAAAAAATTTATTTTCAAGAAAGTAGGGTTTTTGTTTTTGCCTTATATGTTTATTTTCTATTCTATACATGATCTTTTCTGTTGATTAAATTTCATCTCAGTCTGAGTTGCATGACTTCCCTACCTTTTTTTTTTGGGGGGGGGTCATACCTGACCATTCTCAGGGCTTATTCCTGACCCCGCGCTCAGGGATCACGCCTGGTGAGGCTTGGGAGACCATATGTGGTGCCAGGGATTGAACCTGGCTGTGTACAAGGCAAGATCCGTAGCCACTCCACTGTACTCTCTCTCCACTTCCTCCCATTCTTATTTTTATATGTGGAAATAGAATGGTATTTGGAATGTGACAGATCTGAGTTGAAATTCCAACAGGCATTTTTGCTCTGTGAATTTGGAGCTTAGTTAATTTTCTCATATTTAGAATGGTGACTTTATTCAGAAGTTTTAAAGAAAGCAAAGGTTAAGATGTTGGCACAGACATACTTGGTTATAGTAAAAATGGCATATCAACCTTGTTTTTCTGAAGCTCTTCTTTTTTTTTTTTTTTTTTTTTTTTTTGCTTTTTGGGTCATACCCGGCAATGCACAGGGGTTACTCCTGGCTCTGCACTCAGGAATTACTCCATTACTCCTGGCGGTGCTCAGGGGACCATCTGGGATGCTGGGAATCGAACCCGGGTTGGCCGCGTGCAAGGCAAACGCCCTACCCACTGTGCTATCGCTGCAGCCCTGAAGCTCTTCTTTGTGTGCTGTTTTTTTCCATAAATCGGTTCTAGTTGGCTCCAGCAGGTCTCTGTGTCTCACCCCGATGAACATTCTTCAGAGGAGAAAAGACAGTGTCTTTCTGGGCCCGAGCAATAGTACAGCGGGTAGGTATTTGCCTCGCACAGAGCCAATCTGGGTTGGGTCCCTGGCATCCTGTATGGTCCCCCAAGCCTGGCAGGAGTGACCCCTGAGCACAGAAGTACTGAGCACTTCTGGGTGTGACCCAGAAAAAAAAAAAAGCGAAAAGAGGACAGCATCTCTTCTAGTGTATCATCTTCCGGATTCTATCTTCAGGACTCATGGTTAGGGTCTAGTTGTAGAAGATGGTCCCCTTTGTTACAGAATAGGGCGTTTGCCTTGCAAGCGGCCAACATGGCTGATCCGAGTTCGATTCCTCCGCCCCTCTCGGAGAGCCCGGCAAGCTACTGAGAGTATCTCGCCCGCACGGCAGAGCCTGGCAAGCTCCCCGTGACGTATTCGATATGCCAGACACAGTAACAACAAAGTCTCCAATGGAGATGTTACTGGGCCCGCTCGAGCAAATCGACGATCAATGGGAGGGCCTTTACATTTACCTTTACCTCTGGATTCTGCTAGGTGCCAGGAGCATCCTTTAACCACTCACAAATGCCGAATGTTTCCATACATCAATAGATATCATGTGGGAAGGGAAAGTTTCCACTTACTTAGGAACTTGGAGTTACTCTGGAGTGAAGAAGCCTGATTGGAAACTGTTGCAAGAGTTACTGCTTCGCCCCAGCTGCCACCTGTCCTGTCTTCCTAACCAATGAGTGCTTCCAGTGCCTGTGCTTAAATCATTTCCTGGTGCGCACTGGCTCCTTCACCCACGGGTTATCCAACTGAGCAAGAGTGGGTTTTGATAACAGGGTCTGGATGCTGGTCGGCAACAACAGTTGGCTGCGGGGTAAGGAGAATCTTGGAAAATTGCTTGACTGTAGCAGGGGTCTACTGAAAGTGCCATGTTGGGAAAGTGCAGGCAGTTTGACTGTTGGGTCTGTAGGAGTGATTTGGAGTGACAGTAAGGTGGTTGGGGTGAGTAAAATGTTAGCTGAGGACAGGGCTTGCATTTTCATTGTTTCGGGCAGAGAGCCCGTTTGATCCTAGCATTGCATATGATCCCCTGAGCATCGCCAGGAGTGATCCCTGGAGCAAGCCCTGAGCATGGTAAGGTGTGGACCAAACCTCCCAGCCCCCAAATTGATAGTTTCAAATTGATAGGTTCGTTTGGTTTCCTTTTTCAGAGTCAAATTTTTCTGTGACATTGATAAATCATCTTTCTATGTGTGTGTTCTGGAAATGAAATGTGAAGCATATGCTCTCCCACAGAGCTGCTTAAGAACTCTTAATTGTCTCATCAGTTTACTACCTTATCTACATACTGTACACATTGGAGATGATGGAAAAGTTCAAATTTAAAATAAACTGCTTTATGTAATATTTTATTATTGAGTGAAAATATCCTTTGCTTACTAAAAATTGATATTTGGTTAAAATGGAGTGGTTGATTGTAGATTCATTTATTTTAAAAATCTTGGGCTGGAGTGACAGCATGGTGGGTAGGGCGTTTGCCTTGCACGCGGCCAACCCAGCTGACCCAGGTTTGATTCCTCCGCCCCTCTCGGAGAGCCCTGGCAAGCTACCAAGAGTATCTCGCCCACTTCGATATGCCAAACACAGTAACAAGTGTCACAGTGGAGATGTTACTGGGCCCGCTCGAGCAGATCGATGAACAACGGGAGGACAGTGACAGTGACAGTGGTATATATATATAACTAAGGAAAATGGTAGCCAGATTGATTACATGAGAAAATCTAGTAGAGGGAATTATTTAAATAGGCGTCGTATAAAAAGCAGAAAGTGACGTGAGGAGAGTAAACAAAGGGAAGACCTTGTGTTATGAGAACGTTAGAGTGTAGAGAAGGGGTTTCATAGAGCTGGTGCTGGTACATCTGCAGGCTGCGATAAAGCTGATTCTGTCTAGACATTCTGGACTGGAACTGACAGGGAAGTGCTGGTGGGAATTCCAAAGGCGAGAAAGTCCCTTCCTTCTTCCTCCAAGTCTCTTCACATACGCACTGCTGGCAGGAAACCTAACAGGATGCCAGCTAAGGAAGTCGAAATGCAGTCTGTAGAGTTCTAACTTCACATCACGAAGGGTGAACTTCCTGGAGAGGTAAGATAATAGTGACGCTTTGAATGAAAGGTAGGCAAAGAATTGGTCCCAGGTTCAGTTAATTCGTTAAATGTAATATCACTCACAGCTGGAAACAATTCACGTCTGAGAGGCATGATTAGAGCATAGTGAAAAAAAGTGCCAGATGTTGCTGCCAAAATATACTCAAATACTTACCTGTGCTTTAGTAGCACAAAGCAGCTTTGGCATATGTGACAGATGTGACTGTGTTCCAATGAAAAATCTGTTTATAGACACTGAATTTGGTCCCAATACTATAGTTTGCAGATTTTTTTTTTCTTTTTGGGTCACACTCGGCGATGCACAGGGGTTATTCCTGGCTCTGCACTCAGGAATTACTCCTCGCGGTGCTCGGGGGACCATATGGGATGCTGGGAATCAAACCCGGGTCAGCTGCGTGCAAGGCAAATGCCCTCCCTGCTGTACTATCGCTCCAGCCCCTTTAGTTTGCAGATTCTAAGACTTCACTTGAGATGAAGTTTCTTAGTGATATTCCATTTATTTACTTTCCCTCTTTCCACTCCCTTTTATTGTCACAGTGACCTGGGGTCAAATGACTGGCTGACATTCTTGCACCCTTGCTTGCTGTATGTTGAACACTCTTGGCTGTGGTGCCAGCATCCCAAACAGACGTTCTGGGATTGGTCCCGTAGCCTTACACATGACTTTGCCATTGAACTAGCTCCAAGCTTCTCCGTTTTATTTGTTTATGTTTGTTTTGGGACACACCCAGCTGTACCCAGCTGACACCTGGCTCTGTGCTCAGGGGTCACTCCTGGCAGGCTTGGGGGACCATTTGGGATGCCAGGAATTTAACCCAGGTTGGTCACGTGCAAGACTGTACATCTCTCCTGCTCTCAAATTTTTTTTCCAAAAGCTTTATTCTTGGGTTGGGGAATAGCTTAAAAGGATGAAAGTGTTTGAGGTCCAGCGTTTCATATATGACTACATGTGTCTACCCTGGTCAGCGCCAGGCATAGCTCTGATGGCCCCCAGTAGTGCTGGCCCAGCAGCACTGGGTTTTCAAGTTCGAGTGTTAAACGTGCCATCTTGCATCCTTGCCTCTCTGATTTCCACCGGGAAGACCACAAAGCCTCCTTCCGGCTAAAAATGAAACAAAACAAAGCCCTTTATTTTTTCATTGATTCAGTTTTTAAAAACTCTTGGTTATTTGAGGGACCATGCTGTGCCAGGAATTGAGCCTGAACCTCTTACCTGTAAATCATGTGCTCCAGCCCTTTGAGCTCTCTCAGTGCCCCATGATAAAGGCGTTTACTTAGAATAGGGAAGTGTTAGCTCTGCCATTCTCTTCATTTTTTTTTATTAGTTAAAAATTAGTATTGAATGTTATTAGTGTTCAGTATGTGTTTTAATGGCCAATCTATGAATCAGTGCCAATCAGTAGGTGTTAAAAAGTTGGAACCACTATCTTATTAATTTCTTTTTTTGTGGGGGACCTGCTAGTGGTGCCCTGCTAGAAACCTGCTCATAATATGTTTTGTCCTGGCTATGTGGGCCTAATGATTTTGGTGGTTGGGCTGGTGATACTATAGCCATACAGTGCCGGGGATCATTTTGGGAGCCGAATGCATGCCAGGCCTTTGAGCTGTCTCCCCAGCCCCATTGTGTAATTTCTTTACAGGCCACTTTTTAAGCCACTTAGTCATTTTCATATGCTTTGAAGATAGATAGATAGACCAGTTGGAGAGGTAGGACAGCGGGTAAGGCACTTACCTTGCATGCTGCCAACCTGGCTTTGATCCCCATCAGGAGTGATCCCTGAACACAGAGCCAGGAGTAAGCCCTGAGCACTGTCGGTTAGAGCCCCCAAGCAAACAACATTAGGGCTAGAGAAGTGGTACAGTGGGTAAAGCACTTGCCTTGCACCCCATGTGGTCCTGAGCGCAGAGCCAGGAATAAGCCCTTAGTATACTTCGCCCCCAAACCAAAACCAAAACAAAATCAACCCCCAAATAAAAAAAATAAAAAAGGATATAGTTTTATAGCAATGTGAATATGATCAATGTCACTGAACTATGCATCTAAAAGCTTAACTAGTGGCTGGGGAGATCGCTCAAAGGTGTGGATCATGGTTTTGCATGCAGGAAGCACCTGTTTGATCCCCAGTACCACATCGTCACCTGAGCCCAACTAGGTATGGATCCAAAAAAAACTATTTAAGACGGTAGGCTTGGGGCTGGAGTGATAGTACAGCGGGTAGAGCGTTTGTCTTGCACGCAGCCGACCTGGGTTCGGTTCCCAGTATCCCATATGGTCCCCCGAGCACCACCAGGAGTGATTCCTGAGTGCAGAGCCAGGAGTAACCCCTGTGCATCGCCGGGTGTGATCCAAAAAGCAAAAAAAGTAGGCTTTGTGCTGTGTTTACTACTGTTTTTTAAAAAGTAGGGAGAGGCTGGAGAGAGAATTCGGTGGGTGAGGCTGTTGCCTTGGCATGTGGCCAACTTGGATTTAATCCTTGGTACCAATATGGTCACCCAACACTACCATCTGATGCCTGAGTGTAGAGCCAGAAGTAAGCCTTGGACACCACTGAATGTAGCCCCAAACCACTCAGATAAAAATTATAGAAGGACCAGGGGGATAGTTCATTGGTTAAGAGTCTGAGTTCTGTTCCTGCACTGTTGGCTCTCTCCCTGCCCAGCATGGCTGGGATCTCCCTGGCAGCCTCCAGCACTGGAGAGCCTGAGCAGTTGATGCTCACTAAGCCAACTCTTCCTCTTTGGGTCAGCCTTTTGATTTGGTGTGGGGGCACATTTGGCAGTGCTTGGAGTTACTGGGGTTACTCCCAACGCTACGGTTGGGGTTGCTCCTGGTGGTGTTCAGGAAACCATGTAATTCCTGAGATTGAATCAGGCTTGACTGAACTGCATGCAAGGCAAGCGCCTTCCCCTGCACGTCTCCTGCCCCGGCCTTGTTTGTTTTTTCGCAGAGGCTTGCATCTCATTTGTACTGGCAGCAGAGTCCTTTTTCATGCTAACACTTGGTATTAGGAATTCTTGAACCATCCATATTTGCATAGTTATATTTGCATGGTTCTCATCTTTTAGAATAGTTGTTGTAATTGCTTATGCTGGTGTTAATTCTTTAAACAAATACTAATGAACAGCCTGCCTGCTGTATGCTGGAAAACCCTGCTGAGGATACACTATGGAATGACTGTTATATGTATTACAAGTATTACAAGGAAATGAAGTTGACTGACAGGCATAAAATAAATAACATGATAGTGATTAACCCTTTAACCAGCAGGCAGGGCAAGTGGCCGAGTGGTAGAATGCATGCTGTGTGTGTGAGACCCTGGGTTCAGTCACAAGCTACACAAGTTATACACACACGCGCGTGTGCCCACTTGCTCATACATGTGTACAAATTCCTAGCTTTCTGTCATATAGTCTTGGATAGAAGAGGATGTATTGTGGCGTTTACGAGCAGCATAGTATGAGGTGGATTGCTTTTCATTCCAACCTCTGTATATATATATATATATTTTTTTTTTTTGGGTCATACCCGGCGGTGCACAGGGGTTAATCCTGGCTCATGCACTCAGGAATTACTCCTGGCAGTGCTCGGGGGACCATATGGGATGCTGGGAATCGAACCCGGGTCTGCCGTGTGCAAGGTAAATGCCCTACCCACTGTGCTATCGATCCAGCCCCCGCAACCTCTATATTTTTTACTAATCAAGAAGCTCGTTCTCTCAAAGGGGAAGTTCACTGCATTTATTTAGACCATATTAGAGATTCAGTTTGGTTTAACCATCATCTGGTCTGCCTGTTCTTTCAGGGTGGTCGGTGGAGAGAATCCAATGAAAGATTCTCTTCTGAATTCTCTGGGAGTGAATGTTTCAAGAAGTCTTCGGGGTCTTCCAAGACTGCTAGAATAGGTGACTGATGGGAGTATTGGCCAGATGGAGTCCGAGAGTGGAGGGTGGGTGGCTACGCCAGTGGGGAAGTGCATCTTAGTGTAATTTCCTTGGGGTCAGATCTTGGTCCTTGTTAGTATTTGGTGGAGCAGGAATTGCTTATCTAGAAGTGATAACATTAGAAAAGAGATCATGCTAATTGAACAGAAACAAATTGATTAATCAGAACACCAATTTACACTGGAAGCTGTATATCTTGACTCAAGGTCTGGAATGCCTTGTTTAAATCAGAATTCCCTCATGCATTTATACCTGTAACCAAACAAATCAGAAGGTTGCCTGTTTGATAATAATTGAGGTAGTCGATGCAGTATTCTGTGAGCATTGATAGATGAGGTATAGTTGTTGGAAGAGGTATTGTCCTTCTACTTGACTTTTGGTATTCAGACTTTCAGAAAGCCTCTGTCATTATCGGTTTTCTTTTGTTGGTTGGGCGTCCTTTAGGATCACACCTGGTGATGCTCAGGGCTTACTCCTGGCTGTGCACTCAGGATTCCTATCACTCCTGGTAGTGATTGGGGAACCATAAGGGGCTGGGGATCAAACCTGAGTATACCGTGTGCAGGGCAAATGCCCTACTGATATACTGTCACTCTGGCCCCCATTATCAATTTTCTGATGAGGGGAAAACTGGTTTAAGATTTCTGCAAGTGGCTTTTACTACACTGGAGAAGCCCGTTATCTCTCCTTCCTCTTACCTCATAGAGAAATTTCTTCCGTTGAAATTATTCTGCTTCACCTACACAAGACAAAGATTTTCATGAGTACCGTTTATATTTCATTTCCACTTTTCTTGGATAATATGAAATCTTATATTCTGCATGATATTTCTTGGATAATACGAAATCTTGTATTTCTGTACGATAATGTGATTTAGGCATAGCTTACTTACAAAGTTTTCATTTTGATTCCTGTGACACCGCCACTAAGGACTGATAATGTACTCTGTTTCTGCTGCTGCTTGGGGTTTTCTGCAGACACGCTGATGTTTGCCTCTGCTTCTTGTCCAGGGTCATCCAGCAGCAGGCACCCAAACCAGGCAACTCCAAAGAAAAGTGGCTTAAAGAACGGCCAAATGAAGAATAAGGATGACGAGTGCTTCGGGGATGACATCGAGGAGATCCCAGACACTGATTTTGATTTTGAAGGGAACCTGGCCCTTTTCGACAAGGCAGCGGTGTTTGAGGAGATCGACACCTACGAGAGGAGAAGCGGCGCCCGCTCACGTGGCGTCCCCAATGAAAGGCCTGCTCGCTACCGTCATGACGAGAACATCCTAGAATCTGAGCCCATTGTGTACCGCCGTATTACCGTGCCCCACAGCGTGGGCAAAGAGTTCTGCACAGGTGAGTGCTCAGGACCTACCCGCTTGCCTTCCTCTCTGCACGCCTGAAGCAGAGTCACCCTTTCGAGGCAACTTTGCATTCGGAATTCACGTTTGTGACCTGGTGGCTAGTTTGCCATTAATCTCTCTTGGGAATTGTAGCCAGTTTGGCATATTCCTACCATAGAGATGGGTGCTACTTTCCCTACTTGTCCACTAATACCCTGTATCTGGAGCATCTGGTCTGCTCTTTATTTTAGTATCACTTAATCAGATCTGTTTTCACTTTGGTTTCCCTATTTTCTGCCAGTACATCTTTTTTTTTTTAATTTATTTATTTATTGAATCACTGTGGGAAAAGTTACAAAGCTTTCAGGTTTAGGTCTCAGTCATGCAAATATCAAACACATTTCCCTTTACCAATACTTATTTTTTACCATGAAGAACACCAATAAAACCCACCCCCCACCCCTCCCAGTCCCTGTGGGGCAGATGAATTCTAGTTAACACTCTATCTGCTTTGATTAGATTCATTGTTTCAATAAAAGATTCACCACTATTATTTAGAGTTTACCGCCCCCCCCCCCCCAATCAGACATGCTGACAAAGCATTGTGAAGTGATTTGCTTTCTACGGCTGGGTTCAAGAATTAAATGTTGGTTTTGGATTTCTGCTATTTTACTTATTAACCCTGGAAGTATTTCTACTGAAAGTCAGATAATTAAGAAATTTGTTTCTGTGCTCTGGGGTCGTGGCCGTGCCGGAGAGCCGCTCGTGGGGGGCAACTGGTGACCTCGGTAGGGCGTGAAGGGCGGACCGAGACGCCCCCCTTCCCATGAGGTTTTAGTCGCCCCCACTCCCCCGGCTCATGCCTGCTGTCCACAAGGCTCCCATGTGGCCGCCATCCTTCTTTCTAGAGAAGAGAGGGTGAATGGGGCAACACCCTTTCGCCTCCGGGCAGACATGATGGCCTGGATTAACGCATAGTCCGTTCACTTTTCTGCTCCAAGCTGCTGGGTTCTGCATTAAGTCCTTGTGCTTCTGGGGCTGTGGCCGTGCTGGAGAGCCGCTCGTGGGGGGCAACTGGTGACCTCGGTGGGGCGTGAAGGACGGACCGGAACGCCCCCCTTCCCATGAGGTTTTAGTTCTGCCAGTACATCTTGTAGTTCAGGTTTGTGTTATGAGTTGTTTGCTGAATGAAAAACAGTTTCTGGGGATTGCTGGGATCGTAGCTTGGCAGTCGAATGCATGTGCAGAATATATAAGGCTCTGGGTTCCACTCCCACATGATCGAAAAGAAAGGGAATTGGATGATCGAGACCATTGACTAACATTATTAAGGCTTCAGTAAATTACCATAGGGACTGGAGAGCGCTCAAAGGGCTGAGCGCATACTTGTATGCAGAAGGTTTGATCCTTGGCACCTCATAGTTCCTCACTTACTGTAGGGACTGAGCACTGAGCCAGTCAGCCACTGAGCCAAGAGTAGCTCCAGAGCACCTCTTGGTGTGACCCTCAAACAGAACAGATCGATAAATTATACTGTACTCATCTCTGAGTTTACTACGCTGTACTCATCTCGTGCTTGCTCTGGTCATTGGGATTGGCTCACCATAATAACGGAGATAAAGCAGTGCCTTGGTAGTTATGTCGGTCACTGTGTATTGCACCTGCTCCTTTTGTGTTTGGTTGAGTGAATGAGTCAGTGTGAAGTCTACAAGGGAGTTGTAAACTATTGTATATTAATCCTAAGGGATTATATGCAGCCATCAGAAATTTTACCAAGACTTTTTAATAATTAGGGGGAAAGTTTTGTAGCAGTCCTAAGTGGGAAAAGCCAGGAGAGGTCGAACTGCTGATGTTCTGCCATGACAGTAGCTCACATGAGGCAGGAGGGGAGGAGGGGCTGGAAGGAAGTACCATAAACGGTTTGTAATCATGCATGGGTGGCATGTATCGGTTCCTTGACTCTTTTGGCTGTGAAGAAGCATGGACGTGCTGGAATATGTCATTTGGCTAATGGAACGTTTCTTCAACTTTAGGCCTATAAAGCAGGTCACGCAGCTGTGGGGAGGTATCTCTGCCTTATCTCTGGCCCTGCCCTTCGCTGAGTATTATTTTCTGGGCTCCTTGGTCTAAGGTTTGAAACCCATGTTCACCAAATACGCCTCAGAGCTGAAGAGTGGGACTAGCAGATAAGATGCTTGCCTTGTACACGACGGATACAAATTCAATCCCTGGCATCCCAAAAGGTCTCTCGAGCCCCACCAGCAGTGGTCCCTGAGCACAGATCCAGGAGTTAACCCTGAACATAACCAGTTATGACACCCCTCCCCCAGCAAAAACAAAACATGCGCTAAAGTGTGTGTGTGTGTGTGTGTGTTTGTAATAATTTTAGTACATGGAGAGGGAATTATGTATAATAAGCATCTAGTTAAAGTTCAGGACATAGGGAGTATAAACTTTGCTTGTTAGTGGTGGTAGAGAAACTTAGGGGCAATTGTGGAGTAGTTCAACACGGGGGAGGGGAAGAGGGGCTGGAGAGATAACACAGCGGGTAGGTCCTTTGCCTTGCGTGCAGCTGACCCAGTTCAATCTCTGGCATTCTGTATGGTCCCCTGAGTATCCCAGGAGTGATTCCTGAGCACAGAGTCAGGAGTAACCTCTGAGCATCACTAGATGTGACCCAAAACAAAACAGAAAAAAGAAAACACGGGGGAAAAACAAAGTGGCGTGGAATTTCTATAGAAGACGGGTTCTCGGTTGCACAGAGGGTCCCTCCATTCTGACATCCATGAGAAAAAAGAATTCTGGCTGTGTGAACTGTATTTTTTGAGGACTTGATTTTGTGATTTGGTAGTAGTAGGAGGAGACATTTCTCTGCAGCACTCCTCGGGCCCAGGGGTCATTCCTGGCGATAGTTGGCCCGGTGGGTCCGATAGTGAGCCTGAGGATTCAGTGCTTGGGTCCTTGCTTGTGTTGTGGGAGAGACATGCAGAGCTTGAACTCAGGGCAGAGTGTGAACACCAGGTCTTTGAGCTATCGCCAGCCCATCTTAGGAAACTTCTGCTACAGACCATGGTAGCTTGTGGGCGGTAACAACCAGTTGTATTGCACTGCTGTATTACTGGGTGAGGAGGGCCGTGTTCCTTCACGTCATCTGTCTTTTCTCTTTTCAGCCATGATAAGGTGTGAAAATGAAGCCCTTTTGTTAGGACGTATGCTGAAAGTAGTGCAAGCAATTATCTTGCAAAGGAGCTTATAGAAAAATTGTTGGAGTTGGGGGGAGGGTCCTTCCTAGCAGTGGCGTGGGCCCTGGGGACCACTTCTAGTATTACACAGCTTGGTAAAAATGGGCCATACAGAGGCTGGAGCGATAGCACAGCAGGTAGGGCATTTGCCTTGCACGCTTCCAACCCAGGTTCGATTCCAGCATCCCATATAGTCCCTTGAGCATCGCCAGGAGTAATTCCTGAGTGCAGTGCCAGTAAGTAACCCCTGAGTCTTGCTGGGTGTGACCCAAAGGGCAAAAAAAAAAAAGGACCATACAGTTTCAGGGCCCACGATGCTGAGCTGCTTTGGCCCAGTGGTACTGAGGGGGGCAGTCTCTGGTACCTATACCAGGGTTTGGCCCTGATGCTCTATTCATACCAGGAGTTGCTCCAAGCCTTTGAGCTATTTCCTGGTTTTGCCTACAGATTTTGCTGGCATGTATGTCTGTTCCAGCTCCAAGACAGGCTTCAACGTAGGTTTTTCTGCAGATACCCAGAACATAGATAATTGTGTTTCCAGTTAGATCTGCTCTTCAAGTGCTTGGATCAGAACAGAGCAAATTATGTGGGATATGTGGGAGACAACCTGGGACATGAAATGTCATTGTTGGTTTACTTGAGCACCTAGTATAAGAGGTCAGTACCTTGAGGCCCCCAAAGGCAAAGACTATTACAAGTCTTATCTGTCACATCTTTCTTGTCTAAATGTGGCTGAAAAGGGAGAAGGATACAGTTGTAAGAGGAGGAGGGTAGTTCAGTTTTGGGGATTTGGGGGGGGCACACCCAGCGATGCTCAGGAGTCACTCCTGGCTCTGCACTCAAGGATCATTCCTGGCAGTGCTTAGGGGACCATATGTGATGCCGGGGATCGAACTCAGGTTGACGGCCGACAAAGCAAGTGCCCTTACCCACTGTACTATCTCTCTGGCCCAGAGGAAGACGGTCTGATGGTGAAGTATTTCTCTCAGAAGTGGATCGACTTACATCAGTGGTCGTGGAGGGTGGTCTAGGTAACTCATCTCTGTAGCCTGTAGCATTTGTACTCCAGGATCCCAGATACCATATTGTCTACTTGCCCGAGTAGCAAAAGAACAGTATGTTTACTACCCATTCGGGAGATGGCTGGGAGTCTAGAAATCTGACAGCTGGCTGCGGCGGGCTTTCAGCGCTGACGGCATGCTAAGTGGTGTCAACAATTTCTGAGCCATTATTCTCTTAATTGCTCATATTCCTCTTGGCAGTGCTCTGTGCCAACTGGGGGGGGGGGAGGTGCGGGGGGGAGGCGTGAAGGCAACAGTGTTAGAAAAGGTCTGTTGATTGGGAAAACATACTCAGGAAGCAACTAAATTTAGCTCTTTGTTTAATCGAAGTCTTTTCTCCCTGGAACGCCTTTTCAGGCCCTTTGACAGTGCTGCTGTCTCCAGGATTGACAGACAATCCTCCAGCTTGGACCTAAATAATGGGAACCCCTTGTCACCCCTTGAATTGATCACAATCCAGACTCGTAATTGGAAATTCTTAAGGACAGCTTGTGTGTGTGTGTGTGTGTGTGTGTTATGAAACGCTGGACTTGTATGAACGGTCTGTGTTCAGTGGTGGGTGGGTGCCAGAAGTACCCGGTAGGAGAATTGTACAGCTTCCCAGAAGAGTCTTTGCCTGGTATTCATAATCTCAAAGAATTAGCGACGACAGTTCGGCCACTGAGATAGTGTTCCATTCTGTTTGAGTCACTAGCAAGGGGCCTGCAAGTCGCTGAAGTATCCTAGGAGATGGGGACCCCACGTGAGGGAGGCAGGAGAGGCCCTGCAGGCTGAGCTCAGTGGGGAGTGCGTGTTCCGTCAGGCATGGACAGCGGGGCACCTGGTGGAGTGAGGAGATGCTCTGTGGAGGCCTGGCAGGCGCTGGTGAGGGGAGTGAGTGAAGGGCCCTGTGGACGCTCGGCATGGAGTTGATACGTGGGAGTGAGAAATAGCTCTGGACCATGTCATGTCACTGGGAGCCTGTGTGCCAGTGTGTGGCCTACACCCACTCCTCCCCATTTCTCGAGGTGGAGGCTCTGCTTCCTGCTTTGCGAGGGCGTAGCTCATGAGGCCACAGGTGATCTGCTCCTGTGCTGTGTGAACTCTTCTTGCCCTCTGGCCATCGTGGGGAGGTAGCTGGGGCCAGGCTTGGCTCTCACCATTCCAGCTGGCCGTGGCTTCCTCAGCTGGCCTTTCTGTGTCTGCCTCTCAGCCCTGTCTGCCCTCTTCATCAGGTTCCTCTGGAAGTGTTTAAGGACTTTCACGACCAGCCGTGTGTTTATCTCCTTCAGAACAGATAGCCAGGAAATGGGCTTTATTTGCGTGTATGTGAGCCAAAGGAATTCAGGAAGAAATAAATCTTTGCGTTTAGGAGAGATCATTGAGGGACTTGGCCATGAAGACAGTGTGCCCCTCTGGGGGCCTGTAACCCTCCCATGCAGAGCCCCGTGTGTCAGCTGCTCAGTTTGCTTTGCTCCCTCCAACCATGAAGGAGTCCAGCATGCCTCGATCTCCCCACAGTGTGTCCCCATCCCTGACCCTCACCCCAGCAATTCTTCATTTTGTTTGCAGCTTTGACAGGTGCTTGTCTCGGAGGCAGGTCTGAGGTGGTGGGGGGCTGGAGAACCTGCACTCGTAGGTCGCTGTCTCGCAGACACGCTTCCTGCAGAGCATCTCGGCTGTTCACAGATGCTGCGGTGCTTGGAGCAGGTTCCTTCTCTTCCTTTGGGTTTTTGTTTGGGGGGTACTCCTGTTTCTGTGCTCATGTGTCAGCCCTGGCCACTCTTGGGTTGCAAACCCAGCCCTTCAACATACAAAGCACGTGCTCTAGCCCTGGAGTGAGTCCCTTTAAGGTGGCGTTCTTCTGTGTTTCTGGCATCATAGTCAAGGGAGCAGTTGTCTTGGGGTGACATGTTGTCATGGGTGTGCTCCAGGGTGGAAGGATAGGGCTGTGGGACCGGTGGACCTTATTCAGACTCTTCCCTCAGTAACAGACACTTGTGCTTTTGATGCCAAGTGTTTCAGACAGCTTCTCATGGAGAAGTCAGTTGTCAGGCTCAGTAGAAGAGTTCCAGCGCTTGACTAAGGGCTGTGGTATCTGGGTCCTGTCCCATTGTTGTCTAATGCCTGAAGGTTTTTATAAAGCTCTCATTAGGACATTCTAGAAACCAAATTGGTCTCTGCAAATGCAGCTGTTTCGTCAGTGTGTGCCTTCTTGCCACATACCGAGTGCCACTTCAGGGCCACTAGTACCAAGCTGAGGGAGGACTGGTTAGTGCCCACCATACTCCTTAAATTCAACTTGTCAGAGTGATGTCATTCTCCTTACCCCCAACACCCCCATCAGTGGCAATCCTGCTTCTTCCTGTGGAATCACCTTCTGTAGTGTCTGACATAGAACTTTGGGGCCATCTCTGCCTCTTCCTCCTCTTTTCAGTTCCCTTCTGGCATCTTGCCTTTCCTTCAGGATGTTAGCGCAGACTTATGCCCCCGCCCCAGCCGTGGAGGCGCCAAGTGCAGGTGGATCTGGGGGTACATTGACCAGGGTCCTCCTGGGGCTGGCAGTGCAGAGGACAGGTTGGGCTGTGGAAAGAAGAGCAGCTGTCTGTGCGAGAGCGTCTGTAGCATGGGAGGGCACAGTGGACAGAAGCTGAGATCCCACGCGCATGTGCCTGGTGGCACTGGGAAAAGGGGAGTGTGTGTGCAGAGAGGGCGGCTTGGGTAAGACAGTTAGCGCTCCTGGAGAACAGTGGGATCTGGGGTCTGAGGTTAAGTGAGGGGGACAGACAGGGACCAGTCCATGGTAGGGCCTAATAGAGAATTCCTGACCTTGTAACAGCTTCTTTCAGGGGGATACGGCACCAATTGCCTCTTGGGGAAGATTGCTTTATTATGTATTATTGGTTTGGGGACAGTACCCAGTGGTGCTCCGGGGCTACTCCTGGCTGTGTGTCAGGGGTCACTCCCTGTAGCCATGGCAGGGACCATGTGGGGCTGTGCAGGGAATCAAACCCAGATTGGCTACCTGCAAGCCAAGTACCTGAATCCCTTCTGTGGGAGCTCTATGGTCCCTTAGTGCCCATTAAGGTTGATTCGAGAGGGATTTATTAGCCAGTGTTTCTATACTCTCCTCACCCCCAAAAAAGGAACCAGAGAGCTCTCACCAGTGAGTGTGTGAGACCTCCACAACATTGAGTCACATCGTACATAGTTCATGATCCTGGAGGAACCCTCCTGTCACTAATGCTCTATGCTTAGAGGTTTGACATGACCTGGACACATGCAGCCTTTCCAGATACAGGGCCGTGTCCATGTGAGGACTGAGTTTAGAGCTGGGGAGCCTTGGAAGAAAGTATACAGCCCAGGACGTTTGGCTGTCAGGGTGTGCTGGAGTGGTGCTTGAGGGCGTCTGAGGGTGGAGATGCAGTGAGGGGCAGGAGAACATGCATTGTTCATCAAGGCGAGAAGGAAGGGCTGCATCTGTACTTGAAGGAGCGGGTGGAAGAAGGGGGTAGGTGGCAGTGGGATCTCTGGGTCCATGGCCCTCACGTCTTGCTGTGACGTGATTTATACGGGGAGGAGACAATCTTCTATCCTGGCCTTGAGTTGTTTTCCTTGCTAGCCTTAAGGTTGCTCAGATCCTGTGCTCTGCCTGTCACGAACTGGCTGTAATTCTATCTTCCTTTATTTCACCAACAGCTGTAAAATACATACTAATATTAAGAGCAGTCTGTCAACTGACTTTAAGGCTTCCTATTCCAGAACAATCAAGATCCACCTTCCAACCCAAACATAATTAGGCGTGGCCCGAGTTCAGGCTTTGACGATGTTATTGTCCAAGGCTTACACGCTATGTTCTTGTTCCCTTCCTCTGGAGTTAGTTCACTCCTTCTGCCCGTTTCTGATAAGCCAGTCTGACTGGTTGGACTTTGTGTGTCAGCGTCAGGAAGGAGCATTGTGTGGTGCTCAGATGTTTAGAGGAGACCCCAGGAGAGCATAGTGGAGCCCTGCTCAGACCCCTCTTCTCCCCCGAGACTATAAGTAAGCCACATGTTAGCCTTGGGGATGCGAAAGCAGGTGTGCAGTGGGAAAGTCCTCTGTTCTCTGAACCGTGAGTTTTGTGTCCTTAAGGACTGTAAGGAGACAGGTGGCAGAAACTCCTGCGGAGAGCCCTCAAACCAGGAATTGTGCCTATACCGTGCATTGCACAAACTTGATTTGGTGGTGGGTGTGTGTGTGGGCTGGGGGGGGAAATGGGATGGGACCCATGGCTGCGCCCCATTTTAAATTCAACTGAAAGAGAATAAATCAGTGAAGAAACAGGCTTCGGGGAAAGTTCTTGCCTTGCGTGACTTTGCAGGCAAAGAGGATGTTTGAAGTCGGCAGGTGCGTGACTTGTCTGACAGGTTTGGTTGTTAGTAACTAGGGCTCAGAATCTCTTGAGCTTTTTCATACTACTATCAATGGTTCCTAATTAGCTCTGATAATGTGTGCGTGTCTGGAGCAGGCCATAAAGCAGCTGTTTTCATCAGCTGTTGACATGCAAGGTCAGGCTGCAGCCTCTTGCGCTGGCACCTGGGACATCCCTGCCTGGCACCTCGGCTGCTGTTTGCTTCTGCCAACACGAACAGGACTTGGCCAGGCCACAGGAGAGGACTGCTTTGAGGTGTGGGCTTCTTTATATTGTCACTTCTCCTGCCCTTGAGGGTACAGACCTAAGTGCTTTAGGTTCAGTCTTTATGCTTGGATTCTTGTTGCAGTATACAGTCATCAGGCTGCAGAGGTATCTCCTGGTCCCTCTAGCACTACTGGACATGACCAATACATATAAACAGCTAAAGAGGTTAATGCACATTCCTTGCACACAGCCAACCCTAGTCCTATCACTGGCACCGTATATGATTCCCCATGCTCTGCCAGGAGCACAAGAGTCAGGAATAAGCCCTGGTATCACCAGGCTTTTCCCCCAAACCAAAACAATATGAATAAACCATAGCCTCATTTGGCGTGGTTTTGAAAATCCGTGTCAGAGGCTTAAACACCCGATAGAACCTCAAGGAATTTCCTCCAAAATGGTTAGTGAGGAAGACATTTTTCACTCCATGACTCTGGACCTAGTAAGATGATGATGAACTTCCTAAAAACTTCTGCCGTGGGCATCAGTCCTCCGGCTGCATTACGTATACGTGAGCTGATGTGCTGAAAGCCCGTTCCTGTCGGTAGAGGTAGTAGGACAAGTTTAGGCCAGGGCGGAATGAGTAAAGGGCTTATTCTCCTGCTTCGGGGACTTCACAATTTATTATAGAGGAGGACACGAGAGCTCAAAGAACTGCTGATGCTGCCAGACAGAACTAGCTACGTGTGATCCCTTGATGACTCACGTCAACTGGAATCCTTGCTTGTTGATCCCTCAACTTGTGAGGCCAATAGGGGTTTCTTTGGCAGAGGATCTGCCTCCTTGGGGCTGGCTGAGTGGCTCTAGCGTTTGTAGGACAGTGTCGGCTGTCAGGTCAGGAGTATCTGTCACCAAACAGCTACAGAGGCTGTGGGGAGGGAGCAGCATAGAAGTAGAAAAGTTGATTGCTTGGTTGGTTGGATTGATGGTGCCTGTGATAGACCCAAGGCCTCTTGCGTGCAGGACATGCACTTTCTCACTACGGTTCGTCTGTTGCCTCTATTCACCATTTTTGACTCTTTACATATTCCTCCTTGTGGAGGAGTCATATTCATTCCAAATAGGGAGAAAACAAAAAATAGTTTAGAGGTTACAGTAGGTAAGTCACTTGCCTTGCACACGGCCAACCTGGATTCAATAATTTGATTCTCGGCATCCCATGTGGTTCCCCCAATCCTGCAGGGAGTGGTCCCTGAGTGCAGATCTGGGAGTTAGCCCTAAGCACCACTGGGTATGGCTCAAAACCAAACAAAAATGAGTTATTTTAGGAAATAAGGTGCTTTGTTGAGATTTGTTTTTTAAGAGGAAAGGTTAAGTAGAAGAGGAGAAAAAAGAAGATGGGATGAACGAGCCAGCCTGCCTTGTCATTGGACTTTGAGATCAGGGGCCAGAGACTAGCTGGTGCGCTCCCCCTCTGAGGAGGCTGAGCCCCCGGGAGGACAGGCCAGTGCCAGAGCCGCATGTCCTTCAGAGAAGCACACTTGCTCTTCCACATTCGCTGGGCCAGCCTGGCACTGCCAAGCACTTTGACTCTTGGTCTAAAGCTAAACCACTGAAGCTGAGCTCACTGTCTCTAGACAAGCTGACCCATTTCCTGCTCCTGCTTGTACTCCAGGGCGCACGAGACACAGGGAGAGGGGAAACTTTGCCATCTGGGCTCTCACAGAACCTCGGGTGGGAGCATGCCTATGTACGGACACGAAATCACTCTCCCTTTCTCCCCTCACCGCCTTTGGAACCGCAGACTCCGGCCTGGTTGTCCCGAGTGTGTCCTACGAGCTGCATAAAAAGCTGCTGTCAGTGGCTGAAAAGCATGGGCTGACGCTGGAGCGCAGACTGGAGGTGACCGGTGTCTGTGCCAGCCAGATGGCGCTCACCCTCCTTGGAGGACCCAACAGGTAAGGGGCTGCAGGTGAGGAGGAGGAGAGGGGAGAGCTGGGCCTCCGTGGAGCCATGCTTGATGCTGGTGGGAAAAATCCCTCCCCCCGGACCAGTGCCATTAAGGCACTTCTAAAGGACCAGGGGACTCACAGGCGGGCAGAGGAGGACAGAGGCTCAGGTGTAGGTACAGACACACACATGCCAGGGTAGAGGTTCCAGAGACCCACAAACCAGTGTGCACACTCTGATGAGCAGGATGGAGCCTCTGAAGGATTTAGGCAACTATGACAGGATTTAGTTTCATATGTTGGGGGAGTGGGGGAGGGTGGGGCTGTTTTTGAGGTTGGAGAGTTAGCAGCTCAGTGGACTGAATGCCCTCTGTGTGGGCGGCCCGTGTTCGGTCCCAGACTCCGCATGGCCCCTGAGCACAGAGCCAAGTGTGGCCACCAAAAAAAAAAATTATTTTTGTTAAGACTTTAGGGCCAGAGAGAGAGTATAGAGGGCAGGGTGCTTGTTTTTCGGCTGAACGGCTCACTCCCCGGCCTCCCGTAGGGTCCCCTTGCCCTTGAGGAGTGATCCCTGAGTGCAGAGCCAGGAATAAGTCCTGAGCACCGCTGGTGTGACCCACAAAGCAAACTCCCCCCAAAAGATGACTTTAGCTGGCGAGATTGGCTAGATGACTGGAGGAAGCAGGAGAGCAGGCAAGAGACAGGACAGACAGCCAAGCCAGGAGCCAGATGCAGATGGCTGCCAGGAAAGGAGAGTGCGGGGCTGATGAGGGTTGTGTCCTCGGTGGTTGTAGGACGATGGAAGCAGCTGTCACCCTCCATGGGCTCGGGGGAGATGTGGCGTTTGTTTGGAATATGTGTAGTTTGTTTTGTTGCGGGGATGTGGACACAGGTCTGGTGCCAGTGCCTGGGCTCTGAGCCTTGCTGGTATGTGGGCACCCTCTGCTCTGACCTGTGGAACAGTGAAGAGTCTGGCTGAGGTGAGAATTCATCCTTTCTCCTTAGGCTGCAGGGACCACGGGGAGGTGCGTGGTGTGGCTTGTTGCTGTGCTCCGTAACAGCATTGCCACCTTCCTTCCTTGGGAGACCAATTAGTGACTGTCCCGGACCTCAGCCTGCCAGCTGCTTCCTTCTGCCCACCTTCCTGCCTTGCAGGCGGACTGCACCACAGGATGAGCCCGCTAAGCCTCCTTACTGTGGTTTCTGGACCCAGGAGGGTCTTGGCCTTGACAGGAAGCGAGAAGCTTCTGCGTCATCAGAAATGGATGTGGCTGGTTCCCAAGGTCTTGCCCCCATGGCCAGGTGTGCACTGAGCGAGGAACACTGCCTATGGCGGGGCTGCATCCTTGTAGGCAGCCTTCATCTGCCCTGCAGCTGTCCTGGCAGCTCAGTAACAACTGGCCTGGCAAATTGAGAATGATTTAGAACCGCACATTTCATACTTGCTGTGAGCTCCTAGAAGCTGAGGTGGGGGGGGGGGGGGGGGGGAACAGGTGAACCAGAGTACTTCTAGGAAGAGGTGGGCTGTGAGTGAGCTCTTAAAGGAAGGGGGGGTGTCAGTGTGGGGAAAGTGAAGGGCTGCAAGGGCTGGGTCCCTTGGTTGAGCGAAGGGGGTGCCAGGTTTTGAGGAAGCGCAGAGAAGGCTCCCGAGGTGGGGAGCCTTTGTGCCAGAGCCGGCGAGTGTGCCCAGTCAGAAAAGCAGATTCCAGTGCCCGCCTGGAGAGGACTGGACACACTCAGGGCGACACTGGGGTGCTTTCCGGGATAGCTGGCCTGCAGTGAGTTTTGGTTCCCTGGTGATGTTCTGGTGCTCACGTGCTCAGCCGTCACCCCGGCTCCTGTCAGAAGCGCTGAGAGCACTAGGTACTAGGGGGTACACGTGCGGTCAGGTGCACGAACTCCCCACATGCAACTGCAGCTGCTCACACTTCTTGCCATCCATTCCAGGCTGAATCCCAAAAATGTTCACCAGAGGCCTACAGTTGCCCTGCTCTGTGGGCCCCACGTCAAGGGAGCTCAAGGGATCAGCTGTGGGAGGCATCTCGCCAACCACGATGTCCAGGTCATCCTCTTCCTGCCCAATTTTGTCAAGATGCTGGAATCCGTCGCCAACGAGCTGTCTCTCTTCAGCAAGACCCAGGGCCAGCAAGTCTCTAGCCTCAAAGGTGAGTGAGCCCTTCTCTGCCTCGGGCCGAGGCTGCCCGCCTCCCTTGCATTTGGTGGCATGTTGGTGCCACCCAGTGGTGACACGCAGGCACCACCAAGGAAAGTGTGCCTTGCCACAGAGGTAGCTACCGCACGAGGGACCTTCCTGCAGCTTCCTTGCTCCTCACCCCTCACCCTCCATTCTCGCCCACTGCTGGGAGGGTGAGGACCACTTATTCCTCATAAGTGCCTGTGCCGCAGGCATGACTCTGGCACTGGGGAGATGGCACTGGCACTTTGAAGTGCTCCCTTCCTGGAGTCTACCTTTTGGCTGGCAGAGATGAGTGTGAGGCATTTCTGTTAGTGCAGGTGTTGGTTGTGTTGAGGCAGTGTGAAGAAAGCTCCAGGGCCATTGGAAGCTGAAGATGGCATCTCTGAGACGGGAAGACTCGGGGAAGGAAGAGCGGATGCTCAAGGCGTGCCTGTGGGGTTGCTGTGGGGCGTGGAGAGGCGGGATCCAGCCTGGAGAGGTGGGGTGGAGGGTGATGGAGAGCGTCAGGAGTCTGGCTGAGGTGGGACAGGAGCGTGTGTAGGTGAGACGGCTCCTTTAAGCTGCAGAGACATGCGGGAGCAGTCAGCGAGGAGAAGGCAGTCAGGGATACTTGGCATCAGAAAGCCAAATAGAGTCAGCCCGTTGGAGATGTTAAGGCGAAGCCAGGTCCAACTTGTGAAATGCTGACTAGCTCGCTGGAAGTCATGGGGACAAAGTCTGCTCTGGAGTGGGCCTAAGTGGCAATGGGTAGGAAGCGGAGAAAACCAAGAAAGAGCCCTGCCCACGGTAGGGGGGGGGGTGGGGGCCAGCACACTCTGAGCTGCTCTCCGACGGCTTTTTGCGGGGCACTCTCCCCCTGCAGATCTGCCCACAAGCCCAGTGGACCTGGTGATCAACTGTCTGGATTGCCCCGAGAACGCCTTCCTGCGGGACCAGCCCTGGTACAAGGCGGCTGTGGCCTGGGCCAACCAGAACCGGGCACCGGTGCTCAGCATAGACCCTCCTGTGCATGAAGTGGAGCAGGGCATTGACGCCAAATGGTCCCTGGCTCTGGGCCTGCCGCTGCCTCTGGGCGAGCACGCAGGCCGGGTCTATCTCTGCGACATCGGCATCCCCCAGCAGGTGTTCCAGGAGGTGGGTGTCAGCTACCACTCGCCCTTCGGCTGCAAGTTCGTCATCCCGCTGCACTCCGCCTAGAGGGGCTCTGGGCAGGCACGGCTGCTCCTGCCACTGAACTAGACAACGAACGAACGCCTTAAGGACGTGGAACTCCATGGACCTTGTTACAAGGTTTTTCTTTTGGGTTAGTTTCTTCTGTGAGATCAGAACCTATTTAAAACTGCGCCCGCCAGGCAGGCTTTCGCACTGGGTGTGCTGGTGGGCGGCAGGCCACGTGCAGTGGCTCCAGGCATCGCCACACGTGGCCCGATCCTGCGGGACTTTGTTTACAGACATAGGCAGCTCCGACTGTGTTCAGGTTTACAGCCACGGCGCGGGGCAGGTCCTGCTGGCACTCGCTCTGTCCCAAGCTCCTGGCTTTGTTCCCCGCTTTCCCCCACCAAGCCCTTTCCTCTGATCATGTTGAAGTCACTGCCGTGTCTCTTGAGGACCGGTGTGCAGTCTCCATTCATTTTGAGAGCTGTGGAGTCTTCCTGGCACCCCACAACTGAGGTGATTCGGAGGCGTTTGACCCTTTTTCCTGAGCTGATCCGGTTTTCTCCTGGTTTTTTTTCAAGAGTCCTTCCTCCTCCTGTCACTTGAGGCTGGGACAGGGTGGCGTCAGGATGCGACTGTCATGGGATTTTATACTGTTTTCTGTTGTCTTCAGCACAGGTAGCACACAGCTGTGTTACTGTGGAACCACAGTGCCCATCTGGCCAGCAGTGCCCCCACACCCCGTCCTTCGCCCCTGTTGCTAGGGGCTGACCCTTCAGGCCGCAGCTTTAGTGTTCAGTATTGGCGTGGCCCCTGGGGAGCCTGGTGCTGAGCCAGGAGCGGCTCCCTGGTGCTTCAGACCTTGCCCTTGTCTACCCCCTCCTCTCTGCTGTTCCCCTGCACCGTCTTCCCACAGCTCGCTCTGAGCTTGAGTCCTTTGTGGCTGTCCATTCTTGATGAGTAGGCTTGGGTCCTTGCCCCCATTTGAGAGGCCCAGATGAGGCAGCCCATGCCCCATTTCAGAGAGGCCCAGATGAGGCTAGTTCTGGATGAGCCAGTTGGTGGCATTCCGTGTCACATACCAGCTGCTCAGATCCAAGCACATAGCCCAGCCTTTTCTGAGGGCTGATGGGACTGGGCAAGGCCCTGGAGCCCTGGAAGGGGCCCCTTGGGAAAACCGTGTAGTTTGCAAGCTTCTGCTTTGCCCACCCACTCTGGTTACGGGGGTAAGTAGGAGGGCTTACCGAGATCATGGGCACAGGGTAGGCTAGAACACGGGTTCCAGACAGCTTGTCCTTCTCCTTATGGAAGCTTGACTGGGAGCTAATGAGGCCAGCAGAGGGGGCTGGTCCCTCCTCCCCACCCTGCCTCAGCAGTTCAGCTGTGCCACGGGTCTAGCTACTGTCAGCCTTGCGTTGGGAGGCCTGAGCCTCTGCTCACTCAGGGCCATGCGGCTCCCAGCACTGACTCCTTTGTCTGAGCAGCAGTGTTGGGCTGTAGGCATTTTAGTGCACAGCTGTGAAACCAGCCTGGCTCCTGTTAACGGTCAGCACTCCTCCCCGATTTGGTACAGGTAAACGAAGTAGAAGCCCCCTGAGCCAGAGGTTCTAGGGGCTCAGACACAGTGCTCTTGTTGAGGGACCCCTGGGAGTTTGTGCTGGCACCTCCATCTTCTCTCTCCAGGGAGCACTGGGGCCCTTCCTGCCTGGCCTTCCCCAGTGGTGGTCAAGACAAGCTCAGTTTCTCCAGCTCCAGCCGCCTCTTCAGAGGCATCCCACCCGCTGTGTGCAGTCCTGGGTCGGTTGTCATGCGACTCCTGGGGAGAGCGCTGGAAACCAGCACAGAAATAAAGCTGAGCGACAACCCTGTGCCGCGTGGTGATGGCGCGAGGGAAGGAGGGAGGGTGCTGCTGCAGCCCCAGCCCTGGGAGGCACCTGGATTGTCTCCTGCCCCGCCTGGGCTGTCAGCACCCAGACTGCTCAGGGCTTAGGGCTGGGCCAGCTCGAGGTCCTGATGTTTGTTGCTAGAGTAATCACGGCTGCCACCTTCGGGCTAGGACAGCTCTCCTGGGCCCAGGGGACACCACCTTCTATTCTAGTCCTGATGCTGGCTGACCCTTCCATCCCTGACCCATTTCACACTTAGCTCTCCACAGCTGGCTGCTAAGAGACTTTATTAGTGAGGCAAGGGGAGGAAGGCGGCAAGGAGCCGGAGACGGACACACCGGTACCAGGGGTTACAAACAGTAAGAAACACTTTATTATAACTTTACAACATATAAATAGCGTGGGTCAAATCTGTGCTTTCTGGCAGCTGGGCATTGAGTCTCCTGCAGGCTTCTACCTGCCTTCACATTGCACTGTTCATTGGTGGCTCTGGCCCTGGGCCCCGGTGGTAGAGGTGGGAGAAAGGGGCCGGGCAGCCCAGTCCTGCTTTCCATCTCCTCATGTGGGGCCTGCACCTGTCATCTGCTTGGGTTCCGGCTGCTGTGTAAGGACCGCTCCTCTGGGGTCAGGCCGGCAAAGAAGGGGTGCAGCAGGGCCTCCGCCAATGTGATGCGCTGAGCGGGGTCAAATTCTAACATCCTCCTCATCAGGTCAAACAGCTGCACGTGCTCCAGGGTGTCTTGGAGCATGTAACTCTGCTCAGGGACACAAGGTGCCTCAGTGTGATGACAGGGTCGTGGGAAGCCCCAGCAGGTCCCCTGGCTTCTGTCTGGGAAGCCTCGCTGGACAGGGTTGGAGGCGGCAGGGCTGCCTCCCTGGAGGACAGTGAGCGGCTCCTTTCCTTTCCTGCTCGCAATGTCAGGCTACTGGGTGTCTTGCTGGTGTGGTGCCTCTGCCCCCACATGCAAAAGTCCTGACAGATGGGTGGTAATCGCCTCTGCGGAATTCAGTTGTCCGAGCAGCAAGTGCAGTTGACAGAGGCTTCCTGGCCATGTCTAGGTCCTCCCTCCCCCTCACCTCAGTCCTGCCTAGTTCTTCTCAGAATTGAGAAGAGAGGGCAGGAAGCTGCAGGATCTCTGACATCCACTTTGCTCTTCCCCAGTTACATCATAGCCACCCTGTGGGATGGGTCAGGGCTCAGGGACCCTCTGGGGCACCTTGCAAGAGGCCCCATCGTCAGCACCCAGCAGCCTCAGGTGCCACGTGTCTCCCAAAGAACCAGAGCGAGACAGCCTTTAGCTGCCTGGCCTGTCTCCGCTGCATGTCTGCCCAGTGCCTGGGGCCTCCTTGGCATGAGTTGAGCTGGGGGGAGCCAGAAACTGACCTTCAGAGGTTTGCAGTTCTCCTTCACATACCGGCCATCAGAGCTGTTCTCATCCCAAACCAGGCCCCCTTTGTAGAAATACTTCTGCTTCCTGAAAACAGAGGGAGGCGATGGGATGGCAAGTGTGGCACAAGGAGGGGAAAGAGCCCTTCCCCCCAAGCCCAGCAGCAGAATCAGGAAGGTCCTGGGCTGACCCAACGGGAAAGGAATGGCTGCCTGGTCACTCCAGCGCACAACACAACACAACACAGGGAAAGCACCATGAGTGCGGAGGAGCCCTGGTGCCCACTGGCTAACCCTGACAGACTACTTACCTGGTCCGGTGGATCATGTGTGATGGGATGGGTCCTAAGATCTTCTCCATCATCACCAAATGCTCTCGGTTTTCGTGAGTCTGAGGGAGGTAAGGGAGAGCGCAGCCTGGGGTCAGTACCAGCCTCAGCCCCCTTGTGGAGGACAGACGGACAGCAATGTCTTCCCTGCTCCTGAAGCTGCAAGCCCACAATGCAGCTGCAGTCCCAGCCCCAAAAACCATGATGGCCACCAGCCTTTCCTCTCAGGGTCTCAGTCTGTGTGGCATGAAGGTATATGCACCCGCCCACCTCCAAGCCCGCATTCAGGCTGTACTTGAGCCCAAGACTGCTTCTGTCATCATCTCCCAGTGCTCCAGCTGTCCAGCCCCCGTCCTTCCCCTGAGCACAACCCTCAGGGGCCAGAACACTGACCAGTGGGGAGAGGGCTCCCCAGTTCCGACTCCTGCCTCCTACCGGAGCAGCCATACTCAGTTGTGGCGCCTCAGCAGGGAGGCCTCACCTGAAAGAGTGTGAAGCCCCGGTAGTACTCGAAGAGAATGCAGCCGATGCTCCAAACGTCACAGGGCTGCGCCCAACCCAGCTCTAAAACCAAAACAGGAAATCTCTGAGATCCAGCCCAGCGTTCCCAGCCATGCCGGCTAGCCCCACCTGCAGCCCATCCTTGACGAAAGCCCCGTCTACCCACAGCCTTCCTCCCAACGCCTGCCTGCTTTGCCGGACCGAGGGGCTCGACGCTCACTCACCCAGGATCACCTCGGGCGGGCGGTAGTGGCGGGTGGCAACGATGGTCGTGTGATGCTCATGGTCAAAGGTCGCACTGCCGAAGTCGGCCACTCGGATGCTGGTGTTCTTCACCGACTTCTCTTCGCAGCTCTGCGGGGCAGGCAACCGCGTCAGGCGGCTGTTACCGGGGGCGCCCATCCCCGCAACAGGACCCTGCTTTCCCTCAACAATACCTTGTGCTCATTGTAGAGGGTTTCAAACTCAGAATTCACAAACAGGATGTTTTCTGGCTTCAAGTCTGTGTGTGTCAGTTGGTTCTCATGTAGAACTGGGGAGAGGGAAGGAGGCTCTGAGCAGAGCGAACTCGTTCTCCTGCCACTCGGGCCGCATCTTCCACCCCCGTCAGCAGGCCACAAGGGTTTGGGGTCCTTAGGACTTTACTAGTTTCTCCACTTAAAACACCTTCTAGGAGCTAGAGAGGCAGTACAGGGGTAGGGTGCTTCCTTGCACATGGCTGACCCTGGTTTGATCTCTGGCACCCACATACTGAGCACTGCCAAGTGCGCCCCTAAAAACCAAAAAGCCTACCACATTCCAGGACGAGGAGAAAGAGCAATTAGGGTACGAGCCTAGTATATGCCTGAGCCAAGTGCATATCGTGGCACCACGTGCTCCCCTGAGCATCACTGGGTGCAATCCAGGAGGCCTCCCAGTACCAATGGGTGTCCTGAGGCTCCCAGCAATGTCGGGGTGGTCCTTGGCACCCTCCCCTCGTCCTCCCGAATCTTCAACTTTCCATCCTCCTCTGCAAGGGCCAGGCCACCTTGCCTCTGACACAGGCTGCAGTATTAGTTTTGCAGTAGGTTCCCCATATGACCAAGTCAGTGGCTATGAATTGTTAGGCCAAGGGCCACGTGTGAACCTGGCTCTGGTAGGAAGTGTGCCTTTCTCGTTGACACGGCTCCCTGCTACTCAGAATTAATTTCCTGGCTCCCCTGCCTAGGAGGCAGCCCCTCTTCATCTTCGTGCAACTTTGCTTGGGGGCTGGCTCTGGGCCTCACTGAGCAATGTGCTCAGCTTAGAAAAACTCTTCCGGGGGTTGGAGCGATGGCACAGCGGTAGGGTGTTTGCCTTGCACGCAGCCGACCCGGGTTCGATTCCCAGCATCCCATATGGTACCCTGAGCACCGCCAGGAGTGATTCCTGAGTGAAGAGCCAGGAGTAACGCCTGTGCATCGCCGGTGTGACCCAATCTAGCAAAAACAAACTCTTCCCTGTCCCTAAATTTCTGCAGTGGCAGTGGCCATGGGCACCAAGCCTGCACTTCCTCCTTCAAGGTACCGTCTGTCCTGCTCCAGCCCAGGCAAACCCTACATCCAAACATACAACAGGCAGTAGGCAGAGGGGAATCCCTGCAGGTGGGGCCTAGGTATGGACCTGCCAGGTCAGGCTTCCACCTAGAGGGAGGGGTGGTGCCGAGGAACAGACGAGACCCTCCCAGGCATGTCAAGAGCTTTCCGGCTGAGGTCCAGTCTTGTATCCTAGGGCAGCAGCCTGCCAACGCCGCTCCTTCATGCAAGGAGGCCCTGGGTGGCTGGGCTGATTCCAGAGCAGCTATCTGAGCAGAGGCCAGCTCGGGAGCCCCTGCAAGGGATGGTGGCCACCACTTCGGATTCCTACTGCAGACCTCCGAGACAGTCCCAGTGAACTGGTGATCTGGACAGTGAATAGGGGAGGTGGTGGCCCTGTTCCACCTGAGGGCGGACACTTACATCTAAGGGCGTGGCAGAGCTGGTAGGCCATGTGCCGGACGTGTGGAAGCGGGTAAGGCTGGAAGTTATTCTCCTTCAGGAATTCAAAGGTGTTCTTGCCCAGGAGCTCGAAGGCGATGCACATGTGGCCGTGGAAGTTAAACCAGTCAGACATCAAGACGCACAGGCTGAGAGAGAAGGGTGGGTGGAGCTCAGGCTCTATGCTGGCTGCCCCACCCCAGGCCCCTGGGATGAAGCCAGTCCCCACTCCCCCAGGCCACAGGGTCACACACCGGGATGCAGCTACACGTGAAGAAAGAATTGGTTAACCGAGCTTATTTCACCACTGGTGCCACCCAGACCACCTCCAGGCAAAGATGGAACTAACGCTGAAGCTCTGGGCTGGGTCTCCTGCCACCACTGTGATCTCACAGGCATGATCTGGGCCTGCACCTCTGAGCTGCGACAGCCCCTGGCCACACCACACTGCCCTAGGCTCAACCCAGTGCTCCGAGGAACAGAGTCTGAGTCTGGCCTCAGGTTTCTGAGTTGTCTTAGGCTCAGCCCCAACTCCAGGAAGCCTTAAACCATAAATAAAAAGCAGGACTGTAAAGCCTGCATTAGAACAGGATGTAGCCCGGACTGAAGTCCAAAGGCTCCTTCCAGCAAGAAGCAATTGCCAAATTCCCCTGGCTCTGAAGGGGAGAGGAGGGCGCAGTGCCAACCAGGGACACTGCTCGGTTCCGGGGGTCCTAAACAGGAGGGCTGGCACAGACACTGATCACTGAGAGCCTCCCTCCCATTCCTTGCCAGTACTCACAACTTGTTTTCTTTGTCTTTCTCCTTGATTTTTTTGAGAACATTGATTTCTAGCCGGGCAGCCTCTCGGTATTTGCCGACGTTGCGGATGATCTTCAGGGCCACCTGAGACTTCCCTCTGGGACAGGGAAGGAAACAGAGGATGTCACGAGATTGCCAGCCCTCCCTCCCCCACCCCATTCTAACCCACACCCCCAGCCAGCAACTCCTGACAACCACCTCTAAGGACTCTAGGCATGGGGCCTGCCCTGAAGAGAGCACTCTTCAACTGTCCATGCCTGTCCCGGGCTGAGCCTTAGTGTCTGCACCAGTTTTAGGCTGTTACGGGCCAGGGAGATGGCTCACGGGGACAGAGTATGCATGTTTTGCATGCAAAGGTCCCTGGAAGTGACTGACCTTTGAGCACTGAGTTTGGCCCAAAAACCAAACAAAAAGTAGGCTCAGACCTTTATGGTATCAGCTATTGTCAACTACCAACTCCAGTGGAGAGTGGACAGAGAAGGCCTAGCCAGCTGACTGCCAGCCCCACCCTAATTACTAGGTAACCCAACCGGAAGGTCAGCCAGCCCCACTCTGCCCAGCATCCTACCTATACCCTCCGTGGCACCTGTGAACCTTCCTGAGCCTGTGTGTGAAGTCTGAAAGCGTATCCCCTGGGGTGGGGGTTCCAGGACGGAGTGAGTAGTGAGTGGTGCCAACAGCTGGGTCCTCTGTTCAGGAGGCCAGGCCACTCCTTCACCACAACTAGGCCCAGGGGCCATCAGTGAGCACTGAGTACTGGGCACCCCGGGCACCCCTTCCCACTCCCAGCCGACGTGACATCATTTGCAGGACGCCTGCTGAGAACCCACTAAGGTTCTACTGCCAGGCTCAACGGGGTTAAGGAAAGGACAACCAGAGCTCCTGGGCCCAATGAGGCTGGAGACTCACTCCAAGGGTGAGCTACTGGGAGGCTGGCCTTGCCTAAGAAAAGGGCCCCAGGCCCTAGAACAGAGGAGTTAGCTCACTGCCCCCTTCTCTTGGGGGAAAAAAATAAAATGCACTCAGAGCCCCCATGGAAACCTACTTTACAAGAACAAACAGAAAGCAGCCCAAATTGGATTGGGGCTACAGTCTCCCTAGATTGTTTCAGCTAATTCCCATCCCCGAATACTTTCCCACACTTAGAGGCCAGGGCTGTACTCAGAAACGTGGTGTACTCGGGCCTCCTAGGACAGAGCCTGCTCAGCCAACCCCCTCACAAAGTGCGTCCCCCACTACGGGCAGCCTCTGCCAGCAACCCTGGGTCTCGGGATGGGCCCTTCCTCCCACAGAGCTGGAGGCCTGGCGTCTCTGCCAGCCACCACGTGGACTAGTGCCCGCCTGCACTGTGCCCCGGGGTGGGCTCTTGAACCCTGTCTGCCCCTCAGAGAGGTCACAGGCTTTTCTCCTGCAGCTGCTCCAGGTGGCACCTCCCAAGGAACTGAGCTCCCCCAGTGTCAAAGCTCTCATACCTGCCGCCTCTACCTCGAGTCACAGTAGTGAACCTGTCCCGTGCTCAGCAGTCACAAACCAAATCTTCCCGCACTAGGTCCAGTCTTAAGTAGGAGCACGGGCGACTTCCTCAGTCACTGTCGCTACCTCCTCCTCCCGGGGCCCTGGCAGGCGCTACTAATGGCTCTGTGGATGGGTATGGGCACATTTCCTCAGCTCTACAGTAGCAGGAGGGCTGCCTGTGAGCTGCAGGGCTCAACTGAGGCTGTGACACAGCACTTTCTAGCTAGAGCACCACAATGGCACAGTGGAGAGGCCCCCGGAAGCCGGGAAGCCATAGGCTCCTGGTTCCCTAGCCTGGGTTCCCAGCAAAGGGAAGGCAGCAGGAGTTAGAGGATTCAGGCCCGGGACATGTGCATTCTAAGGACCGATCTGGAAAATGGGGCACCACCATCCACTGACCACCAATTCCCTGCCACAATCCTGTGTCGGAAACCCAGAAGCTTCTATTTCAGGGGACCCACAAAACCCCAAAAAGCACAGGTCCCCAGCTTCGGTGCCTGCCTTTAGAAAGACCAAGGTCAGGCTCTGGCAGCCGCAATCCTCAGCCCATCCCGAGAGGCTGGCTCACCTGGCATGGTCCAAGCACTCCACCACCTTGCCAAAGGTGCCTTCACCCAGGTTGCCCACGATCTCATCTAGGAGAGAAAAGAAGCAGGGCATGAGGGGCTGGAGGGCAGAGGGCCGGCAGCTCCTGCAAGTTCACAGCATTCAAATTCTCAAACACAAAAAAGGTTTCTCTCTCACTGCTACGCTCTTAAAAACAGAAGCTGCTAGTGTTTGTGTCATTCAGGCAATTACTGGTGGCCCCGCGAAGGCGCCACGCGCACTAGCGGCCCCTCCGGGCGGGAGAGGCCTCGTCTAACAGGGGGGTAGAAAGTAGAGAGGTAAAGGTTTACGAAAGGTGGCTGTACATCGCTCTTGGAGCCAATCGCCGATCCGGCACACCAGGTGGCCCTCCTTGTCATCTTCCACACTCCGGCTGCTGCGCTTACTGCTCTGTTGGCTTCTCTGCATGCACCGCCCCCCGAAACGCCATCCGACCAATCGCATGGTGGGCGGTTCCGATTGACAGATTGAGGTGTCAGTCAAAGGCAGAGGTGGAGACGGTGAGGAGCCGGTGGGTTGGTTGGTTGGATTTTCCAGATCCCAGCATTTCATAAGGCACACAGCATATATAACGATAGGGATATTGCAAGGGACACGTCAAGACACAAACTGACTTCAAAAACAGAAAAGTAAAAACAGCTACAGGTATGTAAAGAAAACTCGGACATTATCTAAGAGAAAGGCGCCGCAACTGCTCTCCGCTCAGAAAGACAACCAGCCTCTGCTGCCAAGGGGCCAGGTGCTGCCGCGTCAGGCCCTGACTCCCTCTTCTGCGCAGTCTCCCCCGCCCAGGCCCTCCCCGAAGGCTTCACAGCCTGAAGATGCAGTGAGAACGACGCAAGAAGGTGACCGGCCCAGCCCAAGGCCAATCATCCAGAATGGTCAGTGGCCACCCTGGCTTCAGGTGCAGACAGATACTCAGCCTGTCCTTGCCATGCGGCCCTGGATGTGCCCGACGGCTGCCACTCAGAACCAACGTGCAACAGCTGCTCCCGAACAGCCTCTGGGGCCACACTTAACATCACTACCAAAACAGCCTGCCACCAGCAGCCCCACTACACCAGCCTTGAGCAGAGGTGCCTGAGACCCTCCGGGCGGGATGACCTGCAGGCTCCCGAGCCTCACAGCCCACACAGGCCTCCTGCCCGGCTCGCGGCACCCCTGCTACTCACGGGCCAGGCCCATCCCGAGCCTCACGCTGACAGAGGGCGGGCACCAAAACGAAGTAGACACAGACCCAGAATGCCATCTCATGGCAGTATGCAGAGGCCACCAGGCCATGCTCGGCTCCAGCGCCAACTCTCGACCCAAGGCCACTCCAAGAAGTCAAGGGAGAGCCGGGCAGAGACGATGTCTGGCCCCCTCCACGGGTCCCACTGCTTCTCGGCAGGGGCCTCATGCCAAGGGAGCCAGAGAGGGAAGGCAGAGGGATTGGTAGAAGAGACGACAGCATGTAACCTCAGAGACACAATTGCTTTCCTGCCCAGGGCTGTGAGCGCAGTGTGGGTGCCTGCTCTCAGCAGAGCCCAACCAAGCCTCCAGGCTGGGCACAGTGCCAGACTGCTCTTGGCAGGAGGCCCGCAGCTGGACAAGGCCTGGGGCTGCACACCTCTTTGCCGTGTCTTCTCATGCCCCACTGCGCAGGCAGTCAGGCTCCTCAGCTCGCCTGCCCCAGTGCGGAGCTGAGGCTGAAGGTCGTGGCTAGAGGTCAAAAGGAAGTTCCTGATCCGAGCTGAGCAGACCCTTCCCTACCGGGGACTCCAGCCCCGGGCCTGTGGGGAGGGATGTAGAGATGTGGCTGCAAGGCGGTCCGTCCATCCTGGTCTGCACTCCGTTGCACGTCCAGGAGAGAAGGAGCAGGGCGGGCGGCTCCAGACCGCCAACCAGCAGCCCTATCAGCCTCCCTGAGAAGTGTCCCTGGACACTTGCACCATGCAGCCTGTGCCTGGAGCAGCGCGGGGCGGGGACAGACACAGACAGGCTGGGGGGCCAGCCAGGGCCAGAACCAGAGGCCGCAGAGTTGCCAACGCCAAGGGGCCGAGAGAGAGGAGCTGGGCCCCATGCGCGACCAGACGACACATACACACACACATGCACACACACCAACGTGCGTGCGTGGGGCTGGCAGTACTCACCGGGACCAGCCAGCCTGACAAGGCTAGAAAGAGATGAGGCCTCTAAGCCCCAGCCAGCACACTCTGGCCACAACTCACCGAGGAGGCGCTGCTACATGACCTGGTGCGGCGTTTGTGGCAGTGGTGGGCGTGCTTGCGGGTCCGGTATGGCTCCCTCTCCCGTGACCGCCGCCGATGGTGGGAACGCGAAGATCCGTAGCAGTCCTCTCCAAAGGAAGGGCTCCGCTCTTCACACCGGTATGTGTCACTGTCACGGCGTTCCCGGTATCTCCTCTGGTAGGGTAGGCGGTCGTGGCTGCCAAGAGGATGGGGCCTGGGTCAGTGACTCCCACCAGCTGACTCCTACTACCAGGTAAGTGGCATGTGGAGAGGCCTCTCGGAAGGCTTCTGGGGTCTGTTGCAGCAGAAGCATGCAGCTAGGAGGACGCATGCAGGAGTGCATGTGTGTGGTCCAACCCACAGAACCGTGCAAACCGACTCTCCGGTGCCTTTGTGGAGCCCCAGGGCAGAGTGGGAGGGCCTGAAGGCCTCGAATGCCCTGGATGGATGTGTGATCTGCAGAGAATGTTATTTTGATCTGGAGGCCGACAGACCTGGGGACTAACCTTGGCTAAGAGCTGAGACTAGGAGAGACGGTACAGCGGGTAAGGCACTTGCCTTGCACATGGCCAACACGGGTTTGATCCCTAGCACCCTTTATGGTCCCCGCTAGTCCTGTCAGAAGTGATTCCTGAGCTCGGGGCCAGGAGTAAGTCCCGAGAACAGCCATATGCGACCACCCCCTCTGCCCCTACGAGTTCAGTCTAAGTTGCTAGGTCCCACTGGGAACGTTACCAGGAGAGATGCTGGCACAGAAAATGGAGGAAGCGCTCTCTTTCCTAAACTCCTCACTTTTGTGTGAGAATAAAAGGAAGAGTGTAGTTTATAAATACAGATGACTCTAACCAGAATCTGACCATGCTGGCACCCTCCAGAATGGCTCGATTTTTCTACAAAATCAAGAATATATAGCTTGGACAATGTCAAGAACTACATCTGCACTGACATGATCTGTATTTGACTGCCTCTCCAGAACTGCTATACGTAACTGATAAATTTCTCCTGGTGTATTAATCCGGTATCCAAAAGAAGATATATGTTCTCTCCCTCCTTAACTTACCCCTCCTTGCCTCCAGCTTATTTAAAGTATCTAAATTCCCAGAAATCTTTCTAAAGTAAGTGGCTTGTTCATAATTTTTTCGACTTTCCTTAACTTCTGCAGTTAATGTAAATGTAAGGAGCATCACAGAATTTAATCCTATACTAAATTTCTTCCCACATGGGAAGTTCCTTTTTCTCTTCTACTTTCCAATAAACTCTTCTTTCTAAAAACAAACAAAAAAATTTTTTAAAGCATCATAAACCAGGGGCTGGAGCAATAGCACAGCGGGTAGGGCGTTTGCCTTGCACGCGGCCGACCCAGGTTCGATTCCCAGCATCCCATATGGTCCCCCGAGCACTGCCAGGAGTGATTCCTGAGTGCAAAGCCAGGAGTAACCCCTGAGCATTGCCGGGCGTGACCCAAGAAGCAAAAAACAAAAGCAAAACAGAACAAAAAAAAACATTATAAACCAGAATCAGTGTCTACTACTTTACAGACTTAAGACTGGCTTATGAAACATACAAATAAAGTCCTGACCAATATTTTCTAAGCATGAAGATCTAATAAACACTGAATCTGTTTTGTTTGGATTTGGTTTTTCATGGGGCAGGGTGCTTTCTTTGCAACTGGCAGACCCAGGTTCAAAACCTAGCAACACAGGGGCCAGAATGATAATACAGAGGATAAGCTGTTTCCCTTGTGCACGGGCCAACCTGGGATTGATCGCCAACATCCCATATGGTCCCCCAAGCACCACTGAGTAATTCCTGAGTGCAGAGCCACGAGTAACCCCTGAGCATCACTGAGCATCACCAGAAAGCAAAAAGCAAAACAAAAAAGCTGGCACTACAAACCTGATCCCTGCCAGGAGTAAGCCAGGAGCACAGCCAGGTGGGGCCCAGAAACCAAAAATAATAGCAACAATAACAATGGTGTAAAGTGTCAGAAGACTCAAGGGGAGAATGAGGAGAAGCAAGGATGCCAGTAAACACGCAGGTCACCTGCGCCTCCCGAGGCCAGGGGACACAACAGGCGAGGCCAAGGGAGGCACAGGAAGAGCAGCAGTCAGAGGTGCAACCGCCCGCAGGAGAGCTGCCTCCACCTCCTAGCTGGCTCCCCAGCCCAGGCGAGAGCAGGGGCCTTTCCTTCTTCTGGTTCTCTCTTACCTTCTGGACCGAGATCTCCGGGGTGGAGGCTCCCTTCGAGACGGGTATCGCAGTCTCCCTTCATGCTCCCGACTGTATGACCTCCTCCTCTTCCATCGGTAGCTCAGGTATGGGTCTGGCTCAGGGGAGCGGTATCGCTTACAGTGATGCATCTAGGCCACGAGAAATGGAGAACTCGGCTCAACAGGCAGACAGCCGCCTCCAGCCACAGGCTGCCTGAAGAGGAGGCCCATTGTTCTCTTTAGGGGCAGCCCCTCCCAGGGGTTTATGAAGTGAAGAACTCTGATGTCACACTGGTCCAGCAGCAGACAATGGGCAACACCCTCCTCTGCCCATGAACAAACAAACAGCTGCCACCCCAACAGCATCATTAACCTGGAGGCCTAACACTTGGGGAACCGGGAGAGCCAGGGCAGCTGCTGAGGCTGGAGGGAGGGAGGGGACAGTAAACACCAGTGCAGGAGACCTGGGGCACAAAGGAGAACTTCCTGGGCTTCATCCTTCCTGCCTGTGAGGTGCCACAGAGCCAAGGCTCTGACGAGTCAGAAGCTCTTAGAATAGTTCAAGTGCTATTAGACTCCTCGAGTTTGTGAAGCCCAAAGTCACCTTGCTGGACCCATCTAAAGAAGTCCCGCTCAAGACCAAGGCAGTGTGAGGAGCCCCACTAGACATGACACCAGTTCTTGGAGACAGAGGTGCACAGGGTCTGACCAGCATTCCTGAGTCCCCACCCTCTGAGTATCTGGCTCAGCCCGTCTGTGCTATGCTCCAGCTCAGCACAGTAAAGATGCCAGTGGCTCAAGAGCATCCACACGTCTTGCCCAAGGCCAATGGGTCACCCTTAGAGCATCCTCAGTACTGTGCCAGGCGGTGCCTCGCCCCTGTCCACTAGCAGCACCAATCTCCCCTGTCTGTGCCTACTGCTGTGCCCATCTCAGGAGCAGCCAGAAGTGGCTGGCAGTTTGTTTTCCCAGGAGGAAGGGCCGAACCTGGCACTACAGGGGTCAGAGTGATAGTACAGAGGGTGGGGCATTTCCCTTGTACACGGACAACCTGGGTTCGATCCCCAGCATCCCATAGGGTCCCCACAGTGGATACTGACAGGCTGGATCAGTTCCAGGGAGAAAAATGACTGAGGCCAGTTGCCTGGACCACCCACACCCTGTATTCCATGGGAAGGCTGGGCTGGAGCCAGCTTCCAGGGGATGCCAGTCCTGTTTTGCCTGAGCAAGCAGAGACGAAAGAGACACTGAGGCTGTCCCCTCTCTCAAAGGCTGTCAGGAGGGGCTGGAGCGATAGTCCAGCGGGCAGGGCATTTGCCTTGCATGCGGCCGACCCGGATTCGATTCCCAGCATCCCATATGGTCCTCTGAGCACCACCAGGAGTAATTCCTGAGTCTGGAGCCAGGAATAACCCCTGTGCATCGCCAGGTGTGACCCAAAAAGCAAAAAAAAAGGGGGGCTGTCAGAAGAGCACAGGGGAGTAGCTCCCCATCTATGACCAGAGCAGTGGGGCTCATTAAAGAGACTGTGGAGCTTCTCCAAGATCCTGAGGTGGTCATGACCTTCAATCTCCCCACTAGCAGGCATCTTCCTGGCCTCCCTCAAGTCTAGACCCCAGCAACGCTTGGGGATAAACAGCATGTAACATCACTGCACTCTAAGTGTTCCGAAGGCTGCTGTTTGATGACCAGCTGACTAATGCTTGGCTGTTCTGCAATTACCCTAGGTCAGGCGCCCAAACTATGGAACGGGGGCAGGCTCTCTCATCGCACCAAGAAGTGAGGGCCAGGCCCGCCCGACAGAGCAGGTGTGGCCCTGCCAGTCCTCACCAAGCAGATAAAGCACCAGCGCTAGAGGGCTGGCTCGAGTCCACACCAGCCGGACTCCTGGCCAGGATCTAGAAGATTCTTCCCAGCACACATGCCACACAATTTAGCAGAAAGAGCGGGGCTTCAAAATCAGATGTCAGTCTGAACCATGGCACTGCCATTTTGAGCTCTGTGCCGCTGGGCAAGTTATTAGACTCCTCTGACTTTCCACTTCCTCTTGCAGCAAGGGCAGAGTAGTATCTTAGAGGGTTCTCTGATGATTACATCGCCAGGAGGGACCGACCTACACGGTGCCTACATATGCCTTTAGGCGAAATGCTGGGCACAGGGCTGGGGCCACGGGAGGCCCTAAAGGCACCTTCTCCAGGGCATGAAAAAGGACCCGGCTTAAGCCCCTCCCTGAATGCCTTTAGGGGACCGGCGACATCTAAATCCTTCCCAGGGGCCCAGCAGGAAAAGCTCTGGACAGAAACGCCCAAAGTCTATCCTGGAGAGACGGGGGCTGCGTCCTGCCCTAACACCTGGGGCCCCGGGCCTGGGTCCTCTCGGAGATGCCCAGGGCAGCCCCCAGAGGGACGCAGCTGTGCACGACAGCGCTGCCCGCGGGGGAACCTGAACCTGCGGGCCGCGGGGTGTCGGGTGGCCCTCACTGTCCTTCGCGCTCAAGCCAAGGTCCCTGGGCCCGGGACCCCTGGGAGCGGGGCAGGTCGGGGCCGCCGGGGCCCTAAGGCGGTTCCAGAAGGTTCAGCGCGGCCCGGGCGGCGGCGTGGCTCCCCGCAGCCCCTGCGCAGGCCGGGCCCGCGGCCAGGAGCCGGCGCTGGCCCACGAGGCGGACGGACCGGCCCGGGCAGCCGCGGCGCCCCCGCCCCGGCCCGGGATCCGGCCCCCCCGGTTATTCCGGGCCCGGCCGCCGCAGCCTCGGACCCGCCACCTTGCAGGCCGCGGCGGCGGGGACTCGCTCCTGCGCTCAAGGGCACGGGGAGGGGGCCTGGCGCCCGCGGGTCCCGCCCCGCCCCGCCGGCCGCCCCCGGCCCCGGCGCACCGAGCCGCGGGGGCGAGCGTCCGTCAGCCCGGCCGGAGCCCGGCCCCATGCTCCGCGCCCGACACGCCGGGGCCCGGCGGCCCCGCCGCTCCCGAGTCCCGGCGCCCGTAACCGCCGGCGGCGGCCGGGGGCACCCGCGGGCACCCGCGGGCGGGGGGCAGGGCCGCCGGGCCCGAACCAAACTCCAGGCCGCGCGCGCGGCCGGGGCACCGGGCGGGCCGGACGCGGAGGGCCCCGCGCTGCTCCCGGGGCGCCTCGGACGGCGAGAGGCGGGGGCCGCGGCGACCGCGCTCCGGGACGGGCGCCGGCGGGTCAGGGGTGAGAGGTCGGGCCGCGGCCGCAGGGCGCGGAGGGGAAGGCGCGGGCCGCGACCCCCGCGGGCCGCCGCCGCCGCCCGCCCCGGCGCGCCCGCGCCGCCGCCCCCGCCGCCCCCCGCGGGCCCGGCCCCGCACTCACCGTCTCCCAGGCTCCGGCCGCGGCTAGGCCCCGCCGCCCGCTCCGAGAGCCGCTTCCGCTTCCGGCTCCGGCCGCCGCCCGCGGCCGCCCCGCCCCGCGCGTGACGCGGCCGCCGCCGGGGGCCGCTCTAGCCGCCGACTCGCAGGCTCTGGGGGACCGGCCGGCCGGGCGGGGCGGGGCGGCCGCGGCGGGGACGCGGCTCCCGGTGAGGCCCGCGCGGGGAGCGGGCGGCGGCGGTGGCCACGCTCGTGGCCTGGCGGGGGGCGCGGCGCCCGGGGCATCGTTTCTCGGCGCCCGCCCGGCCCGGGGTCCCCGAGGGCCCCGGGAGACGCCGGGGGCGGGTGCGGCTCCGGACCTCGCGGAACCGGCCGGCGGGACCCGACTCCCCGCGCGGACGGGGTCTGGGGCGCGCCGCTGGGCCCCTGCGCCCGGGAGCCACGGGGCCGGGGGCACAGGGGACCTCGTCCGCGGGCACCGCCGTCGCCGGGCCAGCACTGCCCCCACTCCCGTCCGGCCCGAAGAGTCGCGGGGACCCCTGCCCGCTTTGAAGAGGCGGGAGAGGGTGCCCCCGAGCCCCTCCCACCTGCCGCCCGTGCAAATATTTGGGGAGGCCTCGGGGTGCCCGGCCCGCCCTGCCGGCGTCCCCAAGCGGTGGCAGCCGCGTCTAATTGCCCCCACGCCCCGCGGGGGCGGGGCATCGCGTCGGGTCCCCCTCCCCGGGCGGCCCCGCGAGGACGGGGCGAGGACGGGGCGAGCCTGACACGTGGCTGGCGGGGCTGAATTAGCTCGGCCACCCCCTCTGAGAGCTTAAGGGGCTGGAGAGACAGTACAGCGGGCAGGGCGCTTGATCTCCGGCATCCCGGCAGGTTCCCCCAACACCCCCGCCCTGCCAGAAGCGATTCCTGAGTACAGAGCCAGGAGTGACCGCTGGGCACTGCTGCCCCCGCCCCCTCCCCCAGCGTAGAAAAAGAACAAGCCCAAAACTCAAAGCCACGAAACCAGTGCTTGCCACCCAACAGCCTCAAGACCGACCTCTGGCCCCCCTGTAGTCAAGTGCAGCAGATTCAAGTGCACGTGGGTGACCCAGAGATGGGCTGTCCCCGCCCTGGCCCTCACCTTTTGGGAATCCTGCCAGAGACTGTCAGCGACAGTCCTTGAGGTCTCGGGTTTCATCTCCCAGGTGCCTTGGGAGAACTCTGGTCTCCTCCCACACCTCGTGTTTCCTGGGGTTTCCATGACACCCACTAGCCTGGACTGCCTCGGCACCTGCGGGCCCCGGAGCTCCACGGCTCTGCCCCCCAACCATGTGGTCAGCAACGGGCTCCGAGTGGTAAGTGGGGCCCTTCTCCACTCCCAGGAGCTCCCTGCAGGCCAGGCCCCCAGCCCCACCCACCCCCAACCAAGCTGTGCTCTCTTGCCCTTTCTCAAAGGGAATAGGTGCCACCTCCCACCTCCCCTTCTTCAAAATACCGAGTCCAGGGACGCCCTACCTGAAATTCTACATTTAGAATTTCATCCATATAACTTTTTTTTCCTAAAAGAATTTAAAACTAGGCCCAAAGAGAGAATAGCGGTAAGGTTCTTGCCTTACACATTGTCTACCAGGTTTTATATGTGGCACCATGGAAGGTCATCTGTGCCCGCCTGGAGCGACCACTGGGTGTTGAGCCGGAAGTAAGCCCTGAGCACAGCCGGATGTGGCCCAAAATACAAAATAAATAAAGAATTTACAACAAGGGCCAGAGAGATACTACAGGGGTAGGGAGGGCACTTGCCTTGTACAGGGTCAACCCATTAGATCCCTGCACCGCATATCGTTCCCTTAGCACCGCCAGGAGTGATCCCTGAGCACAGTGAGGTGTGGCCCTCCGTACTCAAAGACGGGGAAAAAAATTCAGGGCAGAGACATAATACAGGGGTTAAGGCATCTGCCTTTCATGCAGACCACCCTGCACCACATATGGTTTAATTACAGCACCACACATGGTTCCTCCAAGCACTTTCAGGAGTGAACACAGAGCCAAGAATAAGCCCTGAGCACCACCATATGTGCTCCCCCTCAGAAAAAAAAAAATTATACCTAGAAGGGACCCAGGGTATCAGATAGGCACTTGGAAAAAGCTCTGAGTTGAAAATGGGTAAAACTACCCCCCCACACACACACACACCTCACATACCTCATCCCTCCAGTGCTGGATGACTACAACCTTGGCAATTGGTAGCCAGCCAAAGTCTGACCCTCCTGTACTCACCCAAGTCTCTTCTCTGTGGGCTGAGGTTAGGAACATGCCCACAGTCCCAGAAAGGGCCCCTGCCCTGTACCCCACCACTAGCCACTTGAGTCTCACAGCCTGACTTGTTCCCGTGTTCTCCCTTTTGCCACAACCTCAGTGGTAAGTGGAGAAGGGCCCCACTTAGCACTCTGCCCCCTTCTCTCTCTCCTGTTATTCCTGCCGGGGTCTTCCCTGGAGCATGTTCACCCGCAGCGCTCAGCCCCCTGGCTTACTGCCCTGGGAAAGCTTTCCTGGCTGTCCCCCCCCTCCAGGTGTAAGTAGGTGCTCAACCCAGCCAGGGCCTTTGCCCACCTGTCAGAAAGGGTCTCCCCAGCTGGTGCTCTGGGGGGCAGGAACGGGTCCGCTCCAGGGTCTCCTGTCCATCCTGCACTCAGGACTGCTGAGGCCTGCCTCCCCCCACCCCCCTGTCCCCTGCAGCACTCCTGTCACCTCTAGTTACCGGACTCTGCCAGCCTGGTGACGCACCACCGACGGCAACGCATGCAGGCCGGGGACAGCACAGCAGTGCCCGAGGACCTGGGCAAAGCCGACGTCGCTCTCCTAGACAGATGCTCAGACCTGCCCCCCGAGCGGGACTGGAGGCACTCAGAGCAAGACCTGTGGGTGCAGCTGGCAAAAAACAGGTGGCAGAGGACCAAGCTGGTTGATCACCTCCAGGCAGTGCTGGAGGCCCTGACGGACCAAGCGCAGCTACTGCAGAGGCGAGAACGTGTGCTGAGTCTCGGCAGGTCCCGCTGCGAGCTGCTGGCTGCAGAGCAGAGGGTGAGGCTGCCTCCTCCCCTCGCTGTCCTCCCCCCCACACCCCACTGCCCCCCACACAACCAGCTTCCGGGTTTGTCTCCAGTCCCTGAGCTAACAACCCCGCACCAGGCTGAGTTCAGGAGTGACCATTGCTGGGCTTATGTTAGATGGAGGGCCTAGGAGCCAGGAGCACCCACGGGAGACAGAGGGGAGAGGAAATTCCCCCTGCAGGGCTGCTCTAGGGAACATCTGTGACTGCCTCCTCCGCTGAGACGTGCAGTCTACCCCTGGACACAGGCAAAGGAAGCACGGGGGTCCTAGCTCCCCCCACCCACACACACAGGCCATTTGGAAGTCAGCAGGGAGACAGCTGGTTTAGCTCAGGGGATGAGCTTCCTTCCAATCCAGCTCTGCTGAAGCTGCCTTCACCGGGAGGAGCTGAAGCTGCTCCCACGGTCCCCTGCAGGGTTGGAGTGTCCCCCTGGGGACAGTTAGGGAGCTACCTCCTCATGTTCACTAGTCTCTGACATCCTACAGCCCTGTCCCCCTGGCCTGCTGCTGGAGCTTCCAAAGCCTGCAGCAGCTGGCAGGGAGGGGGTACAGGTGACAGGCCCAGGCTCCACTGGAGGAGAGGCTGCACATCTGGGGCCTATAGTGGGACTATCTGGGCATCCCTTCTGAGCCTGGAGCCGGGCTTCTTGGGTACTAGCCAGGGCCCAGGTCCAGACTGGCCCATCAGCAGGATCCCAGCTGGTCTTATCTCAGTTACTGGAGGCGGCCCGGCCTGCCTCACGCAGCCCCACGTGGAGTCTGCCTGGGGGCTTATCGGTGGTGGCAGACACTGCCCGGCCTGGGAGTGGGGGCCTGCTCCCCAACGGGGCCTTCAGCCTTCCCATCCCCACCCCGCCTTTCCCCAGCCCATGGAATGCTCCCCGGATTCCCCAGAGCAGGAGAGGCACCTGATCCAGAAATCCTGGGAAGCAAAGGCAAGGAGGAGGCCAGAGCAGGACCTGGAGGACAAGTGCGGGTGCCGGGAGCGGCAGGGGGGGGACAGGGTGTGTCGAGGGGGGGCGGGAGGGGAGGAGGGGCGGAGGCAAAGGACGGCCCCTCTGCCCCCAGGATCCTGCTACTGCAGATAGAAGTGGAGAAGACCCAGCGGTGTTTGGACCAACTGAGCCGACACCCTCTGGGCGCAGAGTCCAGCCCACGGAGCCCTGGGGTAGGGTGACTCCGAGGCCTTCTCCCAGGGGTGCCCAGTGGAACCCTGAGCACCGGCCTGGCTACCTCTTCCACCCTGCCGCGGGCCTCTTTCTCTGCTCTTCACTCTTGGGAGGAACTGGGGAAGGAGGCAGTGCCTGGGCTTCTGTTCCGCATCCATCGTGAGCGCCTTTCCCCTTAACCCCACCACGCCTTCAACCTTCATGCCTCCTTGGTTCCAACTGGGAGGTTGAGACAGAGGGTAGGAAAGAACATGTTCGAAGTCATAACTGGGGATGGGGCAGACCCGGCCCCTCTAGCCAGTGGCCCCTATGGATGTGTTGGGCGCGTGCAGTGCGGTGTGGAGGCCGAGTGGGGACCCCAGGCCCCTGAACCAAGCGTGCCTGCAGGCAGTGCAGGGCCAGGAGCCGAGCGCAGCAGGCAGCAAGATGTACCTACTTCCGGACCTGGGGCAGGTGCCCAGGGGGACCGTGGAGAGCTCTGCCCTCACTCCACACACAGCCTTCTTGCAGGAGCAGCTGCTGGTGCTCACCCAGGTGGGTGAGACCACGTCCAGGCGCCCCCGAAGGCAGCCCAGGGCACTCATGCGCCAGGCTCTGTGTATCGGGGCAGGAAAGCAGCAAGGCCTGGGTGGGGGTGGGGAGAGGCCCGTAAGGCCCCCCCGAAGAGAAGGAGCAGGGGCAGCACTGCTGACACAGTTCTGTGCACCAGACCCTCTGCTCTGGAATCAGGGGGAGGAGCCCCCGGGAGAACTGAGAACAGGCACTTGGGGGTCCTACAAGAGGGGGCTGCAGGGGCTGGAGCGATGGCACAGTGGGTAGGGCGTTTGCTTTGCATGTGGCTGACCCCAACTCGATCCCCAGCATCCCCTATAGCCCCCCCAAGCACCGCCAGGAGTGATTCCTGAGTGCAGAAACCAGGAGTAGTCCCTGAGCATAGGTATGACTCAAAAAGGCACAACACTGTCGACACTGTCCTCCCGTTGTTCATTGATTTGCTCGAGCGGGCCCAGTAACGTCTCCATTTTGAAGCTTGTCGTTACTGTGTTTGGCATATCGAATACGTCACGGGGAGCTTGCCAGGCTTCGCCATGCAGGCGAGATACTCTCGGTAGCTTGCCGGGCTCTCCGAGAGGGGCACAGGAATCGAACCCAGCTCAGCCGGGCTGGCTGTGCGCAAGGCAAACACCCTACCACTGTGCTATCGCTCTGGCCTGACCCAAAAAGCCAGAGGGAAAAAAAGGGGGTGGGGGTGGGGGGTTGCATTGAGTTCAGCCCCGGAGGCTAGCTAGAGTAGGCATACCCGCACTGCCTCAGGTGAGCTGAGGAGCATTCGGGCTGTGTGGGGCGCTGAGCCTTGACCCAGGGTGGAATGGGGGGCGTGGGGGTCTGTGCAGGTGAACGAGAGATTCTCGGAAGAGCTGGACCAGAGCCAGCAGCGTTTGGAGAGCTGCCTGGAGCAGCTGCAGCAGCTGCGAGGAGAGCAGACCCTGCTGGAGGGCCGCGTGCAGGCCCTAGAGTCGGAGCGCATGAGGCCGCCCGGGGAGAAGTGGGTGCTGCTGGCGGTGCCAGGGGGTGGGGAGGGAGGCCGGGCTGGGAGACCCCTCAGTCCAAGCTAGGCGGGGTTAGGGGGGCCTGTCCTCTCACTGGATGGGATGGCCCCAGGGACAGGGGCTGGGCTCAGCTCTGTAACACAGCCCAGAGTCCCAAAGCTGGAACCATGTGGCCCAAATCAGACTCCTGTCCTCAGGAGGTGGCCCTCCTGCTAGTCATCTGCTCCTTTATGGAAGCAGCCGGGAAATCTTTCAGCTTCAAAAGACCTGGAGAGAGAGCACAGCGGGGAGGGCACTTGTCTCGTACACAAGACTGGAGTTCAATCCCCGGCACCCCATGTGGTCTCCTGAGTATGCCAGGAGTGATCTGTAGCTCACACCCTGAGCATCCTGGGTGTGGCCTAAACACTAGTCCAGTCTTCCCTACCTGTGCCCAGCGCCTCCTACTGGCCCAGGTGCTCGATTTAAATCAGAGTGCTTAGGAATGGGGCACACATAGGGCAGAGGGTGCCGTCTGTGCAGGGGGCCAGAAGACCTCCCTGCTCCAGCCCCAGCTCAGCCCATATGCTGAGAGCAGGAGTGGGCGGAAGCTGACCTGGGTGCATGCTGTTCTGTGCCTTTCTAACTAGCCCCATCCAGGTCCAGGAAGACCCCGGGGCCCTGGGACAGGGGCTGGCAGAGGAGCAAGTGTTGCCCCCCAAACTTCAGGAGAAGATGGCTGCATTCTGGAAGGCTCGCTGGCACCAGACGGCGGTCGCCCTGAAATTCAAGGAGAGAGAACTGCAGCGGCTCCAGAGGCCAGGGGAGGCATGTCTGCTGCTGCCCTCCCACGAGGGAGGTGCCCTCGCCCACCTCTCCCTGGCCCCATACCCGCTGCCCTGTCCTCCTCCTGCAGGCCAATGAGGCCTCCCCTCCACTCCCTCCACTTCGGTCTCTTCCTGCTCATGCCCCCTCGGTCCATGTGAGCGTCTCTCACATGCTGCTTCTGTACCTGGGCACATTGCAGGCTCCTGGCACACAGCCTGGCATTTGGGGCGCACAGTGGCCTGGGACGGGGTGTGATCCTTGAGGGGAGAGGCACTGTGGAGGGGATGAGAGAGTAGCGAGGGGAGTCTTTGCCAGAGAAGGCGTTTCTGAGCCTCTGGGTCCTCCCTGAGGGAGGGAGCAGGGCAGGGCTGAGCATGGGCAGAGGCCCAGAGAGGAGCTGAGGGAACATTCTGGGAGTTAGAATGCCACTGTACCTTGGGGTGGGGGGTGGCGTCGAAGAGACAATCTCATCAGTAACACACCCTAATCGGCTTCCTGCCACCTTCTAGGGAATCTGGGGGACCTCGCTACTCCCCATCTTGTTCTGCTCATTTAATTCCAGGACCCTGACACAGCTGCAGAGAAGCCAGGGCACGTCCAGGAGGGGCCGTGGTGAGTGGGGGGTGCAGCAGGGCAGGCCCGGCAGCTGGTCTGTAAGGGTGGAGGTGGGGTTCCTCCACGGGCCAGCCTGGCCTGTGGGGTCGGGGGTGTCTGCAGGCTCGGGTAGTGAGGAGGGGTTCAGATATGCCTCTTCTCTGGCCAGACACAGATCTGTAGGGGTGAGGCTGCAGAGGGTCCCAGGACTTAGACCAGGAAGGTTGGGAGGCCTTAGCATGGCCCACAGTGGTCCGAGTGTCTGGAATGTCCCCCAAACTGAAGGCAGTACTGGGGGCTGCCCAGACTGCCCTGCCCAGTACTTCTGGGGACTCGAGCCCAGGGATGAAGGTGCTGTGGACTGAGGCCTGCCACCTGCTCACAAATTGGAAACAGGGCTGGCATTCTAGATAGGGCAGGAGCCAGGCTCCGGGCATGGTGGGTTCATGTGGACAGGGAGGGGCAGCATAGCCGGGCCTACCCACACCCAGGGCAGGAACATCTAAGCCGGCCGACAAGGTGGTCAGCAGCGCAGGTGGTCCCGGCAGGACCAAGAGCAGAAGGTGGACATTACCCCCACCCTGAGAAGTTCTGGGCCAGTGTCACCTCTCTGGAGAACAACCTGGCACTAAGGAGGGCATCAGCCAAGGCCACAGCCCTTAGCCCGTCCAGGAGGGGGCTCTGGAATCTTTTCTGAGCCCTCAGGTGGCAGGCTTTCCCTGGGAAGAGGGGGAGAGTGATCTCTGGTGGCCTCGGGCAAGCCCTCTGCTGTCTCTGAATCAGGTCGCCAGCCATCTGGACAGAGAAGTGGTGTGGGCAGGACCGGGAGCTTCCTCTGGGAGCCTTTGACACTGTCCCCAGCCCTCTCCCCAGCATTGGGGGCCTGGGCTCGTGTCCCAGCCCAGCAGCCCTCCCACCGTGGCTGAGTGAATGACGAGGGGACAAGGTCCTGCTGTCCCCACCAGGCCCCAGCAGCTGGCAGAGCTGAGGTCCAGAGAGGAGCCCGAGGAGCAGCCAGGATGTGCCCCCCTGGGGAGCGAGAGAGCACAGACGCCTCCGCCCCAGGAGGTGAGAGCTGGCTCAGGTGGTCCAGGCTTCCCCTCATCACACTGGGCACAAGTGGGGACGCCCAGCAAGGGGCTGAACTGCACGGGTCCTGTGACAGGAACTGGGGGATGGACGGATGAACAGGTGAAGAGAGGACTGGCCCAGGAGCGGGAGGGGAAGGGACCAGCCAGCTTGTTGGAACCACTGAGTCACACTGGGGGCAGGATGGACACCCCCTCCCCCAGGCTGGTGGGCAGCAGGATCTTACTCCTCAGGGTGGTGGACTCACTCTTGGGGTGACGTGTGTACTTGGCCAGCGGCAGGGGTGTCCTTGGGGAAGAAGCAGATTAGCAAGGAACCCCCCCAACCCCTTTCTCAGACTCCCCTGCCGGAAGTGGGCGCTGAGCTGGCCCAGATGCGGGCTGCGCTGCAGAAGGTCTGGGACGTGCTGAAGGCCCGCGACTTGGAGATGCAGACACAGCAGTGGGCCCTGGAGCAGGGCTGCAGTCAGGTGCTCACATCTGCAACTCCCCCCTTTCTTCACCTGTGTCCAGGGAGCGATCCATGGCCTCCTCAGCCCTGCCCTCATGGCATGCCCTCTGGAGACCCCTCTAAACCTGTGTGCCCCGCAGGGCACCTGCCCTTGGCCTCCCCATTGCCCCAAGCTTTGGGGGGATGTTGAGAGCCGGCTCCTCTCTGAAGAGGGCGGCACGCAGGTGGCATCTGGGCCAGAGGGGTCCCAGGCATTGGGTTTCTGGGCTAAGGGTGACATGCGAAAGTTGACAGTGTGTGCTCAGCACTGACTGCCGGGGTCAAGTCCGCTCTGCGACAGTCCAGTGACAGTTCTCATTTCCTGTCCCCACCCCTCTTCCCTGTGGTGCAGTTCAGATGGGTCCCTAAGCCGAAAAAGCCCACCTGCAGCGGGGCCAGAGAGATAGTACCGTGGGTAGGCGCTCACCTTGCATGCAGCCAGCCCCGATTCAATCCCCAACATCTCATATAGTCTCCTGAGCGCCGCCAAGAGTAATTTCTGAGTGCAGAGGCAGGAGTAACCCCGGAACGCTGCCAGGTATGACCCCCAAAAGGATTGCCTTCAGGTATGGCTCTAGCCAGCAAGCCCGCCTTAGCCCCTGAGCCCAGCAGCGACCACTGGCTGACTTCCGGGTCCTGGATCTGTAGCGACGTGCTTCCCAGAGTGGCGGCCACAGAGCATCCCATCACCTGGAGCCAGCTACAAATGGTCTGGAGGCTCGGGCCATGCTCACTGACTCCACGGCATGCAGGAGTCTGTCCTTGGCTCCAGCAGCTCGTTGGGGATCTCCAGGGAAGGGAGTCCAACCTGTGGGGCTAGAGAGCGCCTGTGTCCCAGCCCCTAGGCTGAGAACCAAGTTTGGAGGAAGCAGGTGCTCACATCCCCACCACCATCCCACTTCCCCACCGGTTCCAACAGCTCCCAGGAGCTACTGGCCACCTCCCCAGCCCTGAAGGTAGTATCCCAGGGTGCTACAGGGCCGGGCCCAGTGAGTCCTGCTTCCCTGTGGGGCCGGGCCCAGTCACTAAGTCCGCCTTCAAACCCACATCTGCAAGTGAGAGGGGGAGACAGATTTCTAGGTCCTTGCCAGTTTGATGTGCTAGCCTCTCCTCTCTGCCTCCTCTGCCACAGATCCCAGCCACAGCCCTGACACCACAGCACAGAGAGTCGCAGGAGGACTGGCAGCCAGGGGCTGGTCCCAAGCCGGGGGAGCAGGACAGCATGGAGATCCTGGGAGACCAGAGAGCCAGTCCACAGCCTCGAGGGGCTGCACCAGAGACTCGGGTCAGCCCCATGGGCAGGGGGAGGTTTTCCCTTCACAGGATGTGACCACCTGCCCCCCAGGGACCCTGTGGCTAGATGTGGTGTGTGTGTGTGTGTGTATTTGCACGCATGCGCTATGGCCTCTGCGGAGCTTGGTTGGCAAAGTGCCAATTTGGAACCCAGGGTCTTACTGGGGAGTCTTGGACAGCTTTATTATTATTAGTTTTGGGGTTTGGGGGCCACACCCAGTGCTGCTCACAAGTTTTCCTGACTCTATAACTCCTGGCAGTGCTAAAGGGACTTTATGAGCCCAGGGGATCAAACCTGGGTCACTGGGATGCCAAGGCAAGTGCCTTAACCCCTGTACTTACAGGCACATTTTTGGGGGTATAGTGGGGGGTTCAGGCCACACCCGGTGATGCTTAAGACTTACTGCTGGTTCTGCTCAGGGATCATTCCTGACAATGCTGGGGGGGGGCATATAGGGTACCAGGGATCAAACCTGGGTTGGCCATGTGCAAGGCAAGCATCCTACCCTCTATGCAATCTCTCCACTCCATATTTTAAATTAATCTTCCCCTGCAGAAAGCTGCCAGGCCGACTGTGTGCCCCCAACACCCAGCTCAATGATGTCACAAAACGACTGCCTCCAGGGCCCTCTGCAGGAGGGAGCCGTGGCAGGGAGGAGAGACAGATACATCCTCCGGGACCATCGATACATCCCCAGCATCTTCTGCAGAAGGTTCTCTGCTTTCACTGCAGCTGCAGAGGGTGGGTCTCTTAGCAGACTGGCCCCCCTCTGGGCCTGAGCCTCCCTGCGCCATTGGGTCTGTTCTGGTCCCTGACTCAGGGCAAAGGGTTGTCTCTGCGGCGGAAAAGACTGAACTCAAAACACTTGGAATGTGTCCCGTACTGCATTTTCTTCTCCCAGTGGAATAAGCCAGGAGTCCACAATTACTGGAGGGCGGAAGGGAATGGGAAAATGTGGGCTCAGCAAGGGGCCTCTGTGCGGAGACGTGCCATCTCCCCAGGCCCTGTGCGGGTTGGCTGAGTCCCCCAATCCTCAGCCGAGGGCCCATGACAGGCACCTCCCGAGTCTGCTCCCAGCCCTGCCCTTGGCTCTCCTGGAAAGCCTTCCCCAGGGCTGGGCACCCCCAAACCTCCACAAATCCACCCGGGCGCTGCAGGTCTCTGGCCCCGATGAGCCTTCCAACTATAAGGACAGTGCCACAGAGGGTGACCCAAGCTTGCGGGAAATCCTACAGACCTGTCCCGTGGGATACCCCTGGAGCCTCTCCATCCTATGTCCCTCTCTGCTTGGTCACTGCTGGCCCTCAGGGAGGGCAGCGCAGGTGGGAGGTGAGGGAGAGCCGTGTCAGTCCAGCGCAGTGTTGGTCCGGGCCCTGGAGTACCTTCCTGTTCTCTCGTGAAGCAAACTAGAACAATGGTCTCAGGGGACCGTGGGCCAAATCTTCATTGAGAAACTGGGAAGTGTTTGGTCTGAGGCCACTCTGCAGGCTGTAATCAGCCCAGCTCCGGTCTCACTGGCCAGGGAAACTTGAGCCTTGGCTTCTTCCTCTGTAAAAGGGGTATAGTCAACCCATCTTACAAACGAGTGGAGGGACAAATGAGTTCATTCATGTGGAGCTTAAATTGCAACTCGCACACCTGTGTCCATTAATGGGGCCATCCCATAGGGAAACGGTCCCCCAACGCTGTCCCCTCCGCAAAGACACACACCCGGTGGAGTGGGCACTAGCTGAGGAGAACTGCTGGGCCCCAAGGTGTGCCTGTGCCCCTATTTACTAGACAAGGGTTTGAACTGGCCACACACCCCCACCCAGAGGTGTGCAAGCTTCCTCCAGCTCAGGGCTCACTCCTGGCAGGGGAACTCTATGAGGTGCTGGACCCTGGGTTGGCCATGTGTGAGCACACGCCCTACCTGCTCACTCCCAGATGTCCTTGAGTCTTCTTTTCCCGTTTGAGTTTTGGGGCCACACCTGGTGGTGCTCAGGACTTACTCCTGGTTCTGCACTCCCGGAGTGATGTAAGTGCAGAGCCAAGAACAGCTCTGAGAACTGTTGGGTGTGACCCCCAAACTACCCCCCACCCCATCCAAAGAAATCAGCAAGAGGTTCCATCCCAGCATCACCCATTTTCAGGATGGCAGAGGGAAGAGGTGCCCGCTGACCTGCAGAGTGGGGAGGGCAACGTGGACACAGCCAGAGAAGGGGATGACATCCAGCCAGTGCTCTACCTTCCTTCCTTTTTATTTTGCTTTTTGGGTCACACCTGGCGACGCACAGGGGTTACTCCTGGCTCTGCACTCAGGATTACTCCTGGCGGTGCTCAGGGGACCATATGGGATGCTGGGAATTGAACCCGGGTCGGCCGTGTGCAAGGCAAACGCCCCACCGCCGTGCTATCTCTTCAGTCCCACCTTCCATTTCTTTAGGTCTTGTCCAAACCAGATTTGCCCTCCAGGGGCAGGTTCTAGGATATTCAGGCTGTCTGGCTCCCAGAGCACCTTCGAAAAAGTCCCCTGTAAAAGCTGCTGTCACGGTTAACAGGTATCAGCAACAGGGGTAGGAGTCAGGGCTCAGCAGGCTGGAGCTTCACGTGTAGGAAGCTGGGGTCTGAGGTGCAGCAGAGCATGGCACCCTGAGCCCTGCCAGGTAGGGACATCCCCACATGCCATGTTGCTCAAAGGCACCGACTCGCTGGGCCTGAGATCATTCCTGGTCTCGGCCCCTGGTCTTTCCCCCAGCTGTCCTCCCTCAACTCTGCCAACTGGAAGCATGAGCACAGTACCGGGTGCCAGGTTCTTTAATGCCATGTGTCTGCACATCATTTCCTTTGCAGAGAATCCTCAAGTCACCAGTCAGCAATCCGACTCTTCCAGTTTAAATGTCACCACTCCACGAAGTCTCCCAGACCTCCCCTAGAAAGCATGCCGGGTCCCTGTCGCACCAAGGATCCATGCTTGCCAAGATAATCACATCTCCCCAACAAGTCTCTGAGCCCCTGAGCATGCTGTTCCTTAGTGTCTGACCCAGCAGGAGCTTGGAAAGGCGTTTGTTGGTGCCAGAGTGATAGTTCAGTGGGTAGGGCGCATGCCTTGCCGGTTCGATGCCTGGCATCCCACATGGTCCCCTGAGCAAGTGCCAAGAGTCATCCCCGAGTACAGAGCCAGGAGTAACTCTTAGCATCTCTGGTATGACCCCCAAAACGAAACCCCAAAAAAGGAGTCTGTTGAGCCAAGATGGTCCCCTGTGGACCCGGACACTGAGGTGACACCGTGGGAGTGAGCAGGCCGGGGCCAGTGGGCTGGGGCAGGCAGGAGCAGACCTCCGTGTCCTCTCGCCTCTCCCGCTCCTGGTTGCACGGAGAGGAGCAGGAGGCGTGCTGTGTGAAGAGGTAGAGGTTTATTGAAATATAAACATTCGAGAACACGTAAGATAGAAAACAACCACGACATATACAGACACTTGCTGCGAAAGGACTGAGGTATTTCTCTGCTGCTAGGCTACCCATGTGCTATCACATTTTTCCTGGTTAGAATACATGGAACGTGGGCGGGGATGGCCGCCTCCAAGGGAGCGTCCAGGACTGTGCTTCCCGACAGCCCCTCGGCCCAGGGCCCCTCCTCAGGGGCTTTCTGCTGGGCCCCAGCTCTTGTCCCTGCGCGGGACGCTGGGCAGGCGGCCTGGGGACAGGAGGGTCGATCCAGTGACCAGATACTCGGCGTTCTGTGTCTTCCGGGTGGGAAGAGTCGTCCTCCGTGACCAAACCCCTGAGACAGACACTGGCCAAATGTCTGGCACGCCTTCAGAAGGCCCAGCGCCAGCCAGCCGGGCTCCTCCCTGGCACCAGGGCCCAGCTGCCCTTCTCTGCCTGTGGAGAAGTGGCAGGAAGCCATGGAGGCCACAGAGGGCAGGTCCTGCTGGAGGGGAGTGTGTGCCCGCGGGGTGGCTGGCCTGGGTGAGGTATGCTTTGTGCTCAAGCTTTGGACTCCCTGTTCTTCCAGACAGCACTGCAGGGGGGCCCTCTCACAGGAGGTGAGCCCGTGCTCTCCCCGAAACTCCAGGTCCTTCCTCACCCCTGCAGACAGAGATGAGTGAGCCAGGCGCAAGGGACCAGCTCTGGTGAAAGGGGGCAGGACCATCTGCAGGAGTGGGGTGGGATGCAGACCCCACCTGCCCGAGCAGGTCCCGGCCCCACCCGCCCCCGGGATCCCTGAGTCAGCCCTCGGGCCTGCTCCCCATGCCCCCCTCACTGGGGCCTCAGGGGAGAGCCGGAGGGGCTGGGGTACCAAATCTTATCTGCTCGGTTTTGGGGGTGATCTGCTTTCATTTCTTTGGTACTACAACAATAAAAATAAAAAAAAAAAGTCATCAAAAACATATAAAAAAGCTTTCAGAGATGCAAATACTTCCTGAAGAATCAAACGTCGACAATTACAAATCTGAGGTATTTCAATGAACCTGATGTCGGCAGGTTTGGGGTGCCGAGGCTGAGACAGCCCCAGGAGGAGAAGGTAGGGGGCAAGTGGGCAGTTCATGGGAGAGCTGGTCAAAAGGGCCAGTGGGGAGCGTGAGGTCTGGGGGGGAGGGGCCGGATGAGGGAGGGTCAGTGCCGCGCGGGCCCCAGGCCTGCCCCGACCCAACAGGGACCCAGAAGGCCCGAGGAACTGCAGTCCGCATCGAGACTTGAATCTGAGGGACCCACAGCCTGGGCCCAAACATGTCGGGCAAGGTGGCCTGGGGGGCCGCCCCAGGCTCAGCAGAGAGGGGCCCTGAAGGGGAGCTCGTGGCTCCCGCAGCCCCACGTGGGAATTAAAAGTCTGGGGTACTGAGCAGGGGGAAGAGGCCAGTGAGCCTGGGAAACAGGAAATAAATTAAAGGGAAGGGGACTGGAGGGCCTCCAGCCCTGGTGGCTCCCGATTGTCATACACTGCCCAGGAGCGGAGGCGGCCTGGGGGCTGGGAGGGAGCTGCACGCCCGGGCAATCCCTGATTGGACAACGCTGCCCTGTCCTGTCCCCAGAGTACAGCAGGACCTGAGTGGAGCCTGGAGAGTCACCCACACCCAGACTCTCCACGTCTGGCCGCGTGGCGTCGACACGGGCTCCGGGAGATGAGGTAAATTCTGTGCGTCCACGTCCTCCCGCCCTGACAGGAGAGGGGCCGTGGGAGGCCGCGCCCAGCCCGACGGCCCGTCAGAGGGACCAGCTGGTGGAGGGCTCTGCACTGGGGGTGCCCCGGGATGAGGTAGGACTCGGCGAGCAGTGGGAGGAGGAGCTGCTGCCGCTGCTGCCGCCACCGAGGCTCTGGGGCGCGGATCCCGCGATGAGGTGCACCACCGGCTTCTGGGCGAACAGCACGCCTGGAGTAGCAAGGGAAGGGCGGGCGTCGGCCTCTGCCTTGTCGGCACAGGCACCCTGCAGCCCGGGCACTGCCAGCACGGCCCGTGGCGGCTTCGAGGTGGGCGAGGGGGGCAGAGGGATTGCCTGGAAGTCATGGGAAAGCTCAACCGAGCCCCAGGGAAAAAGAAAACCCAGGAGGCCAAACCAGACTTTGGAGAGAGGATGCTGAAGGAACGGATGCTAGGAGGGGAGAGGGCTGCCACCAGGACCAGGGGCTGCTCCTGCACCCAGCTTCCTTCTGTGGCTCAGGCTCGGCCCATTGCAGTAAAAGGAACGGGACAGAACGGGAGTTGAAGAAAGGAGACCTGGGCGTTCAGCAACTGGACACCCTTCTGATACAACATGTGCTCTCTCTCCCTCCCTCCCTCCCCTGCCCCCCCCAACTTGTAAAAAAATGGCCACATCTAGCAGTGTTGGGGGTCACACGGCAGGGTGACACACAGCACTGAGAAGGGGTGCCTATGCAGAGCAGGGCGGGGACTGAGCTCCGGGCCTCATACATGCTAGGCTGTAGCACTTCCCCAGAGCACAGAGCCGATTGTCCCTTCTCCGGGGGTATGACCTGCCCAAGTGACGGGCCAACCTGAGTGCCAGTAGCAGGTGGAGAAGAGGGAGGGTAGGTCCCTGTTGGCAACTATCCTGGAGACCCCTGAAAGGACGTTCCCACCCTAGCCCGGGACACCCACGCCCTCTGAGAGCGCCCGGGGCCGGCGGGCGCCTCACCTGCGTAGGTGGTGCCGTCGATGTCCACCGACATGTTGATGCTCCCAATGCTGCCTGTGGTCAGGTTCAGGGCTGCAGTCGAGGCCTCCGATCTGTCCTCTAGAGAGGAGGGGACAAGGGCCTGTTGGAGCCTCCCGTGGCCCTTCTGGCTCCACCCGCTCTCCCCGCCTGACCTCACCTCTCCGTCGAGCAGCAGAAGCCTGTCAGGTGGCCGCTTCCGTGGGACCCCGGCACTCCCCACACCCCTGAGCACCCAGCACCGACTGAGTCTCATCCTGGCCCTGAGCACGGGCACTTTCCCCGTGACCCAAGAACCAGGCCCATTCCTGATGCGGAGGACCTGACTCTCCTCCTCCCCCTGGGCCCAGAGGAGCCCCAGCAGTCAAGTGCCAGCCCTGAGGGTGCGGTGGGTAGCAGAGAATTCCATCCCCAATGCACTGCATGTGCCGACAGTGAGCCCAGCAGCGTGTGCCCGGCAGCTCTGCTGTCTGCGGGACCCGTCAGTCTGAGTGCTTTCTGGGCACATGGCAGCCAGGTGTGCAAGAGAAAGGGTGTGAGCCCTGATGAGCAGATACATGCAGGAGCCCAGCAACCAAGGTGTGTGGGTCTGGCAGACGCCACCAAAGGGGTGTGGCGACCGCCCCAGCTAAAGAGCGAGTGTGACGCCCCCAGAGAACGCCAAGTGTGTGAGCACCATGACCCCCCTGGTTGGAGCCACCACGACGGCCCTTGTGAACAGGCGCCTGCGTCCTCCCAGCAACATGGACAGGGTCGTAGGGGCGCAGATCTACTGCCTTAGCTGGACACCCAGTGCCCCATCTCACCCTCGCCGCCTGGAGACTCCTGGGGTCTCTGCCTGTCTCCCCCACTCTCCCTCCCACACGCCCAGCACAGCCCTGGGCTGGCTGCCCCCTCCCCACAGCCCCATACTCGGTTCTTCCCGGCACGTGCCCGTGTATGTTCGAAGACTGAGGTAAGGACAGGGATGGTAAGAAAAAGGGGGCCGATGGGGGGAGGCATGGAGTGTGGGGTTCCAGGGAGAAGGGGGGCCCCTGAGCAAAGCAGGATGGCCACAATGCCGACAGGCTCGCTTCTGCCTGCCAGCAATGCCCGGGGGTCACTGGCAGCCTGGGTCAGGCCAGCCTGGCTCCTCGAAGGACTCTCAATGCAGCTGCCAGATCCCCGTGGGACCTGGTTGCTGTGCCCTGTGCCGGCCACGCCCCAGGCACAAGGACTAGAGCCCTTCTGCCAGATGAAAGGGCTGGTGGGGAGAAGGCTGCCGCTGTCAGGGCCTGGGGTCCCCAGCTCTAGCGGCTGCTGCTTCCTTTCTGCCAACTCCGGAGAAAACGTGCCGCTTGTGGCTCCGGCTCCGTTGCCACTGGCTTTCTGATCTGCAGGGCCTGCGGGGTGCCCTCGGCCCGGGCCCTCACCCCTGCCGTTGAGCCCTTGCCAACCCTCACCCCTGCCGTTGATCCTGATCTTCATGGGCAGCTGCCGCGCCATGCTGAGGAGGCTGCGCTGGAAGGTCTGCTGCACCAGGCGCTGTTCCTCCTCCGACAGCCGCGACGCCTTCTTCTCGACGGGCTCCCCCGACTCCAGCCGCTCCCGCAGCTGCTCCAGCGTGGCCGTCCGGCTGCCAGCCTGCTGGCCTGCCAGGGCCATGGGCACGGCCAGGCGGCTTGGCACCGTCGTCACCGGGACCCCGTCGCCTGGCCAAGGAAGCGAAGCTGGACGCCACCCGCAGGGGGCGTGGACTCGAGCCCCCAGCTCCCCTCCCCCTGCCCTCCCCCCACCCCGGGGCCCCCGCAGACCTTTCCTGAGAGCAGCCGCAGGGGACATGCGGGGGCTGCTGGCACTGCTGCCCCCGCCGGCGCCCAGGCCGAGGATGGGGAAGCGGATCTTGGGGGGGGAGAGGAGGGCAGGAGCCCGGGCGGCAGAGGAGGCCGAGGCGGCGGCGGGCGAGTAGCCGAAGAGTGAGGAGCTGTAGCTGGGCCGCCGGCCCTCCCTCCGGTTGCCGTCGATGGCCGCCTGCAGCTCGGCCGGGGAGCTCAAGGCCTTCTTCTCACACTCGTAGGCATAGAGGTACTTCATGTACCTGCAGGGAAGGGGAGACTGGCTCACAGCCGGGCCGGGCCCCCAAGGCAGGGGCTCTCAAACTGGTGCAAACTGGCCTCTTCTCAGGGAAAAAAACCCAAAGCCACTCCCCTACCCCTGCCGTGATCTGCTGTGGAGTCCCCCTGTTGTCCTCGCACACAGTGCTCCCTAGGGGGCGCTCTCAGCCACTCTGGAAAGCCCTGTGCGGCCCTGTGAAGGGGAAGAATAGTGCGGCCCTGGGCCCCTACCCAGGCCTGTAACCACTACTCCAGCTGTGCTGGGCCTCTCAGGGCCGCAAACAGCTCAGGATGCTCTCAGAGCCCCGAGAGTCGGGGTGATGTCTGCCCTGACTTTCTGCCTCTGGGAACTACTGTCCGCTCCCCGCTGGTCAGAGAATTACTTCCCTCACTGCTGGAGGCTGGGGGTGCTGCCCAAAAAGGGGATTCTCTGCCCAAGAACTGGAGGGACAGAACAGGGGACAGGGGGCCCAGAGTTTGGTTCCCAACACTGCAGGGAATGAGCCTCTGAGGACTGCGAGCTAGAATCAGCCCCCGAGTCTGGCCAGGTGAGCCCCAAACTACAATCCCTGCCCCGCCACAAAGACCCCCGAGAGAAGGAATGCTCTGCCCCACCTAGGTGTTCGGGGTAACACCTAGTAGTACTCAGGCGTTGCTCCCGGCAGTGTCTGGGGGAAAATGTGGACCTAGGGGTTGGACCAGGTCTCCTGCAGGCCACACCCTGACCTACTGAGCTAGTGCCCTGGCCAGCACCTCACCACGACTGCTGCTGGACTAGGCCCAGCAGATAAGACCCTTCCACTTTTCAGCAAGGCCACGACGTGCCACTGCAGGCTATGTCAGTCGCTAATGCTATCCTCTCCACAGAGCTATTTCCAGCAATTCCCAACAGGTCAGATACGCCCTGCCAGCATCCACTGTGCCTCGACTCACTGCCTCCATTGCCCGTGAGATGGTCTCGAAAGGCTACAGAAACAGGCACCAGGCCTAGGGGTCTGGCCAGGCTTCTCGGGACTCCTGCTGCTGGGCAAGTTGAAAGCAGGTAGGAAGGGCAGGTGGGCAGGCTCAGACAGCGTCTGGACAGAGCCCCGACTTCCGTGAGAAGCCAGGTGTGAACCTGCGCTCTACCCCTGAGACACCGCCAAGCCCCCTGGGCTCGGAGATGCAGTTTTTTGTTGGTGTGTTCTGTATTGGTTTGGGGGCGACAAGCAGCATGCACAGGGGCTAATCCTGGCTCTGTGCTCGGGGGACCCATCAGGTTCAGTCTTACGCAAAGCAAGCGCCTTCACTCCTCTATCTCTCCGGCCTTGACGTTTGGTACTCGTCTTTGTCATCAGCAAAGCAGGGTAACACACACACACACGGCCGGGAGAGAGAATCACAGAGTGGAGCACAGAGAAGGGACCGAGGAGCCTCCTTTGAACCTGGTCTGAGTGAGCTCACTGCACGAGGGAGGGCATTCCTTCCTCCCGCTGCTCCCGGTCACCCTCTTCCTCGAGCCCAGGGCCCAGGCCACTCACTGCGTCCGCAGGGTGAAGGCGGCGCTGGTGATGGAGGTGGGCAGGTTCAGGCCCTTGGTGATCTCCCTCCAGATCTTCCTGTTGATGATCTCCACCAGGCCCCCCTTCTCCGTCACCAGCTTGTACAGCATGTACAGGTCCAGGATCTGCTTGGCCATGATGGGGATTCGGTTGATGGGGGTGCCTGTGGGCGGAGCAAAGAGACAGACGCTCGTCACACAGGCTGCCAGGGTCCACCTGCCCAAGCAGAGCTGCGGACGCCTCCTTCCGAGTTGGAAATACACTCCGGAATCAGCCAAGAGTGTGGCGCGGCTCCCACTTCCACACTATCCCGGCAGCGCTGCCGAGGAGCGCTCGCTCTGGGTCTGCTTCCCGTGTTCAACAGGAGGGTCGAGCCAGGCCAGATCATCTCAAAACCCTGGGTTTCAGCGTTTGCTACTGGGAAGATTTAAGAGTATTTCCTGGTGATCTGGACCTCCCTCCTCTGACGCCCTCAGAACCGTTCAACTGCCCGAGACGGGGAGGCCCTGCCCACGCCGCCCCTGGAGAGCCCTGGGCCCCAGGGAACAGCATTCCCTCTGCACTGCCACTGTGGAAGAGCGGCGATTGCCCTGTTGTACTGCCCCCCACCCCCCCACCCCAGAAGCCGCTGGACACATGTCTCCAGGGGGATGAAAGGCCACTCCACAATTCTCTGGCCACTGATCACTCCTCCCCCTTCCCTGGCCTCTCAGAGAGGGAGGGTCAGGGCTGCTTCCGCCCACTGGGCCCGAAGGGAAGCCGTGAGGTGCAGGGGGGCCTTGATTAGGAAACCCGGCACCGAGCAGGAAGGCCAGCTAATGAGCGCCAGGGGACGCTGGAGGGCGGGGCCAGGCCCTTTCACGGGGGCTGGGAAGCTCGTCAGGAGGCGTGATGGATGACTGTCATTTGGCAGGCCCGGGATTAATGATCTGGGGGTCAGAGGGCAGAATTCCACAGGGAAGGGTCACCGTCCGGGGCAGGCTCTGAGACTTGTTGCCTTTGATGGTAACCCCCCTTACTGTACACAGGCGGCCCCTCCCAGGGCTCCATCCGAGAGGCCTGTTTGTCTCGGCTCCTCTGCTTCTGCCCCTCAAGGAAGACTGGCCTCGCCAACTTTCTTTTTTTTCTACAGGAGCCCCTCCCGGCTGCCGGGATGGGGGAAGGGAGGAGAGAGCTCAGGGGGGCGGGGGGGGGGGAACGACACATGGACACGTAGAGGTGCTTGGGGATGGGGTCTTGCACCTGCAGGGCACATCCTGACATGGGCTAGCGGCCCCTGCATTTACTGTGTGGGTGGGAGCGCCCGGGATGGCTGGGTCTATCTCCTGAGTGTTGGTCCCTGTTTTCTTTGGGGTTTGGGGGGTGGGGGCACACCTGGCTCTGTGCTCAGGGGACATGTGGTGCCTGGGACTGACCCTGGGTCGATCGCATGCATTGTGAATGCCCTGCCCACTCGACTATCTCTCAGCACAGCCGACTCATCTTTGGAAGGACAAAGGGGCCGTGGACTTAGATTCTGAGAATCCCAGGAGGGCTGGAGAGATAGGACGTACGGTGGGAAGGGCGCCTGCCTGTTGCACACGACCAACCGGTTCAACCGCCACATATGGTCCCCCCAAGCCCCTCTAAGAGCGAGCCCTGCGCACCAGCACGTGTGGCCCAAACACCACAACAAGGATTTACAGATAAAACATCAGCGACTGCTGGTTTCCCCCTGACACTCCTCCCTGCGCTTAGCCGGGTCATGAAGCTGAGAGCCCCAATGCAACAGGAAGGGGGTCTCCCTGCAGGAAGGGGTCGACACCCCCACCTCTGGAAGGCCCGTCTGCCCAACCACACTCACAGGCCTGGCAAGCCCGCACCCACGGTGGCTGGCCCTGGGTTCCCCTACAGGCCGCGCTCACTCCTGTTTCCAGAAACTTCCAGGCCGCCTTCACACCTGCCTGCTCCCTTCTGACTCGGCGTGTTCCCATCATGCTCACTGGCGCCCGCTGGGCTGCCCATTCCCCGTTACTCATTTTTGCTTCTTCAGCTCCTTTCCTACTGGCTCCCTCGAGGGGCCCCTTTCCCGCCCCCTCCCCCCCTTGAGGACCCGCATAGCCTCTCCTCGCCCATGCCCTCCATTCGCGCCCAGGGCGGAGCCCCGGGAGAGACACTACAGCACCAGGTGGGCCTTTCTTTATAAACCCCAAGATTCCCAGTGCCCAGCACCCCAGCCCAACCCTCCTGACCCCGCCTCCCCATGACCCTTCAAGGGTCACCCTTCGCTGCTGGGAGCCAGAATGCCAGTACAGCCTGACCTGCGATTTAAGAACTAATCTCTGGTTGGCAAAATGTTAAAATACATTGTGCAAGTTTCTGAGCTACGCCCGGGATGACTGCCATGAGCCCACCATTAGGGTTCACACCATGATTTATTGAATATCTGCAGGCTTTGTTAATTCCGCATTTTGCCCACTTCCTCATGTAATCAATCATAAAAGGCTAGCTTGGGAGAAATAAATCTGGAGCTTGATCAGAGTCTTGACTTGCTCCCATTCTTCTCTCTCTCTCTTTTTTCCACTCATGCACCCTCTCCCGGTTATCCACGTATGACTAGTCTCGCGGGCCGGGGCACTTCGCGGCCTCAGCTCACTGGCCCTTCCACCCGCCTTCTCCCCCGACCTCCCTCGGCCCCAAACCTTAAGTGTTCCTCTCTGTCTGCCTTCTTCCACTCAAATGCAGGCTCCACCCTCCACAACAGCCTTCCACATTTAATCCCCAAAGGAAGAATTTTTTTTTTGAGGGGGTGTGCTCTATGCTCAGGGGTCACTCCATACAGGGCCTGCTCGGAGGACCTTATACTGGGGACTGAATTGAGGCCAGCCATATGCCTTGGCCCTGGTACTATCTCTCGAGCTCAGGACGAATTTTATAACCTGCGCAGTCTAGGAGGATTCCTTCCCACTCAGAATCGTTATACAGTTTCTATTATTTATTTTTATTTTATTATTGTTATCCACTGATGAGATTAGCAGATGATCGTTCCCTAGTGTTTCATGCATGTTGTCTGGGAGCCCAGGGGGGCTGGAAGTGTAGTGAAGGCAGGGACACAGTAACCATAATACTTAGTAAATCAAAATTGCCGCATGGATATTACAAAACGCTTCTCAGAGACAATGCAGCTGGGCATCTTCAGTGTGATTATTCTGGTGTGCCTGCCAGAGCCGTAATGTGTCGTGTGCATCTGGGGCTCCAAGCAGAGTCCCACCTCTCCTCAGGGTTGGCTGCTTCCCCAAGCCCTGACTCTCACTAAGCTTACTGGAAACTGAGGTCAGAGTGGCTGACGGTTTTGCTTCCAGGTTCCACACGAGGAGGGCTGGAGGACTGGGGAGTTCCAGAAGGAAACTCTGGCTTCACCCAAGAGGCCAAAGGGACTGGGAAACAGTGTCCCGGAGGGGAAGGCGGCTGAGCTATGGGCACCCGGGCAGAGCTGGGCACAGAGCTGGTGCAGGGGACCCAGGGGACATCACCTCTGAGGGCCAGCAGCCAGCAAGGGCGTCACTCGGGAAGCCGACTTGTCAGAAGAAAGTGTTCAGAGTAGTGACTGCCATCACTGTGGTCAGCTTTGGCCAGCACGGGACACGGGGTGCTGTGACCAGGCTGTACGAGGAGGCTGACCGTCTGCCTGAGGAGGTGGCACTACAGGCTTGGGGTCTGGCTTGAATGGCCCCCGGAGGCAAATCCCTGGAAAGAAATACTCAATTCACTCTGCACCAGCCCCACACTCTGTGTCCAGTCATTTGAGATGGACTGTGAGGCGATCTCCAGCATCACATCTGTGGAGGTATCATTATAGTCCCACCTCTGTCAAGCTGCATGGACACGTCCACACTGGGTGGAGACCTTAAGACCAGGGAGACAGAGGCAGGGCCGCCGCGAGAAGCCCAGGAAGGACGCAAAGTGGCATCCAAGTTCAAGGCTGGGATACTAACCCAAAAGGGGCCTTTCTCCAGCACCTGCAGGCAGCAGGCACTGCCACAACACCCTGGGTGGCAGGTGGGGGAGGCTGCACCAAGCGTGCTCCTGCCTGTGACAGCCCTCTCTGAATGGGGAAGTGGCTCCCTGTGGCGGCCCTCGGTTCTGTGGGCAGCCAGGCTGTGGCTGGTGTGGCTGGGCTGAGCGCCAGCCTGGGGATGGCTGCCCCGAGTTACCCACAGGCAGGGCTGACGGCCCCGGCTACACTCCCCAGCTCCCTACAGACCGGCCCATCTCCGTGCCCCAGAGCAAGACAGCTCAACTCTGAAGAGAGAATGGGGAACACCTTTCCACCTTATCCGCTCAGACAAGAACCAAGATAGCAAACTACAGGTTTTCCCATCTGTGAAATGCGGCCCTTGATCTGTGTTTCACTTCCAAAGTCTTACAGACCTAGGAATGTAAACAGTTATGGATTATTCTTTCGGTTTCTGGGACAGGGCTGACTCCTGTCTCTGTGCTCACGGGACAACATTGGGGTGCCAGGGATTGAACCCAGGTTGGCCACATGCAAGGCAAGTGCCCTACCCACTGTGCTCTCTCTCCGGCCCCTGGTTGAGTATGATCACCAGACAGGATAACGTGGCTTGAAGAGTTTGCCTGAATGACAGGATGGTATGGAGTGAGCAGGAAACACATGCTTGGGTTTGGCCAGGGGCTGCAGTGTCCAAGTCCCTAAGCAATGGCTCCTTCCCCGCCTGGGCTGGAGGGAGGCACCCCCTCACCTGACAGGGGCCAGGTCTGCGTCCATATTCAACGCAGAGACATCTAGCAGCGGGAGGAGGCGAACAGCCTGTCAGAGAGCTGGGGGTGGGGGGGGGGGAGACACACACGACACTGGTGCTGGCCCAGCAGGAGGCTGAGCTTCTAAGTCCCAACACACCTCTGGGAGGGGTGTGAGCACCTGACGGGGAGGCCTGGGGGCTGTCACTCACTGCTATCAAAGCAGGAGCCACAGGCAGGGCAATTAATCATGTTCCTTCTGACAGGAATCCAGGGTCTTATCTGTACCCCAAGAAATGCCACTGGTCTCCAGTTCCCTCCTCAATAAAGGAAACTGACAGTTCCAACAAAGAGGCCCCTTATCAGATTTCGGCCAGGGAGCCTGAGGGTCCCTGCGGAAGAGGCTTTTATGAGGGCCACAGACCCAGCAAAGCCACGGGGCTTCTGGGCGTTAACCCTTGGCTGCGGGAATGCCTCTGGCACTGATGTGAGCAGGGGCCTAAACCCCCCTAACTTTGTTCTCCCTCCTCTCTGCTCAGGCGGGGAGAGGGGGCTGGGTTAAGGGGTTCCCGGAGAATGGCATATTCAGTGGTAGCATCCCGTGGCTGATTTCCTGCCTGCCCACCAGGGACTCGGACCCAGGACTACGACGTGGCCCTGCCAGGGACCCTGGTTGTTATTTCCAGGCTGCACCAAAGATTATGAACCATCTCCATTCACGAGAGTTGACACGAGCCAGCAGTCGAAGGGAGCCTGGAACAGTCTGGCCTGGTGGGGGCAGAACTATACTCAGGGATGGGTGGGGCCCCCCAGCAGTTCCTCAGCTCATTCCCCGGTGCTACGCCTCACCCAAGAGGTGGGGGAGCGGCTGGCGGATTCTCCCCTCACAGGTTCATGTTGGAAATGCCTCCCAGTGGGAATGTGCGGGGACTGGCACTGAGGGATGTACACAGTCCTGGGCTTGGGAGGGAGGGGCAAGAGGGCCGAGGCCCATCAGAGGACGCCAGTGCGGAAGTCCTCTCTGCCCAGTTCCCAGGAAGAGTCCCCTAGCCCTGCTCCTGCACCATCACTGCTGGGGGCCTCGGAACACCCAAGAGGAAGTGGCAGACCGGCCCCAGCACCCCAGGACCCCCCCAACTATGTCCCCTCCCAGTCAGCACCCGCCCTCCTCCCCCCGGGAGCCTCAGCCCCTGCTCCCTCCCAGTGAGGACCGCCTCTCCTCCAGGGGGCCTGGGGTCTTGCCACGGGGGCAACTTCTTGACCTCCAGGGCACGCTGTGTGCCTGGCTCCTGTGGGGGGGATGCTGAGCCTGTGAGGGCTGGCTGCGGCGCCCAGTGGGGGTCCCTCCCTTTCCCGAGTCCTTGCGGGCGGCCCCCATACTTTCTTCCGCTGCATAGAGCTGCGGGCGCTCCCATCTGAGGGTATGCAGGCAGGTATGGGGCTGGGCGAAAACTCTGGCCCAGAACTCCAGCGAGGCCATGCTCCTATTTATATTCCTACCCACAGCGCACACGTTCTGGAAGTTTCACAACTGAAGAGGTGAATTTCAGTTTTTGGATTGTTTCGTTTATTCTGTTCTGTGTTGGGGCCACACTTGGTGGTGCTCTGGGATCACCCCTGGCAGGGCGAGGGGACCATATGGCAGCTGGGGATCGAGCCAAGGATGGCCCCATTCAAGGCTATACTAGCTTCCGGCCCAAGTGGTGAAATTTTTTTTCCCCGTTTTTGCTTTTTGAGCCACACCCGGCCATGCACAGGGGTTACTCCTGGCTTTGCACTCAGGAATTACTCCTGGTGGTGCTTGGAGACGATTTGGGATGCTGGGAATCGAACCCAGATTGGCCACGTGCCAGGCAAACGACCTACCCACTGTACTATCGTTCCAGCTCAAAGTGATGAATTTTATTTATTTTTTATTTTTTAATTTTTTTTTCTTTTTGGGTCACACCCGGCGATGCTCAGGGGTTACTCCTGGCTCATGCACTCAGGAATTGCTCCTGGCAGTGCTCGGGGGACCATATGGGATGCTGGGAATCGAACCCGGGTCGGCCATGTTGGCTGCGTGCAAGGCAAACGCCCTACCTGCTGTGCTATCACTCCAGCCCCTCAAAGTGATGAATTTTAAACCCACGCAGAACCCTTTCTGACACTCTAGCTCAGTGTTTCTCAACTAGCAACGCAGCCCACTGTGGGGCCTCAGGATACTCCAACCGTGAAAGTTGTCTGAGCGGGGGGCCATGGCATGAGACTAGGGGGCCAAGCAACTAGCAGAAAGGGAGAGCCACAAGGGACCACGGTCAGAAAAGGCTGAGCAACGCTGCCCTATACTGCCCGGAAGGCTTCACAGGTAGCCCAGGATATGGAGTGCATGGAGTTGTGGGTCCGGCTTTGCCCTGCTGGAATGTCCAGGGGAGGCAGTCCATGGACTGCCTGAGCAGGGGGCAGCAACCCACGGCCCTGGGCATTGCTGGCTGAATCTCCCACAGGGTCAGGGGACCCAACCCCAGTCTCATCTTCTCCTATTTTACCCCCTGAACAATCTAGTTGACAGTGACTCACTGAGGAACAAAGGAGGCAAGACAACCCAATTTTACCAACTGCTAGGAAGTAGCCATAAAAAAATTTTTCAAAGGGGCAGGGGGTGTTTCAAAGGGAACCAGGGACGCAGCTCAGCGGTAGACCGCTAACCGGCCTTACGTATGTGTAACCTTGGGTTTGATCCCCATCTCCATCCGATAAATTAACAAAACGGTTCTGGACACTCCATCTTGGGGTCACCCATACCCCCGTACACTAGGGTGTGGCCTGTCCCCAGCCTGATGGCGTACTCTACTTGGGATTGCGGGCATCCAATTCCTTTCTTTTACTTTTTAGAGTTTTTCTCTCATCTCTCACATCTCCTAAATAATACTATTTGGCCTCAAGAACAATTAGCTTTTTGTCTGGGAGAGAAAAGACACAAAAGTAGGCCATTCAAAAAAAAAGTAGGCCATTTAAATTTGAAAGTGCCTTATCCAAACCAACACCCCTTCCCTTCCCAATCTCATGGATCGATAACCAGATAATTACAGGGTATTAAGCAGGCATTAGAAGCGGCAAGGAAGGGAATCAGAATCAGCCACAGTTGTTGGCTCACCTGGGGTGAGAGAAAGACGTGGGCACCTCAGACAAAGGGCCTAAAGATCTGCATTTCAGACTCCCTTTAGGGGTGAGACTTGGGAAAGAGGCACCCACCTGCCTAAAAGGGCAAAGGAAGAGAGGCCCGGGCACAGCCCTTTACTACAAAATACAAAGACTACCCGAGGCCCGCCCCCACCAAAAGGCCACGGCAATATATGTCATGCGCGTTTCCTCGCCCCAGATGGATAGATAAGCACACAACAGAAGGAAAAACACTCAATTGGCACTCGCAGGCAGAGCCGGCCATTTTCCCACAGTAAATTCTTTGTAGATACACAGCGAAAACAGATCCCAACAATCCATTTGGGAAAAACCAAGGTCAGTTTGCAGCCTTGACAGAGCCGGTGGGGGAGGGTGGCCGCTCCGAGTGAGGTCTTCACTGGATCTGTCTGCCACAGATCAGGGGGCGCAGGAGCCTGGTCAGCCACCTGGGTAGGCGCTGGGGCGGGGGGCGGGAGTCCTGCTTGGGTTGGGGGGTCTTCCTGGGCGTGCACAAGACGCTGCCGTGAGGGCTTTGTCTCGCTGCCCGCCCGAAAAGACGGCACCCTCTGGACCACTGAGAGGGCACATCTGCCCTTCCCTCAGAGGCGGGTCTGGCCCTGGGCCGCCTACCTCTGCTGCATGGCAGTCTGGAGAGACAGCCGGCCAGGGCTCTGCAGGACTCGGGGGATGGAGAGCCAGGATGCAGGGCAGGGCAGGAAGCATCGAGCTGGTGCTAAGGGGACCCACCTGCCTGTGGGCTCTGCAGCTTCAGATGAGTATGGAACTGGGCATCTTCGTGGCTAACTCAGAAACCTTTCCTCTCCCGAGCCCCCTTCACACAGAGAGAAAGGGCTCTGTGAAGGGTGCGTCCTTTCTCATGTGGCCACGCCAGTTCCACTCCTGAGGAAAAAAGGATTTCCTCCTCACCAATGAAGAAGAATGGAACCGGTCGGGAGCTTATCAGACTTTCAAATCAGTCCCCTCGCCCTCTCGATTCCCCCCTGGAAAAAATCCACCACCAGGGAATGTTATCTCGGAAGCCACCCACGGGGAGTCAAGTTGGCCAGAGCATTTTATTTACAACCATCTGGCTTTATTCTGGGCAAAGAAAAAATGTGTGTATTTTTAAAGCACATACACACACCGAGCAAAATGTGAGAAAAAGTGTACTGAGTGCTGACATTCAACCCACCTTTACAGAAAAGCCTTTTGCGGGTGTGTGGGGGAGACTGAATCAGTCAACTTGGCTACAGACAGCGAGAGAGCAACCCCACTCACTCAGCAAGGAGAGAGGAGGGGCTTTGATCCTGGGGTCCTCCTGCACTGTTTCACACAATGACACAATGACTTCAACAGAACGTGCCTTTGGGGCTCTTTCTTTCTGCCCTTTTTTGGGGTGTTAAGAGGATCTGCAGGTGACATGACCGTGGACAGGCAATGCAGGTGGTCAAACGTCCAGCCCGAACCTCCATCCACCTCCAGAGTTCTGCAGCCAAGGAAACAGGCACCCAGAGGGGACAGACACCCGCAGGACCGTGGAGAAGGGGGTGGGGTGCTCGCCCTGGCTTTCCCAGAGCCTTCCAAAGGGCAGCAGCCCAGGGAGGGGGGAGGGGAGGGGCTAGGAGGCTGGGGACAAGGGGTTCCACTGGAACTGCCTTCTTCTCAGGTGCTGTCCACGGAGGCACAGGCAGCCTGGCTGAAAAGCCCATCTGCTGTGGTCAATTCACTCCGGCGCGTTAACGAGGGAGTCACAGCTCTCAGCAGAGCCCGCCCCGCCCCCCTCCCCAGGGACCAGCTTTTATCACCTGCAGCTGCAGTCACTTGCTGTGGCCTGCTGTGCACGGCCTCCTTGGAGCCCTGTCCACTTCCTCTGCCCTGTGGCCAGCAGGACTGCCCCGCCCACCCCCGCCCGTAGGCAGCACTAGGCCATTTCCAGAAGCTCTGTGATGCCCGCCCCTGGTCCTCTCTGCTTGGACATCAGACTGTGCTGAGTGCTGACCTGCTGCTGAGGCCTGGGCGGCCGTTCCGCAGACGCCGCTAACAAGATCTGGCTCCTGAGCGCCCAGGTGCCCCAATTTGGGAGTCTCCACGTCTCGAGTCTCGAGGGGCACCTGGTTCTTGGTGTTCAGAGAACCGCAAAGATGGCACTTCTGCGACCCAGGAAATCGGGAATGACCATCTGAACCCAGACCAACGCTTCTCAGCCCTCCCACCGTGGCCCCTGCTGAGTGGTGAGGCCTTGAGGCTCACACTGTGCCCTCTGAATTATCCTAGGGGCTCGGAGGGCCCATTAACAGATACTGATTTAGACCAATGAGTTTTCCAGAAGGACACATGAATTTAAGAGGCACCCCCTCTGTACTGTCTCTCTGCCTCAATCTCCCCTGTCCAGCCCAGAGACACGGGTCAAAAGGCTGAGAGGGACACGTGGTACGTGCAGATTCCTGAGTTCAATCCCCAGCACAAGCCAGACCCACCACGTGCAGACTGTACCCGGGCGCCCGGCCCAGGCGTCACCAAGAGATGAACCTCAATGCCAGGGCACTGCAGGGAAGTACCCCACCCTGCCAGCCACACTCCATCCCCAGCTCGGTTTTGTCCACAGATAGGGCTGCCTCTTAACGGCCACATTCAAGTCTTCATAGCCAGGCACCAGCGGCTCATCCCGGCTACAGTCAAGGGTTCGGCCACCTCCGCCATGGCCACACACGTTCGGGGACCACACGGATTCCTCCATACCCACATGGCTCCGGCACCCCGCCACAGGATGGAGGCCTGAGAGCGAACCTGACATGGGCCCCGCCACCTTCAGGCGCTCCCACCTGAGTGGAGGGCAGAAAACAACTGACATCATGATTTTTTCCCCTTGCAGAGGAAGATTTAGATGTTCACCTGCTCTCCCTACTCACCCTTCCTAAAATGAATAATACCTTAGCGACATTTGGGTCCCCGCAGCTGGGGCAAGCTGCCCCCACAACAAAGGGCTATTCGGTCCCCCCAATCAGTACTGCTGAGTTTAGAAAACCTGGTGTGAGCGCAACTAACGAACAGCCAATCTGGCGCGACTCTGGCCCTCCGCCAGCCACGCCAGCAAACAGCGAAACGCCTAACCGAGGCGCTGGAGGCGCGGGGACGGCCAGGCGGGTCTGAATGGGCCACTGCCAGCTTTGGGCTTCGGCTTCCTGCGGAAAGAAACGCCCTGGCACAGAGGAGCAGGGGGCGAGCTGCACGGACCACCACCTCCACACGGCTCTCGAGGCTGACCTCCCGGCGCTGCCCTTGGGCGAACTGCCTGCACCCGGACCCATCAGAGTGGCCGCCTTAGGGGACACTAGTCCGGCGGAGACAATACGGCAGCAGGCACCGGGACCCAAGTTCCCTCTTGGCGGGGCTAAAACAACCTCCCTTCTCCTTTAAAAGTCCTTCTGGGAAGGGAGGAAGAAACAATAAAGCGGAGAAGAGCGGTGGCCCTGCTGCGCTGGTGGCACTCTGTATTGCTACGGCAGCCCCTCGGAGACCAGGCCGCACCCGCGCCTGCAGCAGCTGGGCCTGCGGTGCTTGTAAATAATTAAAAGGTAATTGGAAGGGGAGACCGAAGTATTAAGTGGATTCTCCCTCGCAGGGCAACCAGGGAGTTTTGTTGCCTGCCAGTCACGTTATCTTTTGGGATTATATTCTTCTTTTTTTTTTATGGACACATGCAGCTCGAGAAAACAGCTGGAGGAGTAAACTCATTAGTGCCGCCGAGACGGCTTCCGATGGGCCTGCTGCCGGAAACGAGACCCTTCCAAAGCCTTCAGAAGTGGACCCCGCGACAGGGAGCACGTCCCGAAGGCGCTGTCCGAAGCCCTGCAGGAGGCTGAGGGTCCTCCTCAGGAGAGGCTGTGTCCGGCCCCTTGGTGGTGCCGTGGTGCCGAGTCGGGGGAGTGAGGCGAGGGGGGAAGCAGGGAGAGAGGCGGGTGCCTGGCTACCGACAGCGTTTCTCGCACCTTCTCTCACCAGACACTGGCCCCTGCCGACCGTGTTTCCTTCCGGCCCCTGCCCCGTCCCCGTCCCGTGCTGTGGTCCCCCGTTCCCATGATTTCTACCTGCACCCTCTTGGATTATCAGGCAAGCGCCCCCCCCCCCACCCCACCCCCGTGAGAAACAGCGCTCCACAGAAAAGGTGCAGGATGCCCTGACAGCCAGGGGATGCTGGAACTTGGGAACAGACGCCGTCCCTTTCCCCAGACCATTTCAGACCCTTCGACAAATCCCGAGGGGCTGAACTCTTCAGACTGGCCTGGGCTCTGCAGACCAGGTGCAGCAACAAGCAGCCCCACACCCAAGTGCACGTAACGTCCAGGGCTGCTGCCGAGTTTAAGGGGGATGGGCGCAGCAGGGGCGGTGCTTGCCTCAGACGCAGCCAAGCCAGGTTCAATCCCCAGCACCCCACAGGAGCCCCACCAGGAGTAATCCCTGAGCACAGTTGGGTGAGGCCCCCAGCAAAACAACAAACAAAAAAGTACCCTTAAATTTGTTCGAATAGCTGAATATTCAATTTTATAATTATATAAGTAGAATTTAAATGGAAAATGACTCCAAGACCAGTTAATCAGAAAAGTGTGGCAAAGATAAAGCAGAGGCAAATTTGCGTGCTCATTTTATTCAATGACTTACTTAGGGAGGAGAGGGTTCTTGGGGTCACACCCAGCAGTGCTCAGGGATTACTCCTGACTCTGTGCTCAGGGAATCACTCCCAGGAGTGCTTGGGGGACCATATGTAGTGCCGGGGATCGAGGCAGGGCAAGCCCCTAAGCCTCTGCACTCTCTCTTCATCCCTTAATTTTATTTATTTTCTGCCAAAGCGTTTCCTGTCCTCCTCAATCCATCAGTTACTCAGCTCAACATGAAACCAATTCACAGAGGTCCCGAGCCACAATGCTGCCACCCTGGGGAGAAGAGCAGCAGGGACGGGCACCCAGGAGGCATTAAACACACGTCTCCAAACTGCATGCGAGAGCAGACTGCACTCACCCCGCTTCTGCATGAAGACGAAGAGGTCATCCAGGAACTCTTTTCTTTCCGGGTCACTGTCCAGTTCATACAGCTGCAGTTCCAATACCCCAGGAGGAAAATAGGAAACAGAAAAACACCATACAATGAAAACTTCATTCCATGCAGAAAGCCTGATCTTAGAGACAGGCGACATCTGAAATGCTGCACCCAGGACACAACGCCTGTGCCTTCCCCCCAGGATTTAGATACAAGAAACCACGGCAGAACTGCCCTTTCCATTAGCACCAGGGGAACATGACAGACCTTGGCAAAATCTCGAGAGATCTCTCTTCCCCGGGCTCCATCCGCGTCCTCACTCCAGGCCAATCCACCGTTCTAAAGGGGAACAAAGCACCGAGTTCAGAAGTGAGCAGGAGAAGAGGGAGAGGGCAGGACAAGCGTTTTGTGGAGAGGCAAAGACCCCTGGTGACGGCGCCAGACTGAAAGACACGCATGCACGCGGGGATGTCTTTGGGGAGGTGTTCTCTTCCTTTTCTGGCTTTAAATGAAGTTTCCAAATTAAAGAAGGAGCCAGGTGGAAGGTTCATCTCCATCCGGAGGAGGGGGCAGCTGGGGGGGCGGGGAGCGGGGAGATGATACGGAGGCCAAGTGAGAACCTGCCCCGTCCCGGGAGATGTCCAGGAACCACCCTTCCGTGTAGATCCCTTTCTGTGGGTTCCGGCAGGTTGCTGCTTGTAACAGTACACGAGTACACGGTCCTTCGTGACAACACCTTGTGTGCCTCACAAGTGGGCACAAGGTGATCACAGTGAGTGGCTACCAGCAGGGGCCACTGAGCATCACTGGGCGTGGCCCCAAGCCCCACCCCTCCAAAAAAGGCAGGCCCAGAGAGTTAAAGGGACCAGGACGGAGTCCGGGAAGCCGTGTCTTCCCTGCTGACCCTCTCCTGGGGCCAGAATTCCTCTTGATCGGGGCCTGTTCCCGAGGTACAGAGACAGCCTGCCTCTTTCTTTCGTTAGGGGATCAATGGGAACCTGATCCTTGTGAACTGATTTGGTTGAACTACACAGTGCAAGGGGAGTATGGTGGGTGCATCTCTGTTACGATTCCAGGCCCGATGGAAGCTGGTTCTCCTCGGACCAGACGTCACAAGGTCTAGGACAGTGCTTCTCAACCTCTCCCTGACCCTGGCCTCCTTCCCACTTTTCCGACCCCCTACCCCCACCAGCTGGTCCCCTAGTCTCATACTGTGGCCCTGTGGAATCCCCCAGGGGCCCACAATCCCCCACCCTAGAGAAGCCCGCCTTCCTTCTCTCCCCAGGCTCCCCAGGCTCTGGGGGTAATCTAATCTCTGTCCACTTCCGGTTTGGAACGTTCTGTCACCCTCACTACACTGCAAGCTCCAAGATGGAAAAGGTGACAGATCTCATATTCCAGCAGGCAATACCTGAAGACCCTGGCATTTCACAGGACCTGACAATCACCATCAGAAAGCGTCACCACTTTGATTAAGTATGCACACATACATCCAAGGGAGTTAAAAGAGATTGGGGGGGGGGGGGGGGGGAGGAAAGGTCCAGAGAGGAACATGGCTGCTCTTCACTCCTGCCCCAGTGTATGGCACAGAACCCCTCACGCTCTCCTCTTCCCCCAGGACTACAAGCACACACTCATACACGCACACACGTGTATACATGAGCAGCGGGCTGGGTGTCTTACGCAGGGCGGGCGGGCCAATGGGGCCCCCAAGGAGCAGCTGTCTCTTGGGAAAGCATTCCTGGGGATCTTGTGAAACCAAGCCTCTAAGATGAAAGCAGGCTCTACTTCCGCTCTCTCCAACCACCCCCTTCACTCCAGAGTGCCTGAAAGCGGGTTTTTAACTCATGTGTCCTGGGACCATACTGGGAGCCCCTGACTCCAGGTGGGCCCTGGGACATAGACCCACTCCCTGCCAGCAGCAGGACCAAGAAGCGACACCACGTCGGGGCAAACGAGACAGATGACACCAGACCGATTCTTCCCCCGTGTGTCTGGTGAAGATGTGTAAGGACGCCAGTGAATGCTTCACCAGGCATCAGTTCTTCCCAAGCAGATGCAGGCGCCACCCCCCCACCCCACCCCGCCCCCGCCCCCACCCCACCCGCAGAGTCAACCTAGAGAGGCCAATCACCAGGTTTGAAAACAATGCTCCAGGCTCACCCCCACACTGTAATTACAGTCACCAGAAATCCGCTGTCATCTGGTGGCAACCAACACAATGAATAATCAAGATGAATTATGCCTGTCGGGTCAGCAAAACCAGACAGAGTTACAGTCCCCCTTTCAAAGGAGGCTGTAGGCTGCCCTAATGCCCAGTGATTACATTTGCGCCAGTAATTCCCGCTGGAAAGTCAATTATCCCAGGAGCCCCTATCGGCTGAAAGACATTTAATGGGGAAGCATTGCTGCTTCTGTTATGTCAGCTGTTTATGGTGGCTCTCAATTCCCAGCTCTCGGGCACAAGAGCGCCCAGGCAGGTTCTGGCTATGGGAGGGCCCTTTCTCCACTGGCCATCAGGAGAGCAGAAAACACAGGTTTTTGCTAATTACAGTGATTTCCAGGCACTGGGCAAGTCACTCAGAAACTATTTAACACTTGGTTGGTGGAGGGGATGGAATCCACAACCCCCAAGTCTCAGACTGGGCTCGGGCAGTGAGAGGAGAGGAAAAACAAGGGGCAGTGACTATGTGTGAAAATAAACACCCAAGTGCGAGTCCGGCAGGGAAGAATGTCTCAAGGGGCTGGCAGCTGGGGGTGTTGCTCTACCCAGCTGCAGGGGGTGGGGGTGGGACTGGACTTTGTGCCAGCAATGGCCTGGGAGGTGTGACCCATGGGGGGCTGGGGGGGGGGTGGCTGAAACTGCTCTTGCCTGCTCGGTGATATGGGCACACAGGGATAGGCGGTATTGAGCAGTCGCACAGCAGAACCCTGTGAGATCGATCTACTGCTTCACCTCAGATTCAGCTGGGGCTGGTGGGGGCGTCCACTCTGTGTCGCCCTTGCCCCCGGACACAGCAGCTTCGGCCCAGCTTCACAGGATGTGGGGTGCCCGTCGAAGGAGCTCCTGGCCCCTCAGTCCAGCACGAAGCCCACCAGGTGTCCTGGTGACTTGTGTCTATGCCCAGGGAGGACGACAGCAGGCCTCTGCGGCAACTCCCTCTGGTCTTCACACTGACTGAGGGTGGTCACGGACACAAGCTCAGAGCTGTGTCGTGGCTGCGGGCACGCTATGGGCCAGAAAGGATTTGCTCTCCGGACAGCTGTGTGGGGCGGGCTGAGACTGCAGCGTGGAGGAGGTGGGAAGGGGTGGAAGGGAGTGTGGGGATACTAAAGCCCAGCGTCCCCCTCCAGCTCGATATGTGACCAAGAGCAACAGTGGCTGTCCAGGCTCTCCTCGGAACTCTCCTGACCAGCTTTGAGCTTACCAGAGGCTCACAGAAAGCGGACAGTTTGCTGCCAAATACCTACCAAGACTAGCCTGGGCTCCCTACCCCCCCTCATTTTCCCTAGGGAAGCCACAGAGCGTTTCCCCTTCAAATAAAATAATTGGGGGGGGGTGGGGGGAGCCAAGGTCGGGGAAGCAGAAAGGAGAGCAGGAAGCTAAGCATGCCTGCACTTTCTGAAAGCCAGAACTGGGCTAGGAGCTTACCAAGCGTTTCTGACTAAATCCAACCACTCACGGGTGGTTTTATGAGAAATGGGGTAACAACGACTTACAGAGGGTCTGGAGTTATAGTACAGTGGGTAGGAAACTTGCCTTGCATGGGCCGACATGGGTTCATCCCTGGCACCACATGCCCCCCCCAATAGGAGTGATCCCTGAGTACCGCCAGGTGTGGCCCCAAAACCCAAACCAAAAGGAAACAACAATGGCTCAACGCATCTGAATAACCAGCCCAAGGTCTCACATTTCCGCTTGGCAGTGCCAGAACGTAAGCCCAGATCTGCCAGGCTCCCTGTCCCACGGTACTGATCCACGGGTCCAAAGAGGGCAGTCAAGGGGCTAGAGTGATATTTCAGCAGGTAGGGCATTTGCCTTGAATGTGGCTGACCTGGGTTCAATCCCCGACATCCGATATGGTCCCCCAAGCACTGCCAGGAGTCTGAAAGCCCCAGAAGGCCCAAGTCATGGGAGAAATGTCATGGGAGAATCGTTTATTCCTTGATCCTTCTTCTTGGCTTCATCTGGGTGGTGCAAGCAGACACCCTCACACTCCTGCACACAGTGAGTATGCAGGAGCCCTCACACTCTTGCCCCAGCAGACCTATCTGGGGGTGCCTTCTCGGGAGGGGCAGCTTCCTGCCCTGGGGTGACCATCTGTCTGGGATGTTGAGGCAGGGGACCACCGGAGACAGGGCTGGGCGAGGAATTCTCAAGGGGCCCTTTCTGTCCAGAGAAGTTAAACGCATCACAGACGTTCTGAGAACCCCTGCTAGAGAACAGAAGACAGGAAGAAGATGTGGTTCCCGCACTGAGGAGCCTCAGCACAGAGAGGACAGGACAAGCTGTGAGTGTGTGTGCGCGTGCCAGACACAGACACACATACACAGGAACACAGAGGTGGGGGAGGGGAGCAAGGAGGTGGGGTGCTGCAGGCCCTGGCAGGGGGGACCAGGGAGATTTACAGTGTCAGTGAGCAGGAGAGGGGGATAAACAAGGCATGTTTTGGCAAGGAGGACGCAGGCCTGCATAGTGAAGGTGGAAACAGGCTGTGAAATGCCTTGAATACCAGGAGGAAGTGTAAACTCCAAGCTGCAGCAGTGGGCAGGCACTGGATGTTTTCTGAACAGAAAAAGAATGATGAACTCAGCACTTCGGAGCAGTTTAATGGCTCTTCTTGTGGGAGAAAACATAACCCACACATACAGTCAAATGCGGAGACAATTAAAAACAACCTTGTCCCCCCAGATTAGCCTTTAAATCATTTGTCAAGATCTTGCTTGCTCTCACTCCGACCACAAAAAACAAAAACTGGAGGGGCTGGGGGTGGCTCAAGGGGCTGGAGCCTGCTCTTCGCACAGGCAGGTCTGGGCTCAGATCCCCAAGCGGGGATCCGGAGCACAGATCTAGGAATAGCCCCTGAGCACTGCACCGCGAAGCTATAAAATAACATAGGAACTGACATTTTATTTATTTTTTTCTTTCTTCCCCCAAAACCAAAAATTTTAAATCGAATCACCATGAGATACACGGTTACAAGGTTGTTCATGACTGGGTTCCAGCAGGGTCCATTTCTGCCGCCAAGGGAGCTGATTTTTCCTAATAGTTGTTGTGTGGGGAGGAGAGCTGAGCCACATCGTTTATTCCTCAGAGATCACTCCCCGGTCAGCCTTGTGCTAGGCAAGTCCCCCTCACCCCTGAACTAAGAGAGCAGGATGATGCTTCATTTAACAACCAAGAATCTCCTGAACGTCCCCAGTAAGCGATTTCCCATGTTGAAGTGGGGACCTGAACAGGACAACTGCACTGGGGCACGCCGGTGCCCAGAGAACATCTGGCAGGGGCAGAACCAGGCGCACAGTCCGGGTGGAGAAGGTAAAAGGGAGGAGTGGGAGGAGAAGTGGGAGGGGGGGAGGGCGCGTGGGTCAAGGATCAGGCAGGAGGAGCCCCTGCTGGAGTGAGAACAGGCTACTGTGCGGGCATGTGGGTGGTGCAGAAAGAGAACCGCACAACTGTGGTCTTGGGGGAGGGGAGGGCAGCGGCAGGCGCCAGATGCTCGCTGCCAACCTTCGGGGAGGAGAAAGAGGTTTCTCTCCTCTGGCTCCAGACCCAAGGTTTCCTCGGGCCTTTCTTTTACTGGGCTTTGGGGAGGGAACAAAAAAAAAAGCCCAAGCAGACCACGCCCCTAAGATCTCAGGAGCCAGCGCTGCATTCCTGCCGAGTGCGGTTCCTCCCCAGAGACAGAAGCGCCTGACTTTAAAAGCAATTAAGTATCTAGGCTATTTTAGGATTACTCCTTGACCACCTGGAATATCTTATTAAAGCGCGGCTCAAATGTCCAAAGCAATTTCAGGCCCCATTCCTCACTTCCCCCCCAAGGCGAGAGTTAACCCTTCCCTGACTCTCCCCGCAGAGACCCTCTGAGAAAACCGTCCCGTCCTCAGAACTCAACCACACATTCCGGCCACTTTTATAGAATTCAGTGTGTTTCCTTTCTGTTGACTCTCTGTAGACTCGGAACCCGAGGTCAAGAATCTGAGCAAATTCCGAGGACCTGAACCTCATTAGCAAAACTTACAGGATCCAAAGAGGCCTGGTTCCAGGCTCCTGAAATCAAAGGGTCCGAAATATGAATCGCGAATAAGCATCGGGCTGCACAGTGCCCTGGCTGCATTACTATGATTTTAATAAGCGACACAGAAGCTGTCTCCTTTGCCAGTCCCATGGCTCGAGGGGGGGCCTATCTGCTGCTGGCCAATTGGGTGACCTGCCATCTTAAGAGTCTAAAGTTTGGCAGGAAGAAAAGAAAAACATCTTTGCCCCCCCCCCCCCCCACACACACACCCATTTTAGCGGACCCTGGGAGGTAATAAGACAAGCATAAACAGGTAATGGGCAGGCTTAGAAGAGAGCCCTAAAAGGTCAGAGGAGCCCCAGGAAGCAAAACAGATACTGTTATAAGCAGCACTGTTGGACTACAAACCCTCCTGATAAGATCAGGATTAAGGCTCTAGGCTCAGCTCCCGGCTCTTAAGCTAAACCGCCCAGGCCTGGGAAGAGGAGTGCTAATTATCAGATGTGCCCCTTCCGCTGTCAGGTAACTCTAGGAGGAACCAGAAAGAGCCCCCTACCTCTTACCAGCAACAGAGCTCAATTCAAATTCGATGGCTTGGAAAACAGCTAGGGAACATTTTCTGGCTAAGCAGTGAAAAGTGTGTTTGGGGGAGGGGACAAGCACTCCATGACGTAAGAGGGGCTGTACAGAAATGGGGTGTTCAAACAAGGAGGGACAAGGGGCCAGAGAGATAGCACAGAGGCTAGGGTACTTGCTGTGCACACGGAGGACCAGGGTTTGATCCTCGGCATCCCATACAGTTCCCTGAGCACTGCCAGGAATGATCCCAAACCTCCCCCCACCAAAAAGAAAAAAAAAAAAAGAGGAAAAAATGCAAACACCAGTTTGGGCATGAAGACACCTCTACATGCAGGGAACCCGGCCAGCCATGCAGGGAGGTGCCTGGGAGTCAAAGACTCAGCTCCAGTCCCTGGACTGAGCCGGCAGCTCGGTGGCAGCTCTGCTTTCACCGAGCGACCGAGGACCTGCACATCCATACTGAGTGCGGCCACCTAGAGAGTGATAGCTGGGACGACGGAGCACACAGCCACATCCAGCTATGACACCCAGGAAGAGACCGAGAATCACAGGAAAGGCAACTACACGTCTGCAGAGAAGAAAAGATCAAAAAAGATCTGACTAAACAATGGGGAGTCAGGCTGACTTTTCTGTTACATGCTAAGAGTCAGCAGAACACCGGAACACATCATCACATGTTAGATGTAACACATGGGACTCCCAGCTTGGCGCTCAGAGGACCAGGCTGGGCCAGGAGGAGCTGGGGATTAAACCAGGTTTCCTCCTTGCAAAGCATGTGCACAAGCCCACCCAACTGTCTCTCTGGCCCTAAAATAAGTTTCAAAGACTAAAAAAAGAGCTTGCCAGGGGCTGGAATGACAGTACAGCAGGTGGGGTGCTTATCTTGCACCGTGGCCCACTGGGGTTCAATCTCCTGTACCTCATAGGATCCCCCAAGCTCCGCCAGGAATAAACCCTGAGCACCACCAGGTGCGACCCAGAAATCAAAAAGCAAAACGACATATGAAGACAAAAACAATACGGGTGAAGACAGCGAGGATGGAAGAACTCTCCACAGAACATCTCATACTGAGATGCTAGGTATAAGATACCGTGCCATTCTGTCAGAGCCTCACAGAGTAAGAGTTCCTCCCAAACAAAACCTCCGCAGGCTCAGATGCAGACTCCAAATGGACACTATCCCAAACCAGTGACCAGAGGAAACGGAATTCTCTTGAGGAGTGCCTCTACAATCCAAAGCACGTGGAACTCCCATACAAAGTCTGACTCAAAATGAGCCAATTTTAAACACAAAAACTACACCATCAAGAGGATGGAAGCCTCCACAGCAGAACACCAGCAGGAGCTGCAGTCCCATGATCAGACATAACAGAACCGGCCAGAAGCAACTTTCATATGAGTCTGAAGAGTGGCAGAAGGTTACTGAAAGGTGGGGGCAGACTCAAGTGATTCACTTCCATCTTCCGTCTTCCATGTCTGAGATTTCCAAAACAAAGCCAAACAATTTCCTAAAATAAAGTTTTGGAAAAGTCATTCGAAGAGCTAATGACTAAAAGCTCTAAAACCAGATTTATAAAATTCAAGAAATGCACAGAAAAGAAATCTCTTGCTAAGCACTTGAAAAATCACACGAAGAGATGACACTATAAATCAAGACACAAAAATGGTTCAACAAAAAAAGACCCCAGTACTTCCCTTAAAAGAGCGATCAATGGGGCTGGAGTACGGCAGGTAGGGCGTTTGCCTTGCATGTGGCTGACCTGGGTTGGATTTCTGGCGCCCCATATGGCCCCCCAGCATCACCAGGAGTGTGATCCCTGAGTGCAGAGTAAGGAGTAACCCGCCCCCCCAGCACTGCCACATGTGGCCCAATAACTAAACAATTTGCAATCAAAGGAAGCCAGAAAGATGTAATACACTGTTGCGATGCTTTCCCTTATATCATGCCTTATACAGTGTGCCCTCCCGCACTGCGTGGTTCCCTGAGCACCACCAGGAGTGGCCCCCAGGTCCAAATCCAAACAAAATCAAATAGTCCTTGAAGCTGTGCAAGACAGAGGCCTGGAGCAGAGGCCGTGCCCCCAATAACTCCCTGACACCCCCCCTCCCCCACAGGGAGCAGCCTCCAGAGCTGAGCTGGGAGTGGAAACCCAGAGCTGCTGGGTGTGGCCCAAAACCCAAAAGGAAAAGAACAGAGGTGAAGGGGGAAAAAGACACAAACCAGGCTGAAGAGCAAATCAAGTGGGATAAATGAAAGGGCCCCGAAATAGCAGAGTTCGAAAGATGAGAAATAGCAGAGTTCGAAAGATGAATCTTAAAAGTTTGAGAGAAACAATTACAAAAATGAGAACTGGACCCACAAGAGACTTTGCAACGGCATAAATAGTTGCCAGAAGAGAATCGAATCATCACAATGATGGTTACTCAAGAATTTAAAGCCACGAATAATCAATTACACAAGAACTGGGGCAAGTAGGGGCCAAAGAGCTGGTACAATGGGGTAAGGCCAACTCAGGTTTGGTCCCCAGCACCCTATTTGGTCCCCCCCAAGCTTTATCAGGAATGATCCCTAAGGACCACTGGGTGACAAAAAAACAAAATAAGAGGCAACCAACGCTAATTTACCCAATCCTACAACGGACCTACAATGGAATATTTTATTCACCTTTCTCTGAAGCTGATCACCTGAACCTTAGTTAAGATGTGAGATTCAAGTAACGACACTTGACCCCCACAAACAACCCACAGCCATTAATTTGAGAAAAAGTTTATAGGCTGATCATACAGAAGAACACAGGATATGGTAACAGATTCCACAAAACTGACATCATCCCAGTTCTTTGACCATAAAGTAATTAAGATACATTAATAATTGTGGGGGGGGGGCGGAGGGGGGTGGTAAAACTCAAATATTTCAGAGCTAAAAAGCTCTTCTGAACAATCCATGAATTTAAGTGACCACATGTTTAGTACTGCTGCATTCCACATCAGTTTCTGTGCAGTACAGTAAAAATGAGAGAAATCCGTAGCCTCAATTGGGAGGGGGTCCCACACCGGTCTATGCTCAAGTGTTTACTGCCAGCATGGTGCTCAGGACACTCTCCTGGTGTTATTTGGAGAGACCAGTGTGGTTCTGGGCATCAAACCCAGGACCTTACATATGCAAGGCAAGTGCTGTACCACGGTGCCACATCCTCAGCCCTCAACTGCATTTACGAAGTACCAAGAAACTTCTAAACATGCGTTAAACATACAACTGAAAGGACTTCACACACGGAGAGAGTAGAAATAGAACCGGAGACATCTAAGTGCACAGGCTGTGAACTCAGTGACTCTTAAGTGCAGCTGCTTTGCAAGCATGAGCTTGATTCCCAGAGCCAGACACGTGTGCCAGCCTGGGCCTAGCAACCCGCTGCCTGGCACCACCATGAGCATGCAGTCTCTGGGACACAGACAGGAGCATGCAAGTAGGTGAGACCCAGTGAGGACACTAGCGCACATGGCAAGCACCAGACAAGCAACAGGAATACGGGTGGGGGACCGAGGGGGACAGAAAACGATGATCGGCAGATGGAAAGTTGTCATTATCTGCAGGATGACAGTGTACTAGCTTTACGGGAGCATTCCCATCAGAAAGGCTGGGAAGATAGCACTGGGGCTGGACCCTTGTGGGAGCCCCCAGTACCATCCCTGGCACAGCTGGAATGAGTCTCTAAGCACCCCACAGCACCCCCAACTAAAACCAAAGTTATCAGAAAAAACTTGGCAAACTGTACCAGGGCCTCCTTCATACTACTTCATGCTGCTGCATGTGATTCTACAGTGGTCACAATAAATATTTTTCTTTTTTCCTTTTTTTTTGGGTTTTGGGCCATACCCAGTGGTGCTATGGCTCCAGCCCGTTTTGTTTTGTTGTGTTTGGGGGCCAGTGGTGCTCTGGGCTCTGGGACTGGCAGTGCTCAACGGACTAAACCCAGGCATCCTGGACACTGAGCCCACTGTGTTATTTCTCAGCCCTCAAGAAAATATATTAGGGCTGGAGCGATAGCAGAGCGGGTAGGGCGTTCGCCTTACAAGCGGCCAGCATGGCCGACCGGAGTTCAATTCCTCCGCCCCTCTCGGAGAGCCCGGCAAGCTACGGAGAGTATTCGATATGCCAGACACAGTAACAACAAAGTCTCCAATGGAGACGTTACTGGGCCCGCTCGAGCAAATGGACGATCAACGGGAGGGCCTTTACCTTTACCAAGAAAATATTGATGGAGTAAGAAATAACTGGCCAAGACCCCAAAGATTAACACCAGCAAATGCTCGGGAAGATGTGGACTAAGAGAAACTGTAATTCACTGATGGTAGAGAAGCAGAATGGTACAGCTACTTTGGAAGATAGTTTGTCAGTTACTCTGAAAACTACGCTCTTGCCGAATGACTCAGCAATCACACTTCTAGGTGTTTACCCAATTGAGATGAAAACGTGTGTCAACACAAAAACCTGTACACAAATGTTTGTACCAGCTTTATTCATTAATTGCTGAAAACTGGGAAGCAATCAAGATACTCTCCAGGCGATGAATAAATTGTGGTACAATACAGTATTACTCAGTGCTGAAAAGAAATAAGAGGTCACGTCCTGAACAACTACCTGGGAAATTTAAATGCATGTCACTAAGGAAAGAGGCCAACTGGTAAAGGCTTTTAGCAAGTCCACGCGCAGCAATGCTCAGGACTAACTTCTGGCTCTTCACTCAGGAAGCACTCCTGGTGGGGCTTCGGGGACCATGTAGGATGCCAGAGATCGAACCCGGGTCAGCAAGGCAAGTGCCCTCCCCACTGTTTTATCTCTATAGCCCCAGCAAGTCCTCACTTAATGTCTGTCATTAACAGGGTTTTGAAATTTCAACTTTAAGAGAAATAACCTACAATAAAGAACCGGAGCGGGCCCAGTAACGTCTCCATTGGAGACTTTGTTGTTACTGTGTCTGGCATATCCAATACTCTCGGTAGCTTGCCGGGCAATGGAGACGTTACTGGGCCCGCTCGAGCAAATCGATGATCAACGGGAGGGCCTTTACTTTTCCTTTACTTTAAGGAACTGGAGCAGTAGTCCGGCGGGTATGAGGCGTGTCTTGCATGTTAACAACCCAGGTTTGGTCCCCAGCATTTCCTACGGTCCCTCAAACACCGCCAGCAGTGATTCTGAGCACAGAACCAGGAGTAACCCCTGAACACTGCCGGGTGTGGCCCAAAAAGAAAAAAGAATCTATAATGGAACCAGGCCCTTTCTTCATTCACTGCAGCTGGAATTTCTTTTTTTCACCCATGTTACAGTGTGACATTGAATCGAGATCATGTCATTATTTAAGGAACTACTGCAGTTTCTGATTCTATCAATGACATTCTGGAAAAGGAAAAAACTGGACACAGTGCAAGGATCAGCAGTTGCTAAGGGCTATGGGTGTAAAATGAAGACGCAGAGCTTTAAAAATTTTAAGGCACGGGCTAGAGTGATAGCACAAAGGATAGGGCGTTTGCCTCGCACTCGGCCAACCAGGGCTCGATTCCCAGCATACCATATGGTCCCCTGAGCACCACCAGAAGTAATTCCTGAGTGCAGAGCCAGGAGAAACCCCTCTGCATTGCCGGGTATGACGCAAAAAAAAAAAAAAAAAAAAAAAGAATTTTAAGGCAGTGAAACTGTTCTGTAGGATGGTGGGTATATTTCATCATGCAACTGTCAAAACCCACAGAATATGTAACATCAAAAGGGAACGTGGGGCTGGAATACAGCAGGGAAGACACTTGCCCTGCATGTGGCCAACCCCGCTTTGATCCCCAGCACCTCAAAGACTCCCCCAAGTACTGCCAGGAATGATACCAGAGTAGAGAGCTAGGAGTAAGCCCTGAGCACAGCTGGGCGTGGCCCCAAATAAAAATAAATCAAAGAGCTCAATGTTAAACCTGAGATGTCAGTGAAATACCTAAATGAAAATGACAAGCAGAGAGTTGGGAATACATCCACTGCGCACAGGACAGAAATGGGCTCAAACATCATGTTGCACAGTCAACAGCTGTGGCTCTTATTTTTGTTTGTGTGCATCTGGGCTTCACCCAGATATGCGAGGAAGGGGGCTACCCCCCATTTGGTGCCCAGAGGGACCATGCAACAGGGATGCAAGCCAGGGGTTGTTCTGCGTGTAAAGCCCTTTGAAGCTTCTCCCGGTCCCACTGTGGCTTGCCCCAGAGAGTGAAATTACTCAAGGGAAACATGTGGAGAAGAGCACTCATGACAGAGCCTTGGGGGCCAGAGAGAAGAAAACTTGAGAAAGGTAAAAATCAGCTGTCAGAGGGCCTAGGGCAGCCAGAAAGGGAGGAGGTGGGAGAAGGGTGGGCTTAGGAACATGGTGGTCACTGGCAAGGCCTTAGCAAGAGGAGCTTTGGGGCCGTGGGAGAGACAGAATCCGGACAGCCATGTTACTCAGAGCGGGAGATTCTGTTCCTGACAGGTTCTGTTGAGGAGTGGGGATCAGTCAGAATGAGAGGAAGTTGGAAGGGGATGTGCTGTCAAGGGCAAGTTTTAAAAATTGATAGCTCAGGGTGGGCACGTGGCTGAATGGTGGAGCACAAACCTCTTGTTTATTTGTTTACGGGCCACAGGTTGTACTTAGCGATCACTACTGGTGGGATCGGGGGACCATACGGGGTGCTGGACAGGACACTTCGAATGCATGCAAGGCAAGCACTCTACCTGCTATGCTGTTGCTGGGTCCCAGGGCACAAGCGTTGAATGTCTCGGGTTCCATCCATCGGGAGCGATAGAGGGAAGGGAGGAAGAGAGAGGCAGAGAGGAAAGAGGAGAGGGAGGGGAGAAGCAAAAAAAAAAAATCTCCACCGTATTGAAAGTGATCTCATTGATCTCATTTCCTCATAACAAACGAAGCAGAATTTCTTGATAGGGGATTTTAAAGTTATGGGAAAATATAGCAGGACGTACACAGAGGTGGGCCAAGCTCTGGAAGAGAATCCAGATTTGCTGATGAAAAACGTCCCTGAAATTTGGAAAGAATGGGACTTGAGACCGAGAGACCGATTAGAAGGCTTTTTTTTTTTTAATTTTTGGGTCGCACCCGGCAATGTTTAGGGGTTATTCCTGACTCTGCACTCAGAAATTACTCCTGGTGGTGCTTGGAGACCACACAGGATGCCGGGGATCAAACCAGTGCTGGACAGCAGACACTCTACCCACTATACTATAGCTCCAGCCCGAGTAGAAGGTTCTTGATCGTGTTCTCACATAAGAATTCAACACAGGGGGCTGGAGCAATAGCACAGCGGGTAGGGCGTTTGCCTTGCACGCAGCCGACCTAGGTTCGATTCCCAGCATCCCATATGGTCCCCTGAGCACCGCCAGGAGTATTCCTGAGTGCATGAACCAGGAGTAACTCCTGAGCATCGCTGAGTGTGACACTCCCGCCCCCCAAAAAAATAAAAATGAAGCTTACTTCTCTGCCAGCCTGAGAGGTATGCACGTACCCCTATTTTAATATGGAAAGCAGCTTCAAAAGCAATTTCAGATCACATAATCCTGAACCGTTTCCAAGAACTAATGAATACTAGATTTGATTATAGCTGTAGAGAATGCTGAAAGTTTATAATAGCACCGAGGACCTACAAGCTAGATACAAAAAAGTAAAAACTGAAAGGAAAAAAAAAAAAACGCAAAACTTCAAGAAAAATTTCAGTTCCAGTGACATTTCAATCTAGAGATACCAACTTTAGGAAAAGGCTTTCACATTCTTCCCTGACTTTGTAACATCTTTACAAACACTCTGAGGTGAGCATCATAGTGTTAACTTCCGTTACCTCCTTGGGTGGGCCTATTCGTGGAATTTTGAAATTACTTCCTCTGTTTCTACCAATAAGCACAACTGTCCTCACTTACTGCTTTCCCTCTCGATTTTCACTTTATTTAATCTTAGGGATGGGGGGGGGTGGAGAGGGGCTTCCAAGCACTACCCAGGAGGTCCAGAGGCCCAAGGGCCAGTTGGGCCACCGTGGTGGTGCTGTAGGCTTCACAGCTTCACAGCTGTACCCACCCGGCAACGCTTGGGGGGCATGTGGTGCCAGGACTCAAACCCAGGTCAGGCGCATGCATGCCACGCACAGGCGTTCAATGCTGTACCAGCTCCCTACTCTCCCTTTCATTTTCTAGAAGAATGGATGTTTTCTTGACTCCGTAATCAATTCTGTAATCGATGAACATGTGCAGATGGCAACTAGTGAACAACAGAATAGTAGTGGCATGGAAATGCAGCGTCAGGTTAGAAGGCTTGAGAGGAGAATGAAACCGTCTTAAGAGTGTTCGCCAGAGAAACCAATTGCTTCCACAGGGCCATCTCCATAGTCCCGGTTTTCCAACTGTGTAAAAATCAGGTTGTATGGGGCTGGAGCAATAGCAGAGCGGGTTGGGCGTTTGCCTTGCATGCAGCCGACCTAGGTTCGATTCCCAGCATCCCATATGGTCCCCCGAGCACCACCAGGAGTAATTCCTGAGTGCATGAACCAGGAGTAACCCCTGAGCATCGCCGGGTGTGACCCCCATTCCCCAAAACAAAAAGTCAGGTTGTACAGATTTTCCCGCTATGCTTGTGTGATCACTAGGCAAGGATGGTCAGGAAGGAGAGGCTTCTCGTCCTCCAGTCCACACACATGCACGCAGGGGTTCCGAGAGGCGCTCTAGGACACCTGCCCCAAGAAGTACAGCCAGCATGCGGTGGAGTTGGGATCAAAACCACATCTTTCAGCGCTGAAACCAGGGCTGATTAATAATTAAGTCTGTTACTAAGTAACAAGTGCGCTGAGCATTTGCACCTTAATCGTGTGGGGTTAATGTCTAGAAGGGCCGACCAAGCTGACTTGCCACGCCACAGATTATTTTAGACACTGGGGAACGCTAGGATGGAAGAACTAGCGCTGGAGCAGCACAGGAGAGAGTTCGAGGGCCCAACCCTCTTTCGAATCGGTTTGTTTGCTCATCCAGAAGGCTCCAGAAAGAAAACATGAACTCAACAGGTCTTGCAAAAGTAAAGAAATTCGGGGCTGGAGCGATAGCACAGCGGGTCGGGTGTTTGCCTTGCACGCGGCTGACCCGGGTTCGATTCCCAGCATCCCATATGGTCCCGAGTCACCGCCAGGAGTGATTCCTGAGTGCAAAGCCAGGAGTAACCCCTGAGCATCACTGGGTGTGACCCCAAAAACAGAACAAAACAAAAAGTAAAGAAAATTCAAGAAAGCCAAACTCCTCCGTTATCAAGACAAGAATCCAGAGTCTCAGGCACGAGGGGTGGGGGTGGGGGGGCCTGAAAGCACATGAGCTCCCCTCCTGACCACACACTAAAGTGAGCTTTCCCATCCTTGGCCTGACATTTGGGCCACATGAATTTACGCTGTAGGATTTTTTTAGGATTTTTTTAATCTCTAGCCATTAGATGCCAGGAGCACATTTCCCAATCCAAATGACAACCAAAATGCCTCCGGTCACAGTTAGACACCCCTGAGGACATGGTGGGAGAGGATCAAGTGCAACAGAGACCCAGGGACCTAGACTGGCTTCCTCCATGACTAGTCCTCCAAAGAAAGCGAAGGAACACAAATGACCTTATCTTTGCGGGCAATACAACCTGCACAATCTTTACAGAAACGCTTCCGATGTTCCAAGGAAAACAGGTCTTGCCCAAGCAACCAAACCTTGGAGAACTCCTGGTAGTGAAATTCTGGAAACCAGCAGTCAATCTTCCTTCCCCGTCAACAGTCAAGCAAATGCCAAAGTATGAAGAAATCCCGACACATGGGCTTCCACAGGCCTATGGAGTCATGGCTCACCCTGCCATCCAAGGGGGGCTGCTGCGCTTCTGGGAGCCTGGCTCCAACAAGGGGCTCAAGAAAGACAAAGCCCGTACAGTCTGCACAGGACTCTCAGGAGGGCAGATGACCACTCCTCTGGGCCAGCAGCAGCCCCCACTTGGTGGTACGCGAACAGGGCCCTCCCAATCTCCCTTGAGAGAAGGGACACTTGGCTCTTTGTCTGCTGACCTCCTTTACAACTATTTACTCTGCCCAAGTGAAATCTGATGGGCTTTTTAGAAGACTTGGCTCGATAGCTCTATCGGTCTTCCCAACACTCTGGTGTCAGAGAACACCCCCTCTTTCTTCGAACCCAAGCCCTAAGAAACAATTATTTCATAAGAGTTTCTTTAACAAGAAGCCCTGAAATTATTTTTACTTTGTAGGGTCAAAGAATGAGATGTCAGGAACCAAAGATAATCACTGAAGGCCTCAAATAAGTTTTGCTTTTCCCTTATCAGATTCCTGCAACCCCTGCCCCCAAATCTTGCGAAATACTATTGCTACAAAAACGTTTTATAGGCCAGAGTGATAGTATGGTGGGCAGGGTGCTTGCCTCAGATGCAGCTAACCTAGACTCAATCCTTGGCACCACATGCTGTCCTCTCAGCAGCACCCTCAAGAAAAGAAAACCTTTTATTTTAGTGTGTGCATGTTTGAACAGAAACTTGCTTTAAAATAGCCAGAAGCCAGAGCAAAATTACAGCGGGTTTGCTTTGCACATGGTCAACCTGGAGTTGATCCCAGTCCCTGGCATCTCATATGGCCCCCTGACCATAGAGCCAGGAGTAACCCCTGGGCATTGCCGGGGATCGCCCCCAAACCAAAGAGGCTTCTTGGGCTGAGCAGCTGGGCCTGAGCTGACTCAGGACCAAAGAAAACCACTGCACCTACGACACAGTCTTCCCGACTCGGCTCAGGGAGTCAGGCCCAGCCCAAGAAGCCTCTGTAAAAGCCTGCTGCATAAGTGAAGAAAACGGACAATCTAACACGTTAACACCAAGATCATTTTGTGGCAACTGCAAAAGATCTCCGACACTGATGCTGGAACAATCAGCCATCTATTTCTGCTCCCCAGAAGTTAGCTGTTTAAAAAAACAAAAGGCCTCAAACAAACAAACAATAAAGCTAGTCTGCTGGGTTGTGTTGACTTCTAAAAGCTCTCCCTATAGATACTGTTTGTCCCTCACCTCCAAAGCAGAACTAGAAAGTTTCTGAAATCTCTAAAGATTTGTATTATTTATTCCATTAAAAGCAGGACCAATCAGGGGTGAGAGAGAGCTCAAGGGGCGGAGGCACATGCTTTGGTGCAGGAGGTCCAGGTTCAAAATCGGGCACCCAAGGCCCTGGAGTACTGACTTGGGAGTAACCCCTGAGCACCTCTGAGTATGGACCCCAAATACAAACAAACTGCAGCGCATATGCCGCCCGAGCCCAAGTGGCGCCCATGTGGCGCCCGCATCTCCCCTCTTGAGATGTGTACTTTCGTGCTTTCCTATCTAATGCTGGGATGTGTGTAGGGGCTCTCTCCGACCATGGAGAAGCCCAAGTTCTCTCTCTCTCTCTCTCTTGGGTCGCACCCGGTGATGCACACCTGGCTCTGCACTCAGGAGTAACTCCTGGCGGTGCTTAGGGGACTATATGGGATGCTGGGAATCGAACCCGGGTCGGTTGCGTGCAAGGCAAACACCCTACCCACTGTGCTATCACTCCAGCCTCCCCGGATTCTCTCTTGAGCACGATATTCTCCACTCCCACTTTCTCTTCTTCCTTCCCTTCAAATTCTCCCAATAAAATGTTTTACTTCAAAAAAAAAAAAACTGCAAAGACTGTTCAACGGAGACAAAGACCTTACTGACTTTAAAAATTAAATCCCACAGATTCAACTAAGCTCTATTACAGAGGGTGAGGAATTGGCCTTGCATAGCTGACCCGGATTTGATCCCTGAGCGCAGAGCCAGGACTGCCAGGTGTGGCCCAAAAGCAAATATAAATTCATATTCCAAAGAAAAATGAGGTGCATCTTTTGAGGTTCTGGGTTTTTATTTTCATCTCCTAAGTGTTGTTAACAGGGTGCGGGTACTATTCCTGGTACTTGGCTCACGGAACTGGGGGTTCAGGGCCAAGCTCTCGGATATAATGCTGCCTGAGCTATCCTGGCAGTAAAGGGGGCTTTTGGCAATGCTTAACGGTCCTCAGGGCTGCACCCAGTGATGTCTGGGAGATCACACGGGCCAGGGAGCTAAACTGGGACGGCCACAAAACACATGCCCTAGCCACTGGACTACATCTCCTCACCAAACGCTTCGGGTCACTATTGCCCAGTGACCCCCTAACCCAGTTCTGCAACTCCAACTTCAGACAGATGATACATTAAGGGTGCAACGTGAGGCCTCGGCTACGTGGTCATTTGTGAAACGCTCTGGCGGGCGCTCTGCCGGGCCGTCTATAATTAGGGAGCGTGTCTCCAAAATCGAACGTGCACTCCAAGGATTTCAGAAGCCAACAGCCAGCCGGGAGGCCACAGGACTGCCGCCACCATATCCGGTGCCGAGTGCCAGCGCCGGCACACACGTGTGCGCGTGCAACATGCCAGTTCTCAAGCGTCACCGCTTTCAGAGCTCTGACGGCTTGACCTCAACACCTGCTGCACTTCCTGAAGACAGACAGGCTCTGGAGCCCCACTTGTTCCTCGCACGCGGCTGCACTTTCTAGGAACGACCGCACACACGCGCGGAGGCTGGCCAGCTGCCAAGGTGGGGGCAGCCCAGCCGCCTCGGGCCTGAACTTTCCCAGCGCTGTCAGGCGGGATCCCGCCAGGCGCTGAGTCAGCGGCCGGCATGGAACCCTGCCAACCATACAGCAGTGCGGGGGCTGCCGGCGACTCACAGATGTTTTCCTAAACCAAAGCAATCACCCAGGAGGCGGGTCCGGGCTGGGGGCCAGGCTGCTGCTGGCGGAGCCGGGATCCTGCGAGCCAAGTCCTCGCTCTCCAGCTGCCTCCCCGGAGCATCCCGGCAGCTAGCAGCCTCGTGGCTGTGCCTGAATGGACCGCGCGAGGGGCCAAACGGACCGTGTCAGAGAGCAACGGGGGCTTGCCACCCAAATCGTGCCAGCTCCGTGAATCATCCTAAGCTTGTGGGGAGCTCTGCTTCACGTGGGGGAGGCCAGGGGAAGCTCCCAAGCAGGACTCAGGGGGGCATGGACCAATCCTGGCAATTCTCAGCCAACTGGGATAGAGAGCTGAATGCCTGGGCCGGAGGATGTGGTGCTGCTTTGACCCTGCAGTGCCAGGGACACCAAGGCAGCACCTAGGGACGATGTGGCACACCAGAAACCAGCCTGGCGCTGGGTGCAGGCACAGCCCCTATTTAAAGCGGGGGGTGCTGGGAGGGGGTGAGGGAGCGTATCTCGCAAGGCTTAAGAGCCGCTGCCAATGATACTCAGGGGAACCCATGCAGTGCTGAAGAGACCACAGGCTCCTGAGGGCAAAGCTGCACTCAGCCCTCTGGGCCACCCCCCAGTCCCGGCTTCATTTACTTTTATTTCACAGATGAGATGGCAAGGGCTCAGAGGAATGAAGAAACCCCTAGCAAAAGATCCCCAGGGTAATAATGAATGGAAGAGATGGGACTTGAACCCCACGTTCCTGGCCCTGGAACTGCCTGCAGATGCTGCCACTGTAAAATCCCAACCCACTGCATGTCGCTCTTTTGACTACAGACAAGCCCGATTTTCAGGTTCCAGATGCCCTTTCTTATATAACATCACGGTCGCCTCTGTAATCCCACAGCTCTTCACAAATGATTTCTAAATCAACCATTAGACCGTGCGAAATGCTGATGGGAATACCCAGCAGTTGCCAGTTTCACCATAAACTCCCAGTCTTTTATCACGGCTTGCCCATTCTGTGGTCGAGGGAAAGCCGTGCTGCAGACTGGGAAGAGAAAAAGAACTAGAAGTCAAAGGTTTGGGGGGTGGGGGAGATATAGAAATTCTGCAGGTGCTACCCCAAGATAATTCGTTAAGATCCTGGAATTTATTTTTTCCCATTCACTAGATGAGTGATACTCAGCCTTGTCGGAGGGTCACTGATGCTCCCTGAATGTAACAAGGGAGGGTTTTATTGGGCACATAAATACTCTTCCCCATTTCCAAGGGGGTGATGGAGGAGTGAACCGAAATCATGCTCCAAAGCTCTCTCTCAGTAGGAAAATACACATAATGGGGGTACTTTTCATCAACCAGTCGGACCCCCAGCCCCAACCCCCCCCATCAATTACATTTAACTGCCAAATCAAACTATTCCTACAGTGCATGATCCCACATTAGCCTGGAGCAAAGAAACTATCTTAAGATTGTTCTTTTCTATTACTATTAGGAAAACGGTAATTAGTGTCACATCTCATTTTCCTGTATTTCTCACCACACTGTTGCCAGAAAACAAAACAAAAGCTTGCAGGGGCCGGGGAATGGCCAGGTGGCCACACCTGCCTGGCCTGGAAGTCTGAGACCCTGGTACCAGTCACGGGTTGGCAGACACCAAGGCCGCAGAAGTGCCAAGGCTATCACAAGGACAACAATGAGGGGAAGTGGGGGCTGAGCACAATGAAAACCATTTTGGGTTTTGTTGTTGCCTCTGCCGTAGAGAGGTTTAGGGGACCATTCGATGCTGAGGCCTGAACCAGGGTCAGCTGCATGCACGCCATGGGCCTTAATCCACGGCCTCTCCGGGGCCCCCCATTCCATTTGTTTTTAATTAACGAAAGAGGCTGTGGTGACATTCTCTAACATTAAACGTTGAACAACCGAGATTAGGTGTAGCTTGCACATTTAATTGCTTTAATTACTCCCATTTAACTGCTTTTAGTGACTCTCATCTAGGCTACTGGACAGCGATGGGGGGGGGAGCCGCGGGCAGTCCAGCACCCCATCCTCGGTAGTCCTTCAGAACAAATGACCCCCACACCCACCCCAGAAACACTGACCTGCTTGAGCTGCTCATCCAGATTCCAGGCAGGCTGGCCGCCTGCGGGGCCGGAAGGTGGGGCCGAGGAAGCCTCTTTGGTGCGATCCTCTTTCGCGTGCTGTCCGTGCGGAGGGAGCCCCGGGGCGGGGAGCAAGCCCGAGAGGGGGCCCACTCTGGGGTCTTGGCGAGCCCCTTTCTGCACAGGAAAATATTTTGCAGCTGCCTGGCCCTCTTTCTCAGACACCTCTGCCACGTCATCCTCCCCGTCGTCCTCCCCTTCCAGCCCTCCCTCCTCCTCCTCGGGCTCCGAGTTCACAGTGCTCCGTTCCATAACCCGGGCTGCCACCGCCGCCGCCGTGGGGACCCTGGCTAAGGGACCCAGGGCAGAGCTGCCCGAAGGCCTCCCAGGCGTCGCGGAGAGGAGAGTCTGCTGGGTGACGAGCTTCTGGGCGTACAGGAACTGGGCGTCTCTCATGGGCTTCCCCTGCTTCTCTCTGGCATCCATCTGCAGGGCAGTCAGATGAGGCGGCGGCTGCGGTGGCGGCTGCTGCTGCTGCAGGGGCTCCATCACGGCCTCCAGCTGCACCCACCAACTGGCATGTCTCAGAACCCGGGCTCGGCCCGCAGACACACTGGCTCCACACCTTAAGTGGTTAATAAACACCACAAAGGAGGAGAAAGAAAAGGGGGAGGGGAGAAAAACAGGTATATAAGGGTTCCTTTCTCCAGTGAAGGGCAAGGGGCTGTGAATGCAGAACATTTGGGTGTTTTACGGGGAGCGCTGGGAGTTTTGGGTACAGAGGCAGTTTAGGCAGAGAGTGAAGACGAGGATTTAAGAGAGGGGAAACAGTGCAGGGATGGCCTCCGAGGGTTGGGGGGGGTGTGAAAGTGGCCAATGCAGACACTCTAGAAGACAAACATTCTGATCTCTCTCCCTCAACATCACCAAACATTAATCTGTTTATTACTGAAAAGACAAACCCCGCTTGCACTGTACAAAGGTCACTGCGCATGAAAACCACAATAATTAAAAGCAAAGAAGGGTCTGCCTGCCAAAGAGAGAACAGGCAGGGTTCCCTGGCCCATCATCCGAGGACGGTATTAGCATCCAAGCAAGACCTGGTGCTTCCAGGCAGAATGGACTTTCTCAAGGGAGAACAGAAGCTAGCACAAACTCACTCGGATTTAAACTTTTCAAAATTTCCCGGTCAGGTGGCCAGCCTGCATTTTGAGTGGGCTAAGCCACACTCACTGGACTTTCTAGTCTCAGAAAGAATCCACTTTCAACAACATGAAAGAAATAAACACATGCGGAGACAAGAGTTTCAAATTGCAGCAGTCACTCAAAAACAAACCGGGGAATTCCTCTGGAGATTTCCAAGTTAATGAATTTAAAACAGATATCGATATTGTTCAAACAAGAAGTTAATGCTGGTTTTTTTTTTTCAAATGCACAACCCCACGTTTCTTCCTGATTCACTTCTATACTGGCATTTTATGACAAATACAAAAAGAAAAGGCTTCAGACCAAAAGTACTGGGGGCAGGTTTCTCAGCATTCTTACAAATCAGTCTCCAAACACACACCCCTTTCACACCCTTTCCTCTGCTAACCCCCTTTCCCTTCCTCCAAGATCCCCACCCCCAACAAACCTCGAGTGATTTCCTCAACAAGTGTCTATAACTGAATGAATTACTATGCAAAATTACTACTGGGTGGGGTGGGGTGGAGGGAAGACAAGGAGAATGTTTCACCACAAGAAAGAAGAAGCTACCCTTTCCAGGTTAGGACTTCGATAATTCACTTTGTTCCACTGTTTTGGAAAGAGGTTTAAAATACACAATGCCTCTAGCGTCTTTAAAAATCCATGGAGAAGAAATCACAGTCCTAGTAAGAATGACTTTGGTTTTTTATGATGCTTGTTAATGGGCTAGAGAAAAAAAGAAAAAAAAATTTCAAAGCTAGGCGAAAAAGTAGCTGTTGGAAAGACGGGACAGTTATTAAGGTGACTGTCACAAGCAGCCAACTGGGTTTGGACCCAGCATCACATACAGTCAAATCCCACCCTGAGTGACCCCTGAACAGGGGCCAGGAGTAAACTCAACACCTGGTGCCCAAAAAAGAGATAAAAAAAAAAAAAAGAAAAATCCAACTTTCTGTTAATTTTAGACCGGGGTCCTGGGAAGTGGCCTGGGGAAGATCACACGTCTGGGTTCCATCCCCCTAAAAGGGTGCTCGCCAGGACCAGTATCTCAAAAGACCTGCTTTTGCCTTTAGGATTTTTGTGTCAGATTCAAATTCCAATTCGCCTCGTATTGTCTTTACTTCCTCCGCTGGCACTTTAGTAAGGATGCGTTCAATGCCTGCAGGGATACTTTCTGCCTTAGCCCTTCTTACACTGTAACAAAGCAGGAAAAGATTTCCGCCCAGATTAAATTCGGTTAACAAAAGTTGCTCCATTAAAATAAAACCAATGTGGACTAAGGAAAAGTAAACAAAAGAGTAAGGGGAGGGAGAGAGGGAGGGGAGAGGAGAAAGGGAGAGGGAGGGGGAGGGGGAGAGGGAGTGAGGGAGAGAGGGGGGAGGGAAAGAGGGGGGGGAGGAGGAGGGAGAGGGAGGGAGGGTGGAAGAAGGAGGAAAGAGGGCGAGAGAGCACTAGGGTTAAGGCCTTGCACGGGGCAGACCCGGGATGGATCCCCGCCCCGCAAAGGCTCCCCGGGCCCCGCCAGGAGCGACCCCTGTGCACAGAGCCAGGAGCGCCGCCGCCGGTGTGTCCCCTGCGCCCCCAGCCCGCCACAGAGACCAGAACCGGGTCGCTTTGAGGTCCCTTACAATCCCCGACCCAGTCATTCTCCTGCCAAGCCTTGCCAGGCCCCCAGCAACCGTCCGATGGCCCCCTGCGAGGGGGAGGTGTCGCCCGGCCTGGCCAGAAAGCCCGGGATGACTCAGTGCTCGCAACGCCACCCGCACACCCTGCCCACCCCGCCCGCGCCCCCCGCCCCCATCTCCCCGGACGGCCGGACCAGACAACAAGACCACCTGTCCCCCTTCGGAGAAACGGCTCCCGCTTCATCCCTTCGCCCCCCCCGAAAGTTCCGGGACCCCCAAACCCGGCGCGGCGACGGCGACGGCGACTGCGATCCCGTGCCCGGCCGCCGTGCACGCCTCGGGCAGGCGCGGGGTCTCCCTCCCGGCCCGGCTCCCCGCCGCCCGCGCCTCTCCCTCCCCAGCCCCCTCCCCGCGCCAGCCCCCCACCCCCGCGCCCCGGCCCCGCATCCCTTTCTCCGCGACCTCCTCCCGGCCGCCCCCGGCCCGCGCCGCGCCACACCTGCGCCGGCTCCCCGCGCCCGGCCCTGGACCACCTGCCGGCGCCCCGGCCCCCCGCCGCCGCCTCACCTGTGCGCCGCGCTCAGGTGAGAGGAGGAGGAAGGCGAGCAGGAGGCGCGGCCGCTCAGGCCCGGGCGCCGCCGCCGCCGCCGCGTCTCCGACTCCTCGGCCGCCGCGGGGCCAGAGCCGGGGCGGGGCCCGCACCGGAAGCGGGTCCGCGGGGCCGCCGGGCGGCCGGCCCGGGGCGGGGAGCGGTGGGCGGGGCCCAGCGGGCGGGGCGGGGCCTGCGGCCGGAAGCGGCCCAAAAGGGCCCGCAGGGGGCGGGGCCGCGCGGAAGTGCCCTGGGGCCGGCCCCGCCCGCCTCGGGCCCGGGCGGAAGCGGGCGGGAGCCGGCCCAGGCCTCGGCCAATGGGAAGGCGGGGACGCGGGAGACTTCCGGCGCGAGCACTTCCGCGGGGAGTTGAAAAGAGCCGAACGGGGTGGTAGCGGCCCGGCGAGTTTTCTGGTGCGGGGTGGGGGGCGGGGCTGGTGCGGAACCGGCTTGTGCGAGCAGGTAGACGAAGGAGGACAGGCAGTGGCGGAGCTTTCTGCTCCTCCGCTCGCAGACCAGCCTTTCTCCGGACCCCGCGCCGGGCGGAGACCCTGCAGGGCGCGGCGCCCCTTGCTCCGAGCTCCCGCTTAGCGGGGGCCCCTCCCGGCCACGAATCGAGCCGCTTCGGTGGAGGCCACCTGCGCATTTGTGCGTCTAGCTGCTGGTCTTCTCCCGCCTCTCGATTATTTGAGATCAGTTGCTGGACGTCCCCGGTTGACCTCGGGCCTCCAGTCTGATCGCCCTCCTGCCTGCCTCCCAGCCCACCTAAACCTGCACCTTCTCTGCAGGAACGCCCATCACGCCAGCAATCAGCAATGGGCGCGTTTCCTTGCAGCCTCCGCAGCTGCCCTTTCATCTTGACTGCCCGGGAGCGGCACCATTAACTCTTCTTTCACTTTATCAGAACCTCCAATCTCCCGAAAGCCTCGGCTTAATCCTCTTTCGTCAGTGCCTTAGCCTAGATCCTAGATGCAACAGGTACATCACTACACATCTCTCTCTCTCTCTCTCTAGTAGGAGGTCACAGTCAGCAGTGCTGGAAGGATGTGGGGCCACCTCCCGGGAGACTCACCCCAGGTGTGGAACTCTGACCTGCACGTACTGGGAGTGAGGGGCTTGATCACCAGGGAACGGTTCAGTGTGGGGGGGACCAAGCAGTGCTGGGCATGGAATTCAGGGTCCGGGGTTTACGAGGAGTGTAATGTACTGTTACCACAAAAGTGGATTTATTCTTACTGCTTCTGCTGCAAACCCCAGCACCCAAAAGGAGAAAGAGAACAAAAGGGAATGCCCTGACACAGAGACAGGGTGGGGTGGAGGGGACTGGGCGGGGGTGGTGGGAGGGATGCTGGGACCATTGGTGGTGGAAAATGGGCACTGGTGGAGGGATGGGTACTCGACCACTGTATGACTGAAATGCAAGCATAAAAGTTTGTAAGTCTGTAGCTGTACCCCACGGAGATTCACTAATAAAAAAAATTTTTTCTAAAAAGTGGATTTATTCCTCCCTCCAGAGTTCTTGAGTTGTTTGTATGAAAGATTTAGATACAAAACTCAGGTGCTTAAGAAGCAACTTAAGAAGGTGTTTATTGTACAGTTTAAGAAAATGACCGGAGGGGATCCCTCCTCAATGTCCAGGCGTCTCCTTTTAACGGGTGTACAGTGTCACTTGTCCTGTTCCCTATGCCGGACCCAGGTTACAAGGCCCTGTTTTCTGCTCAGTACTCATTCCTGGTCTGCAGAATCTGCAGATGGGGCACTATAATCTGTGTCCCCTTGCTGGAGCTTGCTGTTCTGTGATTTGACCCTGGGCCTCTCTAGAGCCCACCCCACTGGCTCCCTGTCCCCTTAGATTTCCTTAATCTCTGGCCATGTGCTCACTGGTGAGTCTATATAGTACCCTATTGCCCCACTGGGCATAGCAGAGCTTGTCTACGTGGTGGGCTTCCTTTTACCGCTTACTATCTCCCACTGCCAGCCATTCCATTATCTATTTTGACTGGAAGTCTTTTCAGTGCATTTTAAAAAGACCAGTTAAATTAAGTTGTTTACCTGGCATCCCTCCCCTCTGCTTCCACCAGAACTTTACCACTTGAACTTTCTCCCCAGTTCCTTACTCCTCCGACTACTCCAAACACACCCTTTTCCCCAGCTAAATCCTCCGCTCTGGATGAACCACATTTTTGTCCATGCCTGCGCCTTGTCTTAGAAGATTGCCCTATTAAACAGATTGGCATCACCAAATTAATACTTTCAGCCTTGAATGGAGTCTTCACAGTGCTTGAAGTTTTATTGTCCATCTTTTAGGTAACTTGCTCTTCGTTATCTATGCAATTCTATAACCCTACACCTTGTACAGCCCTTTCCCTGATTGTCCACTGCTTACCAGCAGAAAATGTAGATTGCTTTAAAATCTAGAAATCAGGACAGAAAAAGATAGTTTTTCTGACTTACGGCCAACCCAGGTTTAATCCCTGGCACCCCATATGGTCCCCTAAACACCTCCAGGAGTAATCCTTAAGCACAGAGCCAGGAGTTAAGTCCTGAGCACATCTGGTTGTGACCACCCCCCCCCAAAAATTTTTTTTTAAAAATCTAGAAATCACCATTTTTTCTTAGCACAGCAGGTAGGGCGTTTGCCATGCACATGGCCGACCCAGGTTCGATTCTTCTGCCCTTCTCGGAGAGCCCGGCAAGCTACTGAGAGTATCTAGTCCACACGGCAAAGCCTGGCAAGCTACCAGTGACATATTCGATATGCCAAACACAGTAACAGCAAGTCTCGCAATGGAGACGTTACTGGGCCTGCTCGAGCAAATCGATGAACAATGGTAGGACAGTGCTACAGTTCTTTCCTCATGTAATTTATTCAATAAAAATCACTTATTAAACATCCACTCTGTGCCAGACAAGTTACTCCTTTACCCTTGTCCTAAATTATCTTTCTAGGATTGAAAGATAAAATATGTGTACATGAACACACCATGAGGAATATATTCAGCAAAGGACAAAATAAGGTGAGAACTAGACAGTGAAGTCAGGTAGCTGTTACTCTGAATATTAGAAAAGAAATCATTGATAAGGGACACCTATGCAGAAACTGAAATTGACATTATAGAAAACCATATGAATACCTAGAGAGAATGTTCCAGAAAGAGGAGACAGTACATTCAAATGGTCACAGCAAGGAGTATTCTTGTTCTGCTGGGTTTTTTGGAGCCGCCCCATAAGGCAGGTGATTCCTCCTAGAATGATCCTTTTACAGACTAATCAAGTAATTCTGCTGTTCAGATTCTCCGTGGGTTTTCTCTCTCATTGGTAACAATACAGTTTTATCATCATGGCTTACAAGGCCCTGTATCTTTAACCTCTGGACACCCCTCTGCCTTCATCTGCTACCATTTTCCCCTCACATAATCTCTATCACACATAGTAATCTCCTAGTTATTCCCATGACTTGTCAAAAATAGTCCTGCAGGCTCTGGAGAGCTAGTACAGAGGTTAAGGCAAGGCACTTGTCTTGCACACAACCAACCCAAGTTTGATCCTGGCACCACATAAGATCTCCCCAGCACCACCGAGAGTGATCCCTGAACAGAGAGCCAGGAGTAAGCCCTGGGCACTTCCAGGTGTGGCCCCAAATAGAAGGAGAAGGAAGAGGAGGGGAAGAGGAGGAGGGGGAGGAGGAGGAGGAGGAAAGAAGTTAATAGTATTTTTAGGAGTGAAAAAAGTTAGTGTCAAAATTATACTATTGAGAAGATTAAAACTGTAGTTATGGTGGAGTTCATACCCAATTCAATCAGCTAATCAGTGGCTGAATAAATAGCAGTACTACATTAAAAAGGGGAAAAAAACCCTGTAGTTATAGAGATGACATCATTGCTTGCAAGGGGAACGTAAGGGGGGTTGACTGCCAAGAGATACCTAAAGAGAGATGTTTGGAGTAGAGCCTGTGGTATAGAACTCTTCTGTTTGTTGATTAGTGTGAGTTACAAAAATTTATACATGTGTTCAAGTCTGTAGCACTATGCAGCAAAATACAAAATTTTATTGTATGATGCACTTGAGCTCATAAACCCACACAGATCTTAAGACAAACTTCACATGTATGTTAAATTTCCCTAATTTTCATGCCCCCTTCTTTTTAACCTCTTACAATATTAAATCTGTCCCATCAGTATCCAAAAAAGTTGTATTCTGTGACTAATAAGAGCATCGTTTACTCTTTGAGGGTTTTTGTCTTGAGTCATACCAGCAGTGCTCAGAGCTTATTCCTGGCTCTGTGTTCAGGGGACCATATGAGGTGCCGTGATCAAACGTGGGTTGGCTGCATGCAAGGCGATCACCCTACCCACTGCACATCTCTCCGGCCCCTTATTACTCATTTTAAGTAAAAGATTGAATTGTATAGCTGTTGAATATCTTTTGTACATATGTTTCCTTATAAATTTAGTCTTACAGGTACAGAGCATGAAAGGTAAAAAGAAATAATGGAGAAATGGTCACATTATAGAGTAATAATGTAACTTCATCATAATTAACAAAGCGAAGTACCTTTAGGTTGTGATAGCCAGAGATCAATGTGATTGTGTCTGTCTAACGAAGTTTATGCAGTTTTCATGTTACAGTGTCAATTTTGGAATTCAGGGAGCATATAAAATACTTCCCCATTGAAATGATAGTGATGACATTTTCATTTTGCACTGACCCCATTGGAGGCTTTTCAGGATTGATCGCCCTGATTGATAAGGCAAGGAAGGACCTTCCTGAGGTTACTGTACCTCTTGACTGTCACGGAAAATTAAAACCGAACAGGACGATTAGGTTTCTTCTGGTCCAGAGATCAAGGTATAGCCTCGGGAGCCTTGATTAGAGTGTGGAAGGCCTCTGCTGAGTAAAGGGTATTGACGGTGTAAAGAAAGAATGTGCCAGTGTAGGGGCCTGGAAGGAGGCGGAGGCAGTGTGCATTCCTGAGGAGACCGCAGTGTGGACGTGTGCCTCGGTCTGCATGGAGGCCGGTGGGTTTTACAGAGCCCCGGCCAACTGGGCAGGCCTATCTTTCACAGTGTATTTGATTTTATTTGGTTTGGGGGGCCACACCCAGCTGTGCTGTGGGCTTACTCCTGGCTCTACACTCAGGGATCACTCCTAGTGGGGCGCAGAGCACTCTAGCGGGAGCCAGGGATTGAACCCAGATCAGCCACCTGCAAGAGCCCTAACCCCCGCACTAGCTCCCCAGCTGCTTTTATTCAAGTAACTTTGTGAGATGCCAGGCTCGAACCCAGGGCCTCACACATGTGAAGCGTGTGCTCTACCACTGAGCCACAGGCCTGGCTGTTCGTGTATTAAATCCAACGTTTGGTGGTTGATGCCAGGAGGCTTGTGTTTGAGGCTCTGCCAGCCTGCCCTCAGCTCCTGGGGAACACCTAGTTTCTGAGCCCAACGTGAATGTGGCCAACTCCAAGGGCACGAGCAGCGTTTCTGGAAGGTGCCAGTGCTCTCGCCACATTCCCTCTCCTGCCCCCTCGCCACCCATATGCTTTGAGCCGGGGGACTCTGGCCTGTCTGCGTTCGGATGCACTGGCTTGACTAGAGAGACCTTTCCTCACCAGGGAATGGAAGAGGCCAGCCCTCAAGGCTCGTGAAACCCCCCAACCCCAGAGTGACTCATCTCTGAAAACCTCCCTCCCTCTTCGAAGGCTCCTGGAAGCTGTCTTCACAGAGCCCCCTTCTGATTTCTCAGCTGTTCTCCTTGCTGCCAGGGCGGAAGGGAACAGGCGACAGTTCACGCCACCTGTCCTAGAACAGGACATCTGGCCACAGGGCTACACCTCCGGGCAGGGCTCTTTGGGGGCCCTCGGCCTCCCGCTTCGCACAGACGGCAACAGCAGATGCTGTCCCACACAGAGTTCAGAAGAGAGGTCTGCCCGAGCACAGCCCGAGCACTCCTAGACCGGGACTCAAGAAAGATTCCATTCATTTCTTTCCTTTCTTTCTTTCTTTCTTTCTTTCTTCCTTCCTTCCTTCCTTCCTTCCTTCCTTCCTTCCTGTCTGTCTGTCCTTCCTTCCTTCCTTCCTTTCTTTCTTTCTTTCTTTCTTTCTTTCTTTCTTTCTTGCAGGGGTTGGGGGTGGGAGAGGGATTGGGCCACACTCCATGGGCTCAGGGCTTCCTCCTGGCTCTGTGTTCAGGGATCACAACTGGAAGGGCTCAGGGGACCATAGGGGATGCCGGGAATCAAAGCGGGTCAGACATGTGTGCCACTCAGGTTCAGTCCGAAGCACTGCATGGGGGTGACCCCCAAACCCTGAGCATATGCCGTATCTGCCTGAGACCTTGAGTTCTATCCCTAGCACCGCGTGGCCCCCATAAACCCGCTGTGATAAGTCCTGGTGATACCTCTCTCCCCTCACCTCACTGTCAGGTACATCAGCCAGGCCAGATGTCATGGGAAGTAACCCCAAGCCCAAAGCATTGCTGTGAAGCCCCTTCCCCAAGTAAATTTTTAAAAAATATTTAAAATATTAAAAATATTAAAAATTTAAAATATTAAAAATATTTTTAAAAAAGTACCAGTAACAATGATGGGTCTCATTCTCCTTAAGAGCCTTGAATATAATCTCAGGGCTAGGATGAAGGAGACGTTACTGGGGCCTGCTCGAAGCAATCGACGAATAACAGGATGATTTGTGATTGTGAAAAATATTAAGATGATTTTTTTTTAAGTTTGTATGCTCTCCTTTCACTCCATACAGCAAGAGCACACACTGAATACTTTTATTTAAACCAATCTTAATATTTTCTAATCTACTATTCTTGTAGAACTGTTAGATAACTTCCTTCAGAAATCTGATGCAGAAACTCTGTCTTTAAAAACTCAGTTTGGGACCTGGGTGATAGTACTATCAGTAAGGCTCTTGCCTGTACACAACCAACCGTGTTCAATGCCCTGGCACCACATATGGTCCCCTGAGCCCCAACAGGAGTGATCCTTGAGTGCTCCTTGGCAGAGCCAAGAGGAAACCCTGAGCACTGCCAGGTGTGGCTCCCAAACCAAAAATCAATTAATTACTTTTTAAAAAACTCTATTTGAAGAAAAAAAGGGTGGGAACCCAAGCAGGTAGGATGCTTACTTTTGCAGGAAGCTGACCTGGGTTTGATCGCCAGCACCCCATATGGTCCAGAGTGATCCCTGGATGCATTGCCCAGAATAAGCCTTGAGTTGGCCAAAAAGAAAACAGAAAAAAAATAGTAAATAAAAACTCAGTTTGGTGAAAGGGAGAGGTGTTGGGTCCTTGGGGAAAGCCACTGGTGATGAGTGTGGTATTCGAATTATGTGCACAAGAAACAGAAGATGAGTTTTAAAGCACAGTTTGTTGATCAATAACAAATTTTTAAAACAATAATAGTTTCAAAGACTCAGCTTTGGGGTTAGAGTACATGCTTTGTGTGCAGAAGGCTCTGGTTCAAACCAGGTCACTGCAAGTGCCCTGAGCACTGCTAGAAATGACCCCACCCCTAGCACCAGGCTTAGAGTAGCCCTTAAGCATTGTGGAGGTGGGGGAGTGGAGGGTGTGACCCCCAAACAAACAAAAACTGAGCTGCATTTTAGTCTCTCCAATTAAAGGGAAAATTTGATTTGATGGTGCTTATAACTTCACAGACCTATGCGCGAGTAGAATCAAGTAGTTGTAAGCAATTTAATTTAATAGCCACGGCTTCCTGTCCCATTCCCTCCCTGCCTTCCCACTCCTCTACTTAAAAATTAAAACAGGATGGGGGGTGGGTAAAATCCTTCGCTCCACGATGTGGTCATCAGGCGGCCAGTCCTTCCTAATATGGACAGGTCAGCCCTTGTGGAATTCAAGAGCCAGGAGAATGGCATTTGTGTTTGTGTACGTTCCCTAAAACCCTTCCCTCCTCGCGTCCAATATGGGAGCCCTTCACATTCAGTCCGATCCAACCCTAACTGCTTCTAAATCCAAAGCAGTCATCACAAAATCAGTAGCCACAAATCAAATGGCTATAACCATTTAAAAGAATGCAGCCAACGTTTCTACTGACGGGAGGGTCAGAAAATCTAGCAAATATCAGAAAAGTCTGTAAAGAATGCCCGAATTTCGTAATAAAGATGATTAGGGTGCATGATCTCACTTTAGACTCAACATTAATTTTTGCTGTCTTTGGTGGTTAAAAACCTACATATTGGGTGGACTGCGTGATAATAAAGCGAGTAAGGTGCTTGTCTTGCATGCAGCTGACCCAGATCTCCAGCATCTCATAGGGTCCCCTGAGCCCCACCAGGAGTGATCCCTGAGCACAGAACCAGGAGTCATCCTGAGCACAGCTGGGTTTGGCCCAACCCCCCTCCAAATTATGTATTGGGGGCTGGAGAGACAGTATAGGAGTTAAGGTTCTTGCCTTGCATATTACTGGCCCAGTTTGATTCTGAACACTGATATGGTCTCCTGAAAATTCCCGAAAATGTTATTACCTGAGCACAGAGCCAGAAGTAAACCCTGAACACATTCAGAATGCATTCAGGTATGTCTCCCACAAAAAAAAAAATTACAATAATTACATGTGGCAAGAGAGATAAAACAAAGGTTGAGTCATTTGCCTGTCATGTAACCAACCCAGATTCACTCTTCAGTACTCTGTATGACTCCCTGGGTACTGCCAGAAGTGATCCCTGGCTGGGTGGGGCCCAAACTCATCACCAAAATTCCGTATTATGCGAGACCCTGGGTTCAATCCAGGGCATTTCTTAAGAGAAAAAAAAAAAGGAAAACCAAAAAAGAACATTTCACAAAGGCCAGGTGATAGCTCAGAGGGCTGGAGCACTTGCTCTGCACGCTGGGCCAGTCCCTCACCTTTAGCCCCAGGCACTGTGTGGTCCCCCAAGTGCTAAACTGGGAGCAGCTCTGGGTTATTGCCAAGTGTGACCCTCAAACAAACAAAATTTACATATTTAATCGAAGATTATCTGCAGGGCTGGAGAGATTGTACCCAGGGCAACCTGGGTTCAATTTCAGCATCCCATAAGGTCCCCTGATCCCCACCAGGAGAGATCCCTGAGCGCAGAGCCAGGAGTAAGCCCTGAGCACTGCCAGGTATGGCCCCAAAACAAAAATGAAGAAGACTTTGGGGCTGGAGCAATAATACAGTTTGCCTTGCATGCTGCCGACCTGGGTTCAATCCCCAGCATCTCATGTGGTCCCCCGAGCAAGCCAGGAGTAATTCCTGAGCATCGCTGGGTGTGACCCCCCAAAAAAGCAAAAAAAAAAAAATGAAGAAGACATCTACAATACTTATTAACTGATAGCTTGTGCTGACTACTTCACTTACATTTAAGTAAACTTAATCACAAAAATCCCCATTTGCAGGTGAAAAAATAAATGAATGCTTGTAAGCTTTAAATAACTTGCCCAAGATTTTGTTACATGCTATGGTATAGAAAGAAGAACTGGAGTTTGAACCCAGGGCTGACTGGCTGTAATCAGACTATTAACCACCATAAGTGTAAATATTTGACTTGTAACCATTTGAGTTCACTTTTGAAAATACATTTGACAATAATGACTGCAGGGAACCGGTATGGTCATGTATTAGCCTTGTGATCTGACTTAGAGAAACTAAGTAAAGCCCTAAAGCTGAGAGTAAAACTCAGACAGTGCTGGGGCTTGGAGCTAGCCCGCGCCTGCCCAGCTATTGTTGAGCGCCAGTTGAAAAACACTTGACACTAGTGAAGAATTAGAAACAGCCCAAATGCCTGTCAACAGCTGGGAAATGGTTAAATAATGTGTGTTAATTAGACTCTAAAAAATTATTTTTGTTTTTGGGTCACACCTGGCAATGTGCCTGGCACTGTCCTCAGGAATTACTCCTGGTGGACCATATGGGATGCCAGGAACCGAACCTGGCATCGTGCAAGGCAGGCACCCTGCTTGCTGTACTATCACTGTACTATCTGGTCCCCCGGCTATCAAAAAAAAATTTTTTTAAGTGGAAAAGAAAAGAAAAATGAGTCAATTTTATTTATTTTTAAAATGGTTTGTTTCATTTAAAAATCGAGATTTACAAAGTTATTGATAGCTGAGTTTTAGGCATATTAATGCTTCAACACCAATCACTCCACCAGTGTCAACTTCCTTCTACCAGTGTTCCCATAGTATGTCCCCACCCCACCTCCACGTCCCCTATTTAAATTGCATTGGTATAGAGTACCATTCAAGAGATTAAATGAGGGGTCATAGTGATAGCATGGTGGGAAAGGCACTTCCCTTGTACATAGCTGTCCCAGTACCCCAGATGGTTCCCTGGGCATTGCCAGGAGTGGTTCCTGAGTGCAGAGCCAGAAATAACCTCTGAGCATAGCTGGGTATGGTCAAACTACCACCCCCAATGAGAGAGTTGGAGGGGGAAGGGAGAGAGATTAAATGAAAAGAGGAAAAAAAAAAAAGCAAAGTTTATTACAGGGCGTTCAGGATGTTGCCATTAGTAATTAAGTTTCAAAAGGATGAACACATGTAATCATTATGTTGAACAAGCATGACTCATGAGGTGTGCGAATCAGTTAATGTAGGCAAAATGACTGCAACAAATAGATCCAGAACACGCTCAGCAAAATCCAGCTGTGCTCAGGGGCTGTTTCTGGCACTGTGCTCTGGAGCGAGCCCTGGCGGTTCTCCGGGGACCATTTGCAGTGCCAAGGATCGAACCAGGGCTGGGTCCGTACGAGCAAGCACCTTACCTTTCTTCTCACTGAACAGCCAAGCACGTTCTGGTCTGGAAGCCGAGCAAATCAGCTCTCCTCCACTGCTGCCAGCAGCTACCCCCTCTCCCATCCTGTGGGCTGACATTCTCTCCCATCATAAATGGCCGCACCCAGGCTGATGTCAGGACTATGCGGAGCCGTCTAGTTGCGAGCCTAAAGAGAATAATGGTTTGGGGAAGACAAAGAGGTTTTGGCTACAAACATTCAGCTTCCAAACTCATCCTTCTGGGGACCAGAGCGATAACAGTACAGCGGGGAGGGCGTTTGCCTGCATGCAGCCGACCCGGGTTCGATCCCCAGCATCCCATATGGTCCCCCAAGCACCGCGAGGAGTAATTCCTGAGTGCAGAGCCAGGAGAAACCCACGTGCATCGCTGGGTGTGACCCAAAAAGCAAAACCAAAACAAGACAGAAACCCTCATCCTTCGTGGCAGGAAGGAAGATGACCCAAAAGATCCCCCCAGTGTTCATATTCCAGCCTGACTCTCTGGATTGAAGTCTTTTCTATCTTGCTTGGACAAATTTCCTCATAGTTCAGCAAGCTCTGAGAAGTCAAGTCATTACCACTTCACTATGGGTGCTGGAGATTGAACCCAAGGATCGAACACAAAGCATGTGCTTCAGACCTTTGAACCAACTCCTCTTCCTCCCCACTGCTTTTTAATGTGGTGTGTGTGTGTGTGTGTGTGTGTGTGTGTGTGTGTGTGATTCCAAGAATTGAACCCCTCACCCATGCACAGCATGTCTCTATTGCTGAGTCATATCCAGTCTTGTTAAAACTCCTGTTTGAAAACGGAATGATAGGAAACAAGTCAGTAAGTTTCAAAGTCATTATGGAATCTTGCCTGGTGTACATTTTGTGGGGGTTTTTTTTGGGGGGTGTTGTTTTATTTTGTTTCAGGGGTCCCATGCAGTGCTCAGGAGATCCAGGGTGCCCTCCTGGCGATTCTTGGCCAACTGAGCCAGTAACTCGATGCAAGAGCCCAAGGATTTAGTGCTGCCCAAGCCCTGAAGCTCTGGGAGTACCCAGGCCCCTGTGGCAGCATAGGGAGGGCCTCCAGGATCACCCCTCATGATGTGGGGGGACTTTGGGGTACCAGGGCAGTCCATCAACTGCACACAAGGTATGTGCCTTGATTCCTGTTCTATGTCTCCAGCATATATATATATATATATATATATATATATATATATACAGGATGAGAACGCTATTCGGGTCTCTCAAAGAGGAATCGAAAGAACTATGCTTGGAATATCTCGATTCACTCAAATGAGAGATAGAATCCGGAGTTCTGATCTTCGTCAACGCTCAAGAATCAGTTATTGATAGCTGTCTCATTTGCCAAGACATCAAAAATCAGATGGGCTGGACACGTAATGAGGTTTACAGACAACTGCTGGACTAGAGCCATTACTGATTGGATTCCACGGGACATCAAAAGATCACGTGGACGCCCACCTATAAGATGGTCAGACTTCTTCGTCAAAACCCTAAATGATCGGTTTGAGGCTCTGCATGTTCCTAGAACGAACAGATACCATTGGGCTACGCTAGCACGCAACCGGGATGAATGGAGACGTTACTGGCACCCGCTCGAATAAATCGATGAATAACGGGGATTACGTGATTAAGTGATATATATATATATATATATATCATAAAGACATCTTTACCTGGAAGTGAAGAAACTTTCTGGACTAGAACCGATCTTGCTCTTTAGGAAAATTTGTCCTTATATTCAGGCTCCAAGCTCTGCCAAGTCCCCCCTCAGCCATTATCCCTGGTTATAGTGGCATGGGGAGCATGCCTTCCTTAGGGACCACAGAGCTTCCATGGTGTAAGTTTGGGTATTCAAATTTCTTCCTATGAAATGAATTTTTTTCGTGAAAGGCATGTAGGTTTTTGACAATACAGATCCATCAGCAACTTCAGCTCTGTTTGCACGTGAGAGACTTCTGGTTCTAGAAATCCTGCCTCCAGTGCTTTTTCAAATGGAAACATCAGGGCCAGAGGGATAGTAAGGCAGCTAGGGCGGTTGCCTTGCAGTCAACCTGGGTTCCATCCCCAGTACCTCATCTGGTCTCTGCAAGCACCACCAGGAGTGATTCCTGAGCGCAGAGCCAGGAGTAAGCCTGGAGCACTGCCGGGTGTGCTCCTCCCCCCAGAAATAAACAAAAGAAATGTTTAGTTTTGGGGACTGGAGTGATAAGTGGGTAGGATGCTTTCCTTGCATGCGGCCAACCTGACACTCATCCCCAGCACCCGGAGCCCACTGGGAGTGATCCCTGAGTGCAGAGCCAGGAGTAAATCCTGAGCACTTCCAGGTGTGGCCTCCCCCTCCCTCTACAACAACAACAACAACAGCAACAAACAAACAAAATAAAAAAAACAATGCACCTTCACTTTTGTCTGCCTCTGTTCTATTTATTATTCGTAGTTTTGTTTTGTTTTGTTTTTTGCTTTTTGGGTCACACCCGGCGATGCACAGAGGTTACTCCTGGCTCTGCACTCAGGAATTACTCCTGACGGTGCTCGGGGGACCATACGGGATGCTGGGAATCGAACCCGGGTTGGCCACGCACAAGGCAAACTCCCTACCCGCTGTGCTATTGCTCCAGCCGCTGTTCCATTAATTATTCTCTGAAGCTTATTTTCCTTTACCTTAAGATGGGACCTTCGTAAGTTCCTCAATTTTGTTGTTCACTTTTTTGTAACCCCCCCCTCCACTTCCGTTTGTTGTTGTTGCAATGACTGGGGGTCACACACATTGCCAGCCTGTGGTGCTATTCGAGTCACGCATCAGGATGCGGTGTTTTCAGACTGCCATGGTGCTCCTTCTGTTGTTCTTGCTCATGTGCTCGCCAGGGTTGCACTTAGTTAAGACACACAAGTTAGGGTGGCTGCCGTGGTGCTCACACGTGCGCATGCTGGGGTCAATCCCTAGCTGTAGTGCTCAAACATCTTTTAGTGGCTGTGCTCACAGCTCACCCCCTTTTTGTTTGTTTGTTTTTTGCTTTTTGGGTCACACCCAGCGATGTTTAGGGGTTTCTCCTGGCTCATGCACTCAGGAATTACTCCTGGCAGTGCTTGGGGGACCATATGGGATACTGGGAATCGGGCCCAGGTTGGCCGTGTGCAAGGCAAATGCCCTACCCGCTGTGCTATCACTCCAGCCCCTCACCCCCTTTTTGTGGTGCTGACACACACCTGGCTGCACTAGGGGTCACAGAAGGCAGGGCTGCCTGGTTCAAACAGCGTATTGCCAGGATCATGCCTGGCATATGCGGGACACCAGGGAGTTCAACTCTTGACAAGACAGGTGCTTGCAAGACAGGTGCTCTGAGACCAGGAGCTGAGTCCCGCTGCTCACTCTTGTGAATGAACAGTCCTGTCCTACCTCTCAAACAGGGTCGGTTTAGTAATAAAAATGCCAGCTTCTTCTAATTGTTTTTACTCTGCAATTTATTTAAACTTCTCCCCTCTCTCTAGCTGGGCCCTATGAACTGGGTCCCAGCCCTCTGGGCAAGGAGGGGCCGTCCATAAGTGTCCCCCATTCCCACTCAGCGCTTCACTCCTTTTTCCCAGACTGGAAAGTTCATCTGAGGTCTTTGTGTGCACTAGAAAAAGGTTCCCAGTGGCAAGAGAACTACACCTCCACACGAGGGAGCCCAGGCAGCCCTCCCAGTGCGCCAGCAGACGGAACCCTCCTGGCACCAGTGTGGCCTGCAGTATGCATCTCAGCCCTTTCTGCAGAGGCCACTGATGCACCCAGAGGTTGCGAGACCTGAAGCACAGGGAGGAAGCGGCCAGGGCTCAGTCAAGCAAGTCCTTGGCTGTACTGCCAGGGGCAACAGCTGCATCCTCTGAGTTGGAAGGTGCTTAAGGCTTTCTCTTTGGGGCATGGGGGAGAGGGGGCGGAGGAAGGGGCTGGGCATATTCCTGGATCCCTTAGGGCTGCTTCTACCCCTCACTGACAGTTCATCTCAGCAGTTTCTTTCACGTAACATACCTTGATTTTATGACCATTTGTTTACAATTTTTTTCCAAGATTCAGGGCAAGTGGTGATTCACCTCCACTTTTCTTCTACTGAAACACACTAACATCTCTAGTGTGTCTCCTTCTTCTTCTTCTTCTTCTTCGTCATCGTCGTCGTCTTCTTCTTCTCCTTCGTCATCGTCTTCTTCTTCTTCGTCATCAGTCTTCTTCTTCTTCTTCTTCTTCTTCTTCTTCTTCTTCTTCTTCTTCTTCTTCTTCGTCTTCTTCGTCTTCGTCGTCTTCGTCTTCTTTTTTTTCCTTTTTGGGTCACACCCAGTGATGCTCGGGGGGTTATTCCTGGCTCTGCATTCAGGAATTCCTCCTGGTGGTTCTCGGGAAACCATTTGGGATACTGAGGATCAAACTTGGGTTGGTCCCATGCAAGGCAAATGCCCTACCCACTCTGCTATCACTACAGCCCCCTAGGGCTTCTTAAAATTTTTTCCTTTTATTTAAGGGTCCTTTCTTTCTTCTTCCTTCCTTCCTTCCTTCCTTCCTTCCTTCCTTCCTTTCTTTCTTTCTTTCTCTCTTTTTCTTCTTTTTTTCTGCTTTCTTAGAGGGCCATACCCAATGGAACTCATGGATTATTCCTGACTCTGCATTCAGGAATCGCTCCTAGCTGTGCTGAGGGACATATAGGGTGCCAGAAATTGAGCTCAGGTTGGCCACGTGTAAGGGAAACGCCCAACCCACTGTACTATCTCTCTGGTGCTTCTTTCTTCTTTCCATTGAAGGAAATTTAGAGAGATGTGAGGGGAGAGAAAGGGCAAGAGAGATACGAATTCAAGGGAGAACAGGGGCTTCCCCGGGTGTGGGAGCAGGGGGAGGAGGTTTGGGTGTGGGGAGCAAGTCTCTTTCTCTCTGTTCATCATCAATGAGCTATTTCATCCATGGATTCTCCCCTCTCCTTTGTGGTGTGATTGCTGCTGCAGTTCAGTGACCCTGGGCCACACACAACGTGGTCAGTGTTCACCCCGGCGTTGCTGGCTTACTTGCACGCTTAGAAATGCTTTGCTGCATCGTTGCCGGGTGCAGGAATCACGCTGGAACCTGCAGGGCAATGCCAGAACTAAACCCCAACTGTCAGACTCGTGCTGGCAAGGCAGATGGCCCCCTGAGCAGTGCCCGGCTCTCGAGGCAGCTGTCTTGAACAGGGTCCAGGCCACTTCCTCCTTTCGAGGTCCCATGTGTGCTCCAGATTTGGACTAGTGAAGCACGTTCCCTTGGCTCCTTGTTGGAAGCACTGCTCCAAGACCGACCACAGCTTCGTCTTCCACTGCAGGATGCCCGAGCCTTTCCTGCGACCAGGCTGTAATTCATATAGATACTCACCACCACTCCTGGCCAACGTCCCACCACGTGGCCCCAGCAAAATGCCTCCCCCTGAGCCAGAGGATGTGTGAGGAGGTGAGGGATGGTGACAGTAATTCAGTGCCCCGTAACTTTTTCCAAAGCCCCTCGGTGTTTTCCAGCCTCTCCAACTTCTTTCTGTGGATGGGAAGGTGGTAAGCTGAGCATGAGAAAGTAGCAGGCGGGAGCAGGGAGAGAGCTCAAAGGGTGGGGCATGAGCCTTGCGCTTGGAGGGGCTGACTTTGCTCCCGGGTACCACTGGGGATGGCTGTGGAGGCCCACAGCCTTCCCGGGTGTGAGCGATGCTGCATCACCAGGCCCTACCATGGCCCTTATCACTGGGCCAGTAGCATGAGAACTGGGCCTGAGCCCCCACACTGCTAGCAAGGCTCCCCCTGCCCCAAATGAAAGGGAAAGCTGCTTGTTTTTTCCAAGTCCAGTGATAGTGGGTTCGTATCTCATCTAACTTTGATTTTGCTGTTGTTGTTTTTCTTTTTGGGTCACACCCAGCAATGCTCAAGGGTTTCTCCTGGCTCTGTACTCAGGAATTACTCCTAGTGATGCTCGGGGGACCATATGGGATGCCGGGAATCGAACCCGGGTTGGCCGCGTGCAAAGCAAACGCGCTACCTGCTGTGCTATTGCTCTGGCCTTTTTTTTTTTCTTTTTTGTGTTGGGTTGTTTGGTTTGGTACCTGAAGGAGCTCAGGAGATCATATAGGGTGCCAAGGATCGAACCCTAGGTCAGCCACATGTAAGGCAAGTGCCCTACCAGCTGTATGTTTTTGTTTTTGTTTTGAACTCTATGCCTATAGTCCTTATTCAAGAAATTTCAAGAAATATAACTTCCAAATATATTTAAGCAAATTCATGCAGTCAAGACCTTTCCGGCCATTGAGATGATAAACTATATTTTCTTCTTTTTTAATTTAATTTTTTTTGCTTTTTGCTTTTTGGGTCACACCCGGCATTGCTCAGGGGTTACTCCTGGCTCATGCAATCAGGAATTACTCCTGGCGGTGCTCAGGGGACCATATGGGATGCTGGGAATCGAACCTGGGTCGGCCATGTTGGCTGCGTGTAAGGCAAACGCCCTACCCGCAGTGCTATCACTCCAGCCCCTTAATTTAATTTTTAAAGTCGAATTATTATGAGGTACACAGTTACAAGTTGTTCCTGATTGGGTTTTAGTCATACGATGTTCCGACACCCACCCCTTCACCAGTATACATATCCCATCACCAATGTCCTCAGTTTCCCTACTTGCCATGTCCTCCAGACTGCCTCTCTGTCACCTCTCTCTCTCTCTCTCTCTCTGGCATATGGTTTGCAATACAGGTACTGAAAGGTTACCATGTATATCTCTTTACCTCTGTTTCAGTTCTTGTCCAGGGCGATCATTTCCAATTTTCATTATCGTGGTGGTCCCTTATTTTCTGATGTAGAAAAATCTCAAAAAGGGCTGGAGTGCTGGTATAGCAGGTAAGCGCCTAACCCGAGTTTGACCCCTAGGATCCCATATGGTCCTCTGAGCACCACCAGGAGTAATTCCTGAGTGCAGAGCCAGGACTAACCCCTGAGCACCGCTGAGTGTGACCCAGAAAACAAACAAAAAATGAATGACACAGACTCCCGGTGCTTACACAGGCTGTATTCTTTGCACCGGAGGCAGGGATCTGGAGATTGTACAGATGCTGAGGCACTTGGCATTGCATATGATTGATCCAAGTTCAATTCCTGGCATGCCATATGGTTTCCCGAGCTCCATCATGAGTGGTCCCTGAGCACAGAGCTGGGACTAAGGCCTGAGCACTGCTGGGTGTGGCCCCAAAACAAAACAAAAAGAATTAATAACTTGGACCAGAGAGAGCTCAGTGGTCTGAGCCTATTCTCTGCATGCTGGAGCCCCAGGTTTTATCCCTGGCACCACACGGTTTCCTGAGCACTGCCTGGAATGACCCTCAGCAGAGACAGAAATAGCCCCTGTACAATGCCTGTCTGCCCCCCTCACCCCCTGACAAAACTAATCAGTAACCGGTTATTAAAACCAGTGTGTTTGTGTGGTGGGAGGGGGAACAATTTTTAAAAATTCTCCTTGCCAGTGCATCTCTGAGAGTGGAAAATCCACAGTTTGTTGTTGTTTTCTGTTTGTTTGTTTGTTTGTTGCTTTTTGGGTCACACCCGGCGATGCTCAGGGGTTACTTCTGGCTCTGCACTCAGCAGTTACTCCTTGCGATGCTTGAGGGACCACATGGGATGCTGGGAATCAAACCCAGGTTGGCTGTGTGCAAGGCAAATGCCCTACCCACTGTACTATTGCTCCAGCCCCAAATCCACAGCCTCTTGATGACCAGGCAGCTGCACCCAGCAGCCACGAAGCCCATTCCCATGCCACAAAATGAATATATTGAGTTACACTGTGCTCATGCTGGTTATCATTTTGGCTTCCCCACGAGAAAAAGAAATAAGGTGGAGAAGCTCATAGGCTTTCCAAGGCAGAAACGATGAATGGGACTGGTCTGAAAGCAAAGCTCTCAGCAAAGCACCATGCTGGAAAAATACACATAAAAAAACTCTTTTGTCTGTTTGTGTCTTTTGGGGACCACACCCAATAGTGCACAGAACTTACTCCTGGCTCTACACTCAGGGATCATTCCTGGTGAGAATCAGGGGACCATCTGGGATGTGGAGATCAAACTCAGGTCAGCCACACGCAAGGCAAGCATCCCATGTGCTGTATTAGAAAGAGACTCTTAAAATTGCCTGAAAAGAGAGACGATAAGGGACATTATTGGGATAGTCGCAGATATCTGAACGAGGTCTCAAACCTACGGAGCAATTATTAGATCAGTTCTATTTTTTTCAAATTTCATAATTGTGCTATTTGATATGTATGAGAATGTCCCTGTTTTCAGAAATAACACGCCCAAGTATTTAGAGATAGAATAGCACCATACCTGCAATTACTGTCAAATGGTTCAGGAAAAAATAATTATACGTTACTTGTGCATGTATGTTTTTACATAATGCATAATGATAGAGCAAGAGGGAGACAGCCAGCAACAATAGTAAAATGTTGGTACTTTAGGATTATGTATAAAAGTTTTCTGGGAAGTCTTTGTGGGGTTTTGTTTGTTTCGTCTTGGGGGCTAAACCTGGCAGTAGTCGGGGCTACCTCCAGCAGGATGCAGTGCTTGGGGGTCACTGCCAACAGTGCTCAGGGGATTATAGGATGCGTGGAATAGAACCATGAATCAAATCCTCAGTGCTTCCAGGTGTGACCCTCCCGGACAAACACTAGTAATTAAGGTTTCCTTTTTAAAATATTTTATTTTATTTTAATGAAGTTGTTCACAATAATTTATTACATTCAATACTCCAACACCAATCCCACCATCATGACACCTTCCTGCCACCGTTATTTTGAATTTTCCCAACCACCACCCAAGCCTGCCCCAATGACAGGCTCTAAATAATTTATTTTGTATTGCTTATTATGAATAATTTGCTAAAAAGGGTCAAAAAAGGATTCCCTAGAAGAAAGTGTGTGAAGATTGTTGTATTTCAGCCTAAAGCCATTAAGCCCTCGTATAAGAGATTACTAACATGTTGTTAAAGGTTGAGACTTGTGTGCTAATATTTTTTTAATTGAGATTGGTTGCCTTCTACTTTACATCCTATCCAATGTAGTGTGGTACTCCTGGTATATTGGTGGTATAGAGTATGAGATGTCCAGGTATTCTAAATTTTAAATAAGGTGATACAATTTTAAATAAGGTGATACAATTTTAAATAAGGTGATACAATTTTAAATCAGGTAATAAGCTGGAGTTAAATATTTAACTGGATGGTGACTTTGGGGTCTGAGGCAGCTCTGAAGCTTGTTGATCTCCTCCGAGATTTATTTGTGAGTCTCTGGGTCATGGCCAGTTATTGAGCTTAGATGGCACCAGAGGCAGTTCATGCATGTGACTGCCAGGCTCCTGGAAGAACAGGGGCATGGGGGAAGATCGCCCATCCCCGACTCCATGAGAACCTGGAGATTTTGGTCAAAAAACCCGCATACCAGAATTTTTCAGCAAATTCATTCCTGGATGAGGCTCACCCAGGACTATGGAGATTGGCCATGAGCACAGCAATAATTGGCTTCTGGGGGTTGTCAGCGGCCAGGGCTCTGTTTGGGTGGGCGGAAGAAGGCTACCTTTTTCTTTTTTTTGTGGGGGAGGGCTCCACCAAGCAGTGCTCAGGGGCCACACCCAGCGGTGCTCCGCGCATCATATGGCATGGACGATGAATGCAGACCTCCCATGTGTGAATTGTGAGGTCTTGGAGCTACCTCCCCTGCCCTAGGTATACTTTTTCATTTTGTTTTTATTTGGGGGCCACACCCAGTGATGCTGAAGGGGTTACTTCCGGTTCTGCACCCAGGAATCACCCTAGTGGGCTCAGGGGTCCATAAGGGATGCAGGAGATAGAAACCCGGCTGGCCGCATGCAAGACCAGCACCCTAGTTGCTGTATGTATCTCCAGCCCCAAGTATACTTTTTACACTTCCAAAATTTGTTCACTAAATATAATGCTAATCAGCAAGTTCTGTGTAAAGATAATAAAAATTAAAAAGAAAAAATTGTATCCCACAGGGGGTCAGAGAGATTATATGGGGGTGAAGGTGCTTACCTTGTGTGTGGCCGGGCCTAGCTCAGCCCCCAGCACTGCAGGTTCCCCAAGCATCACTGAGAGCTGCCCCTGAGCACAGAGCCAGGAGCAGTCCTTAAGTGCCATGAGCTATAACATAAAACCTCAAAAATAATAGCATAAAAGAATCTCGCTCATAGAGCTGTTGTGGGAGTGAGCTGTTGTAATGCATCTGAATGGCCACTGTTCAAATGCAATGTTTTCATCAGGATTCGTATTTTCGTTTTGACTCAAGTGGCTGATTCCTGCTGGAGTGTAATGGAGATTGAGATTTCAAGAATATCTGTGAAGCACCTATTCAAAAGAACGTTGCAAAAAAGAAGTCCGCATACCAGGCTGGGGGGAGGGGTGATTTGTAGAGTTCAGTGTTAGTACTGAAAAATCAGTGCTTGACAAATTGATTGTCACCGTCACTGTCACTGTCCTCCCGTTGTTCATCGATTTGCTCGAGCGGGTCCAGTAACATTGTGAGACTTGTTACTGTGTTTGGCATATCGGATATGTCACGGGTAGCTTGAAAGGCTTTGCCGTGCGGGCAAGATACTCTTGGTAGCTTTCCGGGTTCTCCGAGAGGGGCGGAGGAATCGAAGTCGGGTTGACTGGGTCGGCCGCATGCAAGGCAAGAGCCCTACTCGCTGTGCTATCGCTCCAGACAAATTGATTGAGGGAATGAAATTAATTTATTTTTGGAGAAATTTTGGGGGCAATTTATTTTTATTTTTAATTTATTTTGGGGGCAATACCTGAGAGTCAATTCCTCCGCCCCTCTCGGAGAGCCGGGCAAGCTACCGAGAGTATTCGATATGCCAGACACAGTACAACAAAGTCTCCAATGGAGACGTTACTGGGCCCGCTCGAGCAAATCGACGATCAACGGGAGGGCCTTTATCTTTACCTTTTTTTACCTGAGAGTGCTCACGGGTTACTCCTGGCTCTGTTTGGGAGTTGCTCTCACTGGTATTTGAGGGACCATTATGCCAGGGATTGAACCTCAGCTTCCTGCATACAAAGCATGCATACTCACCACTGAATTGTTTTTGTCTCATTTGGTTTGGTTTTGGTCTTTTCTTTCTTTCTTCCTTTCTTTCTTTCTTTCTTTCTTTCTTTCTTTCTTTCTTTCTTTCTTTCTTCTTCTTCTTCTTCTTTTTTTATTTTTCAGAGAGCACAATGTCACACCCAGCAATGCTCCAGGGTCACTCCTGGCTCTGTGCTTAGGAATTACTCTTGATGGTACTCAGAAGACTGTAGGTGATGCCACCCATTGAACCTAGGTCTGCCACGGGTAAGGCAACACCCTACCAGCTGTGTTATCACCCTGGCCCCTGTTTTTGTTTGTTTGTTTGTTTGTTTTGGTTTTTCTGCCACACCTGGAATTGCTAAGGGCTGACTCCCAGTTCTGTGCTCAGGGATCACATCTGACAGTGCTCAGGGGACCACAACGTGCTGGAGATGGAACGAGGGCCTTCTGCATGAGAAGCCATGTTCATGGGCTGCAGAAATAGAATAAGGGTTAAGGATTACGGCCTTGCACAGGGCTGACCCTGGTTTAATCCCTGGCATCTCATCTGTTCCCCAAGCCCTGCCAAGAGTGAACCACATGCAGCCGCAGCTCCTTCCCCTGTACAAACACACACACAAAGGGGCAAAAACAAAGGGCTATTACAATGAAGAACTAGTGTTAATCAATCACCCTATTAAGAGCAAAGACCAGCCTCAGAGAGGGAAAAGCCATTTGCAATACACATATGGAACAAAGAGCAGTTAGTGCACACACGTGTGTGTGTGTGTGTGTGCGCACACACACACAAACACACACATAAGTGTGAGAAGTGGGAACCGATGCCGTGTGCGCTCATGACATTCCTCAGGAAGGTCTTGGGGGTCTGGCATGTCATTCCAAAGGAAAATGAAATATCTTTCTTTTTTGGGTGGGAACGAGAACAGTGCAGTCTTCTGCCCCCGCGCCTGGGTGTTCCTTCCCGGAGTCCCTTGGAGGGGAGCGGGTTGAGCTTTCCTCCCCGCCCCGACCAGGGCTCCGACAGCTGAAGAACTTTTTTTTTTTATGACATCTTATTGTCTCATTCCTATTTTGGACAAACTTGCAGGCTATTGAATGTAGAATGTAGCCTGCCCACAGGGCAGAGTCTGGCAAACTCCCCGTGGCGTACCAAATATGCCAAATACCAGTAACAATGATGGGTCTCATTCTCCTAAAGAGCCTTGAATATAATCTCAGGGCTAGGATGAAAGAGACGTTACTGGGGCCTGCTCGAGGCAATCGACGAATAACAGGATGATGAAATGAAATGAAATGGGTGGGGATTTGGGCCACACCTCCTGGTGGTCAGGGCTTACTCCTGGCTTTATGCTCAGGGATCACTCCTAGAGGGCTCAGGGGACCGTATGGAGTGCTGGGGATCAAACCAAGGTTGGCTACTGCCAGGCAGAAACAGTGACTTCAGTATACCTACCTCTCCAGTCCTGAAAATGAAACATCCTTTGTAACAATATATGCACATATGCAATATTAAAAATCAGGAAGCAAAAGAGACAAACCGGTGAGGGAAGGGTCGAAAGACACGAAGCAGCACTTCTCTAAGGAGGCCATGCCGTTGACTGATAAACAGGAAAAGTTCTCTGGCCTCATTAGTCATCAGGGAAGTGCAATTAAAACCACAATGAGAAACCACTCCATAGCAGTGAGAAGAGCTAAAATTGAAATGACCGATGCTCTCACATCTATCAAGGACACGAAACTTATTCTGTCCCTGTGGGGGGGAGGGGTGCAAATTGGGACAGTTGATTGGAAAGCTCTGAGCTAGGAAAACCAAACACATAACCTGTGACTTGGCAGCTTCTGCGCTGCATACCCTCCCCAAAGCCTTTCTGCAAAGACTTGAAAATGCCAACAAGACTATGCACAGTAGTGGTGAGAATTATACCCATAAAAAAATGAGGTTCAAATCTCCAAATTCCATAATATTGATTAGGAATATATCAGTTAAAAAAATCCAAGCTGGGGGATAGCGCAGGAGCGATAGCACAGCTGGTAGGGCATTTGCCTTGCACATGGCCGACCCGGGTTCGATTCCCAGCATCCCATATGGTCCCTCGAGCACCGCCAGGAGTCATTCCTGAGTGCAGAGCCAGGAGTAATCCCTGTGCATCGCCGGGTGTGACCCAAAAAGAAAGAAAAAAAAAAGAAAAAAAATCCAAGTTGGGACACAGAGATAGTACAGGGAGGGCATTTTCCTTGCACATGGCCCATCTGGGTTTGATCCCTGGCATTCTGGTGCCACCGACAGCAGTATGTGGTCTCTGGTGAGCCATAACCCCATGTGTGAGCACTGACCCTCCAGACTGCCCCAGCACCACTGGTAAGTGTATGTGACCAAGGAGCATTGGGTGGCAGCAGCGACAGCAGACTGGGAAGGGAAGGGGTGCATTCATTTATTATCTTATATCATTTTTAATTTTGGGATTTTGGGCCACACCTGGCAATGCTCAGAAATTTCTCCTGGTTGTGCTCGGGGACCATATGGGATACCAGGGGTCAAACCCAAGTCAACCACATGCAAGGCAAAGGTTCTACCTGCTGTATTATGGCTCCAGTCCCAGGAGGGGTGCATTTAAAAGTTAGAGTGGGGGTGGGGGTGGCAGAAGGGATACGGGGCATATCGGAGGTGGAAAATGTACACTGGTGGAGGGATGGATGTTGGAACATTGTATGACTGAAACTCGACCACCAAAGCTTTGGAACTGTGTCTCACGGTGATTCAATAAAAATATAAATTAAAATCACTGTATCACTGTCATCCTATTGTTCATCGATTTCCTGGAGCAGGCACCAGTAATGTTTCCATTTGTCCTAGCCCTGAGATTTTAGCAAGTGTCATATTGGAGGCTCTTTCAGGGTCAGGGGAATGAGACCCATCATTGTTACTGGGTTTTGGCATATCGGACATGCCACGGGGAGCTTGCCAGACTCTGCCATGTGGGCAGGATACTCTCCATAGCCTGCCGGGTTCTCTGAGAGTGAGAATTAGACAATAAGAGGTCACCAGGATTTGTGGCTGTGTGCTTCTGGGAGCTTGGTTTTATAGTCTCTGGGTCTTGGCCGTCGATGGGATTACACAGCTCTGGGAGCAGTTGGTGGGTACAATGCCTACCTACTAGAAGATGAGGGATCTGGGTGGAGGAGGCCCGGTCCCTATCTGAGCAGGCTTGGAGATCTCAGCCCCGGGTCCCGCACACCTGGGCTCCTCTGCCAGTTCCTTCATGTGTGAGGCTTGTTCTAGCGTGTGGAGAGTGGTCTTAAGCATGGCTGTGACTGGTTCAGGAGGTCTTCAGCTGCCGGAGCTCTGCTTGGAAACTCAACCTGCCCCTCTCCAAGGGGCCCTGGTGAGGACAGCCAGGTGCGGGGGGCAGGAGACTCTGCGTTGTTCTCTTCCGGGAGCTTGGTTTTAAAATAAATAAATAAAAATTAGAGATGGTTAAAAAAAAAACTTGAGGGACCACATATGGTGTCAAGGATTGAACTCAGATTGGCAGCCTGCAAGGTTAGTCCCTTCCCTACTGTTTTATTTCCCCAGCCCTGGCGTCCTGGCAAATAAAATGAAAATGTCAGGCTTGGATTACAGCTGTGCCTTGCACACAGCTGACCAGAATTTGATCCACGGCACCCCATATGGTCACCCAATCCCTGCCCAAAGTGATCCTTGAGCACCAACAGGTGTGTCCGCTCAAATATGTCAGGCTGGGGGTTCCAGAAATTGTTTGTTGGGTCTGGAGCAATAGCACAGCAGGTAGGGTGTTTGCCTTGCACACAGCCGACCCAGGTTTAATTCCTAGCATCCCATATGGTCCCCCTGAGCACCACCAGGAGTAATTCCTGAATGCAGAGCCAGGAGTAACCCTTGAGCATCACCGGTGTGACCCAAAAAGCAAAAAAAAAAAAAAAAACCCCAAAACAGAAGATTGTTTATTAACAGTGTTCAGGACTCACACTGGAAGTGCTGGGATTGGGGTGGGAGGAGGGTGCGTTCAGTCCCAGAGCCAAAACCCATGGCTTCTGCATGCCAGGCATGTGCTCCAGCCCTTCGAGAGATTTCTCAGGCTCTGCTCCTGAAGGTTTGGAATTCACAAATGCCTTGGACACAAATTCCTGTGGTCTGCATCTGTGGAAGGGGCTTGCCCCTCCCTCCCAACCCAGCCAAGGCTAATGCAGATGCCGCAGCCTCTCCCCTGCTTCCCACCCCCCAACCCTGCTGCCCCCAGCCGCTAAGTCTCTACCAGTTTAGTTGCAGCCTGCTGGGCCCACGGGGGGCGGGGGGGCGCGGGGCGCAGAGAGGCTGCATCCTGAGGAACAGCAGGACCCAGCCCACAGAGCTCAGGGCGGGAAACTGGCTGCCATGGGTGGAGCTGGATTCCGGGTATGCCAGGGCAAGGGGGAGGAAATATAAAATCGAAAAGGGAAGAGTTGGCTGACTTGGGCTTCCTTTCTTAAGGTACAGGATTTCCTATCCTGGCAAGGACCAGCAGCTGGTGCAAACTCATCACTCGATGGATCCTCAAAGCAAGGAAGGAGCCGTGACGAACTGGAGCCATAGTACAGTGGGGAGGGCACTTGCTTTGCACACGGCCAGCCCAGGTTCCATTTCCCCAGCATCCCATATGGTCCCCCGGGTCCTCCAGGGCTGATCCCTGAGCACAGAGCCAGAAGTCAGGCCTGAGCACTGCTGAGTGTGGCCCCCCCCCAAAAGAAAAAGAGAAGAGAAAATTCACAGAAACAATGTGGCCTCTTCCCCATGGCAGCCCATCAGAGGGCAAGGATCTCAGTAGTGGTGCACTGGTGAAGTTAGCTCTGATGGCTTGATTTAAATGACCGAGATGGTCTTCATCAGCCTTCCCGTAGATTCTAAGACCTAATGCACCAGATTCCAATATTAGGAAATTCCTTTTCAGCTGTTGCTGCTCTCAAGCCCACTCAGTGGGCCGATGCAGGGAACACATGCTCGGCGTCTACACGCATACCTCCATGCACGGAGACGACTTCTCTGTTCCATTCATCCCAGTTCCTAGCGGAGGTGCCCAGGGCCTGGGTCAGCTGGTACAAAGCGAAAGATTGCGGTTGCTTGGGCTCAAGTGATGCCACAGTCCACCAGGGGGCAGCACACACTCGCATCCTGGCGAGCCGGCTCTGGGACCACCTCTCTGGGCTGCCAAGACTCAGTCCCCTTCCCCTTTTGCTCCCAGAACTTAACTTCTGTGTGGACTGCACTGTGTCTGGCCACGAAGGATTAATTATGCTGTTAGAAGCACCATCTCCCTCTCCAGAATGGCGCCTTCTGGATTGGAGCACCTGCTCCAGGCCCCACCTTTGAACCCTGCTACTGCGTGGTCCACCCTCTCAGCCAGTGGCCCTGGACTCCCTGGGTAGTGCTCTGGGGCTCCTCCTCCCCCTCCCCCCAAAAGAACTAGTTCACGACCCTCCTTTCCCCCTAAAACACCCCAATCTCTCCATCAACTCTGCCTCACCAGGCAAATGGGGACAGGGTCGGGGAAGGTTTGTTTTCTGAAGGGGCTTGGAAACGAAGGAGAGACTTTTTTTTAGTTTTTATTTTTTTAATTGAGTCACTGGGAGATACACACAAAACTGTTCATGATCGGGTTTCAGTCACACAATGATCCAACACCTGTCCCTCCACCAGTGTCCATTTTCCACCACCACTGACGCCAGTTTCTCTCCCAATGTTCCCTCCCTCCCTCCCTCCGGCCCTCTCTCTTTCTCTCTGTGTGTCTCTGTCTCTGTCTCTGTCTCTGTCCCCGAAGGACAGACTTTTGTGATTCTTATTGGGGTCATTCCCAGTGATGCTCCCTGGGCCCCCACAGTGCTGGGGACCAAACATAAGATGTTGGGATGCTAGGCATATGTTCAGCCACTTGAGCCATCTCCCGGGCTGGAGCGATAGCACAGCGGGTAGGGTGTTCGCCTTACAAGCGGCCAACATGGCTGACCCGAGTTCGATTCCTCTGCCCCTCTCGGAGAGCCCGGCAAGCTACCGAGAGTATTCGATATGCCAGGCTGACTCTACTTGCCATTATTTTCTTTATTTTTTTGAGAAGTCATCCAGATCATGAGAATCGATTGTCATTATTTGTTAGTGTTGAATGAAAAATTTTTAAAAATTTTTAAGGACTGGAGCAACAGTCTAGTGGGTAAGGCACTTGCTTTGCACACGGCCAACCAGGTTCAATCCCCCACATTCCCATATGGTATCCTGAACACCACTAGGAGTAGAAACTGAGCCCAGAGCCTGGAGTAAACCCTGAAAATCACTGGGTGTGGCCCCCAAACAAACAAAAAATATAATTTCAAACAATCTGGTTGACAGGTGGGGTTGGAATATTGTATGCACGAAGCCCTATCATTAACAGTGTTGTAAATCATAGTGACTAAGATAAAAGAAAGCAGAAATTCAAATTGTGCGTATAAGAAAAATTTGAGCATGGTCCAATAAGACTGCAATGTGAATTGCAGAATAATTAAATATGTTTAAGTTACATGTAACCAATAATACAAGCTTAAGGTGCTTGCCTTGCTCGAAGCAGACCCTAGTTTGATTCCCCGGTACTGTATATGGTGCCCTCAGCACTGCCAGGAGTGACCCTGAGCACAAAGCCGGGAGCGGCTGTTGAGCACCTCTGGGTATTGCCCAAATGCCATCACCCCCCGTATGCACCCCAAAAGAGAAAGACGTTGAGATTGAGATGTGCCTCAGTGGTTGAGTACATGTTTTGCATTTATGAGGACCTGAGTTTTATTCCTGGCATATATCTACCCAAAGATAAAATCAAGGTAAAATTGATATATTCTAATTTAATCAAGTGTATCAAAATATTATTAAAAGATGAACTCAGGATAAAATATATTTAATGAGATATTTTACACTTTTTCCTTTTTAATACTAGATCTTCAAAATCTAGCAGATAAGGGCCAGAGCGAGAGTACGGTGGGTAGGGCTCTTGCCTCACTCGTGGCAGACTCAGATTTTCAATCTCCAGCACCTCATGGTCCCCTGAGCATCTCTGGATGTGGCCCCGAAATAAACCCTAAAAATCTAGAGGGTATTTTTGGTTTTGGGGAGGCCCACACTGGCCGTGCTCAGGGGTTACTCCTGACTTAGTGCTCAGGCATTGCTCCAGGTGCTGCTCTGGGGACTAGACAGTCGATGAGGATTGTCCATGGGAATTGAACCCGGTGCTCTCTCTGTGTCTCTCTGTGTATCTCTCTAAGGTTCCACTGAACCACTGAACCTTCTCCCCCACACAGCATCCAGGGGCGTTTCACACCTCAGGGCACATGTGGGTCACTGTGTGAAAGCATCTCGCTACCCACCCGGTTCCCATTTTCTTTTCTTTCCTTATAGACAGACCCCGCCCCCTGTGTTTCCCTGTACCCGAAGACCAGTGGGAGCCCCCTTTCCGGACCTCCCTAAGGCCCTGTGTGTGTGTGTGTGTGTGTGTGTGTGTGTGTTTTCTGTGGCAGTGGAACAGACTTTATATCTCATATGATGTAGGCATGTCAGTTAGGGACGGGCCCCCACCTGTGGCAATGGAATTTTGGTGAGTAGGAAAACCACCTAGACCTTTGGCTACCAGGACCCACCTGCAGCAACCAAGACCTGATGAGACCTTTACCAGAGCTAGCCAGCCCAGAGAAGGCCGGACCCACCATCAAAGAGAAGATCCAATAGGAACAAAGGCCAGGAAAGAAATTACAAAGGCCATCCATCACTCCCAACTCTACCCTCTTGGCAACCACCCTAGCAACGTACTCTTATCTGGCTAGAAAGCCCCAGGTGGGGCAGGTTGGAGAAACTCTATAAAAGGCACTTTGAACAAAGAAGTGTGTGCATATGCTCCCTGAGCCCGCGTGCTGCTTGTGCCCACATGGCAGAGCACATGCAGCACCCGAGCGCACATAGTGCCCGTATCGCCCCGTTTGGGATGTGTACTAGGATTCTCTCCACCTTTGGAGAAGCCCAAGTTCTCTCTCCCCCCCCCCCATGTTCTCTCTTGAGCGTATTACTCCCCCTTTGCTCTTCGTCCTTCCCCTTCCGAACCCTCCAAATAAAATCTGTTTTCTTTCACTGCTCATCTCTTCCTGAAATTCCTGAAGGACAAGGACCCAGAAGCCCTGGGTAAGGCCTAGGACTGACTCTTTTCCTGCAAAGAGCAATTCCTCTCTCCAGCCTGAGTCCATGGCTCTGCAGCCTTGGGGACCAACTCCTGTGCTAAAAGACGGAGTGGACTTCAGGTGTGGCTTGACGGCCACCTGGTGGAGCTGGCAGGGCTCTGGCCCGCTATGCAGGGGTTCATCGCAGACTTTTATCAGTCCTAGCCTTCTCAGCCGGTCCTGGGGTGGCAGAGGGGGATGGGGAGAAAGTAGTCTCTCTCCTCTCCACCTCACATAAGCCATGGGGGCCCACCAACTTCAACAGCAACCCCCTAGAACTCAGCTTTCATTCTTATGCTTGCTTTGGGGGCCTCACCCAGTGATGTTCAGGGTAACTCCTTGCGATGCACTCAGGAATGCTCCTGGCAGTGCTCAGGTAACCGTATCAGACGGAGGGGATCAAACCAGCGTCCTCCGTCCAACTGGCTGTCTGCTGTGTGCAAAGCAAGTGCCTTACCTGCTTACTATCTCTCCAGCCCCTGAGCTGAGCTTTCTGATGCTCAGAAGTCAAGTTAAACGTGCCTGCCATCCTTTGCAACAAGAGCTTACCACCAGAAGAACAGAAATAGAACTGTATTTCTTCAGGGTCAATAGAAGGGAAGCATACAAATGAAAATGAGATTCAGCCTGGAGTGGGTTGAGAAAAAAGCCAAAAGCAAAATGAAGGGGAAAAATAAGATGTGATAAAAAAAAAAGAAAAGAAAAGAAAAGAAAAGAAAAAAGCCCAAAGCTTCCTATAGCCTAAAGGCAGAAGCCTAAATAATCTTCCCAGCCCTCCAACAAAGGAAGCGTCACCACTTCCAGCTTCCTAGGACACAGACTATCAAAACTGCAATTTCAACTGCAATTTCCATGTCAATGGAGAGATAAATATCAGAACCCTGCAGAGAGAGCCCTGAGGAGAGGGAGGGGATGTAGGCGGGGCTGAGAGCCGCTTTGGCCCTAGAAGGGGGTCACACATCCCCACACAAGCTGGAACTCCCCTCAGAATAAAAGATGAGGGGCTGGAGCGATAGTACAGCGTACAGCCGGGAGGGCTTTTTCCTTGCTCACTGCTGAACCGGGTTCGATTCCCAACATCCCATATGGTTCCCTGAGCACCACCAGGAGTGCAGAGCCAGGAGTAACCCCTGTGCATGGCCCGGTGTGACCCAAAGAGCAATAATAATAATAATAATAAAAAATAGAGGGTCCAACCCCGTGGGGGACACTGTGAACAGGCCTAAGACTGGTGGGGGCAGGGCCCCACCTTACCAGGAATTGAGTTTTTGGAAAACTGATGATAAAATTTGTGTGCAAAGAGCAATTTCTCTCTCCAGCCTGAGTCCCAGGCTCCCAAGAACTCGAATGGAGGTGAGGGTGGCGGGGGGCAGTTCCCATGCTAAGCAGACCAAGAGAGCAAGTGCATCAGGGGTGCACTGCTTGATGGCCGTCTCATGGGGCTGGTGGAACACTAGCATCTGTAACTCATAGGTGCTCAGAGCTGACTTGGCCAGTCCCGACCCAGGTCAGGCATTTCCCTGGGGGGCCAACGTGGGTCCAGCAGAGAGCCTGCAACAAAGCTGGCCAGATAGCTATCAGATCTTATTGAACCACCGGGGACACAGGAACCCGCCTCTTGTGGTGGGTGTCACCTCCCTCACCTGCAACAAAAATGTTTGTTTGTTTGTGGACCACACCTGGTGGTGCTCAGAAGAGAGTGGCAGAGGGAGCCCCAGGTAAGGCAAGTGTCTTACCTCCTGTAGTATTTTCTCTACAGTTCCCTGAAAGATTGTTTTTGTTTGATTTTGAAGGACCACATCCCATGATGCCCAGGGCTTACTCCTGGCTCTGAACTCAGGAATTACTCCTGGCAGGCTTGGAGGACCATATGGGGCACTGGGGATTGAACCTGTGTCCGCTGTGTGCAAGGCAAGTGCCCTACCTGTTGTACTCTGGCCCTTGGATGGCACTTGGCGTGTGGGGTGGTGCCTGGCACCCACCTGATCTCAGGTCTGCAGGTCAGATACCCTAACAACTGAGCGATTACTGTGTGTGTGTGTGTGTGTGTGTGTGTGTGTGTGTGTGTGTGTGTGTGTGTGAGAGATTTCTATCCTGGCCAGATACCCTAACAACTGAGCGATTACTCTGTGTGTGTGTGTGAGAGAGAGAGAGAGAGAGAGAGAGAGATTTCTATCCTGGCTTATTTTGTTTAATTTCTTGCTTCTTATTCTTCTGTCATCTCTGAATTGAACTCTGGAAGAATATCCTCTATTGTATGTGTCTAGGGTCCTAGGTTAAAAAGGATGAGCTATGATTGGGGGGCAGGAGAGATGGTACGGGGCCAAAGCATTTGTCTTGGGGCAGGACAGACAGTAGAGTGAGTTGGGCACTTGCCTTGCATAAGGCAGGCCAGGTTCCACTCCTACCACCCCATATGGTCTCCTGAGCCTTGCCAGGATTGATCCCGAAGCACCAATGGGTGTGACCCCAAACCAAAACCCAAAGTACACAGTGCTTGCTTCCCTTGAATGCAGCTCTCCCTGGTTCAATCTGCTCTATCGGGTTGCTCCTGCACACAGAACCAGCAATAACCCTGATTAAGACAGGATTTGCCCCCAACCCTACCCCTTACCCCACTCACACACCTGAGTTGTGTTTTATTTTGGAATCCCCCAGTAGCAGATCTCTCTCTTTCTCTCTCTCTCTCTCTCTCTCTCTCTCTCTCTCTCTCTGGGGGAGGGTAGTTTTGTTTCTGGGGCCACACCTGGCAGTGCTTAGGCCTTACTCCTGGGCTCTGTGTTCAGCAACCATTCCTGGCAAGGCTTGGGAAACCAAGGATCAAATTTGGATCGGCAGGGTTCAAGGCCAGCAGCAACCTGCCCACCGCCCTCTCGCTCCCATCCCCTCCCTCCCCTGTGACATCTGGGACCTTGGTGCTTGCCGGGATGGTGGTGGCACAGGCTTGCTGGCAGCTGCCCGTCTGTGCATGGTGCTCTCACACTCCAGCTGCAGTGCTCACACTCTGTGGTGGTGCTGGCAGGTCCCCGGTAACAATGATGCTGGACTCACGTGGCGTGTGTGGGCTGGACCCACGGTCCAACCTGCAGCCTCCAGTTTGCAAGGTGGAAGCTTCAGCCACTAAGTCATCCTTAGTCCCACCCTTATATTTTCTTTTTTTTTTTTCTTTACTTTCCTGTATGGGGTGCTGGGAATCGAACTCAGGTTGGCTTTGTGTAAGGCAAATGCCTGCTTGCTGTGCTATCTCTCTGCCTGCCTGCCTTCCTTCCTTCCTTCCTTCCTTCCTTCCTTCCTTCCTTCCTTCCTTCCTTTTTCTTGATATGATTCTTTCAAAAATATCACAGGCTGTCCATCTACTTGTCCCTTCTTTCATCCTGTGTAAAAACATACCACTAAACTCCTAAGAAACCTATAAACCTGAAGCACTTGCATGTTGCCAAAATGATGAGATGCTTGTTCAAGGGAGATTGGCAGGCCCTAGGTGGAGTTTCCCTTAGGGATGTGGTATTTCCCTCCTTTTTCCTCAGTCTGGCTGATTCTAATGAATTGGTCTCTTTCAGGAATTTATTGAAGGTGGAGTGAAGTCATCACTCTACGAGAACCTTCAGAATCGTTCCAGCAATTTCCCTGAACATGACACAGTTGACTGGTATGTGAGGTGTTTCCCATAATGAACCAAACATTTCTCTGCTGCAAAACAAGGTCATTGGCATTCCAGCTTGCCTGGACCCAACAGCCCATCTACAGCTTGGCACAGCCCTCTCTAGACAACATTGTTCACCGCCCAATGCCACTGCAGTGGACTGAATTCTTGGTCTGGTAGCATTACACTCAACTGTGTTTTGCAGAACCCCCACAAAGAGGCTAAACCAAGAGAGGCTTACGTTTCCTGCAACGGGCTGGGGTCGGCAGTCCAGGGCTGGCTGGTGCAGCTGTCTGGAGATCAGGCTCTGGGTTCAGAGTGATGGTACAGTGGGAAGTTCGTTTGCCTTGTATGCGGCCGACCCGGGTTTGGCCCCTGGCATCCCATATGGTCCCCCGAGTAACACCAGGAGTAATTCCTGAGTGTAGAGCCAGGGGCAATCCCAATGTGACCCAAAAAGTCAAAGAGAGAGAGAGAGAGAGAAAGAGAGAGAGACAGAGACAGAGAAACAGAGACAGAGACAGAGACACAGAGAGAAATCAAACTCAGACTTGGGGCAGCAGCCATAGGTAGTCCAGTGGGTAGGGTGTTTGCCTTGCACAAGGTAAACCCAGACTCTATCCCCAGCACCACATATGGCCCACCAAGCCTACCAGGAGTATTTCCTGAGCACAGTGTCAGGAGTCAGCCCTGAGCACAGCCAGGTGTGGCACAAAAACAAAAGAAAACAGAAAGACATCAGGCCCCTCCTAGCTCCTGACCCTCTTGCAACGTTCCTTTTGCCTTCACTCTCACCAGTAACCGCCACCCTTCTGGGCATTGTGTCTTCTTTGCAGGCAGGAAGGAGGTAGGGGAAGGACGCAGGCGTGAGTCGACCTGTTTAAAAAAAATCAGGAAATCAGTCACTTTTCCAGAAACATTGTCCAGTGACTGTCACTTATGTCTTATTTTCAGTGGTGGGGGTGGGAGAGGGTGTTTTCAAACTGTGCTCAGAGGACCCAGTCCTAGTCCCTGCAATTCTCAGCCTATAGGCCGGCAGGTGGGTGGCTGCTAGGGGGCTGGGGTGCTGGGGACCTTCAGGCACCCTGGTGGTGCTGGGTGGGTCAGGTGGTGGGGACTGGGGGTGGAGCCGGGGTCCCCCCTCATCCCCACAGGCATGAGCTCTTACTCCTGCACTGTCTCCACCAGCCTCACTGCCACCACACTGAGTTCAGAGGGTTGGGGGTTGGAAACTTCATTTTTTTTCTGTTTTGGCTTTTGGGTCATACCAGGTGGTACTCAGGTCTGCTTATGGAGTGGTACTCAGGGGTCACTGCTGATGGTGGTCTGGGGACGATACTCGGAATTAAATCCAGGGTCCCAGCTGGCCAAGATTTCCAGTCTGCAGAGCCTCTCCCTGAAGGATCAATGTCTTTATTTTTTCATCTATTTATTTTGGTCTTTGGGCCACACCTGGCTATGCTCAGGGTTGGAGCCTGGCAAGGATGGCAGTGAGCCCTGCAGTGAGCCCTGGTGAGCACCACTTCTGTCACTTGTGCATCTGGAATAAAGAACATAACCACAGGGCTGGAGGGTGCTCCCAGGCCTGGACCACGGACTCTGTGTGCATGCAGGAGGTCGGGGTTTGATTCTGACACCGCATGGTCCCAAGCACTGTTGGGAGAACCTCCAAGCATTGAGTTGCGGGAAGCCCTGAGCAATGCTGGGTGCAGTTCATAAGTCAGCTAAATAGACTCTGTTTCTTTACCTCTTCTTCATTCCCTTGAATTGTGTTTTTGGAGTTTTTGTTTTCTTTTTCTTTTGGGGGGGGGTCACACCTGGCGATGCACAGGGGTTACTCCTGGCTCTGCACTCAGGAGTTACTCCTGGCGGTGCTCAGGGGACCATATGGGATGCTGGGAATCGAACCCGGGTCGGCCGCGTGCAAGGCAAACGCCCTACCCGCTGTGCTATCTCTCCAGCCCCCTTTAGTTTTCTTTTGAGGGGGAAAGGAGCCACAACTGGCAATGCTTAGGGTTACTCCTGACTCTGTGCTCAGGGATCACTCCTGGCAGTGTGGGTGGGTCAAACCTGAGTTGGTCACATACAAGGCAAGCGCCCTCCCCGCTGTCTTATAGCTCCAGCCTGTGTCTTCTTTTTAATTATTATTTTTTAAAAAATAATGTAGGAATACTGCTATTTGTTCAGCCATTGATTAAGCTGATTGAATTGGGCATGAACTCCACCTCACTTTTTTTCTCTTTTTTAATTTATTTTTTATTTATTATTATTTTAAAAAATTTTTTATTAGTGAAACACCATGAGGTACAGTTATAGACTTACACATTTCTGTGTTTGGGTTTCAGTTATACAATTTATTATTATTATTATTTTTTTGCTTTTTTGGGTCACACCTGGCGATGCACAGGGGTTACTCCTGGCTCATGCACTCAGGAATCACTACTGGCGGTGCTCGGGGGACCATATGGAATACTGGGGACCGAATCCGGGTCGGCTGTGTGCAAGGCAAACACTCTACCCACTGTGCTATCGCTCCAGCCCCTTTTTCTCTTTTTTTCAATTGTATCACCATGATACAGAGTTACAAAGCTTTCATGTTTGAGATTCAGCCATATAATGATGAAACACTCATCCCTCCACCAATGCACGTTTTCCACCACCAATGTCTCCAGTATCCTGCCCCCCTCCACACACACACACACACACACACATCCCAGTTTTCACCCTGCATCTAAGGCAGACAATTTCCCCAATACTCTTTCTCCAATTTTGGGCATTATGTTTTGCTCAGGAGCTGAGCTGGAGTGATAGCACAGTGGGGAGGGCATTTGCCTTGCACGCGGCTGACTCAGGTTCGATTCCTCCGCCCCTCTCGGAGAGCCCAGCAAGCTACCAAGAGTATCTCGCCCGCACGGCAAAGCCTGGCAAACTACCGTGACGTATTCGATATGCCAAACACAGTAACAAGTGTCACAATGGAGACGTTACTGGGCCCGCTCGAGCAAATCGATGAACAACAGGAGGATAGTGACAGTGACATGTTTTGCTCGATTTTTCCCACCACTATTCAAGCCTACCTGCCAGGGGCAGACGCTAGATAATTTATTTTCCATTGTTCATTTTGAATACCATGAGAGCCTGTGTAGCCACGATTGTAAATGTAGATTTCTAGATTGTAAATGGTTGGGTTCCAGAGACATCTCTGTCTGGCACTAATCCATTTTGGGATTCAACTGAGAGTCTCTGAGCCAGGGCTGTTGATGTGCTAAGATATTTGGCACCCGGAGGCAGATACTCCTGGAACCTGCATACCTGGGCCTTGCTTGTGGAAGCTCGTGGTCACTGGGATTCCATCTGGAGTAGGCAGGGAGACTGAACCTGGTCCACCTGGGATGCCCCCGTGAAATTGGCCTTGTATGGGGCCCGGAGAGATCTCTGGCACTGTGGTGTCTTCTGGAACTTGCTGCAACGTCTCTGGGCCGGGCTGTTGGTGCGCTAAGATGGGGCCCGGAGGCAAATTGTGGGTGTGACGGCCAGTCTTTGAGAGAAAGAATCCGGAGTTCTGACATCCGTCGACGATCAAGGATCAGGGACGCTGTCTCATTTGCCAAGGTGTCGAAAATCAGATGGGCTGGTCACGTAATGAGATTTAAAGACGACCGTTGGACTAGAGCTGTTACTGATTGGATTCCATGGGATGTCAAAAGACCGCGTGGCCGCCCACCTACCAGATGGTCAGACTTCTTTGTCAAGGTCATGAACGATCGGTTTGAGGCCCTTCATGTTCCCGGAGCGAACAGATGCCATTGGGCTACACTAGCACGCGACAGGGACAAATGGAGACATTACTGGCGCCCGCTCGAGCAAATCGACGACTAACGGGAAGTTAAGTGATTTTTTTAAGTGACGGCCAGTCTGCTGGGCGGTCAGGGACCCAGGGAGGGACAGCTCAGGTCCTCTGCCACCACGTGGCCTGGAGATTCAGTCCTGGAAGCCGCGTACCTGGACCTCGCTTGTGGAAGCTCTTGATCACTGGGGTTCTATCTGGAATGGGTGGGGAGACCTCACCTGCTCCATCTGGGGTAGGTACCCTGGTGAAATTGGCTCGGTTTGGGGCCTGAAGAGATCTGCGGTGCTGTGGTGTCTTCAGGGATTTGCTGCTGTGTCTCTGGGCCAGGGCTGTTGGTGCCCTACGCTCCACATTACAAACTTTTCAGCAGATTATATCTCCGTGAGGTCCTTCCTGAGACCGTGGAGTCAGGCCAGGGAATGGCGGCGATTTTGGATTATGGAAGCAAGTGGCTGCTGGGGGCTCTGCTTGGGTGGGCACAGGCCAACCTGTCCCCCTCTGATTTACCCCAGTCTGTTCAGACATGTGTCGGTCTGAGATTAACTGTGGCTTTTGATCTCTTTTGAGATTTCTCTATGGGTCTCTGAAACAAGGTGAATCAATGAGCTTGTAGAGCTAATCTGGAGGTGGTTTGTGGGTGTGGCTCTCACATACCTAACTTTTTTTTTTCTTTTTGGGCCACACCCGGCAATGCTCAGGGGTCACTCCTGGCTCATGCACTCAGGAATCACTCCTGGCGGTGCTCGGGGGACCATATGGGATGCTGGGAATCGAACCTGTGTTGGCCATGTTGGCTGCATGCAAGGCAAACGCCCTACCCACTGTGCTATCGGTCCAGCCCCTCACATACCTGACTTTTGATGGTTTAATTTCTTGATAAACTTGGCCCCAAGTTGTTGGTGTCTGGCCAAAGATATAGCAACATTTTGAGGAATCAGGAAGCCTGAAGGCACCATCAGGCTGCTGATGCACTAGCCCGGCAGGTACAGGTTGACCTGTTGGCGGCACCATGCCCCTGCAGCCTGTGTCTTCTTTGGTTTCTGCCTGACAGCTATTTTGAATGATCTGTAAGAACACTCAATTCTTTGTCTTTAAGCTTGATTTCTGGAGCTTGACTATTCCCTGTTGCCCTTCCCTGTTCTCTTTCATGCCATTCCCTGTAATTTTTGGCTGTGACAGCTTCCATTGCCACACTGACTTGATTCAAAAGCACCGTTTTTCCCAGTAGGTGGAGCTGCGGCTTTAGCTTTGTGTTTTTTCTGGGAGGAAAGAGGAGGTAGGCATTGAGTCAGGGGCAGAACTGCTGGTGTCTCTGTCAGGGAGTTTGGGGACCAGGATCTGGAGCACACAATGTCCGAATGCCCTATTCCTGGTGAACTCAGGGGAGGTCTGTGGTCACAGATCCCTGTCACTGTCCCCTGCTCAGGGTTTCGGGAGGCGTGCTAAGTTCCTCATTTCACTCTGGCTTTCTTAGAAGGAGAGGAGGGAGTATTTAGTTCCTCGAGTCAGTGTTGTCCAATGTCCCCGGGGTAGCTCCTTCCTCTGCTGTGTTGCTGATGTCACGTTCTGGGCTTTTATTTTTCTTGGTTCCGTCTGGGAAGATTGTGTATTTCTCAGAATCCTTCCTTTTCTAGATTTCCCAGTTGCATTGGTGCATGGCGTTTGGGGCCTTCTCTTGGTGAGAAGTTACTGATTCATTTCTGGTTTTATTTATTTGAGCTTCCTGGTTTTGTGAGCATAGATAAAGGATTGCATATTTTTTTCATCCCTCCCTGCAACCCCCCCCCCCCCCCCCGCCTTCCCTTCCTTCTGCTCTTATTGCTGTGACCTGGGATCTCACACACACGCTTAGTTGTGGTGTGTGGTATTTGCACACTTTAGGTATGTGCTTGGTGGGGGGAGGCGGGGGTGTGTTACATGCTGTGTTGTAGCAGACGGCAGTGCCACCAGGATCATGCTGGGCACATGGGGTAATGCTAGGAATCCAACTCATGGCCTCACATCTGCAAGGCAGCCACTACCACTGAACTAGCCCCAGCCTCAATTTTTTTCTTTGCAAAGAACCAGCTTTCAGTTTTATTGTTTTGTTGTTGCTTTATTTTATTTTGGGGCCACACCTGGAGATGTTCAGGGGTTACTCCTGGCTTTGCACTCAGTAATTACTTCTGGTGGTGCTCAGGGGACCATATAGGATGCCAGAGATCGAACCCAGGTCAGGAATGTGCAAGGCATGCTGTACGATCACTCTGGTCAGCTATTGTTTTATTTATTTTTTTATTATTTTTCAATTATTTATTTATTTTTTTGCTTTTTGGGTCACACTCGGCGATGCACAGGGTTTACTCCTGGCTCTGTACTCAGGAATTACCTCTGGTGGTGCTCGGGGGACCATATGGGAAGCTGGGAATCGAACCTGTGTTGGCCACGTGCAAGGTAAACGCCCTCCCGGCTGTGCTACCGCTCCAGCCCCAGCTATTGTTTGATTTTTTTGTTTTTGGGCTTACTCCTGGCTCTGTGCTTAGGAATCACTCCTTACCCACCATACGATCGCTCTGGTCCCCCTTATTAATCTTCTTTTTAATTGTCTTATTCATCTCTAGTTCATGTATTCATACCATAATTTTTATTACTTTCTTCCTTCCACATATTTTCATTTGTTCTTCCTAGGTTCTTTTACATATGCTAGAGTTAAGATTGTCTGTTTGTGACTTTCCTTCTTTATTTTTCAGGCCACCCCCAGCAGTGCTCAGAGACTACACCTAGCAGTGCTTGGAGGACATGGGGTGCCAGGGATTGAACCATTGCCATGACCGCAGCCACATGCAAGGCAAGTGCCTTAGCCTCTGTACAATCTCTCTGGCTCACTTTTTCTCGTTTTTGGGGTAAGTCTGTGTTGGCTAAACCTCCCTCCAAATGCGGCCTTCCCGTGTCAGTTTTCCTTGGGCTTCTGTTCCAAGGTGTCAGTGTGACTGTCCAGCCCTCTGCCCTTTCCTGCCTGCTTTCTGGGTGAGTTGGCCAGCCTGAGAGTACAAATGCACACTGTGGCTGTCATTGTGGGACAGTGGCCCTTCCTAGGTATCATTCCAGGGACCAGGGCTGGGAACTTTTTTTCTGCCAAGGGCCATTTGTATACTTATAGTATCATTATGACCACACAGTACAGGCAGACAGGCTATGGGCATTACTGAGCAGCACCATGTCTGCCCTATCATGTGCTAGGCCACATTATTTGTGGGTGTTATGTGGCAAGTGGGCCCAGCATTGTATAACATCCCTGCTGGAGCTATAGACAGTAACTGGCTGTGGCCTATGGGGACACTTATGGGAACCCAGGAAAGTTTCCTGGGAGTTGCCCCTATGAGCCCACATGCTCTGGGGACACTGATGGGAACTCAGGAAGGCAGTGCTGGGAGTTGCCCCTGGGAGCCCACCTGGTCTTTCCACACAGGGCACAGACAGGTCGGGTACTGAGGACCATTCATAATGGGAGACCATTCATCCCAGCAAAGTATAGAGACATGTGTGCCTACCTTCAGCCTCCTGGACATTTCAAATTTCAAATTTGGGGAGATGAGGTTGTGTGGTCCTGGTGGCCTCAGGAGCTCAGCTGAGTCTGTCCCCAACCGGTCTGTCCCTGGGAGCTGGGACCCTGGGCTTCTGCAGGCCTGGAGGGTGTGAGCACCTCTGGGCTGGGGTTCTAGAAGACTGGTTAGGGGCGCCACCTTCAGCAGGGGAAGTGTCCAGGCGCTGTGGTGGATGCCAGGATATCTCCCTCTCCCTGCCCTGTGCCCTTCCCTGTCCCTGGCAAGCTCTCTCCCCTCTCACCAGGGGTGGGGGCTGAGGCCTGCCTTGCCCACAACTGGCTAACCACTCCCCTAAGTACAGTTTGAGCATGGGGTCGCTTGCCTCCCACGTGCCCACGAGTGTGGAGAGCTCAGGAAGTGCCCGGCTACAGGAAATGGACCCAAACAAGAAATCCACGAACAGCCAGTGTGTATGTGTATTCAGCTCCACTTCGAGAAAAAGATGCACACAGGATCCTTCCCAGCGCCTCCTAAAAGATGAGGCTGGGGTGCAATTACCCTCGTATCCAGGAGAGAAAGGCAGGATGGCTAGGGCTCCTGACAGTGGGCGAGGACTGACAGCTCGGTAGGACGGAGGTGAGGGAACCTTCAGCCTTTAATTAAGCCGAGCGATGGCGAACCCTCCAACCCCCAGCTACAGGGCGGAGTAGGGGTCACCTGCCCCTGCCCTCGCCCCGGCACAGCAAGGGGAACCCTTGGTTCCCGCTGCGGGCCTCCTGAGAAAAGTCAAGTCGGCTGTGAGGCACACGCCGGAGGCTGACTCCCACGCATACCAGGTATTGCCTTTCACAAATCACACAAATCCCAAATCATCCTGTTATTCGTCGATTGCCTCGAGCAGGCCCCAGTAGCGTCTCCTTCATCCTAGCCCCGAGATTATATTCAAGGCTCTTTAGGAGAATGAGACCCGTCATTGTTACTGGTATTTGGCATATTGGGTACGCCACGGGGAGTTTGCCAGACTCTGTCCTGTGGGCAGGCTACATTCGGTAACCTGCCAGTTTGTCCAAAGTCCTTAAAAAAAAAAAAAAGAGAAAAGAAAAAGGAAAAAAAAGCCCCCGAAACCACGCCCCTCCCGGAACCGGAAGCGGGGCCTGGGCGCGGAGACTACAACTCCCAGAACGCAGCGCGGCGCGCCGGCTTCCGGCTTCCGGCGGCCCCGCGGAGTGAGTGTTTGCGGCGGCGGCGCTGCGGTCGATCCTTCCGCGGGACGGGTGAGGGGCGCGGGTCCCGCGGGCCCGACGCTGCTGCCGCGTGTCGCCGGCTCCGCGGGCGCGGGGGGCGCGTCGCGGCGAGTGTCCCCGCGCGGCGCGGCGCCTCTGCGACCTGGGCCGTGACTCGAGCTCTCCGAGGCCGGACCCGGGTCTGTCACCCGCGGCGGGTAAAGCCCGTCCGGGGGCGCGGGCGGGGGCCGGGCCGGGTCCGAGCGCACTCGGCCTGCGAGCACGGGGGTGGGGGGAGGGGTGGGGGCGGCGGCTGGCGGGGGTCGCGCTCGACCTAGAGGCCGGGGAGGGGAGCGGGGAGCGCAGACGCGGGGGAGGAAGGCGGGCAGAGGGGACGGGTGTGTGTGTGTGTGTGTATGTGTGTGTAATGAAGTGTGTGTGTGTGTGTGTGTGTGTGCAATGTAAGAGCCCGGTGTGTGTGTGTGTGTTCAATGAAACAGCCCGGGGTGTGTGTGTGTGTGTTCAATGAAACAGCCCTATGTGTGTGTGTGTGTGTAATGAAACAGCCCGGTGTGTGTGTGTTCAATGAAACAGCCCGGTGTGTGTGTGTGTGTGTGTGTGGTCAATGAAACAGCCCGGTGTGTGTGTGTGTGTGTGTGTGTGTGTGTGTGGTCAATGAAACAGCCCGGTGTGTGTGTGTGTGTGTGTGTGTGTGTGTGTGCACGCAATGAAACAGCCCGGTGTGTGTGTGTGTTAAATGAAACAGCCCGGTGTGTGTGTGTGTGTGTTTGTGGTCAATGAAACAGCCCGGTGTGTGTGTGTGTGTGTGTATGTGTGTGTAATGAAGTGTGTGTGTGTGTGTGTGTGTGCAATGTAAGAGCCCGGTGTGTGTGTGTGTGTTCAATGAAACAGCCCGGGGTGTGTGTGTGTGTGTTCAATGAAACAGCCCTATGTGTGTGTGTGTGTGTGTAATGAAACAGCCCGGTGTGTGTGTGTTCAATGAAACAGCCCGGTGTGTGTGTGTGTGTGTGTGTGGTCAATGAAACAGCCCGGTGTGTGTGTGTGTGTGTGTGTGTGTGGTCAATGAAACAGCCCGGTGTGTGTGTGTGTGTGTGTGTGTGTGTGTGCACGCAATGAAACAGCCCGGTGTGTGTGTGTGTGTTAAATGAAACAGCCCGGTGTGTGTGTGTGTGTGTTTGTGGTCAATGAAACAGCCCGGTGTGTGTGTGTGTGTGTGTGCGTGCACGCAATGAAACAGCCCGGGGTGTGTGTGTGTGTGTGTGTTCAATGAAACAGCCCGGGGGGTGTGTGTGTGTTAAATGAAACAGCCCTATGTGTGTGTGTGTGTGTGTGTGTGTTGTGGTCAATGAAACAGCCCAGTGTGTGTGTGCGTGCACGCAATGAAACAGCCCGGGGTGTGTGTGTGTGTGTGTTCAATGAAACAGCCCGGGGTGTGTGTGTGTGTTAAATGAAACAGCCCTATGTGTGTGTGTGTGTGTGTGTGTTGTGGTCAATGAAACAGCCCGGTGTGTATGTGTGTGTGTGTGTGTGTGGTCAATGAAACAGCCCGGTGTGTATGTGTGTGTGTTCAATGAAACAGCCCGGTGTGTGTGTGTGTGTGTGCGTGCACGCAATGAAACAGCCCGGTGTGTGTGTGTGTGTGTGTGTGTGTGTGTGTTCAATGAAACAGCCCGGTGTGTGTGTGTGTGTGTGTGTTTGTGTGTTTGTGGTCAATGAAACAGCCCGGTGTGTATGTGTGTGTGTGTGTGTGTGTGGTCAATGAAACAGCCCGGTGTGTATGTGTGTGTGTTCAATGAAACAGCCCGGTGTGTGTGTGTGTTCAATGAAACAGCCCGGTGTGTGTGTGGTCACTGAAACAGCCCGGACAGTCAATGAGACCTAGACACAGGTGGAGCGGTTCTAAGCATCAGCTGGGTGTGCCTGGGTCCGACTTGGGTCTGTCTATTTGTTTAGTGGTCGCTTTAGTTTGGGGGAGCCACACTGGCCTCTGTTTTCGGGCCTCCTGCATGCCAGGCGTCCTCCTAGTCCCCAGAGCTTGCGGTCCCTGGGACCGCCCCTGCTTTAAACGGCGAGTTGTGCCTCTGCATGACCCTTTGGAGAGAGGCGAGAGGCGGGGAGAAGCTGCGGTTCTGTCCCCGGAAGGCCAGAACGGTCGTCATTCAAGCCAGAGATGATGGAGGAAAATGAGTGAGGCCAAGGAAGAGAGGACTGAATTGCTTTGGAGTCTCACCGCGTTCCCGTTATTGGGGGATGGGGGGTTGCTGTTCCACTGTCCTCTTCCAAGACACAGGCCTAGGGAGTTGGTGCTTTTGGAAGGGTGGGGAGGGCCACGTCTGGGGATGCTCAGGGCTTATTGACGCCTGGCTCAGTGCTTAGGGATCACTCCTGGTGGGGCTTGGGGGGCCTTATGCAGTGCTGGGGTTTCCCCTAGGGTTGGCTGCTGTGTAAGGGAAGTGTCTTAACCCCTGTACTATTGCTCTGGCCTTAGATGTTTCTTGCTGTTCAACAGAGGATGAGTAGAGAGGGGCCCCCAGCGAACAGTTCTGGCCTCCTGGTGACAGACACAGCTTTTCCCACAGCAGACACTGTGGTGGTGTTGGGGTGGGTGGCAGTAGGGTGGTGACCTTTAACCACCTTGGCTCTGTTCACTTATAGGGAGAAAGAGAGAGCGAGAAAGAGAGAGGATGTCTCTCTCGGATTGGCACCTGACAGTGAAGCTGGCGGACCAGCCGCTTGCCCCAAAGTCCATTCTTCGGTTGCCAGAGTCTGAGCTGGGAGAATACTCCCTTGGGGGTTACAGCATTTCATTCCTGAAGCAGCTTATCGCTGGCAAGCTCCAGGAGTCTGTTCCGGACCCCGAACTGATTGGTAAGTGCAGTCCTTATTTTTGGGGGAGGGGAGTGAGTGGTGGGAGTGCGGGGGTCGGGGTACTTCTGTAATTACTAGGAAAATTCAGAGTTTGGAATTTATTGCCTTATTATGTTCATGCTTGTAGAAAATGAGCATTGGTGAATCTAAACCCAAAGCACAATGAAGCTGTTGGTTGTGCTCTTTTTTGGTGGGGGGTCCCAGATCCTGGCAGTACTCAGGGGTTACCCCTGGCAGTGCTTGAGGAACTGTGTGCCAATCCAACTCAGGTTGGCTGCGTGCAAGGCAGGCATCTCACCTGCTGTACTCTCTCTCTGGCCCATGGTTGCATTTTCATCTGTGGGCTATACTGACCTACTTTTCTCACGGTTTCCAAGTTGTGACGCTATTGAAGTTTTCTTTTGGAAAAATTGGGGGTAGTCTAGAAAGATGAACAGGCCAGAGAAGGCTCCCCACTATATTACTTCTGAGGTGAACCTCTGTTTGGTTTTTGGGTTTGGGGCCACACCTGGCAGTGCTCAAGGTTTATCCCTGACTCTGCACTCAGAAATTACTCCTTGTGGACTTGGGGGTCCATAAGGGTTACTGGGGATCGAACCCCGGTGGGCCACATGCAAGGTAAACACCCTACCCACTGTACTGTACGCTCACTCCAGCCCCATCGAGGTGAGCCTTTAAGTGATGATTAGAAGGATGGTTGGTGGAGAGTTAGTTTTTAAAAAAGGAAAGTATAAAACCCCTACCAATAAACCATGGCTCCTAAAATTAAATTTAAAAAATAGAAAGATAGCAGGGTTCATTCTGGGCTAAGGAAGAAGGGATATCAGCATAGCAAATTATATTAGAAACAGGGTTTCACTAGCGAGGGGATCCAATGGCATAAGTGGGTAGGGCACTGGCCTTGCACACAGCTGAGCTGGGTTCAGTCTCCAGCACCGCATGTAGTTTCTGAAGCCCCGTCAGGGCTGACCCCTGAGTGCAGAGCCAGGAGTAAACTCTGAGCACTGCTAGTTGTGACCCAAAAAGTTTTTCAAATGTGTGCTTTGGAGTCAGAGATGTTACCCATTAGTTCATACCTTGTGTGCTAGAACCCTTGATTGATCCCTGTTACTGGAAAAAAAATAAAAGTGGTCATTCATAAAAACACTGGGTTCGTGGGGCTGGAGTAATAGTTCAGCAGGTAGAGTGTTTGACTTGCATGTGGCTGACCAGGATTTGATCCCCGGCATCCCATATGGTTCCCTGAGCACCGTCAGGGGGTGACTCCTGGCTCTGCACACAGGAACTGCTCCTGACAGTGCGACCCAAAAAACCAAGACAGACAAACAAAAAACCCAGACAGACAAACAAAAAACCCAGAGGTGCGACCCAAAAAACCAAGACAGACAAACAAAAAACCCAACACTGGATTCAGGGCTGGAGTGATAGTACAGGGGGTAGGGCTCTTGATTTGCACAGTGACCCAGATTCGATTCCCAGCACATCCCATATGGTCCCCTAGACCTGCTAGGAGTAAGCCCTGAGCACCGCTGTGTGTGGCCCAGAAAACAAAACCAAAAAAACCAACATTGGAATCATCTTTTTGTTGGTTCTTGCAATTTTCCCATCTAAATTGACCAATCTCCATGGTGATGAGCTCTTTTTTTTTTTTTTTTTTTTTTTTGCTTTTTGGGTCACACCAGTGATGCACAGAGGTTACTCCTGGCTCTGCATTCAGGAATCGCCCCTGGCAGTGCTCAGGGGAGCATATGGGATTCTGGGAATCGAACCCGGGTTGGCCGAGTGCAAGGCAAACGCCCTACCCGCTGTGCTATTGCTCCAGCCCTGGTGATGAGCTCTTGAGCTTACCTGTTAGTGATTCTGTATATTTCTGAGTTTGGGCTTGCCAGCTAACCATTATTATTAAAATGCGTTTATTAAATAAATGCATTTTCTTTTGTCACATGCATTTTAAGGCCCATTATCATACCTGGGGTTAAGGGAAAGGTTTCTTTAGAGACAGAAACAAAATTGTTTTGAGGATCAAATTGTGATTGGATAGTTTTATTTTTTAGATCTGATCTACTGTGGCAGAAAGCTCAAGGATGAGCAGACTCTTGACTTTTACGGCATTCAGCCCGGGTCCACAGTCCATGTTCTGCGCAAGTCCTGGCCCGAGCCTGATCAGAAACCTGGTGAGTACTGGCCAGCTTAGCCATCAGACGGACAGAGCTTCCGGAATGTCCTCCACCAGGCCTCAGCGGGTCAGAACACTGGGGTGGTCTGTGGTGCAGAGAGGAGGGCTCTATTACAGGCCTGATAAACGGGGTAATTTTGATTTCCCTGCTACCAACACCTCTGAGGGAAGCAAAGCTGAGTCTCCTTTTTAAATTCATTCCCCACTGTTTCCTTAGGGGTGGGAAGTGTGTGTCTTTTTAAACCCTTTAAACTAACAGTTTACCTAGCAGTGAACTTTGTATGCTTTTGTTTCTGCTGTTATTCTCATCAGGAAAAAGCTGGAAACTCCTTTTAGGTGTGTGATGCTGCAGTTTGTTCTTTTGATGGCCAGGGTTCCTGCATGCTGCCTCAGGCCGCAAATGGGCCTAATCCCTCACTTTGCACCTTCCGCTTTCTATTCTGGGACTTTCCTGAGGCCTGGGTATGGTGGCGTATTTTTAAAGTATTCACATAGTTTGTGGAAGCCTTGTGTACCTTTCTGATTTAGTAACAATAGGTGCTGCTTGAAACGCATAATTCAGATTTTGCACCTGATACTTCATTTCTATTTTTTGGCCACACCCAATGATGCTCAGGGCTCTGTGCTCAGGGATCCCTCAGGAGATCACATTGGGTGCTGGGGATGAGTCTGGGTTAGCTGCGTGCAAGGCAGGCACCGTGCCCACTGTACTCTCTCTCCAGCCTCTATTTTTAAGTTTCAGTTCTTGGTTTACACCTAACTATGCTGGTCATTCATTCCTGACATGATCCAGGACCATGTGGTGTTGGGGGTCAAACCCAGGACTAGTCCATACAAAGCAGGCCCTCAACCCTTCATGCTATCTCCGCTGCTCTACATCTGTATTTTCTTTGTTTTTCATTTTTGGGGGCTATACTTGGTTATGTTCAGGGCTTACTCCTGGCTCAGTGCTTAGGGATCACTCCTGGCAAAAGTGCCAGGATTGAACTTGGGTTAGCCACGTGCAAGGCAAACACCTTAGTCACTCTCTCTAGCCTTAGGCTTGTGGTTTCATAAACTTTTTTTCTGAGGCTGTAGCGATAGTACAGTGGGTAGGATGCTTGTCTTCACGTGACCAACCCAGATTCATCCCCAGCGTCTCATATGGTCCTCTAAGCCCACCAGGAGGGCGTCCTGAGTGTAGAAGCAGGTGTCACCCCTGAGCACCACCAGCTGTGGCCCCAAAGCCACAAAAAACAAAATTTTGATTTTTTTTTTTTTTTCAAAATTTTGATTTTTGTTTGTGTTTTTGTTACTATCATTTAATTATGATTTCAAATAAAACTTTTTATTGCTGTTCAGTAATATGGTTGCAATAGAGTTAACATGTTTGGGTTTTGGCAGTTTTTATTTTTTCCCACGTAGTCAGTGCACTGTTAGCACCAGCACTGTCCTTAGGTCACTTGGTTGGCAGAGAGGTCGTCTTCGTCACCCTGGCCGGTGGAGGCTCTTGTGGGTGCGCGCGTTTCCCTGCCGGCCCTGCCGGGGACCAGTGGCAGTGCTGCCTGTGAGTGCCGCGTGTGCTCTGCGCTGATGCCCACCCGGCCCCTCACCGGGACGTGGGATTCATGAATGCCGTAATTGCATGCTGGACATTGACTCCCCTTTCAGTTCCACACATACAGGACAGGAGCATCTCTTTCCCATACCCTGCTGGGAGGGTGAGGACAAGAGCGTCTCTAGCGTCTGGGGGCCGGGCTGGCCCCAAGGAGGGTTTGGCATAGATTCTCGCTTCTCCAGCATCTGCTCTTTGTGACAGCGCTACAGTCAGAGCAGAAGTAGACAAGGGCCCGCTCATTTCTTTTTTGTTGTGTTTTGCTTTGGTGGTGCTCAGGGTTTACTCCTGGCTAGCGCTCACATTTGTGAATACATAAGAACCCCGGCATTATCCACACAGAAGTTGCCAGTATCTCTCCATTCCGATTCCGGGTGACCGTTAGTCTTTGTCCCGGCTCTAGTTTTGGCCCTCCTTCTAATCAGCAGTAAAGGCACTTTGTTCCAAAACCACCCCCAGAGCGAAACCTGCTTTCTAAGCCCAGGTAACCAAGCCCACCCCCCACCTGTGTTCCCTGTGCCGTTTGTGCTGTTGGCACAGCCCCCTCGCAGGAAGGAGCCGCACACGTGCCTCGTGCCGCTGCAGCTGTGCCTCTCCGGTCTCTGGCTGGAGGGCACCAACAGAAGGGAAGTCACATTTGCTGCTTCCGAAAGCCAGATTGTTTCTCTCTGATCTGTCATTGAAGCCTTGCAGTCGCCCTGCAGGGTAGGCACCTGCAGTTGCAATTTACAGAGGAAGAAAAAAAAGGAGTAGAAATTCAGTCAAGGTCACCGATTTCGCAAGTAGCTGTAAGAGTAGAGTGTGACTTCGGGTGTTCTGGCAGGGCGCGCACCGACTTTCCCCAGGCCTGGGCTGGCTGCCTCCAATTTCCTAAGGGTAAAATTAGCTCCAAGATGCAGTAGTGCGGATTATCTGGTGACTGGCTAATGGCATTAAGGGACCTTTCCTTCCGTCCTCTGTCTGAAGATTTATTTTGAAAACAAATGAACCTTTTTCATTGGGAGGTGAAAATAAACTTCCAAATTTGAAAGGAAACAGTTTCGTGGAAGCTATTCCATTTAGAATATTTCACCCTGAAGGCTCTTCCAACGAAGCAAATTTCACGTCTCCCTGATTGGAACCTGCGGGAGGAGAACCTGGCCCTCCCTTCCCCCTGGGTCTCTGTGGTGCTCTGCAGGATCCCCTATAGCTTGTGATTTAGGTCAGGGGTGTTGGGCTGGGTGTGGCTGAGCTGGTGTTCCTTTCAAACCTGTCACTTGTTCGTCTGCTGTGACTTGGCCTGGTGCATTCTGTCCGTCCCCTCTGATCTCAAGCCCTCTCAGCTGGACTCTGGGTGGCAGCCTTACCCTAGCTCTCGAGTAAGTGATGACTCACTGCCTTCGTGTTCCTGAGAACTAGCTGGGTTCCACGTCTCTGCAGAGGCCCTCAGCATGGGGCTTTGTAATCGTATGTTTGGGCTTGATCTAGTGTCATTTCCCCTGTGGTCTTAAGAGTTCCACATTGCAGGGATTCTTGATTGATTTTGCGTTCCTGTACCTTGTTCAGAACCAGGCGTGGAGTAAGTGCTCAGTGTAGGTTTGTTGGAGAAATAAATTAGACCATTTACCTAAAGTGATTTGATGTCCATGGCGGCAAACCCTGAGGATTAGAACTGTAGGTATCCATGTGGAATTGGGCAGTACATAAACTGTGACAGGCACAAGGAGCTGTTCGTTGCTGTTGTTGTTTTGTTTGGGGACCATACCCAGTGATGCTCAGGACACCTGGTTCTGCTCTCGCTTAGCTCAGAAAACCATATAAGGTCCTGGGGATTGAACCTGGTCAGCCTTATGCAAGGCTGGTGCTAACCCCAGTTCAAATCCCTGACACCCTGTGTGGTCCCCCGATCCCCTCTAAGAGTAATCCCTGAGCACAGAGCCAGGGGTAGGCCCTGAATACCACTGGGTGTGGCCTAAAACCAAAAAATCAGAACAATAAAGACCGGAGCAGTAATACGGCGAGTGGGGCATTTGCTTCGCACATGGCCCACCCGAGTTTGATCCCTGGCACACACGAACTTCCTACCTGCTTCTCCACTCCAAACCAAATTTCTTCACCTATGAATGGGACTGTGATGTTCTAAATAATAATTTTTTTTTCATTTCATTTCATCATCCTGTTATTCGTCGATTGCCTCGAGCAGGCCCCAGTAACGTCTCTTTCATCCTAGCCCTGAGATTATATTCACGGCTCTTTAGGAGAATGAGACCCATCGTTGTTACTGGTATTTGGCATATTTGGTACGCCACGGGGAGTTTGCCAGACTCTGCCCTGTGGGCAGGCTACATTCGATAGCCTGCAAGTTTGTCCAAAGTAGGAATAAGACAATAAGATGTCATAAAAAAAAAGTTCTGTTAAGAGGTCGCGCGGCCGCAAATGCGGCCGCGCGGTTCCGGGATCTGGATTTTATAGTCTCTGAGTCTTGGCCGCTGATGGGATTACACGGCGCCAGGGGGCCAGGTGGTGGGTGTGACCCCCGCCTACTGGAATTTGGAGGATCTGGGTGGAAGATGCTCGACTCCAATTCGAGTAGGCTTGGAGGTCTTGGCCCCGGAACCCGCGTGGCTTTGTCCCTCTGCCAGTACCTTCATGTGTGCGGAGAGTGGTCTCAGCATGGTGGTGGCTGGTCCTGGAGGTCTTCGGCTGCCGTAGCCCTGGTCGGGGCGGGGAGGAAAGCTCAACCCGCTCCCCTCCAAGGGACTCCGGGAAGGAACACCCAGGCGCGGGGGCAGAGACTGCACTCTTCTAAATAATAAACCAAAATAAAATTCAGACAGCTGCTAAACTTCCTTCCAGAATATGAATGATCATGTCCAGTGATGAAAAAAGACCTTCGAATTCTCATGAAACTCTTGGCTGTCAGGCTTGTGATGGAAGTTTTCTAAGAACCCTAGAAGTGGGCTGGAGCAATAGCACAGTGGGGAGGGCATTTGCCTTGCACGCGGCCAACCCGGGTTCGATTCCCAGTATCTCATATGGTCCCGTGAGCACCACCAGGAGTAATTCCTGAGTGCAAAGCCAGGAGTAACCCCTGTGCATCATTGGCTGTGACCCAAAAGCGGAAGAAAAAAAAACCCTAAAAGTCTTATGCCTATATTCTTTTTTGTTTGTTTTGGTTTTGGGCCGTACCTGGTAGTGCTCACGTCTTATTCCTGACTCTGCAAGAATCACTCCTGGTGGGGTTTGGGGAATCATGTGAGATGCAGGGTTGAACCCGGGTCAGCTACGTGTACGAGGCAAGTGCCCTCCTTGCTGTACTTTACCTCTGATTCTATATCATCGTTTCATTTCTTCTTTAAATTCAGAATTATCACGGAGACCTAAAAGGAACGCTTGGAGAGGAAACAGTTGCCCGATTCTGTCCCCCTTTCTTTGCTGCCTTCTCCCCTTCCCACCGTGGACCACATGCACACTGACACATTTTACATAGTTTTACCAGCAAATACGCACACAACTCTGCATTCTAATTCTTGTTCTTAACATATTGTGTCAGCGTAGCTCCATATTGTTCAGATGGCTTGCAACAGTACTTTAAATCACTGCAGGAAAGTCTGCGGCGATGATTAAGTCCTGCTCCTGCTTAAGCCTTAAAAGTCTCTAGTCCGTGCAGAAAGGAGATGAATCGGAGGGGTCTCTCTCACATGGTCTCATTCCCCTCTGTGTGTCTACTGAAGATGCATAAAAGACAATGCAGTGTTCAGGCTGGAGAGCTGCAACGGCTGGTAGGCTCTTACCGTACACACGGCCAGCCTGGGCCCAATCCCGGCAGCACCTGGGGTGCCCTGAGTCCCACCTGGAGAGATCCCTGAGCACTGCTGGATGTGGCACACACACCCCCCGCCCCCATTCTTCCCTCCAAAAAAGAAAGTGCAGTTTTCACAGCCGTGGCACAAATGGCTCTCTCTGCATGGGCCTTACCGGGGGATGGAGGGATGGGAGCTGCGGATCAGGCGGTGCCCGGCCGTGTGCTGATGGGATGGGACGAGCAGAGCCAGGCCCTGGGCTGCGGGGTGACCAGGTGTCTCTCTCCAGAGCCTGTGGACAAAGTGGCCGCCCTGAGGGAGTTCCGGGTGCTACACACAGCCCTGCACAGCAGCTCCTCCTACCGGGAGGCGGTAAGTGTGTGCCAAGTGTGCGCCCAGGCCTGCCAGGCCTGCGGGCGAGGGTGTGAACACTGGCTGGCAGAGATGTCGGTGGGAGCCAGGAGCCCGTTGTCATGGCTACCCAGAGTTCCTGGGGGAGTGTTTGCCATGTCTGAGGGTCTCTGTGGAGCCCTTCTTCCCCCCAGAGAGGCTCCCTCCCTCGGTTGGGTGCAGTGGGTCCCCTCTGATGCTGGTTGTCCGATTTGCCCCGATACCGGCCCCAGGGACCAGCTATGGCGACAGGCCTGGGCCCTTGCACTGCTCCACAGGCCCTATTCTATGGCCTAGCTGCCTCCTCTCCGCGCCAGGCCTGGACTGCCCTGCTGGGGAAATGTGCTGACATCTTTCTGCAGGAGAATCGAAGCCACACTGGTACAGCGGTGTCGCCCCAGTACCTATACGAATACAAATACCGAATGCTAATTGTTTGGAGGTTGAAAAGCACTTTGGGGACCTAGAGAAACCTTTGTTCTTGGCCTTGTAAAGAGCGCCTTTATTCCGGCAGGATCGGAATCAGAATTGGGGGAAAGAACTGGGAGGCGGGAGGGTGACGTGCTCTTGCTCTTCCCCCTATTGTTTGTTTTCCCTCCAATAAGCCTCAGTCTCAGAGAAAAAAGAGGGTCTCCTGTTTCCTGGGCTATTGTTCATTGTGGTTGCCAGGGTCTGCGCAGGGGAGGAAGTGCTTCAGCCTGTGGGAATCTGCGCCCAGGCAGTGTTGAGCTCCTGGAATGCACGTTTCTCCTGCAGGTCTTCAAGATGCTCGGCAATAAGGAGTCTCTGGATCAGATCATCGTGGCCACCCCAGGCCTCAGCAGTGATCCCATTGCTCTGGGTGAGTGTGGGCTTGGTGGGAGGAATTGCCGGAGCAGACCAGGAGAGGGCAGGGCCCCAAGGAGACTCTGATCGTATGGGGGCAGGTGGTAACCAAGATGTGGTCCGTCCACGGAGCCCCCTCCCCTGCCCTCCCCCCGTTCCTCTAGTGCCACAGATAAGCAACACCTCAGTGGCACCCTGAATGAGAGCCTGCAGCTCCCTGCGAGGGTGCAGTCAGGGAGCACTCCTGCATGTGCCGAGGGAGGTTTGGGGGGTGAGGGTGGGGTGGGGAGGGCACAGTCGGGGAGCACTCCCGCATGAACTGGGGGGCGGGGCGGGCGCAGCGAGATGAGGGCAGAGACCAGCGTGTGGGCATTTGGTGCCGCGGGAGGGAGAGCTGCAGGGATGCGTTTTCTAGTGCCCGGACCCTCTGCTTCTCCTGAGGTGGCCGCACTGCCCCAGGTCACTCAGCGCCCCGAGCCTCTTCCCCCTCCTGGGTCTCACTGGGTTTCCAGGCTCTGAACTGAGCCCTGTCTCCTGCAGGGGTTCTCCAGGACAAGGACCTCTTCTCTGTTTTTGCTGACCCCAACATGCTGGACACGTACGTAGTCCCTTCTAGCTAGTGTACTCTGTGCTCGCTCCCACGGCCACTCCTGAAGCCAGGTGTTGTCTAGGCTGGTTGCATCAGGATGTGAGGACTGAGCAGATGTCCAGGGGCCTGCGGGCAGCCATGTGGAGAGCCGAATGGCAGCTCTGTCCTCTCGCGCCGGTCAGCGTGAGGGAGCCTCTGGAAGGTCTCTCTGTGAGCCGCACCCATAGTGCTGGACCGACCCGGCGCTCCGGGTGCCATCTGGGCCCCCTGTACGAGTGTGGACTCGGCCTGTTGGGGAAAGTGGCAGCTGCGGTGATCCCTGTGATGCTAAGAGTTGGGCTTGAGCTGTGGCACAGCAGGGTGGGCACTGGTCTGCCACGCAGCTAACCTGGGTTTGAGCTCCCCCATCCCCTAGGTCCTCTGAGCACTGCCAGGAGTCACCCCTGAGCATCGCCCAATGTGGCCCCCAAACCAATAAAGAAATAACAGTTTCTTTTTTAAAAAGAAATAAGCTGTTCAGGCTGGAAGGGCAGGAGCGGGCAATGAAGGGCTTCTTACTGGGTGCAGCAGACATCTCAGTTGGCTGGACACTGACTGCCACGTGCCCTTCATGCCTACCCAGGGGCCGATGGGGGGCATCTGCATTGGGTCGGAGCAGCAGGAGGACAGAGCTAGGCAGAGAGCGGTGCTGGCGATGGAGCGAGTTAAGGGCAATGCGGCCCCTCAGCGAGGGCTACTGAGAAACCCTGTCGGTTCCCAGGATGCTCCGTCCTTAACTACTCTGGGCTTCTCTTGCCCTGGCCCAGGTTGGTCCCCGCCCACCCAGCCCTGGTCAATGCCATCATCCTGGTTCTGCACTCGGTGGCGGGGAGCACGCCGCTGCCTGGGGCCGACGCCGCTGCCCGGAGCCTGCCCTCCAGCTCGTACCGGGACATGCCAGGTGAGTGCGGGAGGCGCGTTCCCGCCCCCGGGGTATCCCGGCCCAAGCCCGCTATGTATAGTGCTGTGGAGGGCGTCCCTCGGGAACTCTGGGTTTGATTCAGAGCGTGCATCTGTCTTGTAATTTTCCAAGGGAAGAGAGGAAGAGAGAAATCGGGAGTGCCCGCGCTAAGCCTGGAGCGGCGCCTGTGCCGCTCTGTTCTCCTGAAATCTGCTCTCCCCCCCAGGTGGCTTCCTGTTGGAAGGGCTCTCGGATGACGAGGACGACTTCCACCCTGTAGGTGGCCTGGCTGCCAGCCTTCGGGGGGCACATGGGGTCCACCTGAGCTGGGTGCTGCTCTCCAGCCTATGGGCCGAGTTCTGTGGTGTACAGGCTTCCAGCTGGCCGCTCGGGGACCACCGCGCCCCCGTGGTTCTGGAGCAGGGGTGGGGTTCGTCTGGCAGCTAGCCAGTACCACCGCCCTGACTTGCTGGCCCCCTCTTCAGAGCACCAGGTCCACGCCATCCAGCAGTGCTCCCAGCTCCCGCCCGGCCTCACTGGGGTATAGCGGGGCTGCCGGACCCCGGCCCATCACCCAGAGCGAGCTGGCTACAGCCCTGGCCCTGGCCAGCACCCCGGAAAGCAGCTCTCACACACCAACTCCTGGCACCCAGGTATGGGGAAGGGGCTGGGAAGAGGGTTTGCGATCTCGAGGGTAGCCTTCCGAGAGGGGCCCAGGGCTCGCCTAGCTGACCATCGGCCACGGTGCTTTCGGCTGATGGGACCCACAGCTCTGCTGACCGTCCACTGCAGTTTCGTGAGCATCCCTCGCCTGCTGACGGCCTCAGAGCCCACATGCAGTGGGATGCTGTCACAGCCCTTCAGGGGACCCTCGTGACCTGGACCCACTGGGTTCGTGCACATCCCCTACCTAAGGGGTTGGACATCTGGGGACGGTCACTCCCGTTCCACAGCTGTGCCTCTGGGTGCTGGGCTTCCACAGAGGGCAGGACCTGCCTTTCCGGAGTGGAGGAGCACAGTGTCTCCCAACACCTCTGTCTCTCACAGGCTCCTGGACACCATAGGGCGGGGGGTGTGACAGCAGGGCAGCTTGCTGGGAGATTGAGATGGCTCAGGGTGGCGCTGACCACGGGTCTATCTCCAGGGCCATTCCTCAGGAACCTCACCAATGTCGTCCAGCGTCCAGTCAGGGACCCCCATCACCAACGATCTCTTCAGCCAAGCCCTCCAGCATGCCCTGCAGGCTTCCGGGCAGCCCAGCCTCCAGGTAGGTCTGGCCTTGTGATGGAGAGGTGTGCCCACCAAGGCTGCTCTCTTGGGCCTGCCGCTGCTGACCCGTGACCTGATCTGCCTCCACAGGCTGGCTGGGCTCAGGGTTTGTTCAGTGATGCATGCATCCGTTTACCCGTAGTGACCGGGCTTAGCAGGTGGGGGTCAGCATGCTGGCTGGAGTGAGCTGATTCTCATCCTTTTCCCAGGCAGTTCCTGAGGCGGAACTTGAGGGGAGAGCTGCCGTCCAATTAAGCTTTCTTGAGGACGGAGTGTCTGAGCTGACTGTGAGGGTGAGGGAAGGTTAGCCAGGCAGGGTGGTGGCGTGTAGGGCAGTGAGCTGGCTGGTGTCCAGGTTGAGCACATGTGCAGAATCCATGGGATGTACTTACGGGTACAAAGCTGGTGGCTGGAGCCCTGGCACAGCAAGTTGGGCGCTTGCCACACACAAGGCTGACACGGGTTCCGTCCCCAGCACCCCATGTGGTCCAGGAGTGATTTCCTGAAGGCAGAGCCAGGAATTGGCCCTGAGCACACCAAGTGTGGCCCAGAAACCAAAAGCAAAGACTACCAGGCCAGAGGCAGTGTCCTTGTGTAGAAAATCCAAAGAGAGAGCATGCTGGAGTGAGCGTACTTGCCTTACACACAGATGCCCCTGGCTTGGTCCCCGGTACAACCCCAGTGCCACACACATGGTCCCCTGAGTCCCACCAGGTGTGGCCTATAGACTCTGCCCTCCATCCCCAAAATAGGAAAATCCTGAGATTAGTCTGAGAAATGGTGAGCAGGAGCCTGCCTGGGTGTGAGGCCCTGAGAGCTGGGCCAGGAGGAAGACCCCCTTCCTGTGGTCAGCAGCACTGCCTGTTCTGCTCACGGACAGGTCACCAAGCACCCCTGCAGGCACCCGGGAGTCTCCAGTGCCATGTACCAACTCTCCGTGTTTCCTTCATTCACAAGAGCCCAGGGCCGAGCCAGCTTCCTCCTGGACGGCACAGAGCTTCAGTGGCCCAAGTGGAGATCCAGCCTGAGTGGCCAGGGCAGGGGGAGGACCAGCTGGAGCAGGAGACAGGGGCCCTCTTAACATTCTTTCACATCCCCAGGTTACACCTAGTTGTGCTGTGCCCAGCCTGGGAGCTGCCACTGCTCTCCTAGTCTGGAAAATGAGTTTGAAGTGGTTTATGTGGCTTTAAAATGCCTGCGTGCCCTCAGCCCTGTCTGCCTCTCTCTCTTTTTTTTTTTTTTTTTTTTTTGCTTTTTGGGTCACACCCGGCAATGCACAGGGGTTATTCTTGGCTCATGCACTCAGGAATTACTTCTGGCGTTGCTCGGGGGACCATATGGGATGCTGGGAATCGAACCCAGGTCGGCTGCGTGCAAGGCAAACGCCCTACCCGCTGTGCTATCACTCCAGCCCCAGTCTGCCTCTCTTGAGTCTGTTTCTTCTTCGCTGCGTTCTCTGAGTTTCCCTGTGAAAACGTGATTTTTCTCTAAGTTGTGCTTTTCCCTCCTTCCCGAGAGAGACGAGTGAAGCTGTGAAGGTTCTAGATAAGAAACCGAGGGTGACTGTCTGGGAAGCCGTGGAGTCAGGAAGGCTGACATTCTCAGAGACAGTTCTGGGGCCAGGGAGTGAGGTCCCCGCAGACAGCGCCGTGCTTGCTTTCTGTGCGGCTGCATCAGCTTCAGCCCTAGTGTGAGTTCCTGGCACTACTGAGCACCACCAGGGGTCACTTGTGAGCACAGAACCGGGAATAGCCCTGAGCACTGCTAGGTTTGACCCAAAGTGCCCCCCTCGGCCCCTCCCCCCAAAAAATCTAGGTAAAAATCCAAATAAAAATTCCAGGAGCCATTAGTCAGGGGCTAGAGTGATGGTCCAGCGGGTAGGGTGCTTGCCTTGCACACGGCCAACCCAGTTCCGTCCTGCGCGTCCCATATTCCCCAAGCACCAACAGAATAATTCCTGAGTGCAGAGTTGGGAGTAACCCCTAAGCAGCACTGGGTGTGCCGCAAAAACTTAAAAAAAAACAAGTGATCAGATTTAAATTTGTGGAAGTGAAAATATCTAGCAGACCAGACTCCCTAGCGTGCCCTGTCTGAAGGCAGACCGGGGGGAGGAACCTGCAGCACACAGAAGAGGGTAGAATCTCCCCATCCCCAAGTTTCCTAGTCAGGAGCAGCTTCTTCACAGAGCAGTGGGCAGAGGACAGGAAGAATCTCTTCGTGGAAAAGCAAGTCAGGTTGGACCTTGCTGTCTCCTTTCTCAGAACGCACCATGTGTGCACGCCTGTGTGTGTGTGTCAGGAAATTGGATTGTGTGTGTGTGTGTGTGTCAGGAAATTGGATTGTGTGTGTGTGTGTATGAGAGAGAGAGAGAGAGAGAGAGAGAGAGAGAGTCAGGCAGACAGACAGACAGATAGGAAATTGGAACAGCGCAAACTGATGGTATGCTTCGAGTTTACACAGATTACCCCAAACCGAAATAGCAAAGGTCTAGAGAGAGAGAGAGAGAGAGAGAGAGAGAGAGAACAGTGGGCAGGGCTCTTGCCTGATGCAAGCTGAGCCAGGTTCGATCTCTTACATCCCAACAGTACCAGGAGTGGTCCCTGAGTGCAGAGCCAGGAGTAACCCCTGAGCACTGCCGAGTGTTGCCGAAACCACTACCCCCAAGACAGAGAAAAAGTTGTACTTTTTCTCCAAAGCCGCTCTTTTTCCCTAGAGCTCATGCCCAGGGGTCTGCGGCGGCAGCGCGAGGCTCGGCGTCTGGCTAACTGCTCTCCCGCCCCGTCTTTGCAGAGCCAGTGGCAGCCCCAGCTGCAGCAGCTTCGTGACATGGGCATCCAGGACGACGAGCTGAGCCTGCGGGCCCTGCAGGCCACCGGGGGGGACATCCAGGCGGCTCTGGAGCTCATCTTTGCTGGAGGTGCCCCGTGAACCGTCTGTGCATCCCAAGCCTCCTGCCCCCAGCCCGAGAGGGGGTCCCTGTGGTGGCCCCATCTCCTCTCTCCCCAATACACCTGATGCTTGACCTTCTGCCTGCCCGTGTCTGACCTTGCCGGCGGAGACAGTGGGCAGGGCCGCCTCTGTGGTCTGCAGCACGGAGTGCTGTGACCTCAAGCGTTAGGGCTGGCCTGGGCCTTGGCTGGAGACGTTGAGGTGTGTGGCGGGGGATTCCGTGTGATGCCCACAACCACGGGAAGACCTCGCCACGGAGAGACCCCTGCCCCTTGGGTGCTTTGGGACTCACCGGGGTGCTGGGGTGTGCCTGTGCGGGAAAAGGCGGATGCGGCCGAGCCGCCCGCGGCCCGCCACAGTGCGGAGAGGGGCAGCGTGTCTGCGCATCACTCCCACAGGCTTCCGGGAGATTCCCTGGCCTCGTCCCACCAGCATTCTTGGATGCCCACCCTGTAAGGATGCCAGAAGCCAGGCATCAGCGCCGCGCCAGGAGGCAGGACCCTCCTCTGTCCTGCAGGCGTGAATGCAGGAGCAGTTACCCACGATGCCAGGCAGCTGCAGCGACTGCGAGCCGTGGGCACGGGGCGGGGAGGGCACCAGCCCCCAAGCTGCCGCTCCATCTGCCCGGCTCCCCTCCTCCGCACGGCGCTTTCTGCTGCAGCTTAGACAAGGCCCCGACGAAGGAGTGGATTTCGTTTGCTCTGGATAGTTTGTTAGGAGAACCCCCCCCCCCCCCCCCGCCACCTCCGCCCACCCGTGGTGGAAAGGTACTGCCCTGCCCAGAGCCTTGGGCAGGAGCCCTGGCCTTTGCCAGTGCTGTTGTCCACATGGCACAGAAGTTTCTGCAGCTGTGACCTTGCCGGGCTGGATATGGGACAGTGGGTCAGGCGCTTGTCTTGCACACAGCCACCCAGCTTCAACCCCTGCACCACAGAGGGGCCCTTGAATACCACCACATGTGGCCCAGGACAGAAAGGAAAAAAGAACTGCACCTGCTGGGTGGCTGCCCAGAGTCTGGAGGTGGCCCCGTGTATGAACGCTTAGCTTCGCATGCAGGAGGCCCAGGTTCAGTCCCCGGCACTGCCAGGAGTGACCCCTCAGCCCTACCGGGAGGGGCCTCAAACAGCAACACATCTACCGGATTCCTCAGTGTGGCCTGTGACTGCTGCCTTTCTGTCCTGCGGACCCCCCAGCACTCGCCTGTCCCTCCCAGTGAGCCCAGAGGCCCAAGGAGCGCGGCCACGGTTCATTGTCCCTTTGCTTGTTCCTGGTTTTAGCCCTAGCACACCATGGCCTTCGTGGGCAATGCTCTATAAGGGGGGTACTCTCGAGCACCCGCTCTTCCATCCAGAGTGAGGCCTCCACGTTCCCCACCCTTACCCCTCCGGCAGCAGGCTCAGGGTTGCCCTCTGCTAGGCCTCCCGTGCCTCAGTGGTCCCCCAGGGGTTTAGAGCTGAGACTAGGAAGCTGTCTCCGGGCCCCGCCCATGTCTCTGCGGCAGACACAGAGGCCAGCTCCTTCACCGCTGGCTGACTTCGGTGGAATGGGGCTGACACAGCCCTTCTATGCCTTCCATGTCATACCAACTTGCACCCTGTCCCCGGGGCCTGCCTTCCGGGACGCTGGAGCTCCAAACTCCCCCAGTCCTGATAGGCTGTGGAACATTAAAGTAGCCTGGCACTGACCCCCCAAATACCAACCACATGGCTTCCTAGAACCGCGCCGTCCCACGCTTTCCCTTTCCCTTTCCCTTTGTCAACTCTTCCTCCAGCGTCTCGGCACTTTGGCCAGGCTTCCTGCGGCCATGGCCTGAGAATGCTGTGGAGGCTGGTCAGTGACGTCCCTGAGCCCGGGGCTTTCCAGGGGTCAAGGGCTCCTTGCTCGCCACTGCCCTGTCCACCCGTGGCAAATGACCTCTGAGCACCCACCGTGCCAGGTACTCAACGAGGTTCTTAACTCGGAGCCTTTGCTAAGAGACAGCCCACCGAAGCCCAGTGAGAGCCAGGCCTGGCCTGGCCTGCCCGGCTGGGGGCTCAGAGCAGGGTCACTGACTTGTTAGGGTCAGGGTGTGGGCATCAAAGCTGAGGTCGGGAAGGTGTAGCTGAGTGGGCTGGAAGTGGGGAGCCCGGGGGGGGGGCGGGGTCATTCCAAGACCCATAGGGAAGTCTGGCTTCCCCTAAAAGGGAGGGGCAGCAGCTTCAGGGTCACCCGAAGCAGAGTGGGGAGGCTGGGGGCAGGACACCAGCGAAGAAGCCGTAAGCCATGTGAGCTGGCGCTGGGGAGAGACTTGAGGAATCGACATTGAAGTCACTTGGGGAAGAGACCCCGAGGTTCAGAGAAGTGAGGGTTAGGGTCAGAGAGAGTGAGTACAGTGGGTAGGGTATTGCCTTGCACAAGGCTGACTTGAGTTAAATCCCTAACACCTCCACGTACCACAAGGAGTGACCCCTGAAAACTGCCAGGAGTAAGCCCTAAGCATTGCCCAAGTCCCTAAAACCAAAAATAACAAAACAAAACCAAAAAACATGGGCTGGAATGATAGCATAGGGAGTAGGGCGTTTTTCTTGCACACACCCGACCTGGCTTTGATCCTGACATCCCATATAGTCCCCTGAGCACCACCAGGAGTAATTCCTAAACACAGAACCAGTGGTAAGAACCGAGCATCACTAGGTGTGGCCCCAAAACAAACACCTCCCCTTCCGCCAAACAGAAGTGAGGACACTGGCTCAGATCGTACGGTGAGGCCGGGGACGGTGGTCTTGGAAACTCCCTCCGTCCCAGAGTGGGGATGGTGCGAGCTCTGAGCAGGCCACCGTGGAGCCTGAGCTTCTCGAGGGGCAAACGGCCCACCTCGGGGAGCGTTCTGGGCGAAAGCAGGGAACCAGATTCCTGTGTGAGATCCATGTCTGACAGCTGCGTGGAGGCTGGATTAGTGGGAAGTGAGACTGGGAGGGGGAGACCAGTGCGGGGCTCTGCCTGCAGATGGGACCCGCCGGGGACCCACACCGGAGCTGCAGCGGGGCGCGGGTGGGCCGGAGCATGTGAGAAGTGGAGGGAAGGGAGGCGGCCCGCAGGATGTGCGTGGGCCGATGGCAGGGCAGCAAATGCAGGGCTGGGGTTGCGATTTGGCATGCAGCGCGGGTCTTGGACACTGAGCTGGCCGCAGTGCCAGAGACAGCCTGGAGGAATGTCTGAGAGGGATTTGGAAAACAAAACCAAAAAAGGCACTTGGCTTGGCCTGAGAGAAGGATCAGCAAGTTCTAAGTTGGGCGATAGGGCCAATGTCAAGTGAGAAGTTGACTCAGAGGGACAGACCCCATCCGAGGAGTTGGACACTCAGGGTGTGGCTGGTGGCTGGCGAGACAGGGATAGGGGCTGCTGGCTGGGGAGGCCGGAGCAGGAGTTGGGGGCGGGGGTGTGCAGGGAACCCTGGAGCCAGGAGGAATGACCTTGGACTTTGCAGCCTGGGCGGTGGTGGAGGCAGAGCCTCACGCAGGGTTGGGGGGGGTGGGGGGCGAGGGCACTCTGCAGAACCCAGCTGAAGAGGGGACAGTGCGGAGAAGGACAGAGAGCAAGCCTTCACGGTTCAGCAGAGGTGAAGTTGGAATTGATGACGAGAACTTTTCTAGGAAGCTAAGGGGGAAAAAAAAAAGAAAGAGACCCCAAAATAGAATATGCGAATATGCAGAGATGGGTGCGTTTTCTGAACAGATCCCTTCTCCTGATATAACTCGGAGTTGGCTGGGCTGGCATGGGCTGGGCTGGCACAGCTTGCTGGGCACATGGGCCCGGGTTCTGCTCCTTGCCTCAGCCCCATCTGGCCTGGGCCCTGGCCCAAGCTCCCAGCGCCCTACCCTGAGGTGGCCTCTTGCTGCCTCTGCCGTGGGCTGCCGTGCCTCTGAGTGGAAGTCCTGGGAGGGCGTTGGGGGGCGGCACCTGAGGCCTGTCTCCCATTTCCCCCAGCCCCTCCCAGCCCTCTTTGGCCCTGCATCGGGCCAAGGTCAGCACTGGTGGCCCCCATCCTGTCTGGCTTCCTCTGCACTCCGCATAGCTGGTGAAGAATTGAGTTACCTCATGCTGGAAGGGGCTGCAGAGGCCCTGGCCGTCGCTCTCCTGGGCTCTGGCTGGCAGCTCCGGCCAACCGCAGCACTGCGTGGTTGTGATCAGCATCAGGCCTCCTGTGCCAGTCACTAAGCTCGGCTCCCCATATGCCATCTTCGTGGCCCCTGCTAACCTCCCCAAAAAGCAGAGACCAACCTCAGTCGTCGAGGAGGACCCCAGGACATGCTGGGGCTGGGAGTGGGGTCTTGCCAGCACGATTCCCTCAACAGAGCCCTGGGGAGGCCGCTCAGCAGGGCTGCAGGGGCAGCCGGACACTTGTCCCTCCCCAGCAGTGTCGGCTTGAGTGTTGGCGAGGAATCAGGCACTTCCCCGGACTCCCCACCCTCAGGCAGCCCCGGCGATGCCCTTTCGGATGCTTTCCTCAGTTTCCGGTCGTGGATGCGAACAATGCGTATCCAAGATGCTGGAATTCTCTAGCTGATGGCCCTTACCTGCAGGAGCAGAAGAAACACAGTCCCTAGGGCCTGAGAGATAGCACAGGTGTGAGGCAGACACGGCAGACATGGGTTCAATCCCCTGCAACTCATCTGGTTCCTCGAGCCCTGCCAGGAGTGAGTCCTGAGCGCTGCCGGGTCTGGCTCAGTGCTCTGTCCCCCTCCCTGAAAGAAACACAGTCCCAAATTCTGCCGTGAGGATGAGCAAATCAGGTTCTCAGGCCAGATGGGATCCCATTTCCTCCTGGACCCAGACAGAAACCCCATTCTCACTCTAGTGTCCCAAGAAGCCCGCTGGCTCCAGGTTGGCTTTGAGCTAAAATCGATGGAATTTCACCTGGTGTCAACCCAACATGGCCGAGCCCTGGGAGAGACTGTCCTCAGGAGCCAAGGTGGGCAGGAGCCAGCCTTTTGCTCTCAGTTAACCATCTTTTGATGGAGACACAGCAGACGGCCGGCCCCAGGAGGTCTCCGCAGAAATTGACAGTTAGATAAATGACTGACGAATCTAATCCAGGAATCAGCCGGGATTACAGACAGACCAGGCAACGCCCCAAGAAGAGCCGAGTTGGGAATGGGGTTATTTACTGAGGCAAAAAGCGGATTTAGAAAGATGTGACGTGTGTGTGAAATCCTCAAAAGGGGGATTAGATTGAGCTGGGTGGCCTTGGAGGACATGGGTGGAATTCCTGGTAGGAGGCTTTGTAACTGTGTTTGATTTATTTGATTTTGGTTTGGGGATGACACTCTGGGGTGTTCAGGGCTTACTTCTGCCTCTGGTGCTTAGGAATCACTCCTGGTGGGGCTTGGGGGACCATATAGGGTGCTGGGGATCAAACCCAGGTCAGCTGTGTGCAAGGCAAGCTCTCTACCCACTGGACTCCCTGTCCAGCCCCCCACTTGCATCTGTTTTAAGGCTGTCATGAGAAGCTTCAGGACGGACCCAGTGACCTCTGAGTTACTTCTGATCCCCCAAATGGGGATTCTTGGTTCTCCATATCCGTGACAGCGTGTGAACCGTCTGTGTGTCTCCCTCATTCGTGTGCTACTGGCATGCCCAGGGATCACAGCAGAGCTACCGGCAGACCTAGGAGGGTCCCAGGACATGGCCAGGCAGAGGGCTTTTATTTTTTATTTTGCAATCACAGGGTACTTCATTAAAGATCTTCGCGTCTCTGTTTATCAGGAATATTGGTCTGAAATTTTAGAGGTTGGTTTGAATGCACTTGAGCTTGGGCTGGGGAAGATATCTCAGGTGGAGGAACATATGCTGAGCAGGCGTGAGCCCGGAGTTGACTTTCTGGCTCCATGGCCTCAGCCTCCCTCAGATGCTAAACCCGAGGGTGTGACCTGAGGGTTGCCCAGAACCTTGGGACCCAGCACCAAAGCCCCAGGCTTGCACTGCCTGGCTGGGTAGAGTGGAGTGGAGGGCAGGTAGGCCTGGTCCCTGCTTGCTTACATAACCTGAGTGGCCCCATAAAAACACAAGCGTTTTATTTCAAACGAAACAAAAGGGGAACACAGATTATCCAATAGGAAGTGTGGACCAACTCAGGTCCCTATAGGAGGCAGACCGGAAGAATTTTAGGGCTGGGAAGATAGTTCGAAAGAGATGTCAAGGGCCCAAGAGTTAGCACAGCCAGTAAGACATACGTTGTAGTTGTGGCTGACCTAGGTGTGATCCCTGGCACCTGTGAGACCCCCTGAGCCCCACCAGGAGTGTTCCCTGAGCTCAGAGCGCAGCTGGGTATGGCCCTGAGATGAAAAAGAACTCCTCGGATCCTCCCAGGAGGGGAGATGCATGTTGAAAGTAGACCATGGACTGAACATGATTGCCACTCAATGTCTCTTTTGCAGACCACAACACCCAAAAGGAGAGAGAGAACACAGGGGATTGTCCTGACACAGAGGCAGGGGGGATGGGGGGATGGGGTTGGGGGGATATTATCCATGGTGGTGGAAAATGGGCACTGGTGGAGGGATGGGTATCTGATCATTGTATAATCAAACCCAAGCACAAAAAATTGTAAATCTACAACTGTACCTCATGGTGTTTCACTAATAAAAAAAGAAAAAAGAAAAAAAAAAAGAAAAAGAACTCCTCTACATCCCCCCAAGAAAAGCCCTAAAGAAACAAAACTTGGAACAGGAGAACTACTGGGTCGAGTGATTTGCTTTACACACAGCCAACCCAGGAGTCACATAAATCACTTAATCACTTAACTTCCTGTTAGTCGTCCATTTGCTCGAGCGGGCGCCAGTAACGTCTCCATTTGTCCCTGTCGCGTGCTAGTGTAGCCCAATGGCCTCTGTTCGCTCCGGGAACACGAAGGGCCTCAAACCGATCGTTCACGATCTTGACGAAGAAGTCTGACCATCTGGTAGGTGGGCGGCCACGCGGTCTTTTGACCCAGGATTGACCTCCCATATATAGTCGCCAGATGTGGGAGCCTTGTGGGTGTGAGTTCAAAACAAAAAATACTCTATCTCCGTTGCTTCTCCTTCCCAAACGTAAATAAACAGTGGCCAGGCTGGGGCAGGACTTGCTGAAAGTGGGCTGCTGACCAAGCTGGCACTTCTCTCTGCCTCCGGGCCAGTCAGGAGACTTTGTTGGTCGGGACGGGTTGGTTCCTCCAACCCATGACTCCCATGAGATTCCCCTTGTGCCTCGGGCTCAGCAAGGAAACTGAGGAGGAGGAGTCTGTCGCCTGCAAAGCTAAGGGCTGCCCTTAGCCACCTGCTTCTCCAAGACTCCGCTCGGTTCCGGAGTGGCCACCAGATGGCGCTCCCGCCACAAGCCCCGTGCCCGAACCTGCCTGCGCCCTGTGATGGTATGTCTGCACCTTCTCTGCCAACCTCCCGTCCTTCCCTGCGTCTCTCCTCTCTGCGTTTTCACTTTTGGTCTCTCTTGGCCGGCCTGACTCAGATCTTAAGCGGTTTAGTCAAAGTGCATCGCGACTTTGAGGACAGAGACAGGAGAAGCCGCGGGGGGCGGGGGTTGCCGGGAAGGACTGTCCCTGGGACTACTACAGAGAGTGGTGGCGTTTCTGAGAAGTTCCCCACCCAGGGTGGGCTCAGCGCATCTGTCTGGCCGGGGGTGATAGCACAGCAGGTAGGGTGTTTGCCTTGCACGCAGCCGACCGGGGTTCGATTCCCAGCATCCCATGTGGTCTCCCGAGCACTGCCAGGAGTCATTCCTGGGTGCAGAGCCTGGAGTAACCCCTGGGCATCGCCGGGTGTGACCCAAAAAAAAAAACACAAAGATGGAGGCAGGTGTGGCTGGGTGGGGGACAGAGCCAGGCCTACCTTCTGAAAGGACCCAGCGTGGGTTTGGGCATGGGCAGAGCCCCTCCGCCCCCCGCCCGGGCTGTAGAAACCGAGGTGCATTTCCGCTGGGCCCCACTGGGTCTAGCCCCCAGTCCTGGCAGGGGCTTCCCAGCTGCGTCTGCCGTGGTGCCTGGGTGAGAATGGGTGGCAAGAAGGCTGAAAGTGGGATTCCCGAGCGTGACCTCTAGCCTCAGACCTGCACCCACTTGACCACAGGCAGCCCCTTACCTTTGAATCATCTGCCAAGACTTTTCGGCTGGGAGCTTTGACAAAAAGCCCAATGCTCAAGTTTCACTTGAAAAATTAGTCACCTTAGATGTACTTTCCCATGGCCCCGTGGGCTAAGGTTGAGTGGGGGCCTGTTCCCCCCATCCCCCTCACGGCCCAGGGCCCCCAGAGCTCCTGAGCTGTTCCCCACCCTCGTCACTATTCTCAGGACCTGCCTGGGCTCTGGGCCGGGCTGTGGGGGCGGGGGTGGGGGTCACACAGTGGGGGCTGCTGTGTGTGGGAGCCAGAAGGCCTGGGCGGGAGCCAAGGCCTGAGGCCTCGGGGCAGGTGTAGGGCCCAGTGTGAAGGGGCTGTTGTCCCCGAGGGTCCTCCCCTCCCCTCCACGGGGAGGAGCGGGGCACCCTTGTGGAGGCCGCTGGGGGGTGGGGGTGTCACACTGGGGGTGCAAGAATGTTCTGAGCTGCCTCCCCCATCCTCACGGCTTTGCCTGCAAAGCAGGGGAGAGCCCAGGCCCTCTGCTGCCCAGCAGGGCCCGTCCACAGCTATTCCTACGACTGAACCAAGGCCAGAGATCGATATGAAGCAAGGGCAACTGTCCTTGCCCCAGTGCCTGAACATAAGAACAGCTTAGCCTCAGTTTACCCTCCCCAGCCCTGGTGGCTTTGCTTAGTCTTGTAGCTGCAACCGCCCTTTCCTTCCTGTTCTGCCCCTAGAAAGGTCCCTTCGTGGGTCTGAGCAGACAAGGTGGGTCTTTGAAGACACGAATCTGAGATTTCCTACCTGCCAGCATGTTACCAATAAGTGTCTGCTTGGTCTATCGCCAGGCTCCCAGCTCCCATGGCTACATCCCACCCGGACCTCCCAGCTGCTGGGCTGTGCCCCGCCCTTGGAAGGGACCCCCCTCCAGGCATTTCCCTCCTAGGTAGAAACCCTCACTTCTTTCTCCCAGCCTCCCCACCCCCACTCTCCCATATGTGGGCTGGGGCTGAGGTGGGCAGGACCATGTCTCCCCCTCAGGCAGAGCGGCACCCACAAGCTGTTGATCCCCTCTCGTGGGCTGGGCCTGGGGTACCGTGCCCATCCCGGTCCATGTCAACCTAGCTGTGACCCTGGCCACCCCCAAGCCCCTCACACTTGGCTCTCGCAGTTGTGACAGGAGCCACATAGCAGCACCCACCTCAGAGACTGTGAAGTGGACCAGAAGGCGGCTCCGAGGCTGGGTGTCTGCCATGCAGAGGAGGCCTGGATGGCAAAATGATGATGAAACGAGTTAAAACAGGACTCTGGAGAGACCTTAGCACAGAGTCGCCTGTGACTAAGAACCCCAAACTCAGGTTCTCATCTCGGCTCCATCCAGTTCTCCTGCGCAGGCCCCTTCCCTGCCCTGTGCCTCCGTTTTCTTCCCTAAAATGGGTTGGGGGCATCTCAGGGGGACTATAGAGGTAGTACAGAAGTCAAGATGCTTGGCTTGCATGCAGCTGATCTGGTTCCATCCCTGGCACTGCATCTGATCCCCCAAGAACTTCCAAGAGTGACCCCTAAGCATTGCCAGGTGTGACCTGACCCCACCCCTAACAGGAGGATGTGTTCTCTCTGCAAGAGAGGGAGTGAACGTGGAGAGGTGGAGGAGAGTGGGGCATGGCTGTGCACAGCCGCTCACAGGGTCTCTCTTACGGTAGCTGCACTTCTTAGTTCTTAAAGGTGAAACAGGTGCTTCTTAATGAGCCTTACCGTACCAGGGGCAGACATGAGGTAGGGTGGGAGGCACAGCCCAGCAGGTGAGACCCAGGGTTGGATGGAGAATATGGTTGGAAACTGGCAGGGGCGCGGGCTCAGGGTTGTCAGAGGAGAGGGGGGAGGGTTGGTGCTGCCTCTCAGCTCCTGCTTTTTCTTGAAGCTTCTGCAAGTCCAGCAGTTGGAGGTATTGGCTTTCACTTCTTTTTTGCCCGACGGAGTGGGATTCCTTGGAGTTCTGGAAGATGGAGCAGAACACGGATAGGTAAAGCAAAACTCCTAAGAAGCCCTTTCCTGGCTGTGAGCAGGTTAGGAACTGAGTGGTCTCTGCAGTGTGGACGGAGTCTAGCTAGGTGCATGGTTGCGTGGAGGGTCTCCGACGCTTCCTCCCCGCCTCCTTTCAGAATCTAGGGCAGGCACCTTCGATCTCTGAACTCTCTGATGGTGCTCATCTCTGTGTCCTCCTGCTCCCTAGCAGGGGACCCTCTTCCCTAGCCTGGACATGTGACTCTGAGGGGCTGAGCCACACATCCAGGCTCAGGACAGACTGCGGGGTCACGGGTGTGGGGTGGGGGGAGTCATGGGCGGCTTGCACGGCCTCGCCCAGGCACCTGTGTGGGCAGAGCGCCCCTAAGGCAGCCCTTCGGAGCAGGCAGATTCCCCGTCTCCAGTGCTGGGGAAAGGGGCGTCGGGAATGACATCCCCTTTACTCACATGGAAATGAGTTTGGATTTTCTGAGCATACACCAGCTGGCTGGGAGGAGGCAGCCCAGAAGGCTGCAGGCTGGGGAAGGGAAGAGAAGGGAGGGGAGGGAGCCCGGCCAAGATGAAAATTCCCAGTGTTCTCACAGCCAGAGCGATCATGGGGCGCCGAGTCGCCCCCCACGCCCGAGACCCTGCGCGGCGCCCGTTCCCGGGGAGAGCGCGGTGCGCCCGCGGGCGGACTGGGGGAGCCGCGCGCGCGGGCACCCCCCAAGCAGTCTCGAGGGGAGCCACTTAGCGGGCCAGGCGCGCCGGGCCTGGGCCTGCCCTGCCCTCGGGGAGGTCCTGGGCGGCGGGCGGGCCGGTTCCCACAGGCTGCGGGAGCGGGGCTGGGTCCCGGGGAGGGACGGGGGGCGCGGCGGGGCCCACGCGCATATTGTCTCTTCGCGCCCCGCTTCTCCCCGCGGAGTTGCCGCGGAGGGGGCGGCGGGGGGTCCCCCGGAGGCCCGCACTGCGCCCCCCGGTGCCGGCGGGCGACCGAGAAGGCTGCGGGGCGGGGGAGGGGCGGGGTGGGGTCAGGCTTTGGCTCCTCCTTCCCCGCGCGGGATCGCTGCCTGCCGTGGGGCGCTGGCTCAGTCTCGGCTGCTCGCCGCTCCGGGCCGCGGGATGACACCGCCTCCGCCCGGATGCGCCGCCCTCGGCGCCCGGCGCGCCCGCGCCCGCGCCCCGCCGGCCGCCTCGGAGCTCCCGCGGCTGCTGCTGCTGCTGCTGCTCGGGTGCGCGGCCGCCCCCGCGCACGGCCACCCCAGGAGCGGACCCCGCATCTCCGCGGTCTGGAGAGGTACGAGGCGCGGCGCGGGGCGCCGGTGCGTGCGCGCGGCTCTGCGGGGCCCCGGCGGGCGGAGCGCGGGTCCCGGCGAGGCGCGGGGCCGGGCGGCGCCTCGAGGCGCGCGGGAGCCGGCGGCGGCCGGGCCCCGGCCAAGTCGCTCCAAGTCCGCCCGGGGCCGGGGGCCGCAGCGGCGGGGCGCGGGGGAGCGGGCGGGCCCCGCAGCCGCTCCCGGGCCGCCCGCGCCCGCGCGCCAGCCCTGCTCTCCCCGGGACCCCCGCCCGGCCGCCCTCTCCGGGGCTGCGGGCCGGGCCGGGCCGGCGAGGGGGGCGCGGACCGCTCGCCGCCGCCGCCGCCGGCGCGCTCGGGCTGCGGGAACAAAGACCCCGCCGCCCGCCCCCGCCCCCGCCCCGGCCCCGCGCGCGGCCCGCGAAGGGGGTGGTACCCGGCCGCGGCTCGGGGTACCCGGGCGCAGCCTCCGCAGTGCCGGGACCGGCCGCTCCCCCCTCGCCCGCACGTGGCGGCCGTCACCAGGGACGGGCAGGAGCGAGCGTGGGGGGCGGGGGTCGGTGGGGGGCGGCCGTCGGGACCCCGAGTGGCGAAGCCGGGGCGGGCTGCAGTCTGCGGGGGGGGCGTGCGCGTGGAGCCGGGGCGCGGACTCGCCCCCAGCGGCGCCTCACTTTGGACCCCGGTACAATGGGACCCAGAGCCCCGCCAGGCAGAGCCAGGGGCGTTGCGTCGCGCTCGGGGCGCTCCCGGGGCCTCCCCGCCCCCAGCCCGACTTGGGCTCCGGCCCCGAATTTGCCGCCGCTGCGGCTCCCCGTGGAGATGCTGCGGGACTCCGGCGGGGCTGGGCGGTCCGGGCTGGCCCCTCCGGGCGTCCTTTGATGCCCGAGGCGGCTGGCGGGGACTGCGGAGCCCGAGCTCTATCTGGGGCAGGTATTCTTAGCCCAGGGAGGGAGGGAGACCCACGCGCGCCACGGGCTGCTGGAACTGCGGCTGCTGCAGGGATGGGACTCGCCCAAGGTCACTCGGCCCGTGCGCGCTCCCGGGGCTTGCAGGGGGCTCCCGTGGCGGCCGGCCCGGCCCGCGCGCGCTCGCGGCGCTGGCAAGAGACCCTCCTCGGGGCTGCCCGGGGCTGGTTCTGGGCAGGGTAGGGAAGGAGGCTTTGGCAGGTTTCTGTTTTGATTTCCTTTTATCCCGAGGAGGGTCTCTGGGGTCCAGGTGGCCACTTAGCCAGCGGCTAATGGAACAGCCCCTAGTCCTCTCACCCCGGTGGCACAGTCCAGCCCCGGGTCCTGTGCCCTCCCAGCCACTGCTGTCCAGGCAGCATGGCGGCTGTCCCAGAGCTCTGAAAGGGCCAGTGGTCGCTTCTGCATGGCTGCGTCTGCCTGCACCAGGACCCTTGCCTTTGGCCCTGCTCCCCCGTCCCCCACCAGACGCTCATGCCCACAAGCTTAATGAACACCCACTACTCAGCACTTAATGCACCTTCCCAGGCGCCAGCACTTAGTCCCCACCCTGAGGCTGTTCAAAGCCGCTTTCCTCTCTCTCACCCACTTTGAAAGCGCCCAGCCCCACTCCGCCCCAGCAGACAAACCTGCCGTTATGCCCGCTGCTGGCCCTTGTATCACTGGTCTCAGCTGGGGTCTGCCAGCCCAGTGGCCGGCGGGGGGTGGGGGGGATTTTTCCACCATGCCAGGTGTCCCACTGGCCACCCCCTGTCCCCCAGGACCACCAGCTGGTGATGGTGTGTCTGCCCACCAGCTGCCTCCTGTCTCTTGAGGGGGACACATGGCAATCGGGCAGGCCAAGCCCGGGAGTGGGGCGAGAGGCGCCTCCCAGCCCTGGCCCTGGCCGAGGTCGCGGAGGGGAGTGGGTGCTGACCTCCAGGAACAGGAGGGGGGGTGCCCAGATAGATCTGCCCCCTGCGCTCAGGGGAGGAGGCGTGAATGTCATGACAGGACACACAAGGAGGCATTTCTCCGCGGAGCATTTTCTGCCATGGGTGAAACTCGCTGCCATCTGGGAGATCAGATGGGGATTCTGGGAGGGTCTGCATTGGGGAGATAGGGTCACACCAGGCCTGACCACCCTCCCAGGTGTCTTTACTTCGCCCCAGCCCAGGACCACCAGAGCTGGCCAGGGGAGGAAGGGCCCTTCCACCTACCCCTGGGCAGTCACTGTTCATGGCAGGTGCCCCTAGGCTGGGTGACAGGACTGGGTGATGCCCCTCCCTGCACGGCAGGAGGACAGCAGGCCTGTGATTCCTGGCACCCCACTCACACTCAGGGGTTCAGGAAATGAGATGCCAGTCCAACCTGGAGCCGGAAGGGCCTGCTGCCCCAGGTCAGAGGTGAGCCTCCACCTGCCTGGCTAGTTCTGACCGCCCCCTGGTCCAAGTCAACAACAGGATGTTATTGTTGACATTGGGGATGCTGGGGAAGCCATCAGGGGCCACTGCGAGCAGGACTGGCTGCCACCTTCTCCAGGGATGAGGTCACAGCTGGGGCTCCCCAAGCATCAGCATTTCCAGTGGAAATCCTCGCCCCCTTGGGGACACTGACGTGCTCATCACCCGCCAGTGAACTCCCCCTGCATGCGGGGGCGGCTCCCTGGGGCCAGGGGGTTTCCTCAGCTGGGAGTGGTAGGAAGAGCTGAGTGATGTCACCTGGAGCAGGGCGCCCCCCCTATCCCTGGAGAGTTCAGGTTGAGAGCCCAGGATGGGTGGGCCAACTGGGTCCCGAGCCACATGGTATGGGGCGCCTGGTTCTGCCCCCGCTCTGGCCTGATCTGTGGGGCACACACCAGCCACTTTTTGTTATTTTGTTTGTGTGTGTATGTTGGGGCACACCCAGTGGTGCTCAGGGATTACTCCTGACTCAGTGCTCAGGGATCTCTCCTGAGAGTGCTCGGGGGACCATATGGGGTGCCAGATGGAACCTGGGTGAGCCACGTGCCACGCGAGTGCCCTCCCCTCTGCACTACTGCTCCAGCACCAGCCTCTTTCTGAACCTCAGTTTCCTCACATGTGCAGAGAGAGCGATGGGAGGAGCTGAGCTCTGTGAACACTCAGGTCCCTGGGGGTCCTGCCTCTCCGGAATGCCAAGACCCGGGCTGAGGTCGCAGAGCTGGGACCGCAGAGCTGTGAAGGAGACTGGAAACGCGGCCAGGCAGGGCAAGTCCTCAGCCGCAGGCTCCTGCCTGTCTTTTCCCCTCTCTGGAGTCAAAGGCTGAGGATGGGTTAGAGGAAGTGGCTCAGGGCCGCGAGGTCCCAAAGACAGACAGTAATGCAGCCGACATTCACCTCGACTGACCTTGTGTGGCTTCTGGGGCTAAGTTTGTGGACCCAGAGATGAGAAACTTCGATGATTCTGGATCCTTCTAGACCACACAGTGCAGAGGGGGAGACAATCAGGTGAACCTGGAAAATAAGATGCAGCAGAGGTTTTGAACCCAGTCTGTCATCCTGGGAAGGCTTCCCGGAAGAGGTGGTAGGGCACTCTAGGGTTAAGGAGTCAGCTTGTGAGGGCTGGGCAAATTGAGGAAACACCTGCAGGGTCAAACTTCAGACATCGAATCTTCCAACTTTGAAATCTTTCGAAGAGAGGAACCCTGTGGGAGGGGGTCTCCAAGAGGGGGCCTGAGCCTGAGGCATTCTGGGAAAGTGTCTTGCAGAAGGCATCTGAGCCAGCCCAGCGGTGAGAGGAAGGAGCAGGGGGCGGGGTGGGGACGCTTCTCAGGGTGAGGAGGAAACTCCCTATTAGTAGGGGCCTCTGGGGGCAGACACTGCCCTTCCTGGGGTCAGGGCCCTGGGAACTTGGGAGAGGTACGGAGAGCCGGTCTCCACCTCCGAGAGGGAAACCGAGGCACAACCTGGAGTGGGAGCAGGTGTCTTTGGAGCTGGCTTCCCCCACTTGGCCAGCAACTCCCCCACCCCCGCCTTGGCTTCCTGTTCTGGCTGCCCCAGAAGCCGCCTCTGCAGGGCAGGACCGAGGCTGACCTCCTCCCGGCTAGGGAGGACTGAGGGCTGTGTCCCCTGCACAGATGCCCGGACCAGGAGGAATGAACCATCCTGTCCCGTGTGGCCCCGGGGGGGGGGGGTACTGCAGGGTCCCCTCTGTGGTCAGCTCCATGCCCCGAGAACTTTGTTTGGGCCTGGGCTGGGGCCTGGCTGTGTCCCCAGGATCGTCCCTTATGCTGAGAGAGGGGCTTCCTCTGCACTCCTGTGCCGAGTGTCTGCCTTCCCGCCCGCTGTGCCCCACTCACCCTCCACCCGCTTTCTGCTATGCATCTTTTCAAGCAGCCTGGAGTGTCTCAATCCATAAGCCCTATCTATAGGGCAGAGTTCAGGGCCTCGGAAGATGTGTGCAATAGACCAGCTGGGCCAAGCCCCACAGCCCACAAGTGGGGAAACTGAGGCTAGAGGTGACGGGGATCAGTTCCAAGGTGCCCACAATGGCCGGGCAGCCAGGAACGGGCGTTCCTGTCGGGCGGCTTCTCTGGCTGGTACTCAGCTCCCTCCGCAGACCTGTCTGCCGGTCCCAGTCTGGGGCCCCGTGAGGGTCTCCTCCTGGCTGAATCCAGCCAAGCCCACCTCCCTGCCTGCTCCTGAGAACCCCCCATGGCCCTGACCCCTCCTCTGTCCCACAGGCTGGCTCCTGATTGCCCCACTGGTCTCCAGTGACCGGGGCGGGCTGCTCTGTGTCCTGGTTTAGTGTAATCTGGGTTTAGCCAGTCTCTGCAGCCTGGGATTAGGCCCATCCTGCACCCCAGTTTCTAAGAGGGGGGCTCTTCTTCCCCAGCACCCCTGGGGTCCTTCATATGTTGGAACGTTGGGCAGCAGAGGCTCCTCCCCGCTACCCTTCTCCGCCCTCGCCCCCCCCTGCACCCCCCAAACACACACACCCTACCAAGGTCTGTATGTAGCTCTTCTGAGGAGGAAGAAGAAAAAAGAACTCTTGTTGTTCTAGGGGAACATGGAGGTGCCAGAAAGCTAGGGGTGGGGGGAGGGGTGCTGCCTCCTATAAGGAGGGCACCCGAGAAGGCCGGGAAGGACAGGTAGGGACAGTCAAGGATGATAATAACAGGTCAGAGCAGGAAAGGGCAGTGTGGTGGTGGTTCGACCAGAGAAGACTTCCTGGAGCAGGAGGAAGAAGCTGATTACAGGGAGGGATGGGGACTGCACAGAGCTGTCCTGCCACTGTGGGTCAGCCCAGGGAAGGAGGAAGGCCGCCCCCAGCCTCCCTGGGTCTGTGGAGAGCGGGGAGCCTGGCGCTCCTGTCCCGACCCCCGCACCCTTCACATTGCGGGTGAAATCCTAAGGGTGATGGTGTGTGTCAGATGGCGTGCGGCACAAGGTCAGAGCGGGGAGGAGCAGGGAGGCCCAGAGCAGACTGGCGCGGTTCCTGAGCAGGAGGGGGAACTGAGGCAGGATGGGTCAGCGCGGCCCAGCCTGCGTGCCCAGGGCGGAGAGCAGAAGCGGGAGCGGGCAGGGAGGGGGCCAGGAGATAAGCAGTGATAAGGGGAGGAGCTCTGGCCTTGGGGCCGCAGGGGAGTCGCTCGCCCTGGCTGGGGTGGGCTGCTGGGCGCCACCGAGATCCTTGAACTGAGGCCCAGGGCTCGGGGCGACTCTTTGTAGCCGCTGGGCAGATAGTAAGGAGGGCGGGTGAGCACACAGGCCCATGGTGTTTTCATACTGTCCCGGGCACTGGCCGTTCTGCTCCGTGCCATGGCATGTGCCCACACTCACCTGCATGCTCTCTCGGCCATCACGGCCACGACCGAGGGGGTCTCTGCTCAGGGTCTGCCCTCTCTGAGCCCCAGTCTCCTCATTGGTGTGGCCAGTGAAGGGGGAAGGAAGGGGAGCTGGAAGCTTCCAAGGACGTCTCTGCAGTGGACAGCGTGAGGGACTCAGATCCCTGAGCCCACTGCGTTTCTCTGTGATCCCGGGCCAATGGCTCTGGGTCTCTGGGTCTGGCTGGCCTGTCTCTGAGTGCGGGGAGTGGGCACCCCCTTTGTTGCTCAGCTCCATGAATTCACACGTCTGAACCTCACGAAAACAGTGCTTGGGGGGGGAATGTTGTGCAGCCATGCGTGTGTGCGTGTGCGTGTGCGTGTGTGCGTGTGTGTGTGTGTGTGTGTGTGTGTAGTTAGCATCTCTGTCCACCACCTCAGCCCCTGATTTCTGCTCACCTGCATCCTACTGCCTCTCCCTCCCTCATCAGCCCTGCGGACTGGCCACCTTGGTACCAGCCACCCCCCTGCCCTGCACCAGGCTAAGCCTGAGTTCGACCTCCCAGACCCTTCTGCTTCTCCGCAGTGCTCTGTGATGTCTCCCAGGCCTGCCCTCTGCCCCGACACCCCAGGCAGAAGGAGCCTGACTCGGGTTCAAGGACCTGCTGGACGAGGAACGGGCAAAGGTGGACAGAGACGTGGGTCATCCCTGCCTTGAGGCCTCGCTGCTGGCCTGTCCCCGCTGAGCCCCCGACCCCGACTCTCACAGCCCTTGCGGTGCCCTGGAAGGCCTTGACTTTCCTGTCTGTAAAATATGGGGGTGTCTTGCCAGCTTTGCAGGGTGGGGGCAGTGGAGGCCGTGACCGCTTCTGCTGACCACTCCCCCACCCCCGCCCCATTCTCCACCTCACAATCTCACCTTTTCCTGAAATGATCCCCAAAACATAACCACGGCCAGTTTGGCTGTTTGTCCCAAGGATCACGGAGGATCCTGAAACCCAAACTTAGCCAACGCGCGTCCGTCCTTTCGTCCACCGAGGAGGCCCCGCTCAGGATGGCCCGGCCCTGGTCTGGCCCTGACTGCAGTCCTGGCCAGCCTCCACCCTGCCCAACGGAACACGCGCTTCTGGCTTTTGGGCTGAGCCCATGCCGAACACGGGCGCCCTCCCAGCCATGCTGACCTTGGGGGTGGGGGCGCCCTCCCCCGTGCTGGCCCTGGTGTGCTGCCCCCGGGGGCCTGGAGAGAAGCGGGCGTCTCGCTGCCCATTCCTGGAGGCCCGTATCTGCCTGACTCCTGGCCCTGCCAGGCAGCTGTCTGGATTCCAGCCTGGCTGTTGCCGGCGGCGGCAGGCACAGCCCCTCCCGAGCTCAGCCTGTGCTTGGGGACCCATCCCGGTGGTGACAGCCCGGAGGCAAAGTTCCTGCCCTATGCGGCTGGCTAGGAGGTGCCCCTCCACCGCTGACACAGCTGAGCTGTGGGCCCCTCTGGAAGGCGGGGGCAGCAGGGGCTGCGGGGGCGCTGACCGGCTTTAGTTGCTGGGTTTTCCACTCAGCCAGCCTGTGGGCTAGGAGGCGGCAGAGAGTAGATTAGGCAGGAATGCGGGACACAGGTCAGGCGGCAGCTTCAGTGCCTGCCCCGGGAAGGTGAAGGTGGGGACGTGCTTTTGGAGGCTGGAGTTGGTTGCTGGGGAGTGCGGAGGGGTACCACCAGGAATCCCGGAGGGCGGCTTGGGCAATGCCTCCCGGCTGTGCACTTGTGCACTAGTGGCTCAGTCTCTCTGGTCTTGGTCTGCAGGCTCAGAGACTGCTTGCACCCTCTGCCTTCCCCCTCGGCCTGGGCTGTGCGGGTTCCAAATGGAGGGAGGCTCCAGCTCTCCCCAGCTGCCACAGGCCCTTGCTCTTCTCTGCAGGTGGCAGGGGGTGGCGGTAGGTAGGGCTAGGTAGGGCGCAGTTAGCAATTAGGCAGAGGCTCTGCCCATGGGCTGGTCCCCTGCAGGTGCCTGCAGGCCTGAGTCCAGCATTCCTGTCCACATTCTCCCCTTCCTGCAGGGAGCGCCCGGAGGTCACAGCCCCGGGTCAGTGGGTCAGGGTGGAGACCAGCTCCGATGGCTCCTCTTGCGAACAACATCCCCGCTCTGTCCGCCGCTGCCCTCACGGGTCCCGAGAAGCTGGGGGGCAGTGGGGGCCAGGTGATGGTGATGCGGGGTGAGCTTGGCGTGGCAGCCACAGAAACCCGCACTTGACCCAGCCAGTGGCAGCTGCTGGAGATGCGGGGTGGGGGGAGGGGGGCAAGAGGGGTCAGCTGGGCTGCCGGCCAGTGGGACCCAGGCCCAGGGGCAGCCAGGTGGGGGCGTTCGCCTCCCCCAGGCTTCCTCTCCAGTGCTGCCGGGGCTGCCTCAGGACCGGGGACCCAGGGGTCCCGGCTGGGTACGGAGCAGCTCGGCTGTGCCCTTTATCCATCCTGAAGAAGCAGGGTGGGCTGAGGCTGGGTGCGGGGGAGAGTATGTGTGTGTGGGGGGGGGGTGAGGGTTCACCCAACCTTCCTCTGGTCCTCGTGCGGTCCCTGTGCCCTGAGCCCCCTCCCCTGCCTGAACCCCTGGTTATTCTGGGAGCTTTTAGCTACCACTTAGTCAGCCACTAATGCGTCAGGCCGGGAGCGAGGGGGGCCGCGGTGCCAGACGCGCTCCTTTTAGACATCCAGGATGGGAAGTGGAGGGGCTGGTCAGGCGGGGTGCGGAGGGGGCGGGGGAGCTCGCCGTCCTGCCCCAGCCCTGCGCTTGGCTTGGAGTCGGGCTGCGGTGGAGGTGGACCGAGGGCAGCGAGGTGGTCTGACCTTGGACCGCACCCCCAGCCCCACCCTCCGGCCTGGCCTTGAGCCTTCCTTTGGGCCTCCTCCGCCTGCTCCCGGATCCCGTCTCGGCTCCGCTTCCCTTCCTGCCCTGTGATCCCCGAAGCTTTGATCTGCCTCCTGGGTCCTTCGGTGACCGCCCCAGGGAGCTGACAGATGTGTCCCGGGGGCAGGGGGCACCTGCTTCCTCGCCTTGCTCGGCCCCTGCACGGAGTGTGGGCGGCCCGCAGGCCACCCTCCCCGGCCCAGCTCTTGGTGCCAGTCCAGAAGGGCCGTGGCTCCTGGTCGGGAAGGGCTTATGCTGCCTTCACTTCCAGGCAGCCCTCCTGCCCCGAGCCCCCAGGCCCCCGCTCGGGCGCCCCGAACAAAGCTCCCTTTCATGTATTCATCAGGCTGCTGCCGCTCAGACACTTCCCCGGCACAATTGGGCCCTTTGAGGGCCTGGGGGTGGGGGGTGCGGGAGCCGGGCCGGGGCAGGGGTAGAGAGTGGGCCAAGGTCTGATCCTGGGGCCGAGCTGGTGCCATCCCCCCCATGCACATCCCCAGCCACGGAGCCGGGAGTGGCCGGAGCCGGGGGTCACGGGAGGGAACGTTCCTGAGCTCCTGTTTGTTGTGCAGAGCGGGGAGAGCTGCCGCTGTCCCCTGGCACCCAAGCCAGGGCCCGGGAAATGGGGTGCAGGCGGGCCTGGCACCACGGCCCGCCACGCTGCCCCGGGCATCCGGCCGCCTCACCCGCCCTCGTTCCTCAGAGCTCCTGCGAGCTCCGGGGCTGTAGCTGGACGGTGTGGCCGCCAAGCCTCGAACTGGGCCCCGCGCCGGTCCCCGCCAGCCAGCGCTGGCCCTGTCCTCGTGGCCCTGCCCTCCAGGCTGGACCCACCAGGCTGGGTCTTCTTCCGACGGCCTCCTGGGGCCGCTGGGCTAGGGCCCTCCTAGTGGACCCTGGGGGGACTGCCCTGTGGTGCTGGCTGGGCTAAGTGACCCGCAGAGGTGCAAAGCTCCATCTGAGGGCGGGATCATATCGTCGGCGTTCCGGGCGGGTGCGGTGGGGGCTTGACTGCAGCATCCCTGGGGACCCCAGCCTCTGTTATCCCCACTCAGACACAGCCCGTTCCCTGGCTGCCAGCCTGGACAGGGGAGGGGGCTGCAGACTGGACCCTGGGTGTGTGCTCAGAGTTGTGGGAATGAGCTGCAGATGGGGTGGAGAAACCTCGGGAGCACTCCAGCCCGAGTCACTGCCCCCCGCCCCCCCTCCAGCACTCCAGGGCTGAGGTGGGTCAGGGGCCTGGTGAGGTCTGTGCTCCCAGGTGCTCCTCTTGCCTCAGGAGCGCCTGGCTGTCCCTGGGGAGGGGACACCAACTCAGTATTCTCTGCTCTCCCCGCTGTCTGCGATGCCCAGAAACTCGGGAGAACCGATTCTGAGTCTGTCCTATCTGCCAGCGTGACCTTGGGCCTCGGTTGCACCCGTGCAGGAGCCAGGCCACAGGCAGGTGAAGCGCGAAAGTGGCCCCCCCTTGGGAGACTCAGCGTGCGGGGGCCTGGGGGCACTTTCCAGCAGTGCTCAGGGTGAGGTGGCTCTGCTTGGGCCGGTGGTCCTGGGGGACGGTGCCTGGTGCTAGGATGGACTCGGGTGTCTCACAGGCCTGCACCCCATCCCTGAGCTGTCTCCCCGCTCCAGGGGGCACGAGGCTGTTGGGGGGTGGGCATTGTCCCTGCTGAGGAGGAGACGGGAGGCCTGACCTGCAGAGCAGCTGAGGGAGGGACTGGGGGCAGCTTCCAGGCCGCGGCTTCTCTGCTGCCCGCTGAGCCGCTGAGTCAGCTGTAGCCTGAGCTCCTGGGTGCGGCTCAGGCTGGTTGGAGGTGGGCAGCTGGGATGGGGGGGGGCACAGCCGCGGGGCCATCCCAACCCTGTCATTTAGCCCCGGCCACGAAGGTCTCAGCCCTGTCACCGGAGATGAGGCAGATTTTCCCTGGAGACGTGGCTGCAGACTTTCCTTTTTGGGCAAAACTGTCCTGGTCAGCCCTTCTGCGTTCAAGGGCCCTGCCAAGTTGCAGCGCTGAGGGCTGACTGCAACGCAGGATGGAGAGGGGGCTGGGTGGGAGGGCTGAACCTGCCCGGTGAGAGGGGGCCTGGCCGCAGCCCCACCAGGTGGGGTTCTGCCATGTGACCTCGGGCTCCCCTCTCCCCTGGACCTCTGTCTTCCCAACTGTGAAGTGGGAGGGAGCAGAGGTCAGTTCTGATCTAAACTAATGCGCTCACCCAGGGAGAGGCCGCGAAGATGACGAAGATGACGTTCTGAGCAGAGAATTTCCTGGGAACCTGGGTTCTGGGTTTGCTCTGGGGCCACGCCCGGCTGTGCTCAGGGCTGACTCCTGGCTCTGCGCTCAGGGATCCCTCCTGGCAGGGTTTGAAGGACCCTGAATGATGTCGGGAAGTGGAGCTGGTACAAGGCAAGGGCTTCCCTGCCTGTACTATTGCTCTAGTCTCTGAGCCCCCCCAAGCCTGGACTCTGAGTGGGGTGCTGAGAAGTCCTGTTGTGTGCAGGGGTGAGGCAGCTGTGCACTGGGTCCAGAGTGGGTGTCTGCTCCTGCCTTCCTGGGCTCAGCCCCTTAGCAGAGAGAGAGAGAGAGAGAGAGAGAGAGAGAGAGAGTGTGTGTGTGTGTGTGTGTCTCAGAGGGCCTTTTTCCAGGTGGTCCCCAAAATCCTGTTCTTGTATAATTCAGCTTGAGCATTGTAGCAGCGGGACCCCCCTTCCTTGAAGAGCTGCCACGGCCAGCACCCCAGCCCGCCAGGGGGCTGAGCTTGGGGGGGTTTCACATTCCTTCTGCAGCACTCAACATCTCTGCCTCCTCCTCAGGCCATGCCGGGCAGGACCAGGTGGACTTCGGCCGGGAGGAGCTTCACACGGTCCTTTTCCATGAGCCGGGCAGCCCCTCCGTGTGGGTCGGTGGCCGGGGAAGGGTCTACCGCTTCGACTTTCCTGAGGGGAAGAATGCGTCCCTGCACACGGTGAGCTGGACCCCCCACCCCCCTGCAGCTGCCTCAGGGATGGGGACAGGGGTGGCTATGCCCACCCTGCTTGTGCCTCCCGCCCCACCTGTCCCTTCGGCCGGGGGGGGGGACTTGGGAGGGGAGCTAGCATCTCTTCTTTAAGCGGGTGCCCCTCACTGGATCCAGTCCCACCTGGGAGGCTCCTCTGGGCAGTTTGGTTGGCACCAGGTGGAGGTGGGTAGGGGGCCCTGGAGTTCACCCCTGGCAGCGAGGCAGGCTCACAGGGCACCCCAGGTCCTGTCTCCAGCCTCTCTGGGCTGGGCCCTGCAGCTTGTGTGGTCTGGGGTGAGTCACAAGCCCTCTTCGAGGGAGGAGGGACCTCGTCCCTACCGGCCAGCAATGGACTCATGCTCGCTTTCCCCCTTCCCTGCAGGTGAACATCAACCCCACCAAGGGGTACTGCCTGGACAAGCCGGTGAGTGAGGAAGATGGAGCCCCTGGAAAGAGGGACCGAGACCCCCCTCCCCCCGCCCCGAGTCTGAGGGAGGCGGCCCAGCCGAAGTCTGGGTGGGGGAGGTCTGCTCATTTCCCCAGCGGCCTCTTGTTCTTGGGGGACGGAGGCAGCTGCGCCCACTCTCGGGGGCTGCTTCCCGGGCTGAGACCTAAATCAGGCCCCCTCCCACCCCGCAGGACTGTGGCAACTACATCACACTCCTGGAGAGGGAGAATGAGGGACTGCTGGTGTGCGGGACCAACGCGCGGCGCCCCAGCTGCTGGAAACTGGTGAGAAGTTCCCGGTGCGCGTGGCCCGAGGCTCTCTCTCCTCTCCTGGCCGGGAGGTCGGGTCCGTGGGATCCGTGGCGCTCTGACCCCCGGGTCTCTGCCAGGTCAATGACACCGTGGAGCTGATCGGGGAGCGGCGAGGGTTTGCGCCCTTCAGCCCAGATGAGAACTCCCTGGTTCTGTTCGACGGTAGGTGCGGGAGGGCCAGGAGGGGGGTGGCGCCAGGCTGGGCAGGTGGGCGGGAGGGGGCTCACCCAGGCCCTCGCACTCACAGGGCAGGAGGTATACTCCACCATCCGGAAGCAGGAGTACAATGGGAAGATCCCGCGCTTCCGCCGCATCCAGGGCGAGATCGAGCTGTACACCAGCGACACGGTCATGCAGAGTGAGTGGCCCCCAGCCGGGCTGGGAGGGCACGGGGTTGCGGGGGTCGGCCAGGTTTCGGGAGTCTTGTGTTCTTTGGGTGGGCTGCCCAAGGCCCTCCGGGACTGCTGGCCAGTGGAGAGAGCAGGAGCGGGGGCAGGTGCGTCAGCGGAACCCGGAGGACGGCAGGGCAGAGCAGGGGAGCAGCCAAGCCCAGATGTGGGGGTGGGATGAGCCCCGTCCCCTTGGGAGAGAAATGAAGAAAGCCCCCAGCTGTCGGGGAGGGGCCCGTGAGCCGGAGTGGGTCCCAGGACTGAGCTCACGTGGGGCTGTGCCCCTCCCTCTCATTAGGGCTCTGCTAATTAGGCAGCAGTGACATCAGGGTCCCTAGAGGTCCCCCAGTCCCCAAGCATGAGGTCATTGCTCCTGGGCCGATGACATCTTTGTGGACAAAACAGATGTGGTTTGGGGGAGCAGCGCCTGGGCCCTCTGGAGTTTGGGGCCTGACTCTCTGGGTCTGCTCTGTCTGGTTCGCTCTGCAGACTCAGGGCCGTGTGGCATGGGGTGGTTCCCCCGTGGGGGGCCCCCCAGCCTCACCCCCACCTTTGCCCCTGTCCTGGGCAGACCCACAGTTCATCAAAGCGACCCTCGTGCACCAGGATGCAGCGTACGATGACAAGATCTACTACTTCTTCCGGGAGGACAACCCTGACAAGAACCCCGAGGCCCCTCTCAACGTGTCCCGAGTGGCACAGCTGTGCAGGGTGAGGGGCGACGGAGCGTGTGTGCATGTGTGTGCATGTGTGCACGTGCGTGAACATGGGTGCGCATGGGGGTGTGCATGTGTGTGCGGATGTGTATGGGGTGGAGAGTGTGATGTGGGTGGGAGTCTGTGCATGCGTGTCTGTGTGGCCAAGCCTGGGTGCACGTGTGTTTGTGTGTGTGTGTGTGTGTGTGTGTGTGTGTGTGTGTGTGTGCAAAGGTGTATCCAAAGCAGGCTGCTCTGGGGCTGGGCCCTCCCGCGCTAGGGTCAGCTGGGGGCACACTGCCTCCTCCGCTGGCCATGTTGGCCCCTTCCACAGCACCTCCACCACCTTCCTTGCTCTGGGTGGGTGCGGCCGGCCAGTACTGAGGACCCCTCTCCCGACGCCCTTGCAGGGGGACCAGGGTGGCGAGAGCTCGCTGTCGGTGTCCAAGTGGAACACTTTCCTGAAGGCCATGCTGGTGTGCAGCGATGCGGCCACCAACAAGAACTTCAACCGACTGCAGGACGTCTTCCTGCTGCCCGGCCCCAGCGGCCAGTGGAGGGACACGCGTGTCTACGGCGTCTTCTCCAACCCCTGGTGCGTGAGGTGGCGGCCCGCTGTCCTGGGGAGTCGGCTGGCCTGTGCTGGCTGCAGTGGCCCTGGGTGCTATCACACCTGCCCTGGCGCTGCCCCCCCATTGTTCACACCTCTTAATCACTCCCATTGATTGAAAACAAGGCAGGCAAAAGTGTTGGGTGCCAGGGAGCGGTGGGGTGTGTGTGTGTGTGGGGGGGAGATGCTCTTGGACCCTGCTCTCTATGGGAAGGGCCACAGGGTGGGTCTGGAGGGCATCAACATCCTGCAGGCAGGGCTCCCTGACACACCCACCAGGTGCCTGTGGTCAGCATTCCTGCTGTGGGGTGGGAACTCCCAATGGAATGTTTTTAGGGTAGATACAGATTGTGGTTTTATTTAGTTCTTTTCGGGGCCACACCCGGCAGTGTTCATGACTTTCTCCTGGCTCTGTGGTTAGCGATTACTCCTGGTGGACTTGGTGGGGGCTATATAGGGTGCCGGGGATCAAACCCAGGACAGCTGTGTGCATGCCAAGTGCCCTGCCTGCTGTACTATTGCCCCAGCCTTATTTTTTTTTTTAATTAAAAATATTTGTGGGTGGGGAGTGTTTGGGATGATGCCTGGCAGTGCTCAGGGGTCCCTCCTGGCAGGGCTCGGTGGACCCTGTGCAGTCTCGAGGATCAGGGTGAGGTTGACTGTGCGCATGGCAAGTGTCTCAACCTCACACTGCTCTCTGGCCTGGGTGAGGGCCTGGGGCCGGGTCAGGACCCACCAGCACTGTGTCTTGGAAGCGCAGGTACCCAAGTTCAATCCCCAGCACTGCAGGGTCCCTAGCAGCCCCTACTGGGTCCGAGCATTGAAGCTTCCAAGCATGGCTGGAGCATTCCCCTGGAAAGAATGGATTACACTTGAAGGAGGTCCTGGTGACTCCCTGGCAGGGGAGGAGCCTGGGTGGCTGTCTGGGTCCTATCTGGCGCTGGGCTGGCCTACGGGTCCTGGGCCCTGTGCTGAGCTGCTCTTACGTCCCCACAGGAACTACTCGGCTGTCTGTGTGTACTCCCTGGAGGACATCGACAGGGTCTTCCGCACCTCCTCACTCAAGGGCTACCACGCAAGCCTTCCCAACCCCCGGCCCGGCAAGGTGGGCAGGATCACCTGGGGCTCGGACACCCCTGCTGTCCCTCAGCGCCTGCCCCCCTGACCAGGACCTGCTTTCCTTGTCCAGTGTCTCCCCAACAGGCAGCCGATACCCACCGAGACCTTCCAGGTGGCCGACAGTCACCCTGAGGTAGCCCAGCGGGTAGAACCCCTGGGGCCCCTGAAGACACCCGTGTTCCACGCCAAGCACCACTATCAGAAGGTGGTTGTGCACCGCATGCAGGCCAGCCACGGGCAGACCTTCCACGTGCTCTACCTGACCACAGGTGAGGCCCTGCCGTAGCTAGCCGAAGGTGTAGGGTGCGGGAGCTAGGACAGCAGGTTAGAGGCTCTTCCCTTCCATGTGGCTGACCCCGGTGTGATCCTCAGCACGCGTGTGCTCGCTCCCTTGTGCCCCACCTGAGCACAGAGCGAGGAGTAAGCCCTGAGCACAGCTAGGTGTGGCTCAAACACACACACACACACTCTCTCTCTCTCTGTCTCTCTCTCTCGCTCTCTCACACACACACACAGTACATGTGAGGGCCTAGGGTGTAAGCTTAGTGGGCTGGGCATGTGCCTTGCATATAGGAGTCTGGGTTCGATTCCCAGCACCAGTAGTCTTCTAAAGCACCATCAGGAGCACCTTTGGCCCCCAAGCACAGAGCGAGGAGTAGCCCCTAAGCATTTCTGGGCCCCTCATGCCCCAAGAAGAAAAAGTGCATGTGAGAGTTAGAAAGAACAACGGTCAGAAGTCGGGCTGATCTTTCTACCTGGGAGGAAGTACTGGGCAATGAAGAGCTGTCAGGGATTAGTCTGTGTGTACCCAGTAGGCTTCCTGGAGGAGGTGGGGCTGAGGAAGGAGAGGAAAGCCTGCATCCCGGCATGGGCAGAGAGCAGGCTCCAGGGTGGCGAGGCAGAAGTGGGAGTGAGTCTGAGCAGAGCCGGGTGTGGCTTTGATGGTGGGAAGGATGGGCAGTCGGGAGCAGGGACGGTCGCAGACAGAGTGCTTCTGCATCTGACGGGGGAGCACAGGTGCTGGGGTGGGGAGTGGAGGGAGCCGTGCCCGCACCTGGCAGGGGTGTGCAGGGGTATCAGCTCTCCCTGGCACTCCTGTTCTGAGGGAGCAGGGTCAGGCTGGTGGAGGAGGAGCACTGCCCATGAGCCGGGCTGAAGCGACTTGCAGTTTCCAGGCTGTGGCTCCAGGGAGAGGGTCCAGAGACGACTGCCTGCCCAGGCGCAGGGTACCTCTGAGCCCCGTCACGGTGCTTACAGGCCCCATGGGGCTGCCCCCACTTTATCGAGGGGCTTTCTAGACTCTGACGTTCTCTTTACTGGCTACGGGGTTCCTGGAAGCCTCTAGAGGAAGGAGTGGAATTTCCCTCCGGGCAACTCGTGGCTTCTGGCCCTGAGATCCGACTTCTCTCCTCCACTCACCCTTTCTCTGTTTCTCTGGTCGGGGCTGGGGGCGGCAGGGTGTCGGGGTGAGGGAGGGGAGTGTCCCCACCACTGGGGTCAGGGAGCAGCAACCAGGACAGCAGCCCTGGGAGGTGGGAGCACTTGGGGTGCCACCTGCCTGGGAGCCATTCCGCTTGGTTTGTTTGTTTTCTTTTTGGGTCACACCCGGCGATGCTCAGGGGTTCCTCCTGGCTCTGCACTCAGGAATGACTCCTGGCGGTGCTCGGGGGACCATAGGGGATGCCGGGGATCGAACCTGGGTCGGCCACCGCAAGGCAAATGCCCTCCCCGCTGTGCTATCTCGCTCCAGTCCCCAAATGGTTTTTGTTGATTTCTTTGTTCGCTTGCTTGCTTGCTTGCCACTCTGCTCTGGGCCTATAGCAGGAGAGAGGGGCGGGGAGAGGCAGAACTGCCCGAGCGAGCACTGTGAGTGAGCACTGCGCGGAGCAAAAGGGGAGCTCACTCAGGGGAGCTGTAGGTGGCTGCTCTGGGACTTGGGGGGAGGTGAAGGGCAGTGTGAGTGCGTGAGTGTGAGTGCAGGAGTGTGCTTGAGAGCATGAGTGTGTATGTGTGCACGTGTGTGACTGTTGGGAGTGCATGTTTGACTGTGGGTGAGTGCGTGTGTGCATCTGTGAGAAGTATACGAGAATGGACCTGAGTATGAGTGTGTGTGAGAGTTGTGAGACTGTGTGAGATTGTCTATGTGAGTATGTGTGCGATTGTGTGAAATGTGTACGAATTGTGAGAGTGTGTGAGTATGTGTGTGAGGTTGCGTGTGAATGTGTGAGAGAGTGTGAGATATTGGGTACGAGTATGAGTGTGTGGCAGTGTGTATGTGTGATGAGAGTGTAGGGTGAGTGAGAGAGTATATGATTGTGTGGGAGTGTATAAGTGTGAGATTGTATTAGAGTGTGTGAGTGGTTAACTGTGAGATTGTGAATGTGTGTGACAGTGTAAGTGTGAGTATGCGTGAGTGAGAGTGTGTGTATGGGGGTAATGTGAGAGTAAGTGAGATTTGTGAGAATGTGAGTCTGTGAGATTGTGAATGTCTGTGACAGCGTGTGAATGTGTGACCGTGTAAGTTTGAGAACATGTGAGAGAGAGTGTGTGTGAGATGGTATGTGAATTTGTGAGTGTGTGAGGTTGTGTGTGAATGGTGAGAGTGTGTGATGGTGTGTGAATGTGTTGACTGTGAGTACGTGTACAGTGTGTGTTTGTGATTGTGTGTAAATGTGTGAAAGTGTAACTGTGTGTGTGAATATGTGTGTCTGTGAGATGGTGTGCGAAGTTTGTGTGTGACTGTTTGCGGCAGCGTGTGAGTACGAGTGAGTGAGCATGTGTAGGAGGGAGGCAGTGACCTGGTGTGCCTCATCGTGTTGAAGGAGTGTCGGGACCAGGGCTCGGAAAGTGCTGACGTGCAGGGTCCCCGGATGAATGTTTCTTCTGTCATCTGACAGCATTTTTGGGGCGAGTGATGCCCTGGGAAATTGGGTACGGGGAGGGAGGCTATTTTGGATACTGGGACACGAGTGAGGTGGGATCAGGAGGACCCAGGAGTGGGGGCGTCAGTTCCGGGCAGTTTTGAGCGGCAAGCGCTGGCTTCTGAAGCGGGCAGCTCTGTGGGGGTGACCTTGGGGATCTTTGGAATCACATATTTCACCGGAATCTTAAAAATTCCCCGACTAATGGGGAGGCCTGATTAGATCACAGAACAAAGAAGGGCGTGCGTGGGAACCCCATGCTGTGGGGCGGGGCCCAGGAGGGTGGCATCGAGGTGCCCGCTGCCCAACCCTGGCTGCCAGTTACATAAGCCCGGGACACCCGCGGAACTGGGTGAAGGGGACATGTGCTCAGTTCCGTCGGGGCAACTTTTCTGTGAATCTAAAATTATTTCAGAAGAGAAAGTTTATTTAAAGAGAGAATGTTCCCAGAGCCCTGGAGAGATGGGAGTCACGGATGAGGCGCAGACGTGCGCTTCTGAGGGCTTCTGGCATCACTCACTTGCGCTGTGACCTTGAGCTACTTGCTTAGCCTCTCTGAGCCTCCTGTTCTCATTTGCAAGGGTAGGAGGGACCCCCAGGATAGGGGACTGCGTCTGCACTGCTGTTCCCCACTTCATGCTCCAGCTCCCTGGTGACCTCAGGTCCCTATGCCCCCACCAGTCACCTTCTCTTCACCCCACTCACTGCGTTATCCTGTGGCTCCTGCCCTCTGATCCTCTGCCCTCTGCCCTCTGCCCTCAGACAGGGGCACCATCCACAAGGTCGTGGAGACCAGTGATGGCGAGCGTAGCCTTGCCTTCAACATCATGGAGATCCAGCCCTTCCGTCACGAGGCCACCATCCAAGGCATTTCTCTGGACGCCGAGCGGGTGAGGTGCCCCTGACCCCGGTTTGGGCCGCCCTGTGGCCTGGGGACTTAGGCCACGGGGCTGGGGCTGGGGGCGTGGGCCTGACCGTGTCCTGCTCCCCCCCCCATCAGCGGAAGCTGTACGTGAGCTCCCAGTGGGAGGTCAGCCAGGTCCCCCTGGACCTGTGTGAGGTGTACGGAGGCGGCTGCCACGGCTGCCTCATGGCCCGCGACCCCTACTGCGGCTGGGACCAGGGACGCTGCATGTCCATCTACAAGGCCCAAGGGTAGGTGTGCCGGGAGCCCCCGTCCCCGGGGGCTGGTGGCCTGCAGGAGGCTCGAGGGCTGGGCCAGCCTGGGGGGCATGAGGACAGGCCGGGCCCGGCCAGAGCCCTCTGCCTGCTGAGCACCTGCCCGTGTCGCCCAGGTCAGTGCTGCAGTCCGTCAGCCCAGAGGAGCCGCACAAGGAGTGCCCTGACTCAAAGCCAGGTACCGCGCTGGCCCCCGGTCCCCCTCGCCCTGTCTGGGGAGATATGGCTGGCCTGGAGCCACCGAGATGGGGGGAGGGAGCAGACAGTCCTGCAGGGGAAGCCCCCCGAGCTGGGTGAGGGGGCAGGAAGAGCCCGGGTCCTTGGAGCCCCTCCCTCGGGACGCCTAACCATCCCGTACCCCGCTCATCACCGTGTCGCCGTCCCTGCCCAGAAGAGGCCCCGGTGCAGAAGGTGTCGCTGGCCCGGAACTCACGCTACTACCTGAGCTGCCCCATCGAGTCCCGCCACGCCACCTACTCGTGGCGCCACGAGGAGAACGTGGAGCAGAACTGCGAGCCGGGCCACCAGAGCCCCAACTGCGTCCTGTTCATCGAGAACCTGACGGCGCGCCAGTACGGCCACTACCGCTGCGAGGCCCTGGAGGGCTCGTACCTGCGCGAGACGCAGCACTGGGAGCTGCTGCCCTTCGACCGCAGCGGCACCGCCCAGCACCTGCAGGGCCGCGCCTGCCTGCTGCCCGCCTCCCTCTGGCTGGGCGTCCTGTCCACCCTGGCGCTGGGGCTGCTGCTCCACTAGGCCCTGCCCGGCGGGGGCCTGCCGCGGGCTCCTGGAGCCTCTCGCCCAAAGCCTCTCGTAATCACCTCGCATCTCCCAGGGAGTGGGGGCAGCTGCCTGACCCCGTGGGGGGACAGCCGGCCAGGGGATGGCCAGCCGCGGGCGGCTGTGGGCCCTGGTGGCACGGGGCAGTGGGGACCGGAGGATGAAGATGCCGGTAGTGAAGGCCGGGAGGGTCTCTAGACCCTCAGAGACGCTTTTCAGAAATCCCTCAGACTTGACTTACAGGCAATGATGCTCTCAGCCCAAGAGCCGTGAGCCAGGGCGGGGTCCGCAGAGGGTGCCGGGAGTCCCGTCCCTGGACTTTGGGGCTGAGACCTGAGTCCCTCGGGACTCTCGGGAACCTCCTCCCCGCGCCCTCCCCTCTTTCCCTCCCTCCCTCCCTCTCTCCCTCCGTCCCTCCCTCCCGCCATGACTGGGGGTGCTCAGTGCTCCCGCAGGCCCGGGGCTGCCCTCGGAGGCCGCCCCTCACCAGCCCCCGGCCTGCTCAGCAGCCGCCTTGCATGTTTATCGAAGGATGTTTGCTTTCCGGACAGGACGGAAAAAGCTCTATTTTTATGTTAGGCTTATTTCATGTATAGCTACTTCCGACTGCATCTGTATGAAAATACCAAAACTACATGCGGGGGGGTGGGGTGGGTGGAGGGGTGGGAGAGGGAGGGGCTGGGGAAGGGATGGGTGGTTGTGGGGCGGGGGTCCCAGTCCGAGGCTCCCAGGGGTGGGATAGGACTCCAGGGATGGGCACGGACTCCAGGAGAGTGGCATGAGCTGGCTCTGCCCTGGGAGCCCAGTCTGAGGGGGGAGCACGGTCCCCCGCACCCCCGGCGTGGGGGCTGTCGGGGGGAGGGGTCGGGTGAGGGAGACAGGGGAGAATGAAGGAGAAACTGAGCCCTAGGTTTACCACGTTCTTTCAGGAGGAGCCGGGTCCTCAGGGGAGGTTCCAGGACTCTGCCCTTGGCGTTGGGGGTTGGGGGGCGGGGGGTCCCTCCCCGCCCCTCAGCCCCCTTCCCCAGGGGCCGTGCTTCCATGCTCCTAGCCTCCCCCTTCAGCTCAGGACACGTTATAACTTAGGCGAAACTGTGAATTCCGGAGGGGACAGCCAGAGCAGCCCTGCCCGGCCCTGTCCGTGGATTTCAGCAGAGAGCCGGGTCCTTCTCTGGCTTTACTGGCCGGCCCAGGCCAGGGCTGGGGCCAGCGGCCTTCCAGCTTCGGCCCTGCATCTCTTCTCAATGCACTTTAATAATGTAACATATTACTAATAAACAACTATTTATTTACGCGGGTCTGTTCTTTGCCTGCCAGGCCTCCTGGCCGGGGTGGGGGTGAGGGGGCGCCCCTTCCCCTCTCCTGCCACCTGCCTGTGACGCTCCTCACGGCGCACACGGTCACCGTCTCTTGAGAGCCCGGGAATCAGGAGAGGCAGCTGTGGGCTCTGAACCCCAAGTCCTGGGCGGGGGCACTGCCTGGTGAGCCTCCCACCCAGGAGTGGGCCTGCCCCCTCCTCCCTCCCCTGCCTGGGTTCTGGCCCAGCCTTGCTGGGAACAGCCTCCAGCTCTTGGCCCACTCTGGGGTCCCCCACTGGAGGAGGTGGTGTCTGAGTGGGCCTGGGGCCCCCCAGGCAGCCTGAAGGTCAGAGGCCGGGTCCCCGGCACCCCTGCAACCTAAGCTGACCTGAGCCTCCTTTGCCCCCATCTATGATAATGAGGAAAGTTCCCGTTCCCTCTGCGGGTTGGAGGCTCCGGGGTCTCTGTGTCTGCCCGCGGCAGAAACGGCTCCATCAGAGAGGTTGGGAGGGCGTTCTGGCCCCTCTCTGGGCCTCAGCAGGCTCCCTCTTTCCTGTGGGGGGCACTTGAAGGACGGAGCACACTCCTTTGTCTTCACAGAGGCCCCGGGAGAGGCCAGCGGAGGCTGGGAAGTGAAGGGCATCAAGGCGTGAAATGAGCCCATGTAAATCCCATGTAAATGAGCCGGGGGGCGGGTGCTGCCAGCACCAAGTCCCCCCCCCCCCCGCCCCGCCCCCCCGGGCCCCAAGCCGGGCCAGCAGCATGTGGTGGATGAGACCTGGGAGACCCACCTGATACCGAGGTGGAAACGGGAGTCTGACCTGTCTCATGCAGACCCCACACTGTACAGGGGTGGAGAGTGGAAGTGGGGGCAAGTCTGAGAGACTGAGGCCCGCTTTCAGGGAAGCCGATGGGAATGACACTCCTTCCTGCCTCCTCTGGCCGCTCAGACATCCCACCCTGTGGATCCACAACCTTCTGATCTTCCCTGATGAGCCCCTCAAACAGCCTCTGCCTGCACCGAGGCCTGATGTCAGGCCTGGGATGTGCAGCTCCCCCACAGGGCTCCCCTTAGCCCTCACCTGCTGTGTGGGGAAGGCTGAGTGTGTCCTCTAGGGCATGGGGCTGTCCCAGGAAAGACTTCAGATGACCTTGACCTGGGCCAGAGAGACAGAAAGCACCAGGCATACAGCGCTTGCCTTGCCTGTGTGAGGCCCGGGGTCTGATCCCAGCACCACCCGAAATAAATAAAGACAGGTTGCTTATTTTTACTTTTTTAGCCACACCCAGAGGTGCTCGGGGCTTATTCCTGGCTCTGCACTCAAGGGTCACTCCTGATGGTGCTCAGGAGACTCTGTGGGGGGTCGGGGATTGAGCCCAGGTTGGCTGCGTGCAAGGCGACATCTCTTGGGGACCAAAAACAAGTCTTTGAAAACCCAGGGGAGAAGAGGGAGGGAGAGGGGTGGCGCCTGGGTGTGGGTGTGTCTTGGATCCGGCTGGACACAGAGAGGAAAGGCCCAGCCTGGCTGTCTGCAGACTTGCAGCCTGGTCAGGAGGGGCATATGCAGGGCTGGAAGTGACCTAAGTGTGGTCAGATTGCAGGGTCCTTCCATGGGAGAGCCAGGAGGAGGCAAAGAAAGTCTTTGAGGTTGCGCACAGGCCTGCAGAGGAGAAGTCACAGGCGTGCATGTGGACAATGCCTGCAGGTGAGGGAGGCCAGGCTGTGAAAGTGTGTGAGTGGTAGGAAGGCCCAGGACCGCAGGTGCACAGCTAGTACCCAGACAGAGCCCGCGATCTTGGTGAATGAATGAAGGTGAAAGGGAGCCTCTCTGGGGAGCTTCCTCTGTGCTGAGTAGGGTCTTAGGACCTTGACCATAGGGCTAAAAAAAAGACAGGGCCTAAGACCCTACTCAGGTCATCATCCTGCTGGTTCTAGGGAGCTGTTGCTGATTTGAACAGGATGTGTGTCTATGTGTGTGGGGATGATGATGATTCTGACATTTGGAGACCTGAGATCCAGTGTTTCTTCTCTTCTTCTCCCTTCTCCCTGCCTGCCTCACTCTGATTTCACCCTCCTCCCATTCCCAGCTGCCTCCAGAGTACAATGTGTGTGTGTGTGTGTGTGTGTGTGTGTGTGTGTGTGTGTGTGTATTTGGACCACACCTGGCAGTGCTCAGGGCTTACTTCTGCCTCTGTGCTCAGAGATCACTTCTTGTTTGGAGTTAAGGGACTATGCGTGGTGCCAGGGACGGAACCCAGGTCAGCTGCGTGCAAGGCAAGAGACTTCCCCCATTGCCCTCTCTCTCTCTCTCTGTCGTCCGATTTTTCACTTCTCATTGTCTAGACAAGCCAGTGGTGAGCTGGGGCTGACCTGGAGGTTTGACAGAGTTAATACGGGCACAGGAAATGGTTTCTCTTGGTATTGGTTAACTCTGGGAGGAAGAGGCCATAGGGCTAAAAAAAAGGCAAAGACAAAACCACATTCTCAGGGTCCGTAGAGGTCACAAGCCACCAGAGGAAGGAGTCTAGGACCAAGCCCAGGAGGTCCTGCTGGCCAGTCGGTGCCTTTCTTGCAGACTAGGGTCATGCCAGAACTGCTGAGCCCTCACTGAAATAGGGTTCCAGAAGTCAGACCAGCAATTTTGTCAGGCCGGACCAAATGCTTGAATGTGTGCTGAGGGCCTTAGGCAGTGACAAGCATGTGACTGGGGTTAGACCTGCAGCTCAGGACATGCACAGGGCCAGCAGCTTCTCGGGCTCAGGGACTTGCCCTGCCAATCAATTGCACATCCCATGCTGCAGAATTCACTTAAGAGGTGTCCTCTATGGGGTCAGAGAGATAAGACAGCAGGGAGGGTGCTTACTTTGCACATGGCCAACCCGGGTTCTATCCCTGGCATCCCATACGGTCCCCTGGGTACCACCAGGAATGATCCCCGAGTGCAGAGCAGGAGTAATCCCTGAGCATTGCTGGATGCTCAAAACCAAAATCAAAAGCCGACGGACAAGAGAAGGTGTCCTCTACATCTGCACCTTCCAAGGACTACAGAGCACTGAGAGGTGGCTCATGCAAACTGTTGTCAGTTCTCAGCACGAAAGACGCTTCGCTTTGAAGATAAAGGAGCAAACATTTATCTTCTTAACAAATCGCTATGCTGATGATGTACAAATGGAAATGTCTCTGAGATACGAGGCTGTGAAGCGATTCTCACCTATTTCTTTTCATTTTGAATGCAACTGCTAGAAAGCTCAAAGGGATCTTTGGCTCACATTCTGTTCCTGCTGGACAGCTCTGCTTGGTGAGGGTGGAGAATTTTGTCTCTTCTGTTCACAGCTAAGTCTCCAGAGTCAAGAACACTACCTAAGGGGGCTGGAGAGATAGCCCGAGGATGAAGGTGTCCGTCTTGTGCGTGCCCATCCAGGTTCGACCCCCGGCATCCCATAGGGTACTCTGAGTCCCGCCAGGAGTAATCCCTGAGAGCAGAAAGCCTTTGCGGTGGCTCCAGCCAGTTGTGAAATCCCAGTGCTTTCCAGTTTAAGAGCTGGTATCCCCCTCTTGGGAAGATCCAGATCCTAGGAGCCAGCTGTAGGGGAGGCGGATGTGCCGTTCCCCCAGAAGTCCCCCCAAAACCCCACTTTCGGTTCTTCCTGATGAGGAAGCAGGGCAGCAGTGTACAAATGATATGGAAATCGCCTCTCCCTGGGGGCGGGCTGGCAGTGTGGGTACCCCAGATGCTTCCAGAGCACTTCCTGGCCCGGGGCCCTCACCTCCCCAGGGACTACAGAGGAAAACTCTGGAGACCTTGACTTCCAGGGGACCTGGAGTCACCTCAGCCTTCCCCCAGCGGGCCAGGGCCTGAGCCCGGAGCATCCTCGTCTGCATCCAGCAGGAGCCTAAAAATAGTCTGAAGTTGCAACCTCCCCCACAGCCGCCTGCCTGCGCCAAGCCACTCCGAGCCCCGCGCGCCAGCTCCTCCGCAGACCAGACTGTCTGCGCGCTGCCCCAGCCCGGGCCCGGGGGACCTGAGCTCAGCGCTCTCTGCTGTCCGCCTGCCGCTCTGTCCTTCCAGACAAAACCAGACGGGACCCACCTCCTGGCTGACCAAATCCCACTCTCTGCCCATTCTCCCAGAGCCCTTAGCGGGATGCAACGGGGCGAGGGGGGCTGGGGGACACTACAGCGAGCACAGTGGGAAGAAAGGGACAGGATAGCACTCGCTGATTGACAGGGGCAGAGGGTGGGGTCAAGCAGCGGCCCCTCCCCTAGGTGGTGATCCTCTAAGAGTCTCCATCCCTCCATCTCCCCCAGCACACTGGCACACAACAGGGCCTCCTGTTCACGGCTGTGCCTTCTGCCACGCCGCCCCAAGATCTGAGCTACAGGAAGCCCTGGGACCCCCAGGACTAGCTTCCAGGCTTCTTACTGCTCTTCAGGGCCCGGAGGGGGGGTGCGGGCAGGGGCAGGAAGAAGGGCTCTCCACTGTGACCCCAAATGGAGCTCCTCCAGGCTTCACGAAGCCCCTCCGAAGCCCACTGCCCAGAAGGGACCATGCCCTGGGCAGACTGCCCTTCCTCCGCACCTGTGTCTGGGTCTCGGCTCTTTCTGGGTGGGAGAATGAGCGTGCAGGTGACACAGTGGTCGCCCTGTTTCCTGCTCTGAGCTGAGTAGGGTTCCAGTAGCAGAACGAGGGGAGCAGAGGAAGCACGGTCTCTTGCTTTTGCAGAGCATGACTGCGCGGAAATGCTGAGTTCATGGGGAGCTCTTCCTCCACCGGTTCGGAAATCCTATTACCAAAATGCCCCGCGTCATGTCCCCACAGCCTGGCCGCACCCTGGAGACACGGTGCATGGCCTGTATGGGAAAGAGGGGCCAGAGAACCAGGGAGAATGGAGAGGAAGCTTCTAGACATCGGCCCACAGGGTCTGGCCTAGAACCCAGGATTCATCCCTGCCCCCCGCTTGCACTCAGCCCCAAGAAAGCTGGGTGTGACTAGATGCTCCTCGGCCCAGTGAAGGTGTTGGGGGGAAGGTTTTCTCAGCCCCCACTGTTGGAAGGCTTTTCTCAACTCTCACAGAAGGGAGCACTCCTCAGTGAGCACATGGGCTGTGCTGAGGTGCTCAATGCTTCAGAACATTGACTTCTCTTCCCTAGTTGCACAAAAGCCCACCTCCACCTTGGGTCACTTCTGCCAATGGCACAGCACCCTGGGGGAGCTCGGACCCGTTTCTCAGTTTGAGGAAATGACTGTCCTGACTGTCTGTGTGTGTGTGTGTATGTGCGTGTGCGTGCGTGTATGTGTGTATGCGTGTGTATGTGTATGTGTGTGTGCGATGTGTGCATATATGTGTGTGCGTGTGTGTACGTGTGTGTGTGTGTGTGTTTGAGAGTGAGGTGGGTTGGGACTGTTGCCGTTTTCGCCCTGACACATCCTTTCCTGAACTCCTTTTGCCACTGACTAGCCTCTTCTGGCACCCTCCCCCAAAAGGCAGAGGAGCAGAGTGCGACTGTTGTGAGGCACAGTCCCAGCCTGGGTAGCTGTGCCAGGTGAGCTGGGATTGTGGGGTCCTTTGTTTGGAGCCTTTTTGTGGTGTTCAGCCTCGGTCTTTCTCTGGTGCTCGCTCTGCCTCTCCCTGTTCCTCCTCCCAGTTCTCTCCCTTCCCGTTCTCTAGTGCTCGGCGTAAACCTGCCTCATAGACACAGGCAGCCCTGCCTCTAACAAGGACACGGGCAGACACATATGCCTGTGCATGTGGCCTCACATGGGACCCTCCTCTTAGGTCCCGCCACAGATTCAGAGATACCCTTTTCCTTGGGTGGGGGTGCATGCCTGGGAATGCTGGGAGCCAATTCCACAGTGCTCAGGGCCACACGGGCTTGGGCATGCTGGCACGTGCCCAGCCCAATGAGCCATCAACTCGGCGCTAAGGCTTCTTATTAGTTATCGTGCTTTTGTTTTTGCTTTTGGGCAGGTCATCCCTGGCTCTGCACTCAGGAATCACTCCCGGGGGTGCTCAGGGTACCATATGGGAGGCCGGGGATCGAAACGGGCTTGGCCACATGCAAAGCAAAGGGCCCTATCTATTGTACTATCCAGCGCTACTGTTTCTCATTACTGTGGAAGCCATCCCAGGGGAGAAACCAGAACCATTCCTCGTAGTGTTCAGGGACTGTGGGGCGTTGGCATGTGCTGGGCATGTGCTCCACCCAGTGCCCCATCCCTGGCCCTTAGAGAATGTGGTTTTGTGGGTTCATGGGTCCAGGATAAACTTACGTCTCATGGATATTGACTACCAGGAGGCTGAACCCCTGGTCTGGGATCCCTACTTGTGTCTGGATAATCTTCTGGGGTTGCTAGGCCAACAGGAGCTGTGGAGAGATGGTGGGGAAGGTGGGTGCTGGCTCCAGGGAATGAGAGAGGAAGGTGGTGGCCACAAAGCCCAGGTGGCACAGACCCTGTATAGGTTGTCCTGTCCCTGCCCTGTGGCTGTCCCTCCCTGTGCGTCCCTCCCTGGACTTCTGCTGAAAGGCCCAATGACCCACCTGGGAATTGGGGACAGAGGACAATCGGGCAGCAGGAAGTCCTAGGGTGAGGTGACTGTGGGGAGGAAGCCCTGCGTCCCTGGGTGGGACAGGCGTCTGTGACGAAGGCCTTTGTTCCTGGCCCTCCAGAACAATGGGCTTAAGAGGCCCTGGCAGGTGCTTGAGCTTCCTGGGCGGACCGAGACCTTCCTGGAATGTCCAGACACTGCGTGATCCCATGGAAGTGGAGGGGTGTGTGTGTGTGTGTTTGTGTGTGTGTGTGCGTGCGAGAGTGCGTGTATGCACAGGCAGGAAGTCCTAGGGTCACTCAGAACCTGCTCTGGTATCTGGGTTTAGACTGTTCACTGCCTTACACACACACACACACACACACACACCAGCATTTGGCCTTTGCTCAGAGGACCTCACTCATGGAGCCCCTAGCGAGTGTAGGTTCTTGAGGGGGCCCAGGGGCCAGGGCTGGGATCTCTCCCTGTTTAGGCCCCTCCAGGACTGGGGCCAACCCAGCCAGAGCCTGGAGAGCTTCCTGTGGGGTCACAAGGTATTGGCAGACGTCATCTGGCTGGCCTGTGGGGGGCTGAGGCGTGAGGGCGAAGTTGAAACAGTGCTGGTGGTGACAGATACATCCCAGGACTGACCTCGAAATTTTACATGAGTTTTCCCAGCTAATGATTTTATCAATCCCATAAAGATGATGCCGTCACTGTTTGCATTTTATAGTTTAAGGAAATCAGTCTCCGAGCAGATAAGCCATTAAATCAACGTTGCAGAGCAGAAATTTGCGTTGGCTCCTCTGGGGAAGGACTGGGGGTTGGAGCTGTAGGTCTGAGGGCTGGGACACCTGCTTTGCATGTGGGAACCCTGAGTTTGATTCCCAGCACTGCATGATCCCCTGAGGACTGAGCTGGGAGGAACCCCCTGAGCACTGCCAGGTGTGACCCCCAAGACCCCAATGACCCCAAAGAAAGTAAAGGGGGGTTTTGGGGGTCTGGTTCAGTGACCGAGGCATCTCATGCTTTGTATGAGTGAGCCCTTGAGTCTGTGTGTTTGGGCCTCAGTGCTGTGCTCAGTCCTTCCTTCTGGCCTCCCTCACTAGGATCACTCCTGCCTGCCTGCAGGAAACCCTCGGTGCTGCTGGGAACTGAACCTAGGTCAGCTGCCTGCAAGGCGAGTGCTTTACCCCCTGTACTATCTCTCTGGCCCCGAAGCCTTGAGTTGAATCCCTGTGCTGCCCATGTGCACCAAGGAGATCCGGGTGACTCTGTTGTCTGTGATCCCCGTGTGCAGCATGAATTTCTGGCCACAGCACACCTGGGAGTGAGAGCGCCATCAGTGAGGTGTGAGGCCTTGAGAGACGTGGGAGCACTGTGGCCAGGAGCACAGCCCTGTCACGCACAGAAGTGAGCACCCTCCCCCCCTGCACACACACACACAGCATCACAACCAGAATGCCCCTGGGCACTGAGCTGAAGGCATGTGAGCCCCTGAACACCCCTGCCTGGGATGTGTCCCCACCCCGGCATGACCCCAACTGCAGAGGGAAAGGAGGGAAAGGGACTCTGGGTTCGTGCCATCGGCTCCCGCTCATTTGTTTACTCATCCTGTAGCTGTTTCTCCAGCTCCTGCTTGGTGGCTGAGAGGGGATGCAGAGGCAGAGGGGAGCAGACAAGGGGGAGGGTTTGGGGGGAGGGGTGTCATCTGGTAAAAGGAGAAAGGTCAGGTCACGGCTTCTCCCACACCCTCATCCAGGACCTGGTGCTTGGGCTTTCGGGGGCTGGTGACCCCCTTCCCAGGTGGGGGGGGGCCTGCCCATCTCCCTCTGAGTCACTGAGGCGAGCTGAGGGCCACATCCAGGCGAGGGGGGTGGTGTTGGGGTTTCTTTTGCCAATTCCCACCAGCACCACTTCAGGAAGCAGCTGCGTCGGGGGCTGGGGGCGCCCACATCCTGCCCCATCACCATAAAGTGAGCATCCGGGGGCGAGGACCCCCGTGGAGCCCTGGCGCTGAGTCAGGCTGACTCAGTGGGAACAGGGATGAGCTGAAACGCTGCTCCCAGGCCTCTAGCCCAGGGTGCCGGCAGGGGCGGCCATGCAGGAGGGGCTGGGCCAGGCTGCAGCCAACCTGTGCAGGAAGGACCATGGACGCCCGTCCTGATGCCGGGATCCAGGGGAGGCGTCTTCCCACCAGAGCTGTGGGCTTGGCCCCAGACGGCCTGGAGGTAGGCCTTCCTCACGGCTGGTACCCGCTTCCCTGGGAGCTGTTTGCAGAGACACAGCCACGTAAATGAGTGAACCAGCCCCACAGGTCTCCCTCCCAGCCCAGCTCCAGGGAGGCGGTTTGTCTTTTTTTTTTTTTTATTTGCCTTTTTATTGAGATAAAATTCACCATTTGAAAGTGTAAAATCCAGGGGTGTGTGTGGGGGACGGGGAAAACAGAGACAGCACAGATGTTTGCATCCAACTCTGACTCCATCCAGGCACTATGTGGTCCCCAAGCCCTGCTGGGTGGTCCTGGTCATCCCCATCCCGTCACTGCCCCCAACAGTATCCCTTCCTTGTGTCTCTGCATTCAAGCATCCAGGCTGGTGAGCTGGTGGCCCTGACCACCGCTGGGAGCCACCCCTGATAAAGTATTGTGAAACCCAGTGGGTTTCTGGTATCTGTGTGACCATCACCACCAGCTGCTCTGGTCATGTCCAAAGAGACTCCGTGCCTGTTAATCGTGGTCTTATCCCCCCATGACTCCAATTTCCATCTCCGGGACTTGATACCGCAAGGGCGTATTAACACAGGCTCTTCAAACATTTTTTTTGGCACACCAGTGATCAGGGGACAGGGCTCGGGGATCGTACAGGATTCCAGGAACGAAGCCTGGGTGGGCCGTGTGCAAGGCAAACGCCTCCCTGCTGTGCCATCTCAGCACCCAGCACCCACTTTCTCTCCAACACTCTGTGTCCGTGTTGTCTCTGAGAGTCACAAGCCCGGCTGGCCGTGGCCCCTCGCTGTGTGGGTCATTGGCTCAGCTCTCGGGGGTGTTAGCTCTCAACGCCCACACATGTGGCGTCGGAGTGTCCGTCAGAGCAGATGATTTCAGTGATACCTGGGAGCGGATGGCGGAAGCTGTGGTCACTGTGTTTGGGGAAACTGTCAGGCCTCTGCTCCCCACATGGGGCCCCCCAACATCCCCAGAGCGCCCCACACAGCCACCCTTCCCCGGCCCCTCACCCCGCATCTATCCCCCTGCCATACCCCCCGCCCCCTGTTAGAGCTGGCACCTAGCAAATTCCAGGCCTGCCCGTGGGCCAGAGGCCGTGGGACAGTGTCCAGGGGACAGAGCCAAGAATCTGGGGGCTGGAGAGGTGAAGGAGGAGTGGAGGTGGCCGGGCGTCTCCGAGAGGGACAGCGAGTGGCATTCAGCGTGGCCCTGGGAGTGGGTCTGCTCAGGGTCCTGCCCATGTCCCCTTAGGCACTGCCAAGGATTGGCCCGAGTTTCCCCGTCACCCCCTCCTGAGCTGCCCATCCCACCCCAATGCCCGGAAACTGCCCCCAGAGTGGGCGGCAAGACCAGAGTCCCCCCTCCAGAGCCCAGCCTGGGGGTGTCGGGCTCTGAGAGGGGGAGACTGGGGCGAGGGTGGGTCAGTGAAAGGGACACCCAGGTAGGAGTGGGTCAAGCTTCAAAGAGCTTCCCAGGCTCAGGAGGCCCCCCAGGCAGTGCGTGGGGGTGTGTGGGGGGGAGCAGTCACGGCCCCTGGGGCCTGCTCAGACCGGTTTCTCCTCTGCTTGGTTTCACTTCTGCCTCCTTGGTCCCCTGAGACCCCAGAGTTGGGGTAACTTAGTCCCTCTGAATCCCTAGAGGCAGGGGCTGGTACCCCCCTGTCTGGGAGTCTTCCCCTCAGTCTTCCTGTCCTTACCAGGTCCCTGAGTTAAGGGGGTGGAGGGGGGAGGGGCAGGCAGGTCCAGCAGATGATGCTGTGGGTCACGTGGTGCCTGTCGCCACCCTCAGAGCTGGGCGCCTGCAGTGGGCAGCAGCTGGCACCCCACCACCCCACGCCAGGCTTGGGTGGGGAATGTTTGCTCGGTGAGCTCAGTTTTTATGAGGTGAATTGAGGTGCGCCCACCCCCTCACTCACACACTCTCAGTGAGTCACGCCCCCCCCCCCCGCCCGCCCTGGAGGTTCCCGGGCATCCCGGGGGCTGTGGACAAGGGCAGAACGCAGCCCCCTAGTTGGCTCTCACCCCCCTGGACAGCAGGTGAGTCCTCCATGTCCTTGCCAGCCTGCTTGGGGGCCCTGGCAGAGGCCATACTGATGCCTCGGTGGGGTCCCCTGAGCCCACTGAGCTCTGAGGCGGGGCTGGACCACCTGAGCTCCAGACTGCAGCTTGACCGAAGGGCCAAGGTCTCAAGTCCAGGCCTTGCATCATCCTGGGCTCCTTGGAAACCTGTGGCCTTGTGAGCGAGGGTCTTAGGGAGCAGGGGGTCTCCGCAGGCTGGCGTGACTCCTTGGGGATGCCCCCTTCCCAGGCGCAGCCTAGAGAGACCTGTGGTGCAGAGGTGAGGGGGGAGTCCAGATGGTGAGCCCCACAGTGCCCAGTTTGGGCCGCCCCAAGGCCTCACTTCCCTATCCAGGAGCCCTGTGGGGCTCAGGGCCACTTCCTGGCTTGCAAGCAAAGGCCTCTGAGGACCCGGCTTTTCCGCGGGGCTGCCCAGAGGCTGGAGGTGACGGGAGGGGGCCGGATTTTAGCCCCAGTCACCCGGCATGGCTGACACTCTGGGGCTGGTTTCACTACCCGAGCTCAAGCCGTAGGCAGCTGCCCCGCCGGACAGCCAGAGGAACCCAGCCACGTGGGTCTGCAGGGGACCCCACAGCTGGAACCGGGGTTGGGTGGGGTGATGGACCCAGTGAGGTCGTCTCAGGGGGCGCCTGGTCCCCCCACCCGCCAAGTGGTTCTTGAATTCTGTCTTTGTAGGAGCTGGCAGGGGGGAGCCGGGAATCGGGGAACCGGGGACCAGAGGACAGGGGAAGGAACAGAATGAGCTACGAGAGGAACTGCAAGTGTGTCTGTGGTCAGCAGTGGGTGGACGTGTGCCAGGCAGGGCGGGCCGGGCCGGGAGGCTCCGGAAGGACCCCCAAGCTTCATTTGAGGAGACTCTGAGGACAGTGGTGGGCGGGGAGGGGCGCCCTGTGCCCCCATATCTGTTCTGGGGGGCTTCTGTGGGAGGGGCAGGGCCTCTCCCGCCCCATGTGCTGGCTCACCCGCTCTGGGAGGGCCGCGGAGGCTGACTCGCCCCGGCCAGGGCTGCCTTCCTGGGTGGCCCTTGATCTGTGTCTCTGGGTTCCGCCACCGCCTCCCACGCGCTCTGACCGCCAGAGCCTGGCCAGGACCCGCTCACCAGTCCCCACCCCTGTCCATCCCGAGGAGTGTTGGGTGGGGTGCTGATGTCTGGGGACGGGCGGCCTGAGGTAATGGGCAGGAGGGGGGCCGGGTAGGTGCCCACACCCCTTCCTCGGTAGCACAGCCAAGTGCTGTAAGAGCCCGGGTGGACCCCAGGGCTCTGCCCAGCTGGGGTCCCCCAGGCCTCACGGCATCCGGGCTCAGAGAGGCTCAGCGCGGGGCTGCCACTGAGGCCCGACTCTGAGAGTCTGAGGGGGGAGGGAGCGGCCGCAGCCCCCTAGCCCAGGGGTCCTGGTCTGGGCCTGCAGGGAGGAGACAGCACCGCCACCTCGGACCTGGAAATGGCAGTCTGGGGTCTGGCCTGTAGAGGGACTGTTATCCCCGGGCACAGCGGCTAGACTCAGAAGGGCTGGAGACAGACCCAGTCTCCCAAGTGGAGCCGGGATGTCGGGCCCTACCCACGGTGTGGCTCAGTTCCCCAAACACGCCAGGTGTGCTTCCCCCGCTGCAAACACAAAACTGCGGGGCTGGCAGAGGCGAGGAGGTCCCCGCAGAGTCCCAGCAGCTGCAGGAAAGAAACGGGGAGCTTCCTGAGTCTGAATGAACCAAAAAGCCCAGGGACTTTTTTTTTTCCTTTTAACTAATTTTTTTTCATTTTCAAATATTCTTTATTAAATCATACATTCCAATACAATAGCTCCAGGGACTTTTGTTGAGTCGAAACATCTAGTCCGAGTCAGTGGAGAGTGGAGCGGAGCCAACATGGGCGCTGGGGACCGGGGGCTGCGGGGGCTGGAACAAAGGGGCTGTGCTGGCCCCGGAGAGGGAACGACGCTCCAGGAGCCCTGGGATCGCTTTCAGCAGGGCCTGGGCCGTTTTGTCTGCTAAGCAAACCCCGCAAAGCAATACCCCCACTCATGACACGCTTAATGCCTGTTGCAGCCTCTCGCGGAAGGGAGGCGCCGCCTCTTGCTTGTTTGCGGAAAGGAGCCCAGAGAGATCCAGGAAGCAGCCCAGAGTCACACAGCTGGTTTTGATGGGGCCAGAGAAAGAGCCCAGCTGGCTTGGCTCCTGTGTTTTTGGGGTGGGGGGTGGATCACAGCCTGTTAGAGTGGTGGCTGCACAGGGACAGTGACAGGGCCAGACTGACAACGAGAACTAGGTCGACAAGAAGCAGCGAGGAGGACAGAGTCCAACAGGGTGTTAAGGCATTTTCCTTGCATGTGGCTGACCTGGGTTCGATCCCTGGTACCATACACGGTTTCCTGAGCCCCGCCAGGAGTTAAGCCTGAGCACCTCTGGGTGTGCCCCCCCCCCCCCCCCCCGCCCTATGCAAACCAAACCAAGCCGTAAAAGGGAAACAGTGAGTGTGAGTGTGGGGGAGAAGGCGATGTCTCCGGGACGGGCCCCGAGGTGCAGGTTTCTAGGGACCCATCCCAGGTCTCATGCATGCGAGGCTTATGCTTCACCCCTGAGTCACAGCCCCATGCCTCTCTGGGGCGGATTTAAAGGCTGTTAGGAGGGAGAGACAAGAGCTGCCGGCGAAAGCCTGTGTCTCTGGACAGCTGAGGGAGGGCGCCACCCACCTGGCTCCCCAGCCTTCCTTCTGGCAGGGCGAGGGAAGCAGGTACCAGAAGCATGTGTAGGTGACAGTATCTATGGCCAACCACCAAAGGAAGATCAGGGCAGCGAATTGCTCAAAGTCCTGCCTAGGAGGCCCACACAGGGGGCAGGCAAGTCTCCCCAAGGTGGGAGTTTTCCTGGGGGACCAAACTCGGCCGTGCTCAGGGCTTGCTCCTGACTCTGTTCAGGGATCACTCCTGGACAGTGCTCAGGGGACCACGTGGAGTGCTGGGGATGGTAGCCTGGTCAGCCTCGTGCCAGGCAGGCACCCTGTCCACGATACCGTCTGTCTCTCCAGAGGTGACTTTTGGAGGAAGGGGCGCAGTGAGCCTTGTGTGTCCCAGGGGAAGACATTCTCTGTCAAAGCAGAATTCCCCACAGGAGGGGAGGGAAAGTCTGGGTGAGATGTGGTGAGACACCGGGCGGCTGCAGCACCCATGGCCTTTGAGACCTGCAGATTTGGCTGTTCCAGAGCAGGGAGGGAAAGGCGGATGATGGGTGAGAGACAGGGCAGGTCTGAGGGAGGGGATAAGCCATGAGGGACTCAGGGAGGACAGCCCGGAGGTGGCATCCCGCAGGCACTGGGATAACCAAGCACCCAGCACTGTCTTCTGGAAGTGTGTCCCGGAGGTGCAGGTGCAGCTGTCCCCTGGTCTTACCTGCCTCCCCTCCAGAACCCCCTTCCCGCCCCCAGATAGGCCTCCAGGAGGGGCGATTCTCCTGGACTTTGAGGAAGGCCACCGAGGTGAAGTCCAGCTGGAGACAGCACCCCGCTTCCCAGCCCAGGGCTGCACGGCTGCAGGCCCAGGCGTCTCCCTTGGCTGGCAGCCCTGGCCGTTATGCCCCTGACCCTGCTCACCCCTGGCCGACCTGCAGGGCCAACAAGGTGCTCGCCTGCCCCAGGGCCCGTCTGTGGGCCGGGGTGGGGTGTCGCTGAGAGGCAGCTCCTGGCTGGGGAGTGCATCCTGTCAGCCTCTGGACACACCTGATGTTCCCGGCTGCTCCCAGAAGCAGCCGCTGGCCCAGCCCTTGGGGAGAGTGCTTCTCAGGAGTCCACTCACTTCCTCTTTTCTGAAATCAGGAACTACCTGTGTGACCTTCAGGGAAAGGGAACTGAGCTCAGCGGTGAAGCTCCCTTTCCTTCTCCCCTCCGCCCCCCAACACACACACACACACACACACACACACACACACACACACACACGGGTGAATGGGTACTAGGACTGGGCGCACCACTTGCTGTATGTTTCTCTTCCTTCCTTTTCCCTGCCCTCCTCTCCCTTCCCACCCCAGATAGGTCCTGTGCAAAGCAAACCCCTTATTGCTCCTTTTCAGTACTATCTTTCCAGTCCTTCAGTTTTCCTTTTCCATTTTTGTTCTTTCTTTCATTCCTTTTTTTTTCTTTTTATTGAATCACAGTGAGACACACAGTTACGGAGCTGGTCATGGGCTCGGGTTCCAACACCGATTCCTCCATCAGTGCACATTTCCCACCGCCAATGTCTCCAGTATCCCTCCCGCCCACCCCCTCACCCCCCACCTCCAGTCTGCCTATGGCACTTGGCACTTTCCTTCTCTGTCTGTCTGTCTGTCTGTCTGTCTGTCTGTCTGTCTGTCTGTCTGTCTCCTTTCGGGTATAATGATGTGCCTTCTTTGTGGTCCTGGAAGCCCTTTTGCCTGCATCCGAGTTCAGTGTTGCCCTCGGGCCACTCCGTGGACCTGGTTCCAGAGAGGGGTCAGTGTCCCACGGGCTTGTCCCCCCAAACCCCCTTGCATAGAGGCCCACACAGGGCAGGGAGACTCTGGTCACCGTGTAGTCCTAAGCGCACCACCTGTGGTGCTGGGTCCTCCCTCTCCCCTAGACACCCATGCTGCCCTCTTTCAGGTGGGGGTTCTGTCTGCTGCCCCTGCCCCATTCCCTGAGACCCAGGTCTGGCTCTGTGGACGGCTCTATACCGGTGCCCTGTCTTGTCCCCGGGCCAGGGGACGCCGTCCCTGGACAGCTGGTGCCAGAAAGTGGGCCACGGCATCTGCCTCGGCTGGTTCGTCCCCGCGTCCCCGCTCCCTCCACTGTACAGTGCAGCTGACCTGGCCCCTGCCCTTCCCACGCCCTGCGGGGCAGGGCGGGGCCGGGTCTCACTGCCCTCCCGGCTCTCAGGCTTTGGAGGACACTGTGGACCCCTGCGGGCCAGCAGGGCCTTCCCGAGGTGCCCTCCGTCCCCTCCTGCCCTGGAGGGTAGTGATGGACTGACCCCCAGGGCCCCTTCCTGCCTGCAGCAGAGGCTTGGGGCCTCTTGGGAAGGCTGGCGTGGGTGCGAGGGCCTGGCCCAGCTTTGCTCCCGCAGGCCCCAGGGGCCGCTGGCTCAGCCCAGCCCCAGGCAGCCGCTCCGCCATCCACTCAGCCCCAGCAGTGCCTGGTACAGCCACGTCAGCATCCGTGAGTCCGGCCGCTGTCCAGCAGCTGACCGGCTCCCCAGCAAAGGGTCCCCCCTGCTGCCAAGGGACCTAGCGGTCAGCGAGGATGGACAGGGTCCAATCCTGGGCTGTGCCTGCACAGGGGGCCCATCGTGCCAAAGCCGGGGGACCGCAGCTCCTGCTCCAGCTTAGGTGGGCCCCCAGCTCAGCAGGGGCTTCAGTCTGAGCAGGGGGGCCAGAGTTCTTGCACCTTTCCTGTGCAACTTTGTACACATGGGGGGCCCGTCCTCCTTTCTTGCAGGAGGAGCCCCTGGTTTGGGGGAAGGGACGGTCTCAGTGGACCCCGGGGCAAAGACCAGGCACCCCAGACTGTATCCCCCCTCCTTCTTTCCAGGTGATCGTAGGGTCTCAGAACAGGCAGAGCCTCTACCAGATGGCCCCTACCCTGCCCTGCAGCTGCCCTGACCAGAGATGTCCTTCCGTCCTCCCTACGGGCTCAGGAAGCGATCGAGGTTCTGGCCTCATGTCTGTATCCGTCGGGGCCTGGCTTGCACCAGTATATGTCCCAGCAGTGCCCGCGGGCAGGCGGTGAACCCAGATCTGACCCCAGCCCTACTCAGCGAGAAGCTGTGCCCCACATCTGGGTCCCCAAGTGGGGGCAGCATGGGGAAGAGCAGTGAGTTGGGTTACATCCAGCCTGGAGGATGCCTGCTGTACCGGGGGGTGGGGGCATTCCAGGGGCAGCAGGGGCTGAGGCTGCTGGAGGCCCTGGGACTATGAGAAGGGCAGTTTGGGATGGACACAGGCTAAGGGGGCACTGCCAGGGGCCAGGAGGGGAAGGTGGATCTGAGGAGGGGATGGGTAGTGGGGGCCATGGGGAGCCCTCATTATTTTGCCTTCCTTCCTTCCTTCCTTCCTTCCTTCCTTCCTTCCTTCCTTCCTTCCTTCCTTCCTCCCTTTCTCTCCCTCTTTTCTTTCTTTCTTCCTTCCTTCCTCTTTCTTTCTTTCTTTCTTTCTTTCTTTCTTTCTTTCTTTCCTCCTTCCTCCCTTTCTCTCTTTCACCCACCCTCCCTCCCTCCCTCCCTCCCTCCCTCCCTTCATCCCTCTCTCCCTCCCTCCCTCCCTTTCTTTTTCTTTCTTTCTTTCTTCTTTCTTTCTTTCTTTCTTTCTTTCTTTCTTTCTTTCCTCCTTCCTCCCTTTCTCTCTCTCTTTCTCCCTCCCTCCCTCCCTCCCTCCCTCCCTCCCTCCCTTCCTTCCTTTTTCTTTCTTTCTTTCTTTCTTTCTTTCTTTCTTTCTTTCTTTTCTCCCTCTTTCTTTCCTCCTTCCTTCCTTCCTTCCTTCCTCCCTCCCTTTCTCTCCCTCTCTTTTCTTTCTTTCTTTCTTTCTTTCTTTTTCTTTCTTCCTTTCTTCCTTTCTCTCACTCTCCTTTCTCTCACTCTTCTTTCTTTCTTTCTTTCTTTCTTTCTTTCTTTCTTTCTTTCTTCCTTCCTTCCTTCCTTCCCCTTCCTTCCTTCCTTCCTTCCTTCCCCTTCCTTCCTTCCTTCCTTTCTTCTTTCCTTCCTTCCTTTCTTCTTTCCTTCCTTCCTTCCTTCCTTCCTTCCTTCCTTCCTTCCTTCCTTCCTTCCTTCCTTCCCCTTCCTTCCTTCCTTCCTTCCTTCCTTCCTTCCTTCCTTCCTTCCTTCCTTCCTTTCCTATTTGCTTTTGGACCACACCCAATGATGCTCAGGGTTTACTCCTGGCTCTGCTCAGGGGTTACTTCTGACGGTAATCGAGGGAACTTACGAGGTGCCGGGGACTGAACCCAGGTCCACCGTGTGGCAGGTCAGTGCCCTCCCTGCTGTCCCATTGCTCCAGCCCCGAGGAGGCCTCCCTGAGCCATCCTGGTGGAGGAAGGCCCACGCCCCATCTGGAGTGCTCCTGCACCTGCTGTTGTGGGGTGCGTCCCTCTGCTCGCTTCCTCTCCCCACACCTTCCTCGCCAGCTCCCACCTGTGCTGCGCCCAGCCCACTCGGCTGCCTGCCGCAGGAGCAACCGAGGTGAAGAGAGACTGCAGGAATAAAGGTGGTATTATTATTAGCAGGAGTCAGATTTGACTTGCTAATGAGATTCCTAAAAATAGTCCCGTTTATTATAGCTCGGGGAGAACCCTAAGCTGCAGCCGGCGCCCTGGATTCTTGGTGAGGCTCCACGGCACGCTTGCTGTGTGACCTTGGGCAGGGCCCTGGCCCTCTCTGGGCGTCTGGTGCCAGCTGTGGGCCTGGCAGTGTCTCAGGTTTTGAGTCAGAAGCAAGTGTCAGATGCCAGCTCAGGGTGCTACGCGCTGACGCCTGGGACTGGCTTCCTCTGAGTAATTCAGTACCTGTTGGCAGGGAAACTTCCGGAGTCTGTCTTTGAGCCTGGGATCTGGGCTGGGGGTTCCTGGGATCTCCTCAGAGTCCAGCCATGAGGACCTTGGTGGGCTGGGGGGCAGGGTGGGAGGAGATGGGTGATGGACTCACCCCGGGCACCCGTGGGGAGGGACTCAGAGCTCCTGGTTGGCGGGACTGTCTACGACCCACAAGCTGTGTCACAATAGGTCCATTCAGACCCTCGAATCCTACCGTGGAACCCAGCAAAAACATGGAGCAACTCTGACGAGGATTGCAGAGAAGGTGCACAGGATCCCAGTCATGAGGGAAATCTGACTGATTTGGGAAATCAAGGAAGGCTTCCGAAGGAGGTGATGTGGGTTAACCCTGGAGGGCTGAGTAGACGCTAAGTAGATCTGGGAGCAGAATAGCAGGTAGAGAGGACCGAGGTGCCAACGCAGGTGAGCCAGTCATAGAAAGGATGGCTGGGTGACACGGGCAGGGATGAGGACCAGGACACCTGCCCTGAGCATTCGGGTGGAGAACCTGGGAGGAGTACTCGCCCCTGGGCTGAGCCACTGGAGGTGTGGGGTCTGGAGGTGGGTTCACCCTCAGATGTGGGAAGGGCCTGGCTCTGACTGCAGGCTGAGACAGCGGGTGGGGTGCAGGAAGGTGGCTTGCTAGCCCCTGATTCACAGAAATCCCTTAGGGAGGCCTGCTGGTCAGCGTCCCACCTGCTGTACTTCCTGGCTGGCCTTTGCCCTGGCAGGAAGTATCCTTTGTGAGTCACACCGTCTCCTGACCCCAGGACCTTGGGACTTCCAGTCCCTGCCTGGATGGATGCAGAACTGGCCTCCTGGGGGCTTTCCTGGTGACGAGGCCTAGTCTTTTTTTTTTTTTTTTAAATGTAGCCACTGGGACTGGAGAGATAGCACAGCGGGTAGGGCGTTTGCCTTGCACGCGGCCAACCCAGGTTCGATTCCCAGCATCCCATATGGTCCCCTGAGCACTGCCAGGGGTAATTCCTGAGTGCAGAACCAGGAGTAACCCCTGTGCATCGCTGGGAGTGACCCAAAAAGCAAAAAAAAAAAAAAAAAAAAGTAGTCACTGTATTTATCCAGCCACTGATTAGGCTGATTGAATTGGGCATGTACTCCACCTTACTTTTTTTTCTCATTTTTTATGATTTTATTTATTGCATCACCATGAAAGCAGAAACAAAGCTTTCGGGTTTAAGTCTGGTCATACAATGAAACACCAGTACCTTCACCAGTGCCCATTCTCCACCACCAAAAACCCCAGTATACCCCCACCCCACACCCTCCCCCTACCTGCGGGGCAGATGATTTCCACATTACTCTCTCTCTACTTTGATCACCTTCAATATTTCGACACCAGACCCACCATTATTATTTGGGATTTTACCCCGACACTCAGATCTGCTGAGAAGGCAGCTGTAGACAATTTGTTTTCTACAATTTGTTTTCTATTCCTGGCTATGAACAACATGAATGATGTCGCGTGGCTGCAGTAGTGGCTGCATGATTTTGGAATTCTAAAATTTTAACAGTTAAATCTGGAGGGATTTCTGCCCAAACCTGCTGGGTTCCAAGATTTGTTCCTGAGTCTCTTGGATCATGGCCATTAAGCAGCTTGATCAGGAGCCAGAGAGGCTGTTCATGGGTGGCGACTCTGCGTCTTGTTGGGACGGGGAGGAAAGGGCCGGCTCCACTCTCATTCTGTGTGTCTCGTCACTGAGGGTCCAAACCTGATTGTCCAATGACCTCTGGAGGCTGGCGGCCACCAAGGGGGAGCAGGCGGAGGGACAACACCCTTCCCCCCCTGTGGTGGCCCGGCGCCAGTAACCTACTGCGGGGTCCAGACGCATTTTTGCCAAAAGCCTCTGGGTTCCAAGGTTTGTTCCCAAGTCTCTGGGATCATGGCCGTTAAGCAGCTTGATCAGGAGCCAGAGAAGCCGTTTGTGGGTGGCTCCCCCCCCAGCCCGTGAGGCCCTGCGTGTCTCCTCACTGGGCAACGAGGCCTAGTCTTTGGTACACGACTGATACTGGAAGAGCTCGGGAGTGAGAGGTGCTGACCCCACACAAAAGCCCCTCATTGGGGGGCCCGAGAGATAGTGCAGCAGGGAGGGTGCTTACCTTGTACATGGTCAATCCAGGTTTGAGCCTCAGCACCTGGACTGTCCCTGAATTCCCACTAGGAGCAATCCCTGAACGCAGAGCCAGGAGTGACCCCTGAGCATTGCTGGCTGAGGCCTCCTGACAACAATTACTTATGATTAGGCTAGAGAGAAAGCTCAGTGGTCAGAGCAAGTGTTTCGCACTCAGGAGATTCAGATTCCATACCTCACCGGGCACGGTCCTCTGAGCACGGAGTGGGGAGTAGCTCTTGGGCATAGCCAGATGTGAACTACCCCCACCCCCACCAAGAAAGGTCCTTGATTGCTGATTCTTAACACCTCAGTTCTATGTATGAGCCGACTGACGTCCCAGGTGGGTAGGTGACACCCATGGAGGAGGGGATGCAGCTGTGTGGGGACCCACCGAGGGGGTAACGCTGAGAGGGGCCCCTGGATGGAGATCTTCATGTCTTAGGGGCTCTTTCTTCTCTTTTTCTTTTTACATTTTTTTTTTATTTTATAAGTTAGTTCACAATACTTGATTACATTCGATATTCAAACACCAATCCCACCGACATAATCTGGGATGTTTCTTCCCACCACCAAATTTGGAATGTTTCCTTCCCAAGCCCCAATCCCTGTCGCAAAACACAACTGAAATAATATATTTTGTATTGTCTGTTATGAAGAACTGCTGAACATGCCTACAAAAAGGTGTTCATATAGGAAGCAGTGTGAAGATGGTTCTATTTTGGCAGGAGCCATTAAGACATTCTATCGGATATCACTAACATGTTGTTAAAGTTTGGGTGATGACCAAATAAAGGATGTTTGGAGGATCCTCCCAGGAGGGGAGATGCATGTCGAAAGTAGACTATGGACTGAACATGTTTGCCACTCAATGCCTCTTTTGCAGACCACAACACCCAAACGGAGAGAGAGAACACAGGGGATTGCCCTGCCACAGAGACAGGGGGGATGGGGGGATGGGGGTGGGAGGGATATTATCCATGGTGGTGAAAAACGGGCACTGGTGGAGGGATGGGTATCTGATCATTGTATAATTGAAACTCAAGCACAAAAAAAATTGTAAATCTACAACTGTAAAAAAAAAAAGTTTGGGTGATGTGAGCTTTGATATATATAAATCTGAAAATATGCATATATGCATATATATCTATATTTTTTAGGGGCTCTTTCTGTGTGGTCTTTCTGCCTGACCACACTACTCCCAAACCCTCAAACCTTGGCAGCTGTGTTACCCCCATCCAGATGCCTCTGTTCCCTGGGAGCTGAGCCTCAGGGCCCTGGAAGCGTGAGTATCTCTGGGCTGGGGTTCTAGGAGACCCACCCTCAGCAGGGGGAGTGTCTGGGGGCTGCGGTGAGGGCCGGGGACCCCTCTCTGTCCTGTGCCCTTCCTTGTCCCTGGCAAGCTCTCTGCCTTCTCATGAAGAGGGAGGGGGGCTAAGGCCACAGCAGGACATCCAGCCTGCCCTGCCCACAGTGGGCTGACCACCCCCCTATGCTGAGTAGGACTTGAACATGGGGTCACCTCCCTGCCCCATGCACATGCATGTGGAGAACTCTGGAAGTGACCCCTCAGGTCAGTGTCCTTTGCAGGACCCCGGGGAGGGCATGGACCTCGGACCCCTGTTTCAGATGAAGTTGAGCACTCTCAGGATGGAGGGGCTCCCTGCATGGACCCCGAGGGAGAATGAGTTGAGGTCCACAGTGCATGTAGTCTACACACCCCTCTTGGCCCTTGTGTGGCCCCTCTCCAGCCTCCTGGAGCCCCAGGCATGGCCCCTAGGGATGCCCCCCACAGAGGGGACGTGGCCTGCTCCCTGTGGCTCTTGGGATAGCACTGCCCCCTGCTGGTCACCAGGCAGAAGGGCAGCAGGTGCTTCTGGTCAGTCCTTCAGGCCAGCAGGAGGGAGTAGCTGGGCAGAGTGAGTGTGGGTGGGCGGCTGCAACCCACGCAGCCTGGACTTAATCTTAATGGACCTTTCTGCCTGCTGCGCCCCAGGCCGCTGAGGGCACCCTGAAAGTGGAGGTTGGAGACTAGGACCAGCCCTCTAGTTTTCCTTCCTGTCCGGGCTCAGTTTACTACTCTGTACAATGAACATGGAGACTCAGGATGCCTTCCCCTGACTTAGCCACTCTTCCCTCTCTCCTCTGTGGCGACCCCCTCTCTGTTGCATCACCCCACCTTTTCTGAACCCAGTTGGTCCCCTTCGGCACCAGCCACCTGCACAGCCCCAGCGAATGGGCCAGGAGCAGCCTCTGGGGCTGTATTGGGCTTCCAGTGGCTAATCACAGGCTGAGCAGACCTGGGGGACTGGCCGGGTCAGCACGAGCCCAGCTTCTGCTGGCCCTCAAGGTCGCGCCTCCCCAGCCCCTCTGACCCAGTTGCTCCAGGCCCACTCTCGGGGCTGGCATTCAGGTTGGACCCTGAGGACGCCCCCAGGTCTGTGGATGTGCCAGAGGCTGATCCTGTGACACCCCGATCAGGACGAACGGGGGAGGACAGGCATGGCTGGGCCCATGGAAGTTACCAAGTGTCCTTAGGGATGCGTCTCTCTCCCCTCAGAGGGGGCTGTTGGGCTCCTGGGTCTGGGGCCCAGCCCCTTCCTGCCCCTGCCGCCCTGGGAGGGAGCGGGCAGTCCCAGGGTTGGCACTGAGGGAGGAATCCCAGGGAGGAGTCTGGGGCTGAGGAGCTGAGGTGGGAGCTCAGGGGTGGGGGGAGGGGACCCCCTGAGGCCAGGGAGTGAGTGCCCTGAGGACAGGGGGGGTCCCGGGTGGGCTGCCTGGGATGGCAGAGGTGGGCACGGGGCAGAAACCAGCTCCTGTGGCCCCCTGCTAAATGCATACAACTGGCAGTGTCCCTGGAGACAGGGCCTGTCCTCTGAAGGGGCAGCAGGGAAGGTTGGGGTCCGGATGCGGTGCGCAGAGGGGCCAGCCCACCCCTCAAGACAGAGACTGTGGTAGGTGTGTTTTTTTGGTAGGGCATTTGCCTTGCACGCAGCCAGCATGGCCGACCCGAGTTCGATTCCTCCGCCCCTCTCGGAGAGCCCGGCAAGCTACCGAGAGTATCTCGCCCGCACGGCAGGGCCTGGCAAGCTCCCCGTGATGTATTCGATATGCCAGACACAGTAACAACAAAGTCTCCAATGGAGACGTTACTGGGCCCGCTCGAGCAAATCGATGAACAATGGGAGGACAGTGACAGTTTTGGGACCACCCCAATGGTGCGCAGGGTTTTCTCCTGGCTCTGAGCTCAATGGTCATTCCTGGTGGGGCTCAGGGGATCGTATAAGGGGCTGGGGCTCGAGCCCAGGTAGGCCGTGTGCAAGGCAAGTGCCCTACCCACTGTACTACCGCTCTGGGAGGGCGTCTCTGCACTTAGTTTTCTCCTACATGGCACCCCGCCCCCCGGAGCCTTCCCTTCTGGGGCCCTCTTGGGGCTGAGCACAGGAGGTGTCGGGGTAGGGCAGGGTGGGGTGGGTGGAGCAGCAGGTGTGTGTGTGTGTGGGGGGTGAGGCCCATCTGCTCCGGGTCCTGCTCGGCTGGGTCTCAGGCCCTCTTGGCCCCACGCCCACTCCAAGACAGACCTTCGAATGGCGCTGCCCGCCCCACCCCCAGCGTTCTGATCCGGGCTGCAGTTGACAGGCCGGCCCTGGGGAGGGGGCTCCTGAGACGTTTCCTTAGACGTATAATTGGAATCGCACGGCTGGGTAATTAGGCGAGGCTGACGCTGTTCTAGAAATGACTGTAATTAGAGTTACTTGCTGCACCAAGCCAGGAGTTTCGGGATCACCTGGGGAAGGAGTGGAGGGGGAGGGGAGGGGATGGGATGGGAAGAGCGGCCGGTGGGGGGTCTGTGCTGCGCCACTGCACGAGCCCCCTCCACAGGCTGGGGGTGGGGGAGGAGCTCCCCAGACAGCAGAGAGATGCTCCTTGGAGAGAGGGGCTGGCCTGGAACCACCACAGAAGAGCTTGCTGGAGCCCGGGTTCCTCTCAGGCGGCTCCTCCCCCGTGGTCTCGGCCAGGCACACATCCCTGATGTGTAGGGACTCTTGTTCCCCACCCCTCATCTCTGCGTGTTACCTCCACCTCCAGGAAGCCTTCCCTGAACTCCTGGGTAGGGCCTTGCGCCTCCTCAGATACCCCACGCCTCCCCTCTGCTAATGACCCAGCTGCAGGGACCTCAGATGGGGGCCTGGAGGGTAGGACCCCATTCCGTCCCCGCTGGGAGGCTGAGCCGCCACATCCTGACTCTCTGGAGCTTGTGGGTCCATTTTCAGGAATGTTCTTTCTGTCTGCTAGCCAGGCATTGCTAGTGGGGAAGTGACATCAACTGGCAGTAAAATTCTTGTTGTTAAGGGCTGGAGTGACAGACAGCACAGCGGGTGACTTGCTTGCTTTGCATGAGACCAATTCGGGTTGGGTTTGATCATTGGCATCTCATCGGGTCCCCCCCCCCCCCCCCCCCCCCCAGGTACTGCCAGGAGTGATTCCTGAGTGCAGAGACAGGAGGAAGCTTTGAGCACCACTGGGTATGGCCCTCCCCCTCCAAAAAAGAAGAAAAAAAAGAAAGAAGAGAAAAAACTTGTTAAATGGGGCCAAAGATTTAGTACAGTGGGTAGAGGGCTTGCCTTTCGTAGGCCTACTCAAGTTCAATTCCCCGGCGCCCTGTATGGTCCCACAAGTTCTGCCAGGAGTGATCCCTGAGGACAGAGACAGGAGTCAGTCCAGAGCACAGCCGAGTGTGGGCTCCCACCCCCCAAAGAAAAAAGTGGTGCATGTTACAAAGACCTCACTCCATCCCAGGCTGCTTTCAACTCAGGCCCTGGCTCCATTTTTTGGCACCACCCACAAAATAATAGACAAAATAAAATCCTTCACTTCCTGCTCATCTGCCCACGCTCGTGACCCTCCAAGAGAGCTTATCCAAGACTGTGGGAGTGTGCGGGGAGTCTGACCTGCTCAGGTTCAGGACCATCATGTTGGTGGCTCGAAACTGCCCTGGAGGGAGAATCACAGTGGAGAGGAGAGCAGTGGGGCTGAAACAGTCCAGAGGGCAGAGCACACTTTGCATGCAGGAGCCCTGGGTCCCATCCCCGGCACCAAATGGCTCCCTGAGCACCACCATGCTGGAAGTAGCCCCTGAATGCCACTGGGTGTTGTCCCAAGCCAAAAATACAAAACTAGAAATGGGTAAATGCTGCAGTCCGGCCCTGCACCTCGTGAACCAGTGCTTCAACGCTCTCGTCTCCCCTCAGCTCATCTCGGACCTTCTGGCCTGCACAGCAGGCCTTGGCACTTGGCAGGGCTGAGAGGAGGGAGCCAAGAAGGACTGAGGGAATGTGGGGCCTGAGTCGGCAGGTGTGGGCGGCCTTGGCAGGGCAAGTGGGGGAGCTGGGGCCCCGAGGAGGTCCTGGCCTTCCGCCCCCAAATGGTCTTTGGCGGTGTGCCTGCTTCCTGCACCCTTCCCAGACTGGCCACAGAGAAGGGGCTGCTAGTGCCAGAAGGTCCAGGAGACTGTCCTGGCTTCTGAGAGGGGCCAGGAGTCCCGTCTGCCTAATAGCCCTGGGTAAGAAGCAAAGTTTACCGATTCCTTCTAAAGGGCTCTCTGGGTAGCTGTCCTCTATAGTCCTAGAGAGACAGAGGTGAGGAGGGAGGGAAGGGGTGAGGAAGGAGGGGCAGGGGTGAAGAAGGACAGGAAGGAAGGAGGCAGGGGTGAGAAGGAAGGGAAGGGGGCGAGGAGGGAGGAGGCAGAGGTGAGAAGAGAAGGCAGGGCTGAGGAGGGAGAAGGCAGGGGTGAGAAGGGAGCGGCAGGGCTGAAGAGGAAGGGGGGACAGTAAATGATTGCCCTGTGAGGCAGCCTGAGCTTCCTGCAGCCCAGAGGCTGACAACCCACACTCCAAGTTCACTGAGCTGCCTCCTGCAGCCTTTTGTAGTGGGTCTCAGCAGGGCTTGACCTCCACCTGCAGCCTGGGGGACACCTGGCAAGGGCTGGACATATTGTTTTATCTTACTTCAAGGTCACAACCATCAATATTCAGGGACCACTGCTGGAATCCTCTGCCGTGGCGGGAATCAAACTGGGGGGTCGACTGGGCGCCAGCTGAGTGTCTTAACCCCTCATCCCCACCCCCGCGCTCTTTCCCCAGCCCCCCGGAGGTGTTTTCCCAGCAGAGATGCAGTTAAACAGCTTACAAAACACAACAGGCCCCCACAAGAAAGAATGATCCCGGCCAAAACAGCCCAAGCGCCAAAGTTGAGAAACCCTGGTCTGGAGAGATGTGCTCAGACACATGAACTCACGTGCGCACTCATACACACACACACACACACACACACACACACACGTGCACACAGCACACACGGACACGCTCACACAGCTTTGGGCAACGCTTCAGCGCCCCTTGAGAACGCCGAGCCCCCTGCGCTGCGCTGGCACAGGAGGAAGGAGCGCAGGGCAGGGTGGGTGCAGTGTTTTCAAGGTCACCCAGCAGGTTCCCCTGCCCAATGCCGGGGCTGCGCACCCACACACAGTAGCTCGGCAAAGGGCTGTTCGCTTGGGAAGGAAGTCAAGGAAGGATGGCTCTGCCTTGGACAGGGTCCCTCCAACACACTCTGATCCTTGTTGGACCGCAGCCTGCTGGCAACTGTCCCCACGCTGTCCCTCTTCTGACTGCAGAGAGGCGGCCTGCGCCAGGCTGGCAGTGGGCAGTGGGCCGGAGAGGCTGCATGGGGGACAGGGAGAGAGGGGTGCGGAAGGAAGGGCAGAGGTGGTGCTAGAGGGTTGGAGCAATAGATAGCACAGAGGGAGGGTGCTTGCCTTGCATGTGGCCCATCTGGGTTTGCTCCCTGACATCCCACAGCGTTTCCCCAAGCCCACCAGGAGTGATCCCTGAATGCAGAACCAGGATGAACCTCTGAGCATCACTGGGTGTTGCCTCAAAACAAAACAAAAAAAAGAGATCGAGGGGGCCAGAGTGATAGATAGCACAGCAGGTCGGGAGTTGGCCTTGCATGCAGCTGATCTGGGTTCTCTCCCTGGCATCCCATATGGTCCCATGAGCACTGCGAGGAGTAATTCCTGAATGCAGAGCCAGGAGTTAGCCCTGAGCATTGTCCCAAACAATCAAACAAAAAAGACTGTGCTAGAATCTTGGCCTGGTGACCACCGCTGGAAGTGATCATGGAGAGCTCGCAGGGGTGACATGTGTGGCATCAGCTGCCTCATCCTCTCTCCACCCGCCACTGACCTCTTCACAGGAAGCAGAAATACAGTGTTAAGTGTGCAGGCCCCACAGTTCATGCCTGGGTTTACCTGTCACTGGCTGTGTGACCTTAAGCACATTATCCCACCCTCTGAGTCTGCCTCCTCACCTGTAGGTGGAGGCTAACACGGCTGCACTCACCTACTGGGTTGGCGGAGGATACAGGGAGGTCACTTTCAGCAGCGTCTGGAAGGACGCCTGGCCTGGAGTCAACACTCAATAAATGAAAACTGTCAGAGGGTTGTTTTCATGTTGGGGTTTTTATTTGTGCTCAGGATTTACTCCTTCCTCTGTGATCAGAGATCACTGCTAGTGAGGTTGGGGTACCAGATAGGGTGCTGGGGATTAAACCCAGGTCAGCTGTGGGCAAAGCAAGCACCTTGCCCACAGCACTATGGCTCCAGCCCCATGGTGTTGTTTTTTTTTTTTTTTCAAATCAGACCAGGGATCATCTTTTATTTTTAAATCATCATGAATCCCAAAATTACAAAGGTATTTGTGATTTTTATTCATGTTTAAAAAGTATATCTTTTTAGAGAAGAGAGCACCAAATGAAGGGTGTTGTGAGGACCCTCCCAGGGTGGGAGAGACATGCTAAAAGTAGTCTATAGACCAAACATGATTGCCACTCAATGCCTCTCTTGCAAAACACAGTGCCCAAAAGAAGAGAGAGAGAACAAGGGAGAATGCCCTGCCACAGAGGCAGGGTGGGACGGGGGGGATGGGGGGTGGGGGTGGGGATGCTGGGACCCGTGGTGGTAGAGGATGGGCACTGGTGGAGGGATGGGTACTTGATCATTGTATAACTGAAACCCAAGCACAAAAACTTATAAGTCTATAACTGTACCTCATGGTGTTTCACTAATAAAAAATTTTTAAAAAGTATATCTTTTAATTTAAGTTTTTATTTATTTTATTGGGCTGGAGCGATAGCACAGCGGGTAGGGCATTTGCCTTGCACGTGGCTCACCCAAGTTCGATTCCTCCATTCCTCTTGGAGAACCCGGCAAGCTACCAAGAGTATCCCGCCCGCATGACATAGAGCCTGGCAAGGTCCCCGTGGCATAGTCAATATGCCACAAACAGTAACAACAAATCTCACAATGGAGACGTTACTGGTGCCCGCTCGAACAAATTGATGAACAATGGAAGGACAGTGCTACAGTGCTACAATGCTATTTATTTCATTATTTATTTTTGGGCCACACTCAGGAATGCTTGCTCAGGGGATATTTCTGGTTTTGCAAACAGCAATTTCTCCTGACAGTACTCACGGGGCCATGGGGTTACAGAAATCAAACCCAGGTCTACTTTGTGCAAGGCAAGAACCCTAACCACTGTACTATAGCTTTGGCCCCGACTGAGCTTTCGGTATACATTGTTTCAACACCGAACCGTCTGTAGCACTGTTGTTACTGTTACTGTGTTCGGCATATGGAGATACTCGAGGTAACTTGCTGGGCTCTCGAAGAGGGGGCGAAGGAATCAAACCCAGGTCAGCCAGGCCAGTCACGTGCAAGGCGACCGCCTACCCGCCGTGCTCCAGCCCTCAACACCATTTCTTTCCTAAGTGCCCACTGTTATCCACCAATGTCTCCAGTTTCCCTCCCGCCGCCCAGCCTTCCTCTGTGGCACTACACACTAGCCAGACTATGGAAACTACCCAAATGCTCACAGGATAAAGAACAGGATAAAGAAACCACGCTATTGTTCATATGGGGCTCAACACGCCTCTGGCAATTGGGTTGGGGGCCTGGCAAGCCCACTCTCCATCTCTCTGCTGCCCTCAAGTGGACCCTGGCTGCAGGTCAGCCTGAGAACAAGAATACTTGGTGTATCCAGAGATGTCCTTTCTTCCTTGAGACTTCAAAGGAAGTTAGTCAATTAAAGAACCGTGTGGCTGAATCTGGCATCGCATCACATAACTTATTTCTTCTCTTTCCGTCCTCAAAACGGAACAGGCCAGTGGCTGAGTATTTGTACAAGGGTCTGCTGGGAGCAGCACCTTCCTGTAATGCAAAGGCAGTGAGCGGGCTAAGTTCTCTTATGGACACTGATGGTAACTGACCGTTTTCAGATTGCAGAGATGTGACGATTTCTAACCTCCAGGCATTTCTGCACCCCTTTCCTCACTCGCCCACTTACTCCCCAGCCTGGGGACAGCCTGGTGGTTTTTCCAAACGCTCTCTCCCTCTGGATACCTCAGCAGGCGGGAACTGGGAACAGCACTGACCACGTTTTTGCTCACAGCTCCGCATCTGTCCCGCCACAGGCTCTGGCACACAGTAGGCGCTTTTGCCGGTCTGTGCCATGTGCAATGCACTCACGGCAACCAGGCTCACTCTCACCCAGTTCTTCTCCAGACAAGCACGATCTGTGGGAAGAGCACCCATAGAAGGGGGTGGGAGTGGGGGGGCTCTGTGCTGGGTGTCGACAGTGCAAAGCTAAGTGTGATGTAACTGTGGACTCTAGAGAGAGCGACTTTTTTCCTGAAGAGGAAGATGAAGATAGACAGGGGCCTGGCTGTGGGTGAAAGGGAGTGTGTGGGTTCCAGTAGCTCTGGACGCGGACCGGGTCGGTGGGTGGGAGGTTTTGGGAGAACGCCCCGAGTGCCAGGCTAAGTAAGAGTGCAGAAATCAGGTCATCTCGGAGTCCTTGAATGGGGAGGAACTGAGTTCTAGAATGTATCGAGGCTAACTCAGAGCCTGGAACTTGGTCTGTCGCAGCACAGCTTGGGGACCACTAGGCCGGCGCCAGCTTTTTTTTTTTTTTAACTTTTCTTTTTTTTATTTATTTATTGAATCACTGTGGGAAAGGTTACAAAGCTTTCAGGTTTATGTCTCAGTCATGCAAATATCAAACACATTTCCCTTTACCAATACTTATTTTTGCGCTTCTCCTGCCCCTTCTGGGTGTCCTGATGGATTTCAGCCCCGCCCTCTGCCCCGCCCACTCAGTTACAGCCAATAAGAGAACCCCGGTAACCGCCAGGCCCAATGGGAGGGAGCCTCTGGGCCCGGGCCCCGCCCCCAGCCCGCCCCTGGTCGGGGCCGTTAGCGGCTGGGTCCCGGGCAGCGTCCGCCCGCCTCGGCCCCGCGCGCTGCTGCGGGGGGCTGGCGGGGTGGGCAGTGCCCGCTGCCGGGACCCCCCTGTCCTGAGGCGGACCCGTCCTCTCGCGCACCTTGCTCCCGGCAGCCCAGGCCCGCAACCCCCGGCCCTCGGCCCCTCCGACAGATGCGGGTTGGGGGCCGCCGGCACCCGTCCGCTCCGCAGCCGGGCAGCCTTCCTTGCCGCCGGGGCGGGCCAGCGGACTCCGGAGGGACGACGATTCCGTCTGGGGACGGGCCCCTCCGCCTCGGGGCCAGCCCACCCTGCACCCGCGGGGACCCGCGCGGGAGCGTCCCGCCCCGGAGCCGTTGTCGCGGGCTCTGGCTCCCCCTAGCGGCGCAATGCTGCACTACACGGGCGCTGCTCGGCGGCCGGCGGCCCGGGGGTGGGGCAGCTCGTGGCCCCTGGGCCCCCGGCCCACCCTCTGCGGAGGGCAGACGTGCCGGTGCCCACCTCTGCGCCGACGCGCCGCAGCGCCGTGCCCTTGGCGGCCTCCGCCGCCGAGGATGCTGAGAAGCTCCTCCTGGTCTGCTAGGACAGTGCTCCCCGCTGGCCTTTCATTGTCCTCCCGGAGCTGGACGCTGCCTGCATGGTCCAGCCCAGCCCGGATGGTGCTGCTCCTTGTGCGCGCGCGCGCGGGCTCAGGTTTCCGGGGGATCAGAGCCGAGACTCCGGGCCCCCAAGGGCCTGGGGGCCTTTTTAGGGACCCTCTGAATATTTTTGACATCTGACCAAAAAAAAAAAAAAAAAGAAGGAAAGAAAAGGATTGACTCTAAAACAAGAACCCTGCAAAATTATTGAGATCGATACATTCTTAATCAAGTGTCCGACTGTAACATTGTATCAACCTCATTAATTGTTAAATGTATTCATAAAAATTTCATTACCTCTGAGAGAATGTGTGGGCTCCGGTTTTTCTTATTTTATAAGAATTCCCAATTGTCATTTAAATCAGTTACTCCTAGCCAAGTGATTTCAAGAGCAAAACTATAAATATCCCTTTGAAAATGTTACAGTAGATTTTAAAAATTTGAATAAAATCTGCGGTAACATTTCTGAAAGTTTGCATCGATGTGGGATGAAGTTGTCAAAAATAAAAATGCCAGGGGACTCTGGGGTGGGTGGGGACGTGTCCCAGTGGCAGAAGCGGCTGCCTTGGAAGCATGAGGCCTCAGGTCGGGTCCTTTGTTCTGCCCACAGGCACTGGGTGAGTGCTTCCTGCTCGGCTGTCTGGGACCAGGTGCTTCTGCAGAGTTTGTATGTGAGCGCCGGAACTGTCACATACTGGAACTGTCACGTCCGGCAACAATACAGCTAAAGGGTATGCAAACACTGGAGCATAAGTACACCAGGTAGGCCATTTGCCTTGCACGCGGCTGACCCGGGTTCAATTCCCAGCATCCCATATGGTCCCCTGAGCACCTCCAGGAGCGACTCCTGAGTGCAGAGCCAGGAGTAGCCCCTGTGCATTGCTGGGTGTAAACCAAAAAGAAAAAAAAAAGGATATGCAAGCACTGTGGTCAGAAGTGTGAACACCAGTGACCTTAACATCTCCTGTGTCCTCAAACAGTCTTTTGACTTGGGGTGAGGCAGGAGGCAGGAATGAGAGTGACGATATGTGAGGGACCCAGGGGGTGGCAAGGCCAAATTGTCACTAAGACGAACTGAACCCCATTCTGCTCAGAGTGACTGAGGTGCTGGGTAGGGAGGTAGTCATGAGGAGAGGGACTGACAGTGTCTCCCCACTGCACCCCAGCAGGGAGCACCCCACTTGCTCTCTTACCCCTCATGTCGGGGTGCAGTGATTCTTCTGGACTCACAGAAGTTGCTGGGAATTGTGAGAATGGGTCACGTCACTCAGGGCAGCTGAGTGGAGACTAGGATGCAGGCTCTCCCTCCCCCCCAACGGGACCTCCATGTGGAATCTGATCCATCTGGAGTGAATTCTCATAGGAGGACCTCAGGGGTGCTCCAGGGACTCCCAAATGGACAGCACTTCTTTCTGAGTCAGGTTCTAGGGTCTGAATTTCAGCTCCTATCTTGACACCTCTGCTCCCTGTTTCCACTCCGTTCTCCAGAGTTCCCTTCTTCTCTCCCTTGCCCTCTCTGTCCGCAAGGAATTGACCAGGATCCAGAAGGGACATGGATCCAAATTCCAGAAGTCTCTTTCCTCCCGGACCCCCAGACTGCCTCGTCCGGCAAACAAGCAAACACAGTAAACAAGAGCAAAAGGAACTTCATGTTACTTTGCTAGTGGTCAAAGACTCTGGGAGAGCCACACTCGGTTCCTTAAGATTACAAGGGCGACGCCCTTGAGTCCAGGTTTGGCCTTCAGATATTACCCAACACTCCAGGGCCAACTTTCCCTCTTTCCTACTCCGGCTCAAGCCTCCAAACTTTCAGAGGCAGTGGGTCAAGAGGAGGACTGAGGAGAAAGTTACTCTGAGCGGGACGGGGTTCAGTTTGTCTTACTGACAATTTGTCCCAGCCTGGGCTCCGTGAACACACCCCCAAAACACACCAGGCACACACTCTTTCCTGCTCTCCCACAGCCCAGCGGAACTGTGGGGGCTGACAGGGAGAAGGCAGTGGAGTCAGGTGGTTTGCTCTGAGAACTGATGAAATGTGTTTGCTTGTTCGCTTATTTTGGGGCCACACCCAGAGGTGCTCTGGGAACCATGCAGTGCCCGGGGATGGAGCCTCCAGGTAAAGCATGTGCTCCGGCCCTCTGAGCTGTCTCCGGCAGAGAGACCATCGTGATTTGCTCGAGCGGGCCCAGTAACGTCTCCGTTTTGAGACTTGTTGTTACTGTGTTTGGCATATCGAATACATCACGGGTATTCGAATACATTGCCAGCTTTGCCATGTGGGCAAGATGCTCTCGGTAGCTTGCCAGGCTCTCCTAGAGGGGCGGAGAAATCGAACTCGGGTTGGCCATGTTGGCTGTGTGCAAGGTAAATGCCCTACTGCTGTGCTATCGCTCCAGCCCAGAGAGACCATTATATATTTTTTTGGGGGGGGGCGGGCAATGCACAGGGGTTCCTCCTAGTTCTGCACTCAGGAATTACTCCTGGCGGTGCTCAAGGGACCATATGGAACGCTGAGAATCGAACCTGGGTCTGCCGCGTACAAGGCAAACGCCCTACCCACTGTGCTATCGCTCCACCCCCAAGACCATGATGTTTGAATTAAAATAATTAATTAGTTATTCTTTCTTTTTGGGGTCACACCCGGCGATGCTCAGGGCTTACTGGCTCATGCACTCAGGAATTGCTCCTGGCGGTGCTCGGGGGACCATATGGGATGCTGGGAATTGAACCTGTATCAGCCATGCTGGCTGCGTGCAAGGCAAATGCCCTACCCGCTGTGCTATCATTCCAGCCCCCTCTTATTATTAGGGCTGGAGCGATAGCACAGCGGTAGGGCGTTTGCCTTGCACGCAGCCAACATGGCCGACCCGAGTTCGATTCCTCTGCCCCTCTCGGAGAGCCCGGCAAGCTACCGAGAGTATTCGATATGCCAGACACAGTAACAACAAAGTCTCCAATGGAGACGTTACTGGGCCCGCTCGAGCAAATCGACGATCAACGGGAGGGCCTTTACCTTTACCTATTTTTGCCATGTCAGGGATAGCGCCCAGGGCCTCAGCTATGCAAGGAATGAGCTCTGCTGCTCAGCTGGGTCTCCTGTCCCAGCCCCTGGGCCTTTCTTTTTTTTTGTCGGGGGGGGGGTGGGGTGGCGGCATACCCAGCAGTGCTCAGGGGTCATTCCTGGCTCTGTACTCAGGGACCACTCCTAGGGGACCTGTCGGGGGACCATATATGATGCTGGGGGATGAACCCGGGTCAGCCACATGCAAGACAAGCGCCCTCCCCGTTGGACTATCTCTCCGGCCCCAGACCTGTGCCTTTTCTAAGTACTGATTTTTCTTCACTCCTGCCATAGTTCTGAAGCAAAGCTCTGAGTAATTCTGAGAACATTAAAGCTCCAGTCACCATCTCAAGGACCCACTGAGGTTGACTTAGAACTGGTCACTGACCATGACCAGTTGGCCATGGCCACTGACCCAAGGACTTTGTTTCTGTCACAATGTGGCCCCCAAACAAAACCCAAACAAAACCGAAGGAAAAAAAAACTCGATGAGGAGGTCTGTGGTGTACCCAGCACCTCCTTCTGTTCAGGAGCTGTCTGTCTGCCATCTCTGGGCCTTCCCCGAGTTCCATTAGTCTCAGTGGCCGTGGTTTCCGCCTGCAGGACTGGCCGGTCACTCAGACCCGCTCTCATCTTCAGTGGTTCTGTGCACTCTGATTGGACTACGGACTAAGCCTTGGCTGGCCAATCGGAGACCCTCTGTGAGGTGGGTTGTCCATGGGAGATGGGGACCAGCAGCCTCCCGGAGGGGGAACCGGGAAGGTCAAGCCCACAAATGGGAGCAGGGGCTGGGAGAGAGTTCTAGAGAGTTCTGGAGAGAGCAGGACAGCCCTGATGGTCTGTTTTCACCCTAGTCTTCAAATATTTGTCAGTGGACTTTTGTTTATTTATGCCTTTATTTTTGTTTAAGCCAATTTGAGCTGGATTTCTACCACTTGTGACTAAAATTTGTCTAATACAGTTCTAGGAATAAATGTGTTATAAACAGAGGCGAGGCAAAGGTGACTGGAGCAGCCACAGTTCTTGGAGGCAAGTGACAAAAATCTAGCAGGAATGGGAACACAGACTGAGCAGTATCAGGTCAGGGGTCACTGTGTCCTAAGGCTCCCGGGGGCAGAGTGAGGGCTGCCCGCGCCAGGGTGCCTTTGAGGACTCTTGCTGCCCACGCCCTGGCCTCCCCCCTCCCTGGCTTCCTCCCTGCTGGCCACCAGTGAAGCCAATACACGTTCTCATGTGAACTTTGGAATACTCTGGAAGCAACCGTGAGCCCATCTGGGCCAGCAAGTAGAACTCATCCGTGGCCAGAAGGAAATTTTACTTGGGACCCTCCTCTGAGTTTGGGGGATTTTTCCCAAGAAAAGGGGACTCAAGACATCTGGCTCAGTAAGTAGGGACCCTGTTTTTGCTTTATTTAATTATTTATTTATTTTTGCTTTTTGGGTCACACCCGGCTTTGCACAGGAGTTACTCCTGCCTCATGCACTTAGGAATTACTCCTGGCGGTGCTCAGAGGACCGTGTGGGATGCTGGGAATCGAACCCGGGTTGGCCGTGTGCAAGGCAAACGCCCGACCTGCTGTGCTATCTCTCTAGCGCCACCCTGTTTTTTTTCTTAAGAAAGAAAAATAGTATGAGGGGCCAGAGCAATAGTACAGTGGTAGGGCACTTGCCTGACATGTGGCTGACTCGGGTTCGAACCCTGGCATTCCATATGGTTCCCCAAGTACCTGCCAAGAATAATTCCTGAGTGCAGAGTCAGGAATAATCCCTGAGCATCTCTGGGTGTGCCACCCCACCCCCCAATAAAAGTATTATAATACTTTTATAAAAATAACATATATATATATATTTTTTTTTTTCAGGGGTGGCCACATCTGGTGGTGCTCAGGACTTATTTCTGGCTCTGCATTCAGGGATTAGCCCTGGCAGGACTCAGGGGGTCCATATGCCGGGTTGTGCAGGGCAAGCGCCCTACCCACTGTACTATCTGGTCCTATCTATGCACATATTTTTCTCTGTCCTATTCCCTTGCCTCTGTTGGTGTTGCAGTGACCTGGGTCACACAAGCTGAGTCGTAGTGCTCAGACATCTTTGGTCACTGGGGGTCACACTCAGTTATGGTCGGCACTTCCTACCCAGTCCTTAGCCGGGATGTCAGCGCTCATGCTGCTGTGTCACCAGTATCCAGGCAACAGCCCCCAGAAGACCTTGCAGGATGCACATGGGCAGCCCCGGGGGATCAAACCCATGGTCTCATGCTTGCAAGGCAGGTGTTGTTATCTCTGGCCCATTTCCAAGCCCCCAGCTCTTCTAAGCTTGTCTTCCTCCTCCCTCCCCCAAGCCCTTCCCCTTCCCTTGGGCCCCAGCCAGCATCTTGGGTTACGGTGATCAAAGCGAGGCCAACCACATGCTGGTGTGTCTGGAGCAGAAGGCCCAGCCTGGTGCCCACACCCCACCCCTGCCTCCCTTTATGTAAACTAGCTGCCTCCCAGGAGGTTGGATTTGCTGGGAGCCCGTCCAGCTCTGACCCCAGCCCATCGAGTGGCCTTCTCAGCCACCGGTGGCCTTTTAATGAGTCTAGACATGTAGCTCTCCTGCTTTGGGAGCAACAGGCCCACCTGGGGAGGGAGGAGTTACCAGGGCTGCAAGGCCCTGGCCAGGCGAGCTGCTCCCTGATCCAAATGCTTCCAGAACTTACCTGCGGACAGAACGGCTTTGGGCACTGCTAGGAATGGAGGAAGGGAGGAGAATGACCTGAGATAATTCCTAGACCTTGCTTTAGTATATAAATTTTTCAATGATTTTTGGGGGCCACATCCAAACATGCTCGACCCCAATCCGAAAACAGTGCAGTCTCCTGCCCCCGCGCCTGGCTGTCCTCGCCGGGGCCCCTTGGAGGGGAGCGGGTTGAGCTTTCCTCCCCGCCCCGACCAGGGCTCCGGCAGCCGAAGACCTCCAGGACCAGCCACCACCATGCTGAGACCACTCTCCGCACACATGAAGGTACTGGCAGAGGGACAAAGCCACGCGGGTTCCGTGGCCGAGATCTCCCAGCCTACTCGGATTGGAGTCGAGCATCTTCCACCCAGATCCTCCAAATTCCAGTAGGCGGGGGTCACACCCACCACCTGGCCCCCTGGCGCCGTGTAATCCCATCAGCGGCCAAGACTCAGAGACTATAAAATCCAGATCCCGGAACCGCGGCCAACATCTTATCAGAACTTTTCTTTATGACATCTTATTGTCTCATTCCTACTTTGGACAAACTGGCAGGCTACCGAATGTAGCCTGCCCACAGGGCAGAGTCTGGCAAACTCCCCGTGGCGTACCCAATATGCCAAATACCAATAACAATGATGGGTCTCATTCTCCTAAAGAGCCTTGAATATAATCTCGGGGCTAGGATGAAAGAGACGTTACTGGGGCCTGCTCGAGGCAATCGACGAATAACAGGATGATTTGTGATTTGTGATCCAAACATGCTCAGGGCTCACTCCTGGTGGGGCTCAGGGGACTATAGATGTCATGCCAGGGATGGAACCCAGGTTGGCTACAGGCTAGGAAAGCAACCTACCCCTTGTATCATCTCTCCGGCTTTGACGCATCATTTTATTAACTAATGCTGGTCTGGGGGCCACACCTGGCAGTGCCCCTAAACAACTTCTTACTTGGTGCTCAGGGGGCCATGTGATGCCAAGGATCAAACTCGGGCCTCCCACATGTAAAGCTCATCAGCCCTGGGGGTCTCTCCCTTGTCTGATAATCTCACTTTGCTACTTTTGGTTTTGGTGCTGGCTGGCTGATCACGCCCCCCTTTTTTTTTGGTGGTGCTTGTAGACCCCAGACTGGGGTGCAGCGGAAAGCTGGTGCTGTGGGCACTGGGGGTGTGAACTTCTGATCATACCCTTGCGAGGAGGGTGCCCGAGGGCCGTGTTCTTCTCCCAGGCCCCTGGTGCCTCGTTTCATTGTGCTGTGCAGACACTGAATTTTTCATAAGTGCCTCTACCAGCAGGAAGATGAAGACTCACTGTAGGCTCAGATGATGGGGAACCATTTTTAGCCATAAAGGATTTTTTTAATAAGTTTTTCTTTTTTCACATAATACTATGGCACCCTTAAGGGACTACAGCAGATGGCGGAGGGACTGGTGTTGAATTATTGTTATGCCTAAAATGCAACTATCTGTAACATTGTAAATCATGCCTCTTTAATGAAAATTAAAAAAACTTAAAAAATTTAAAAATATTTGAGAGCATTAACACAACTTTTGTGTGTCTTGGTAGGCCTCCGTGCAACTCCCAGTGGTGGGACTCACTCCTGTGGGGAGATTTGCTTTATTGAGCTGATCTGGAACTGAACCCACAATCTCTCTCTCTCTCTCTCTCTCTCTCTCTCTACCTCCATACACCTGGTGGTGCCCAGCACTCACTCCTGGTTCTACACTCAGGGATCACTCCTGGCAGGCTTGAGGGCCCATTTGGGATACCAGGGATCGAGCCTGGGTTGGCTACTCACAAGGCAAGCACCTCACCTGCTGTGCTATGGTCTGGCCTCAGACCCGAGTATCCCTGAGGAGCACTGCATGATATATACACACACATGCATGCTTTCATTCCTCCTTGTGGTGGTCCATAGCGAGGGGGCATTTTTCTATGACCACATGAGGAAACTGAACATTTGCTGCCCCCACCCCATCCCCGCCCCTGCCTCCCGCTCCCAGTGATTGGACTGGAAGAAGGATGTCCCCCAAGGAAGCCAGTTTGGGGAGGCTAAACCTGCATCCCCACAGGGGCACATGGGGGCTGTTTTCCTTTCAGTTATCTAAACGCTGGCTCTTAGCTGGGATGGAGGGGGAGAGGGGGTGCAGCTGGGGGGACAGGGCTCGGCAGGCCTGAAAATAGAGCCCTGGGGTGAGGGGCGAAGGATGCCTGGCATGTGTGAGACCCTCTGTTTGGGCTCAGAGGTTACTCCTGGCTCTGTACTCAGAAATTACTCAGGGGTTACTCCTGGCTCTGTACTCAGAAATTACTCAGGGGTTACTCCTGGCTCTGTACTCAGAAATTACTCAGGGGTTACTCCTGGCTCTGTACTCAGAAATTACTCCTGGTGGTGTTCAAGTGTTCTTCAATTCTACTGTTCTTCCTGCATTAACATACGCTTCAGAGACCTGGGCCCTACGAAAACAGGACAACATTATTCGGGTCTCCCAAAGAGGAATCGAAAGAGCTATGCTTGGAGTATCACGCTTCACTCAAATGAGAGAAAGAATCCAGAGTTCCGACCTCCATCAATGGTCAAGAATCAGGGACGCTGTCTCGTTTGCCAAGGCGTCGAAAATCAGATGGGCTGGACACGTAATGAGATTTGGAGACGACCACTGGACTAGAGCCATTACCGACTGGATTCCATGGGATGTCAAAAGACCGCATGGCTGCCCACCTACAAGATGGTCAGAGTTCTTCGTCAAGACCCTGAATGACCGGTTTGAGGCTCTTCGTGTTCCTAGAATGAACAGACGCCACTGGGCTACACTAGCATGTGACAGGGACAAATGGAGACGTTACTGGTTATGTCTGGACAAATGGAGATGTTACATCGAGCAAATCGATGATTAACGGGAAGTCAAGTGATCAAGTGATCAAGTGGTGTTCAGGGGACCACATGGGATGCCAGGGATGGAACCTGGGTCTGTCACCTGCAAGGCAGGTGCCCTACCTACTATACCATGGCGCTGGCCCCCTGCGGATTAGATTGGGAAGCCCCAAGAGACAACTCCCGCACCCAGCCTCACCCAGGAGAAGGAGGTGCTGTCTCTGGAAGAGCTTCTGGAAGACCTTCCTGGAAAGGAGGCGTTTCCCCCCAGAGGCTTGGCAGGGCTTGCCTCCCATCTCTCCCCAGTCCCTCAGGATGGCTACTGGGAGCAACGGCCAAGCCCAGTCACCTCCAGCACTCCAGGGCATGTGGAGGCCCGAGAAGACCCTCCTAGTCTTCATGCCATGCCCACCCGGGCTCCTTCCAGAAAGAAACCCCTTAAAACGCAGATGGATGGACCAGAGAGATACAGGAAGAAGGCACTTGCCTTGCGTGGGGCTCACCCTGATTTCATTCCCAGTCTTACATAAGGCCCAGAGCAACGCCAGGGGTGCCCCCTTCCCCAAAGTAAAACAAAACAAAAACCCAGGAGTGACTTCGTTTATCTGGTCCTATACCAGGGCAGTGAACTCAGGGAGTCTGCATGCCAGGCCTGTGTATCTGAGCTATTTCATGGGTGGAAGCTCTTTCCAGATGGCTCTGAGCCTCCCCTCCCCTCCCCTCCCCTCCCCTCCCCTCCTTTCCCTCTTCTTCCTTTCCCCTCCCTTCCCTCTCCTCTCTCCCTTCTCTCCATCGCCTCCCTCTGTCCTTCCCTCCCCTCCCCTCCCCTTCTTCTCCCTCTCTTTCTATCCCCTTCCCTCCCCTTCCCTTCTCCCTTCCCTCCCCTTCCCTTTTATTCTTGCACCCAACTGTGTTCAGGGCTTGAGATCATTCCTGCCATGCTCGGGGGGCCATATGTAATGCCAGGGATTGAACCTGGGTAGGCAGAATGCAAGATCTCTCCAGCCCCTTTCTCCTTTCTTTCTTCCTTCTTTCTTTCTTTCTTTCTTTCTTTCTTTCTTTCTTTCTTTCCTTCTCTCTCTCTCTTTCTCTCTCTCCTTCAGAGCTGGGGATCAAACCCAGGGCCTCACACAAGCCGTGAAGGCCTTGAGACACGACCTTCCTGGCTGATGTCATTCCAGGCTCAAGGCCCAGAATGAAGCAAACAGGCCCTCTCCAATCTTTTTATCAGAAAATCCCTGAGGCGCTGTAGTCACTCACTTTCCTAGGGAGAAGGACCACTTTGATGCCTGTTTTTTTTGTTTGTTTGTTTGTTTGTTTTGTTTTAAGAAGTGGATGCTCTGCATTTTTGGAACACGACTTAGCATTCTGGAAATCCTGGGTCAAGTGGGCACACGGAGAAGACTGTGCAGCTGGTCAGCAGGCTGGTGAGAGCAGCACAGCTCAGGGGAGGAGAGCGGGGGTGTATGTGTGGGGGGTGAGGGGCACAGGGGTTCTGTAGAGAAGATCCATGTAGCCCGTGTTCCTCCCGCCTAAAGTGGAGAGCACAGACATTTTCAGGAGTTATGGTCCTCAGTTACAATCCTCACCACAAGCCATTTTAGTGCAGTTTCCTGTTCATTGCCCAGCCCTCTTCCTGCCCACCCCAAAATAACCACTCCAGACCCTTTCATTATTGTCCTCTAATTTTGGTCACCGATATGCATGTTTTCAATAGGCCCTTTAAGGGCTGGAGCAAAAGGTAGGGCATTTGCCTTGCATCTGGCTGACCTGGATTTGATCCCCACCCTCCCATAGGGTCCCCTGAGCCCTGTGAGGAATGATCCCTGAGTGCAAAGCCAGGCCCTGGGTACCACCAGATACAGCCCCAGAGTCTAAAATAATACAAATAACATACAGTTCAATTCCTCCCCCCTCTCGGAGAGCCCAGCAAGCTACCGAGAGTATCTCACCTGCACGGCAGAGCCTGGCAAGCTCCCCGTGACGTATTCGATATGCCAAACACAGTAACAACAAGTCTCATGATGGAGTCGTTACTGGGCCTGCTCGAGCAAATCGATGAACAACGGGAGGACAGTGACCATGACAATGACCCTTTAAAATATGGGGCTGTAGCATAGTGATAGAACACTTTCCTTACAAGTGTGAGGGATGAATGCCATCCCTGGCATGGCAACACACACACACACACACACACACACACACACACACACACACACACACACAATTCTGCTTGTCTGATTAGAAAATAAAGGGCATATTATTTATAGGCTTACACCCTGAGGTCTGACACAAGAGAGGCATGTGTCTTACCACTGAACCACATTCCCAGACATGCAGATAGAATCTTGGAAGAAAATGGAGAGAAATCATATCAGCTGATGGAAAGCAAGCTGGAGCACTGAGATCACGTCTCCATATAACATGTGTATGCTCTCTCTCTCTCTTTCTCTCTCTCTCTCTCTCACACACACACACACACACACACACACGCACACACGCACACACACACATGCTCTTGTGTCAACTGGGCTGTCGTTCTGCTGAAATGATCTGACAACTCGTCATCAATTTTTTTTTTGTGTTTGGGTCACACCCAGTGATGCACAGGGGTTACTCCTGGTTCCGAACTCAGGAATTATTCCTGGTGGAGCTTGAGGGACCATATGGGATGCTGGGGATCGAACCCGGGTTGTCCACGTGCAAGGTAAATGCCCTACCCGCTGTACTACCGCTCCGGCCTGTATAATCTCCGGGGCTGGCAAGCCGCCTGGGTTTGGGGGCCCCTGGGCCGCTCTCCCAGCCCAGGGAAGCCCGGGCAGCCCTGGCCATGGGCCAGAGGGTAGAGGAAACAAGGGCCAAGCCGGTTGGTTGATCATTTGCCGTTTATTCCGTTCTCCCTACGTGCCTGTTCCAATCTCTCTGAGCCCCCATTCTAGTCTCACACTGCCCCTCATTTCCATCTCCTCCTGTCTCTCCCACTCATCTCTCTGTGCTCCATCTCGCAGCCTGGGCTCTCTCTCGCCATGTGCCTGCTCCTGTATTCTTCTACATTATTCTCCCTTGCTGGTCTCTCCCGGCACTCCATCTTGCCGCCCTGCTCTCTCTCTCATCTCTTTCCTATTTTCTCCTCTCTCCAACTCCAGCACTCTGGGCTATACCCAGTCTGGTAGCAAAATCAACATAAGAAAGCCCTTCTTGACTGCCAGGCTCAAGGGCAGAAACACCACCTAGGGGTATTCCAAAGCCCTTCCTGACTACGAGAGGGCAAAATACCCCTTAAGGTGTTTTTCTCCTTTCCTCAGTCCAATAACTCAATCAACATCTTAATATTAGTTATTTTTGTATGGACACAGTAAAAAATACATTGAGGCTTGTAGGGCAGCTCTCCTGGGAACATTTTGCCACAGACTCAGACTACAGTGCTCAGGCCAGATTAATCTTTCCTAACCCGCAGCCAACCCAGGTTCGATCCTTCTGTCCGTCTCAGAGAGCCTGGCAAGCTACCGAGAGTATCCCGCCCTCACGGCAGAGCCTGGCAAGCTCCCCATGGCGTATTCAATACACCAAAAACAGTAACAAGTCTCACAATAGAGACATTACTGGTGTCCGCTTGAGAAAATTGATGAACAACAGGAGGACAGTGCTGCAGTGCTACAACCCTAGCAGGGTCCGAATCTAGTTATTACTTTTTGGATCGTGACAGAATTTGTCCATGACCAAGCCCTTAACTTAGAGTTAAGCATTAGGCATCAGGCCCATCTCGATGCCAGGGTAGCACATAGCTCATTGCTTGCCCTGGGTCCATCCAGTCCCTCGTCGGGACCCTGCCTTTGGGGGCACTAGGAAGTAAGGGCAGCGGAGGCTTAGGTCTAGAGAACAGTTGCCCAGGAGGTAAATATTAAGTACTCCCAAGTTACAAAAGCAAAGCATTAACTGTCTTCTTGTGTCCATACAAAAAGGACATTGCTCTGAATTAACGATGCAAAGGACTTAAGGAGAAGAGAAAAAACATTTTCTCTTGTTACAAGTTAACATGTTAACTTGTAAAGAAAATATTTACAAGTTAACAGAGCACAATGAAAGAAGTTACAAATAAACGCAGAGGAATGGGAGCACTGTGATGGGAGTAACCCAATAAACCTAAACTACCTTACGAAACTTTCATGTTTGAGTTTCAGTCATACAATGATCGAGTACCCACCCCTCCACTATTTCCCATCACCAATGTCCCCAGTATCCCTCCTGCCCTCCCCTTGCCGTCCCCCGTCCCCCCATTCCACCTCTCCCCCTGCCTCTATGACAGTTTCTCTCTTTCTCTCTACTTATGGGCATTCATCACAAATCACAAATCATCCTGTTATTCGTCGATTGCCTCGAGCAGGCCCCAGTAACGTCTCCTTCATCCTAGCCCCGAGATTATAGTCAAGGCTCTTTAGGAGAATGAGACCCATCATTGTTACTGGTATTTGGCATATTTGGTACGCCACGGGTAGTTTGCCAGACTCTGCCCTGTGGGCAGGCTACATTCGATAGCCTGCAAGTTTGTCCAAAGTAGGAATGAGATAATAAGATGTCATAATAAGATGTCGCGCAGCCACAAATGCGCATTGTGGTTTGCAGTACAGATACCGAGAGGCCATCATGTTTGGTCCTTTATCTACTTTCTGCACACATCTCCCATCCCGACCGATTCCTCCAGCCATTATTTTCTTAGTGATCCCTTCTCTGTTCCAGCTGACCTCTCCCCTTTGCCCATGAGGCAGGCTTCCAGCTATGGAGCAATCTATCTGCCCCGCGTATCTACTGTCCTTAGGAGTCAGCCTCATGTTATGTTGTTTTATCCTCCACAAATGAGTGCAGTCCTTCTGTGTCTGTCCCTCTCTTGCGGACTCATTTCACTTAGCATGATACTCTCCATTGTCATCAGCTCTTGTTGTAAAAGGACAGAGGTGCCTGAGTATGCGTGTTGTGTGTGAGTGTATGTATAAGATTGTGTGCGTGTAAATGTGAGTGTATGAGAGTGTGTGTGATTATGCACAAATGCTCTCAAGTATGTGTGTATGAGTGTGTGAGTGCACGAGCTTGTGTATGTGTATATATCAGTGTGTACACGTGTGAATGTGTGTATAAGTGTATGTGTGTCTTGTATGTGTGTGTGAACTCTGTGTGCATGAGCATATGTATGTGTGTGTGAGTGTATGTGTGCATCAGTGTGTATGTTTGTATACGTGTGAATATATTGTGAATGTGTATCTATATACATGTGTCAGTGTGTATGTGTGTGTGTGTGAGAGAGAGAGAGACAGAAAGAGAAAGAAAGAGAGAGAGAGAGAGAGAGAGACTGAGACCTGGCTGGACTGGGACAGATAGGGTGGGGTGCAGGTTGGGTACCCCCCAGGGGTAGCTTCAGACAGACAGGGTGGGGGGGCGGGGAGAAGTTGACTGGAGCTGAGCCTAGGCGGGGATCGGTTCATTCTGGGGTGGCTCAGAGTGGTCTGCCCACAGGCCTCGGCGGAGGGGCCCTGGTCCTCTGGCACGAGTTGCGCTATTCCTGGCCACGGATCAGGGCCGGCTGGGAGCGATGACGAGGATGGGGTTTCAAGGCAGAATTCCTTTATCTCACAGCTCCCCAAGGCCTGCGATTAACGTCCTCTACTGGCCTCTGGCCCAGGCGCGAGCCCCTGCTGCGGACCTGCCGCACCCCCCGCTGCCTGGGGGAGGGTTGCCCTGAGTGCCCCATAGATAGACACCTGGGGTTCTGCGCGCCGTGTGTGCGTGTGCGTGTGTGAGTGTGAGTGTGTATGTGTGTGTTAGTGTGTGTATGCGTGTATGTACACATGTATGTGTGCATGTGTGAGAGTGTGTGTGAGTGTGTGTATGTGAGTGTGTGTACATGTATGTGAGTGTATGAGTGTCAGTGTGTATGTGAACATGTGTGTGAGTGTATGTGTGTGAGTTGTATGAGTGTGTATGTGTGTATGTGTGAGTGGGTATGACTGTGTGTGTGTGTGTACGTGTATGTGAGTGTATGTGTGTGTGTGTACCCAAGGCCAGGCTTCAGGGCTGCTTCTGCCACTGTTCTGCTCTAGTGTTCTGAGGTAGATCTTGGCTCTTGCCCGCACCTCAGTCTTCCCATCCATCCAATGGGAGATTCAAGAATTGATCAGCAGGGACTTTCCTGAGCTTTCAGCCTGCGACTTGGTTCAGTCAGATGATGGAGACAGCTGGATGGCCTGTAGCTCCCCCGTAAGGCTCCCTCATGGCTTAAGCACTACCTCTCGCAACTCTGCCCATGAGCAGGCCTCGTGTGTCCCTAGGACCCCCAGGAGGATGGAATGATCCTCATGGTGATGCACGAAGGTGCTCAGCTCTGCCTCCCAGGCCTGGAACAGAGAGGCGGACCCCTGCCGGCATTGCAGGAAGAAGTCCACGCACAGTCCTTAGTTGTTCTACAAGGTCTGATCCAAACCAACAGCCTGAACTGAAGCCTGAACCTCACAGCTGTGAACTGAAAAGAACGTGGCCCAGTTAACCTCAGCCACGGAACGAGCTGCAGCTTTTCCAAGAGCGTGGCCCAGAGCGCTGACTTGTAAACAGGCCACGGTGATGGCAGTTTTCAGAGTGGCCTTTGCTGGGCTTCCCGCGGTCCCCTGAGGCCCAACGGTCGCTGGCCCCAGGACACTGAGGGCAGGGAGGGAAGTTCATAGAGAGGATGTGGAGAAGCCTTTCTGAGGAAAGTGGACAGGCACACGGCCACGACCACCGCGGATCTGTGTGGGTCCGCCTCAGGGACCATGTCACCAAGGCCACAGCTAGTCAAGTCGCACCCACATCCTCCAAACTGGCCAGACTCTGGGGACCTGAGTTCTCTTTTCTTTGGTGTTTGGGTTATACCTCAAAACTTTCATTGGTGCTCAGGGGCTTATTTCTGACGCTGTGCTCAGGAGTGAGCCCTGGCCTTGGGTGGGGGAACCATGTACTGTGCCAGGGATCAAAGTGGGTCAACAACACTCAAGGCAAGCGTATCCCAGACTATCTCTCCAGCTGTCCCCTGAATTTTGTTTGTCTTGGGACCACACCAATGGTGCTGAGGGAGCACTTCAGGGGATCATGTGATGCTGGGGATCAAATCCAGGCCTCCTGCCTTCAAAGGATGTGCTTAGTCCTTCAAGCTATTTGCCCAGCTCTGGGGCCCTGGTTTTTAAGTTTTTAAGTCTAGGAGGGACCCCAGATGGATTGCCTCATGCCTGTAGTCTGTTGAGTCAGTATAGACTCTGAAAGATAGGGACCAAACAGAAAACAGAACCCAAAGGAAAGAGGAAGGGTAGCGTTTGCAAAAGAAAACAGAGTAACTGCAAGTAGGGTCTGATGACTAGTACCCAGTCTTGGGAAATGATTATGTTCACAGACAGATAGAAGAAGGGAGCCCAGGAAACAAGGAGGAGGGACTCAAAACTTCAACAGACGGGCTAAAGGAGGGGCTCCCTTTGAGGTGGGATGAAAAGACAAGTGGAATATGGGAGAAAGAGAAAAAAATAGATAGAAGACAAACCTTGGAGGTTTGCAGCAGACTCTCCAGAAGATAGAAAAAGTGAAAGGAAGAAGCAGTGAAATAGATTCACTGTACCGCTGTACAGGGTACAGTGCAGGGCTGGAGCGATAGCACAGCGGTAGGGCGTTTGCCTTGCACGCAGCCAACATGGCCGACCCGAGTTCGATTCCTCCGCCCCTCTCGGAGAGCCCGGCAAGCTACCGAGAGTATCTCGCCCGCACGGCAGAGCCTGGCAAGCTCCCCGTGATGTATTCGATATGCCAAACACAGTAACAAGTCTCATGATGGAGACGTTACTGGGCCCACTCGAGCAAATTGATGAACAACGGGAAGGACTGTGACCATGACCGTACCACTGTCATCCTGTTCATCGATTTGCTCCTTGAGCGGGCGCCAGTAACGTCTCCTTTCACCCCAGCCCTGAGATTTCATTTTTTTAAATTGTTTTTTTAGGATTTAAAATTTTTAAAATTAATTAATTAATTTTGAATACACATCCCTCCACCAGTGACCATTTCCGACCACCTCGTATCCCAGTATCCCTCCCACCCCCACCCCACCCCCCCATCCCACCCTGCCTCTGTGGCAGGGCATTCCCTTTTGTTCTCTCTCACCCATTGGGTGTTGTGGACTGTAAAAGAGTTAAGCCTGGTTTTCAGGGAGAAACGTTGGATGATTTAATTTCCATTGATCACCTTGCATATAGGGAGATGTCACGCAGCCACGTAAGCGGCCGCGCGGTTTGGAGTAAAAGTCCTGGTTCCCGCATACTCGAGCTATGCTTGTAGAGGCTCAGGGTCACCAGGGTTCCATCTGCCAGCCCTGAGATTTTAGCAGCCTCTCCTTACTTGTCTTTCCTAACGGTACCATATTGGAGGCTCTTTCAGGGTCAAGGGAATGAGACCCGTTATTGTTACTGTATTTGGCTTATCGAATACGCCACGGAGAGCTTGCCAGGCTCTGCCCTGCGGGCGAGATACTCTCAGTAGCTTGCTGGGCTCTCTGAGAGGGACGGAGAATGTATATAAGAGATTACAAGCAAGTGTGTTCAAACCAAACACATGTGTGCTGCTTCAGGTACACCAGTGGGCTAGACTATAAGTGAGATAGATTATACAAGAAAATGTTCAAAGTGTAAGGACATGGGTTTGCAGGTTGAAAATACTGACCGCATTTACTTATGGTAAGAGGCACTGTGAACTCTCAGAGCGAGCTCCTGAGAGCGAGGCGCGGGGGAGGGAAGCTGAAAGCAAGCCCAGGGCCCAACAGGCAGAAGGACTCTGGATTTCTTCCCTCATTGTCAGCACGTGGATGACTATGAAGCCAAACATTCAAACATGATCTGGAAAAAAATCCTGGAAATTCTTTCCAACTTAGGATTCTCTATCCAGCAAGACGCTTAACCCAGCCCACAGGTGCGATGAAGATATTGTTAGGGAAACAAGAGCTTACAGTTTCCTTCTCTTGAAGTCTCTCCAAGGAATGCACCCAAAACGGCAGGGATCTGGGAGCCAGGAGGCAGCTGGGAGGAAAAGGGGGTCGGTCCCCATGCACAGACTCAGACACAGCAGCATGGTCTGGGAAACAGGCTCCGGAGTGGGAGACCCCAGAAGAGGTGCTTCCAAGAGGAAGAGTTGAGAGGGAACTCTCCCAACCCCACTGATGAATCTGGGGGATGGGGTCCTCCAGTTCCCAGTAGAGAACAGGGCTGACGGGGGGGGGGGCGCTGGAAGATCCAAATGGGAATCATGACAAGGCTCCCCTGGCCACCAGCCCCCACCCATAGGTACTTACCCCGAGTCACCTCATTGTAGAACACAAGACACCTTTCACCACGTTTGAGACTTCGAGAATGCCAATGTTGGAACTGTGAACCAGAAATAGTGGGGTGAAGACCGAATAGATGTGAGTGACCCCCTATAAAGTTCTGATAAACGACACGTAGACTCTTATCTCAGTTGCTCATTTCACCACTAACTTAGGAGTGAATGAGAAAGTAATTTGTAGATTTAATTCAAGTTCTTGTTCAACCGAGTGTCAGTAAGAGCCGATTCTAGACTCTCCAGGCTGGCCTGATCCCACCCGTGGGAAGCAAATGGAATGAAGGAGACCCCACCTCTGAACAATAGCTTCTGCCTCTGCCCTGCTGTCCAAGTCCAGCTGGCCCTTCTGATGCCTGCCCCAGCCACCCCCTGGCACTAGACAGCTCCTTGCCACTCTCTCATGACTGGACTCCTACTGGGGCTGGAGCCAGAGTACAGCGGGGTGAGCTCGGGTTAAATCCCTGGGCACTCCTAGTCCCTCGAGCCCCTCCAGGAGTGACTTCCGAGTGCAGAGCAAGGAGGAACCCCTGAGCTTGGCCCGGCGGTGGTTCCCAAGCAAAAAAATAAACACAAATAAGCGAAAAAGACTGCACTCCAACCGGTTTTTAAGTTAAAATTTGAATTTTTAAACCACCTTCACGGACTATTTGTATTATATGTTGAAGTACAAATAAATATAATCCTAACCACATAGAAAAAGGAAAAAGAGGGGTCAGAGCGACAGTACAGCAGGTAGGGCGTTTGCCTTGCATGCGGCCAACCCAGATTCAATTCCCAGCATCCCATATGGTTCTTGAGCACTGCCAGGAGTTACCCCTGAGCATCGCTGGGTGTGATGCAAAAAAAAAAAAAAGAAAGAAAGAAAAAGAAAAGGAAAAAGAGGGCCAGAGAGGTAGGACAATAGAGAGGGCATTTGGTTTGCATGAGACCCACCCAAGTTCCATCCCTGACCTCCCAAATTGTACTGCTGAGTCCACCAGGAGTGATTTCTGTTTTTTTTTTTTTAATAATTTATTTATTTATTGAATCACGGTGGGAAAAGTTACAGAGCTTTCAGGTTTAGGTCTCAGTCATGCAAATATCAAACACATTTCCCTTTCCCAATGCTTATTTTTTACCACGAACCCCAATAAAACCCCACCTCCCACCCCTCCCCATTCCTGTGAGGCAGATGAGTTCTAGTTAACACTCTACCTACTTTGACTAGATTCATTGTTTCGATAAAAGATGCACCATTATTATTTAGAGTTTACCCCCCCCCCCCAAATCAGACATGCTGAAAAAGCGTTGTGAAATGATTTGCTTTCTACAGCTGGGTTCAAGAATGAAATGTCGCGCGGCCACTATTGCGGCCGCGCGGTTTTGGATTTCTGCTATTTTACTTATTAACCCTGGAAGTATTTCTACTAAAAGTCAGATAATTAAGAGATTGGTTTCTGTGCTCTGGAGTCCACAAGGCTCCCATGCGGCTGCCATCTTTCTTTCCAGAGAGGAGAGGGCAAATGGGGCAACACCCTTTCCCCTCTGGGCAGGCAAGATGGCGTGGTTTAACGCATAGTCCATTTGCTTTTCTGCTCCAAGCTGCTGGTTTTCTGCATTAAGTCCTTGTGCTTCTGGGGCCCACCAGGAGTGATTTCTGAGTGTAGAGCCAGGAGTCAGCCCTGAGCACTGCCAGGTGTGGACCAAAGGACTACTCCTCTGTCCCCCTTCTTCCCCCCCACCCAAAAAAAGGAGGAGGGTGGAGAAGTGATCCCAGCTGCCTGGGCATATGTCAGGGCAGACAGGACTGGCGAGGTGGGAGTGTGAGGAGCACTGAGTGAGGGAGTAAGGAGTCTTCCCCTCTGTAGCTCCCAGGTCTTCATGGTCCAGACCAGAGTTCACTACGCTCACAGGGTGTGATGAGCCCACAAAACCTACAGGAGGGGAGACACAACCTTGGGTGTCTAGGTCAGGGCAGGGCTGTCTGTAGCCCGCGCCCTCTGCACCAGCTCACACACACAGCTGGCCTCGGCTCTAGTCTCTACGCTCACGTGCCAGAGTGGGCATTCTTGGGTGCCCCCTCATGGTGCCCCTCTGTTCTTGGCCAAAGCTTCACAAGGGCACAGCTGATGGGTGGAGCCACGTCCTGGGCCTTCCCCTGAGTTGTAAGGATGCTGGGACAGAGGCTCTGACCTGTTGCCCTGGAGTGGGGCAGACTACCGGGATGAAAATTCTCCATGGATCCAGGTGGGATGCTGACCCTCCATCCCCAAAGCTGGTTATAAAGACAGACCACACATGTGGGCGCCATCAACATAGTGAGTCCGGTGGCTGCCACCTGGGCCAGCAGGAAAGCTGGTCTGTGTGGCCACCAGCATTCTTGCTGGGACCTGGTGAATGGCGGCACCCCGAGGGCTTCTTGGACAGCGCCCCCAGCAGGCCGCTGCTTGCTGTGCCCATCCAACCTGAGAAGCTCCTGCTGGCTTTTCTGTTTTCTTTTAAGTTTAAAATTTTATTTTCTGGGGGCTGGAGCAATAGCACAGCGGGTAGGGTGTTTGCCTTGCACGCGGCCGACCCGGGTTTGATTCCCAGTATCCCATATGGTCCCCCGAACACCGCCAGGGGTAATTCCTGAGTGCAGAGCCAGGAGTAACCCCTGTGCAATGTCTGGGTGTGACTCAGAAAAGAAAAAAAAATTATTTCCTGGTGGCTGGAGCAATAGCACAGCGAGTAGGGCGTTTGCCTTGCATGCGGCTGACCCAGGTTCGATTCCCAGCATCCCATGTGGTCCCCTGAGCACCGCCGGGGGTAATTCCTGAGTGCAGAGCCAGGAGTAACCCCTGTGCATCACCGGGTGTGACCCCCCACAAAAAAAGCAAAAAAAAATTTCTTTCCTTTTCCATTCCCCTTGCCCTTTACATTGGTTTAATTTGACTTTTTAAAATTTGGATTTGGGGCCACATCCGGTGGTGCTCAGGACTTACTCCTGGCTCTGTGCTCAGGGATCACTCCTGGTTGGGCTTGAGGAACCCTATGTGATGCTGCGGGTCCATCTTGGGTCGGCCTCTTGCAAGGCAAGAGCCCTACCTGCTGTCCAACCTCTCTGGCACATTTTAAATTTTACTTTCTCAATTTTAATCTAGTCTCTTTGTTTGGGGGCTACACCTGGCAATGCTCAGGGCTTACTCCTGGCTCTGCACTCAGGGATCTCTCCTGGCAGGCTCTGAGAATGGGTGCCAGGGATCACACCTGGGTTGAGTGCACGTAAAGGCAAGCGCCTTATCTGCTGTACTATCTCTCTGCCCCGCCCTCTCCCCTGGCACATTTTTTTAAAAAAAGGACTTTTTAAAAAATATCTGATTTATCGATTGCTTGCTTCCTGTTGGGTTTATCTTTTTAGTGGTGGGGCACAAAGGTGCCGCTCAGAGACTGCTCCTGGCTCTGTGCTCAGGGGTGATTCCTGGGGTGCCTGGCATCAGGTACCGTGTCCCGCGTCGCTAAATAGAACAGGGTCCCCGAGGCGAAAGGAGATTGGCCACAGGGTAAGGAGGGCTGAACAAGCAATGCTCATATAACATCTTTTTTTTTTTTTTAATGTAGGAGTACTGCTGTTTATTCAGCCACTGATTAGCTGATTGAACTGGGCATGAACTCCACCTTACTTTTTTTAGTTTCATTTTTTATCATTTTATTTATTGAATCACCGTGAGAGCAGTTACAAAGCTTTCGGGTCTAAGCCTCGGTCATACAATGAAACACCCGTACCTTCACCAGTGCCCACTCTCCACCACCAAAACCCCCAGTATACCCCAATCCCACACCCTCCCCCTACCTGTGGGGCAGATGATTTCCACATTACTCTCTCTCTACTTTGATTACATTCAATATTTTGACACTAGACCCACCATTATTATTTGGGATTTTACCCCAACACTCAGATCTGCTGATAAGGCAACAGTAGACAATTTGTTTTCTATTGCTGGTTATGAATAACATATGATGTCGTGCGGCTGCAGTAGTGGGAGCGTGATTTTGAAATTCCGAAATTTTAACAATTAAATCTGGAGGGATTTCTGCCCAAACCTGCTGGGTTCCGAGATTTGTTCCTGAGTCTCTTGGATCATGGCCATTAAGCAGTTTGATCAGGAGCCAGAAAGGCCATTTGTGGGCGGTGACTTGGGGTCTCGTTGGGACGTGGAGGAAAGGGCCTGCTCCATCCATCCCCATCCTGTGAGGCCTCAAGTGTCTCATCACTGAGGGCCCAAACCTGACTGTCCAATAGCCTCTGGAGGATTGCGGCCACTGAGCTGCCAAGGAGGAGCAGGCAGAGGGATAGCACCCTTTACCCCCTGGAATGGCCCAGAGACAGTAACCTACTGTGGGGTCCGGACGCATTTCTGCCAAAAGCCTCTGGGTTTCGAGATTTGTTTCTGAGTCTCTGGGATCATGGCCGTTAAGCAGCTTGATCAGGAGCCAGAGAGGCTGTTCATTGGTGGCGACTCGGGGTCTCATTGGGGTGGGGGAGAAAGGGCTGGCTCCACCCCCATTCCATGAGGCCCTGTGTGTCTCATCACTACAGGCCCAAACCTGACTGTCCAATGGCCTCTGGCAGATGGAGGCCACCAAGCCGCCAAGGGGGAGCAGGTGGAGGGACAGCACCCTTTCGCCCCTGGGGTGGCCCGGTGACAGTAACCTACTGTGCAGTCCGGACATATTTCTACCAAAAGCCTCTGGGTTTCAAGATTTGTTTCTGTGTCTCTGGGATCATGGCCATTAAGCAGCTTGATCAGGAGCCAGAGAGGCTGTTTGTGGGCAGTGACTCGGGGTCTCCTTGGGACGGGGAGGGAAGGGCTGGCTCCACGCCCATCCTGTGAGGTCCCACGTGTCTTGTTACTGTGGGCCCAAACCTGACTGTCCAGTGGCCTCTGGAGGATGGCAGCCACCAGGCCGCCAGGGGGAACAGGCCAAGGTACAAAACCTATTCCCACCTGGGGTGGCTAGGCACCTGTAACCTACTGCAGGGATTGGACGCATTTCTGCCAAAAGTCGTTGGGTTTTGAGATTTGTTTCTGAGTCTCTGGGATCATAGCTGTTAAGCAGTTCGATCAGGAACCAGAGAGGCCTTGCCTCTAATTATATAGCTGAGCCGGAGGTGGTTTGTGGGTGTGTCTCCCACATACCTAACTTTTGGCCATTTACTTTCTTGGTAAACTTTGCCCCAAGTTTTTGGGGTCTGGCCAAAAGCACAGCAGCAATTTGGGGGTATCTGGAAGTCTGAAGGTGCCATCAGGCTGCTGATGCACTCGCCTCACAGGTACAGATTGACCTGCTGGTGGCACCATACCCCCAACAATATCTTTACTGAACAAGCAACAGACTTTTATGAGTCTCTAGAAGGAAACATACATGGGAAAAATATACAGGAATGTTCAGGATACGTAAGTTTAGAATGTACTGGGCTCCAGACGTCAATGATGTTTTTCTATAATTACGTCATTTTCATGATATTTTCCTTGGTTATATATTGATATACCTTCGCAACATGTTCTGCCATAAGAACAATGAAAGAGCCTGCTAGAAAAACAAGAAAGTCAGCCCTTAGAATGTGTAACCCCAAGACAATGGTTTCTATAAACCAGTATTTGGACAACACATCCCCAGGACAAGAACTTTCTGAATATTCAACTAGCACAGGTTCCCAACAATCAGAAATGGAACCCATGCAAAGCCCACACTCATCTTTTTCAGCTATTCCTCTGACCCCTAAATTTCTTTTATTTAGGCTTCATGATTTATAAAACTTTCAATAATAGAGTTCCAGGCATTCGATGTTCCAATTCCAAACCAACCATCACTTTCGGCGTCCCCATGGCCAAAGTTCTCTCCAGCTCACCTCCTTATCAAACTCATCTTAAAAACTTTTTGTTGTTGTTTACGGACCGTGAATGGCAGGGTCTCAGGGATTACTCCCGGCTCTCTGTTCAGGTACTACTTCAAGCAGGGTTTGGGGAACCATATGGGATGCCAGGGATTGAACCCGGGTTGGCTGCATGCAAGACAAATGTGTGACCCACTGTACTATCGTTCTGGTCCCTACAACACACCTTCAGTACCCATTCGTCTGTCATCGGACATTCGGGTTGTTTCCATATTTTGACTATTGAACTAACTTCTACAGTGAACATCGCTGTGCCTATCTCGTTCGAATTCATGTTTTTGTCTTTTAAGGGTAGATGCCAAGAGGTGGGGTCATTGGGTCATGTGGAAGCTCTATTCTTCGTTTTGTAAAGAAGTGTCCATAGCGTTTTCCGTAGGGGCTGGAAGGGGTGACATTCCCACCAGCGTGCTAGAGCCCCTTTCTCGCCACCTCCCCGCCAGCACCAGCTGTTTACAGTTTTCCTAATATGTGCTGTTCTCACTGGTGCTGGATGATATCTCACTGCCATTTAGATTTGGTTCCCTGATAATAAGTGAATCATATGACTACTTCCAAGGCCCCTTCTTGTTTTTGTTGCTACTTGTCTTCTTTGGGGGGCCATAACAAGCTGTGCTCAGGGCTTACTTTTGACTCTGTACTCAGAGATCACTCCTGGCAGTGCTCAGTGGCCCAACTCTCAGGCCTGGGATCCAACCCTACCCCTACTCCTAACATCCTAACCCTAGCCCTAACCCTGACCTAACCCTCACCCAACTCTAAGCCTAATCCTAACCCTAACTATAACCCTAATGGTTTAACCCTAACACTAACCCTAGGCCAAGCCCTGACCCAACCCTAACCCAACTCTAAGACTAACCCTAACCCTAACCCAACCCTAAACTTAACCCTAACCCTAACCATAACGATAACCCAACCCTGACCCTCACCTAACCCTAACCCTGTACTCTCTCTCCAGCTCCTATTGTTGTTTTTTTTCAATTTTGATTTATGGGTTTCCCAAGTGGTGCTTGGAGCCCTCTAGGGCTGTTTGCCCCAATGCTCAGGGGACCATGTGGCACTGGCAATGATTGAACAGAGTTGGCAGCTTACAAGCATATGCCTTTACCCCAGTACTATTTCTGCATAGATGAATCTTCTAGAAAGAAAACGAAACTTTAAAAATTACTTAAAATGTAATTATATATTTTAGTAGGTCCACATCTATAGGCGTTCTGGGTCCATTAGGCTGGTCATCTGAGCCTGGGGCTGGTGCATGTGGGCGTTCTTTGGCCACTTGAGTTTTCTTCCAGCTTGACTATTGCTATATTTTTTTGACACTTTTACTGATGAAACATAGAAGCTCCCCAAGTGGGAAGTCAGGTGAATTTTCACACAAGTGAACAGTTAGACTAGGGCAACTTCTCCAGCTGCCCCCACACAGTCCTTTTTTTGGACAAGAGAACACCTGGCAAGTGCTCAGGACTTGCTCCTGGCTCTGCGCTCAGGGGTCACTCCTGGTAGGCTCAGGGGACCGTATGGGGATCGAACCCATATGGGATGCAGGGATCCAGCCTGGATTGGCCACGTGCAAGGTGAGCGCCCTGCCCACTGCACTAGGGCTTCGGGCCCTGTCACTGGTTCTTGATGCTTGTCAGAGGGGAACTCAGCAGCCTATGTCCACGCAAGACTATGGACAAGGGGACTCTGATCCTCTCATCAACCCATACCTGCAACAAGCAAATACTTCCTGTTGTCATTTCATTCGGTTTCCACAGAGAGCAGAATTTAAAAAAGAATAGTGCCACTGGTCAGTTATGTTTGCAGTAAAGAGAGGATATTGTCATGATTGCTTGCAAGGAGAAACCAGGAAACACTAAACAACATTTACAGTAGCCTGTCGTGGGCTGCCACTATTTGAACCCTATTTCCAAGTGGTCAGGAGGCACATCCTGTCCCCAGGCCATGCACAACCAGCTGCCACCAGCTGCCCACCCGCCCCTCCCCCCCACAGCCCTGCTCCTGGCCACCATTCCCGAGTGCTCCTCCAGTGCTCACTGAAAGGTGCTGGAGACAGAGGTGGCGTCCCGGGGCTTTGGAAGCTGTGTGTGGCTCCACCCTGCACCCTGAGCCTTGGTCTGGGAGGAGCTGTGAGTGGGTCACTCTGGGCTGGGGGAGGCGGGGAATCAGCTTCATAGCCTTGAGCTGGAGGTTATAAGCTGCCTCTGGGGCCCTGGGCCAGAGCCACCCAGCCAGGGCCGTGGGGATAGCATGCTGGCCAGGGGCCTCGTCCCGCGCTCAGGCCTGCTCAAGGGCCACCAGCCCCTCCTGAGCACCCCTCGAGAGGGCCCGGGGCATCCCTGGGGGCCTCCTGGAGAGGGAGCTGGCATGTCCACACGCAGCCCTCGCCCCTACACCGAGATCCCCTCCCCCGGAGACAACGGCTGGCTTAACCTGTTCCACTTCTGGAGGGAAAACGGCTCCCACAGGATCCATTACCACCAAAAGCAGAACTTCCAGAAGTACGGGCCCATCTACAGGTAAGGTGGGGTGGGGGGATAAGGGGGGCAGGAAGGGGTGAGCGCCCCCCACATGCTCCCCTTCCCAGTAGTCTGAGACCCTGTCCATCTCTCCATGCCAGGGGACCGTGGAAAGAGGGCAAGGCTTGGCAGATAAGGGGTTCAGTTCCTTCACCCACCTGGGTGCCGGCCCCTTTGGGACTTTGCAGGGGGAGGGAGACAGACCGTTCTCGGGCCACCGCCACCATCAGAGCGCCTCAGGGAGAGGGTCAGCCCCAGGGTCAAGGGGCTGAATGAAGCTCAGAGGCAGGGCTGTGACCCGGCCCCCAGCTAGACCCTGTCCTGTGCCTAAGGAACCCTGGGTTGTGCCCACCCTCATCAGTCCAGGAGGATCTCTGGTCTTTTACCTGAGTGGGCTGGAGCGATAGCACAGCGGGTAGGGCGTTTGTCTTGCACGTGGTCGACCCGGGTTTGATTCCTCTATCCTTCTCAGAGAGCCGCAAGCTACCGAGAGTATCCCGCCCTCATGGCAGAGCCTGGCAAGCTCCCGGTGGCGTTATTCGATATGCCAAACGCAGTAACAACAAGTCTCACGATGGAGACGTTACTGGTGCCCACTCGAACAAATCGATGACCAATGGGAGGACAGTGCTACAGTGCTACCTCTGAGTGCTCCAGGAGCCTGTGGGGAGGGGTCTTCTGAGGTGGGGGGCCTGCCTGGTTTTCATTTAGAGGCTTCTTGCTTGCTTACTTTTCCCTCTCTCCCTCTCCCTTCTGTGTGTCTCTCTTTTTTCTCTCCCCGCCCCTCCCCTCCCCACCCCTCCCCTCCCTTCCCACTCTCCTCCCTTCCCCCTCTCATTCCCTCCCCTCCCTCCCCCTCCCGTTCCTTACTCTCCCCTCCTCTCCCCACCCCTCCTCTCCCCACCCCTCCCCTTCCCCTTCCATTCCCTCTCCTCCCCACCCCTCCCATTCCTTGCCCTCCCCCTCCCCACCCTTCCCCTCCCCTTCTCTTTCCTTCCTTCCTCCCTCCCTCCCTCTCTCCCTTCCTCCTTCCCTCCCTCCCTCCCTTCCCTTTTCCTTTCTTCCTTCCTTCCTTCCTTCCTTCCTTCCTTCCTTCCTTCCTCCCTCCCTCCCTCCCTCCCTCCCTCCCTCCCTCCCTCCATTCCTCCCTCCCTTCCCCTTTCTTTTCTCTATGCTGTGCTCAGGGCTCTGTGCTCAGGGATGACTCCTGGCGGGGCTCAGGGACCATCTGCAGGGCCCAGGAGCGAACCGAGGTTCTCATCTGCAGACAAGCGCCTCAGCCCCAGGACTGCCCCTCCTGCTCCTGCTTCAGAGTCCAGCCTTCAAGCCATCCCTGGACTCCTTCCTGTGTGCAGTGTTGAGTGCGTGGGAGGAAGGGACCTGGGCAGGGAGGGACACCCCTGCGGCTTTGCTGACAGGGCCCAGCACTCACCCCCCCCCCGCCCCCCCTCCCCCTGTCACCCTCTCCCTCTGTACTTTTTGGTGCCTGCCGAGCAACCAGGGAGCTGTCCCCTCAGTCCCTTCCAAACGCCTTTGATCTGGCCAGGGCCCAGGCTGATTGGGTTTAGGTCTCTTCTGGGCTTGGTCCTTGCCCAGCTGTGTGGCACCCCTGTGCCCGCCTCTCCATGTCGTCGTCCCTCCTCCTGCCCCACTCCCTCCTCTCTCCCGAGAGGGGCGCCTGCCATTCCCCAGCTGCTTTCTGGTCCAAGTGGCTTTCATCTGAGCTGCAGCCTGTCTTTGAAGAGGGCCTTATCTCCGCTTCCCAGGCGGGGAGAGGAGAGGCAGGCAGCCGAGTCTGAGCCAGCACAGCCACCAAAGCCTGGCACCCCCCAGCTGCACTCCAATCTAGAGCCCGGAAGCGCTGCCTGTTTGATGCAGGGAGGATTTGGAGGCTAGCCTTCCCGTGCTTTGTCTTCTCTCCCTCTTAAACGAGGCCCTTCCTGTTGGTGTCTAAGTCCCAGTCCGTTCTAGAAATACGGAGGGGCAGGAAGGAGCTGGAGGTCTGCCCTGGGCCCTGCTTGGGCAAGGGGGTTTTGTGTCCATCTGCTCCCAGGCTGACTGCTCCCGGGGTGGCTGCGCTGGGCTTCTGGCTCTTTGAACCAGATGGATGTTCAGCCCACTTGGGGCTGTTTGTGGGGTGCAGCAGGGGGACCCCCTTGCCCACCAGCCGCCTGGTCTTTGTGGTCTTGGCTCTGGGCTTGGTTCCTTAGATGACAGCCAGGTCCAGGCTTCCGCTGAGCTGCGGGGGGCCAGGTGAGAGCTGGACAAACACACAGGGCCTTTCCGGGCCGGGAGCCTTGGGAAAGGGAGTCTCTGGCATCAGGGGGCCTGGGTTCGAGCAGGCTGTCTGCTCTCCCTCCCTCAATGCCTCTTCTCCCAGCTTACCCCTCTCCTCCCCACATTCTAAGGGCAGGAGGGAGGGAACTGGGGGGAGGGAACCGGCCTGAACCACATGTTCTTAGGGTACTTTTGACCTTGGAGTGTGGAGAGGAGTGGAGTCTCACAGGTGGTGCGTGAGGCCATAAGTTTGACCCCAGCTGACCTGACCCGCGGGACTAGTCAACGTGGATAACCGGGAGAGGGTGCGCGAGTGGGGAAAAAAAGAGAGAGAGAGGGGCTGGAGTGATAGCACAGCGGGTAGGGCATTTGCCTTGCACGCAGCCAACATGACTGACACAGGTTCGATTCCCAGCATCCCATATGGTCCCCTGAGCACCGCCAGGAGCAATTCCTGAGTGCATGAGCCAGGAGTAACCCCTGAGCATCGCCGGGTGTGACCCAAAAAGCAAAAAAAAAAAAAAAAGAGAGAGAGAGAGAGAAGAATGGGAGCAAGTCAAGACTCTGATCAAGCTCCAGATTTATTTCTCTCAAGCTAGCCTTTTATAATTAATTACATGAGGAAGTGGGCAAAATGGGAAATTAACAAAGCCTGCAGATTTTCAATAAATCATGGTGTGAGCCCTAGCGGTAGACTCATGGCACTTATCCTGGACATATCTCAGAAACTTACGCAATGTAACACTGTAACACTGTATTTTAACATTTTTCCAAGAAGAGATTTGTCTTAAATCGCAGGTAAGGCTGTACTGACATTCTGGCTCCCTGCATCTCCTCCCTTTTTATTATTAAGATAGGCAATTAAGGGGCTGGAGTGATAGCACAGCGGGTAGGGCGTTTGCCTTGCATGCGGCTGACCCAGGTTCGATTCCCAGCTTCCCATATGGTCCCCGGGGCACCGCCAGGAGTAAGTCCTGAGTGCAGAGCCAGGAGTAACCCCTGAGCGTCTACGGTGTGGCCCAAAAAGAAAAAAGATAGGCAATTAAGTATCTAATAGAGAGTCTTAATTTTTATTTTTAAAATAGGCAATAAAGTATCGGCAGTATAGAGGGCCTGTTCTTGCAGCTCCAGAGATAGCTCAACCCGTATCACAGAAGGCAAGTTCTCATTCCTGGAAAGAAGGGCGTTAACCAGCGGGGAAAGTAGGGGCCTATCCCCCAGTCACTATTAAGGATCCTTTCAGTGGGGAGAGGAATATTGTTCAGATATGCAGATAGGCATGCTTCTGCAGAGCTCAGGATGGCCTTTGAAGGCTCCTCGTCGGCGGATACCGCCTGGTTCCACCCCCCGGAGGTGCCCATAGCATCATCACAACTGCCCTGAGATGCAGCTGCCCTAGTTCGGGTGCAAGGAGCCAGTAGCTTCACAAGGAGCGGGTGTACAGGTCCATCCAGGCACCTCTAACCCTTGATCAGCAAGATCCAATCAATGGTAATGAATTTGGATGGGTTTTGATGCCAGGGAGTTAATCTGCTTTTTTATAAAAGCCATAACTCTATTAAACAAAAATGGAGCCAGGGATATTACAATCAGGATACCAAAAGGGGACCAAGCAAGGGAAGCATATAAGGTAATATTCCTCCCATCCCCCACCACCCTTGGGAGGCCTCTGCTTGGGTCGTCTCCGCTTCTCAAGGTCTTCTTGGAGCTGTCTTATTCAATATCAGACCACGCCACTCTGGTTGACGAAGAAGCAGCATTCTTCTTGCAAAAAAACACAAAGACTGCCCTTTTCGGCAGTAAGGAGGTCCAGGCCTCGTCGATTCTGCAATACAACTTGGGCAAGAGAATTTAATTGCTCTTGAACGGTCAAAATAATTTGGGATACCTCTTGGATGTCCCCTATCAGCCGATTCTGCGAGGAATCATGTAAGGAGACAGCAGTGGTGATGCCCGCTGTGCCTGTGGCAATCGCAGCTGCCACTCCCAGGCCAAGGAGAAAAGGGATGAAGGCAGGAGACCGGGGTGTACGAGTATGTTCTTTCAAAAGTATTGGGATGGGTTTGGATGCTGGGTATACTGAGTATACAAAGGTGTGGGAAAACAAAGACAATGGTACAAATTCCAGTCCAATTTCCATACAGAAAGGGGCTAATACCCGTGTCACAAAGAAATGAGGCATTATAGGGAGGGCAATACTTAAGGGCAGCATCCATAACTGGGGGTTCCAGGAATTTTTTACAATCAAGGGAAAGTTTCCCAGTAGGAATACTGGTTAAGTTAGACTTATTAAAGCAAGTAAAATTCTCCGGAACTGTAGACAGCACATGATGGAAAAAATAATACAAAGGTCTATTATCCTGACAGGGCTTAATTACTTCAGAGAAATTAAGGGTATCATTAACCAGCAAGCTGGAGGCATCTAGGGGGACCTCAGAGGAGGGGCACATACACAACCAGCACCCTTGAGCGTACTCAACTGAGTAGCATTAAGCAATTGATAGGAATATTTCAACAATGCAAGTGAAAAGGCAAAGGTCCAAGAATGTACTGGGTTAACTTGTTGTACAAGAGCTTGTAAAGCCTGGAATGAATGAGCCAACTGTAAATATAAAAAGGGAGGTTATGAATATCAGTGTTTGAATGGCACTCAGAGACCCAGTGGTTTCCTTGTTTGCAACGTGGGCAGGGAGTGTTAGGAGAGGGACGCTCCATAGAGCAATTTTGTGCAAAACTACCTGGTTGCCTGCATTTGAAGCAGGTTTTTCCTCTAGGGGCGACATATTCCTTTAAGGCAGCCCCAATGGCCATCCCAATGGCATGAGAAGAGCCAATCCCTGAGCATAACCGAATGTAATCTGAGAGGTCGGCACCAGATGGCCGCCTGGCACGCGGGGTTAGCGGGTTCGGTCTCAAATGCCAGGTGTTTGACAAAAGCACTTTCATTTTCTCTGCTGCCACTGCCGACCAAGCTCTCAGCGGCGTCAGTCAGGCCGCTGATGAAACTGCTATAGGGTTCATCTGCACCCTGCGGCAGCTTCGCGAAGGGAGGTGGTCGCAGACCCCTTAGGGAGGAGGCGTTTCCAAGCCTTGAGACCAGCACGCTGAATTTGGGCAAGGAGACTAGGGGGGAAGTGGGTCTGGCTATCGTTAGTGTCATATGGACTGCAGCCCAAGAGTTTATCTCTAGTCCAGTTTTTAGAGGCTACATTACCCAGATTTCATTGGGCAGTTTCCCTGCAATTCTCAGTGAACTCAGTCCTCCACAGGACACAGTCGCTTCCGGACAAGGTGGCCGCGCCAAAGAATACCAATCATTAGGTGTCAGCCAGCGGTCACTAAGATTATCAAGGGATGCCAGAGTAATGGGAGCTGTGGGTCCATACTGGGTTACCGTCTCTTTCAGTTCTTTAAGGTGTTTAATGCTAAGGCGGTGATATTTTTGGCCAGCGACCTTGTCTGGGTTGGACTGGTCTGGGTGATCAAAAGTTTCCTCCTCGTCAGAACCTGAGTTTTCTGAACCATCATCCTCTTGGGAGTCTGGCTCCTGAGCTCCAGTTCCAGGCCAAGTTCGTCGAGGACAGGATCAGATCTTGGGATGGTGTTAGCCTCTGAGGAGGTCTTACTACGGGTGGCAGGGAAGGCTAGGGCAGGAGGTTTAGGCTTTTTGGGGTGTTTTGATTGGGCTTCCTTAGAAAGGGAAAATTTCACTAATTCTTCATCTAATGCATAGAGTTCCTTAATCAAGCGGACATATTCCTGTTTCTGTTGGAGATCAGCTCGAAGAGTGGCTGCCTCTGCACACAAATGGCTTTTAGCCCTCTGAAGATTAATAATCTCAGGGTTAAAATCAAGAATCAGTGGAGCACTAAAAGGGGAAGTTTTAGGTAAAGCAGAGGGAGCAGAAGGTCGAATTGGAGCAAAATCAGAATAGGGAGGCAGAGGAGGGGAAGACAACTCAACTTTTTGAAGTGTATTATCATCATGATAACGGGCGGCCTCATCTTCCCAAGATGTAAGGTCCGCAGGTGAAAGATCATCAGGAGGGACAGTAAGGGAGGCATAAAGGGACTTAACCTGAAGAGAATCTTTAGACTGATCATTACAAGGGGGGAATTTGTATGGATTTGAATGGGTTTTGGCCGGACTGTTCGCTGGCCTGTTACCAGCAGCCAGGGGGCCATCCGGCATAGAAATGACAACAGAACCACAAGCTGAGGGTGGCCTCGAGAATCGCTGTAAAAGTTCTCTGCCCTGTTGAACAACGTCCCGTGCTTCAGGGGAATGATTATACATTTTAAGGATATCATTAGTGAGGTTCAGTAGGAAAAGGTTTGAACAGGGACCTTTTCAGGTCCAAAGGTGCCATAGTAATCCTTCAAATAGTCACCCACTCTCCCCCAGCATTAATAGTACCCTCTTGGGGAAACCAGGGCCAAACCTCAGTAATATAGGTAAAAAAAATTCATGCAAATCCTTTTTCTTTACCCTAATTCCTCGTGTTTCCAAGGAATCTTTAAGTCCTTTAAGAAATAAGTCATGTTTACTCAATGTCTGCCCCATGTTAATAAAGAAGGAAACAAAAGATGCAGTTATCAATGATCTCATAGTAATCAGGGGCCAGTGGAGTGATTGAGACGAGTGCCTAACAGATGCATAGTTTTTCTTCTGTGGGGGACGCAAATTTATCTGGGATTCGCGGCTGTGACCCCCTTATCCTGTCACAGGAGTCTTCTTGCTGCGGATGCACTAATGGCTCTTAAATGCCTGACCCGTGCCCGCAGGGGAGAGATCATTGTTGTTTCAGGAAAAATAACACTCAAACAGACTAACAAAAACATAAATCAAGTAAACAATAAGAAAAAGTATAAAAAAAGTGTACACAAACAAAAGAAACAGACTGAAGACAGGCCATAAGTTAGTATCTCGGTCAGTGCCTCGACCACCTCACCTGATGGGCCGAGGTTGAAAAGGATCACCGCTAACCTGTCCAAAGTCCCTGACTTCCTGTGAGCGCGGCCAATTTCCAGCGGTGCTCATCGCAGGGACCCCTCATGCCCAGCCCCACGTGGGCGCCACCTGCTCCAACCCGTGGGACTAGTCAATGTGGATAACCGGGAGAGGGTGTTGGAGTGGGAAGAGAGAGAGAGAAAGAGAGAGAGAGAGAGAGAGAGAGAGAGAAGAATGGGACCAAGTCAAGACTGATCAAGGGGCTGGAGCAATAGCATAGCGGGTAGGGCGTTTGCCTTGCACACAGCCAACATGGCCAACACAGGTTCGATTCCCAGCATCCCATATGGTCCCCTGAGTGCATGAGCCAGGAGTAACCCCTGAGCATCGCCGGGTGTGACCCAAAAAGCAAAAAAAAAAAGGGCTCTGATCAAGCTCCAACTTTATTTCTCCCAAGCTAGCCTTTTATAACTGATTACATGAGGAAGTGGGGGCAAAATGGGAAATTAAGAAAGCATGCAGGTTTTCAATAAATCAAGGTGTGAGCCCTAGCGGTAGGCTCATGGCTCTTATCCTGGGAATATCTCAGAAACTTACACAATGTATTTTAACATTTTTTCCAAGAAGAGATTAGTCTTAAATTGCAGGACAGGCTGTACTTACATTTTGGCTTCCGGCACCCAGCAAAAATAAATATAAAATAAGCATACATCTTGAATGGTTTCTTTCTTAGGGAGGCAGCCCAGGGGCCTGTGGGTCCCTCTTTGGGACATGGCCTGGCAGTGCAGGCTGGGGTTTGGCACTGGGGCCTCATAACGGGGTGTTGCTGGGGTCGGGGGCTGGGGCTTGGGGCCTGGCACACTCCCCCTGTGACTCTCTCCTGGCCTTGAATTAACTTTCCGATGCCACAGACAGTTGCAAGGGAGAAGCATTTGGTGAGAGCAAAGTGCTTTGCGAGGCATAGCAAGACGGGGGCTGGGCCCGGGAGCACTGTTATTTGAGTAGAAAGACAATTTGTCAGGTGGGCACCTCACTTGTGCCAGGGTGGCAGCACCTCGGGCTTCCTTCCTGGGGCCTAGGAGGAAGGGCAGAGGGCACCTGGGTTAGCAGGTCAGCAACCTGAAATGCCCTGTGGTGACCAGAGAGCTCTGGGGAGCAGGTGGCAGGGGGCTGTGGGCACACCGGAAGAAAGGGCATGAGACCCGGATGGCTCTGGGCAGGGGCGGGGGCAGGGCCCTGGTGGGGACAAGGGCTGTTTGACAGCAGGCATCGTGGTAGATCTTCTTTCAGCGGTCAGTGCCATGTTTCCCCCTCCTCACACCTGCCCTTCTCTTCTCACTTCTGCTCCCTTCCACCCCACTCCTCCCTGTGTCCCCTTCTCTCCTCACCTCTGCCACTTCCCTCCCCAAATCCTACCCCTTCCTCCTCAAGACTGCCCTTCTCTCCTCACCCTGCCCCTCCCTCTTCACCCCTGCCCCTCCCTCCTCACCCCTGCATCCTTCCCCCTCCCCCATCCCTACCCTGCCCCTCCCTACTCACCCCTGCCCCCTCCCTCCCACCTCCTGATCCCTCCCTCCTCATCCCTTGCCCCATTCCTCCTCTCTCCCCTGCTCCCTCCCTCCTTTCCCCTGGCCCCTTCCTCCCACACCCCTGCCCCTCCAGGACTCCAAAGGGTCCTAAAGAAATGAGGAGCCACATTTCTATTGGTTTAGATACTGCACCCGAGGATACTCAGGGGCTACTCCTGGCTCTGCACTCAGGAATCACCTCTGGCAGTGCTCAGGCTACCATGTGGCGTTCTAGGGATTGAACCTAGGTCGACTAAGTACAAGACAAGTGCTCTTCCAGCTGTACTATCCCTCTGGCCCCGAGGGCTCACTTTTCAGAAGGACGCTGGAAAGGATGATTCTATTTTTATATTTTATTTTTGGCTTTTGGGGTCACATCCAGCGATGTTCAGGGGTTTATTTTGACTCTTTACTCCTGGAAGTCTTCTGAGAACCACATTGGATGCCGGGGATTGAACCCAGGTCTGCTGTGTGTAAGGCAAACGCCCTACCCACTGTGTTATCGCTCTGACCCCTGAAGGGTGATTCTTACCCCCACAGAGCTTGTGTTCATGTGTAGAGAGTGTGCAGGCGTTCAGAGAGGGCGAGGGCCTGGTCTGGGCTCACACAGCAAGGGGGTAGTGGAAAGGGACCTCGCTTGCCTCGGTCTGCGCAGTGCTCCATGAATCGGCTTCTCAGCCCTCTGTCCACCCTGCAGGGAGAAGCTGGGCACCGTGGACTCGGTCTACATCATCAACCCTGAGGACGTGGCCCTGCTCTTCAGGTTTGAGGGGTCCTACCCGGAGCGCTACCAGATCCCACCCTGGGTGGCCTACCACCAGCACTTCCGGAGGCCCGTGGGGGTCCTGCTGAAGTGAGTCTCTGTGCGGGCTCCCTGTGGGGCCCAAGATAGGACCCAGGGAGGCCTGGGTTCCCTCCCTGTCATCTCATGGTCCCCCGGGACCGCAAAGTATGACCCAAACCAGAACATAACAGAGCAAAGCCAGACGAGCCGGTGCTGCTCTGTGGTGACGCCAACTGGTCCGCCAGCCTCGGGGAAACGGCCAGTCTCAGCACCGGCCAAACTCCTAGCTGACGGCTGGGGACTGAAGGTCCCCAACTCCATGCAGGCCCTGGGCCAGTCTGTGGGACAGAGCAGATAGGACAGGGCCCTCCCCGTTCAGTGGCCAGTGGGAAACTGGACGCATGAGTGTCCTAAAGGAGGGTGACGGCCTTCCCCCCTCTCCCCAACAGTGCTTGGACACAGACCCTCTCCCTTTGTGGCAAGGCTGTGGAGCCCCTGGGCACTAGCTTTGCTGCTGGGGGCACAGGGTGACATGGCTTTGGAAAGGGCTGGCCGTCCTGTGGGAGGACTCTCAGGAGCCTTGGAAGGGGGCCTCTCCTCAGGGACACCTGTGGAGACCTCCATCCTGCCCCCAGGGCACATGAGCTGGGATGTGTGCACAGCCACTGCTCCTGGTAGCCCACCCAGACAGCACCTCCAGCCCTGTGGTGGTGAGGCCGGGGTGACATCAGGGAGACTGGCCTACAGCTGAGTTTAGCGTGAACCCGAATCTGGGCGCTTTCCCACCAGCAAAGGGCAGTGGGGTGCGCTGTGGGGGCTGAGGGTTGTCAGGGAAGGGGGCAGAGTGGCTGGGAGAGGCAGGAGGCGAGCGTGGGCCAGGAGAAGGTCAGCGGCACGAAGGTGCGCCCACTGCGGAGGCTGGAAAGTGACCTGATGGCTCTGGAATCATGAACCGCTGGCACGCAGGGTACGAGTGTGTGAGTGTCAGGGCGAGTGTGTGTGGGGGTATATGCCGGTGTTGTATGTCTAGTCTGTGTATATTTGTGTTTGTGGTGTTGTGGTGTGGTATATGTATGGTGTGGTGTGTGTGTGATGTGGTATGTGCGTGATATGGTGCATATGTGGTGTGTGCATGGTGTGTGTGGTATGGTGTGTGGTGTGTGTGTTGTGTGGAGTGTGCGGGTGGTATGGTGTGTATGTGTGGTGTGGTGTTTGTGTGGTGTGTGTGGTATGGTGTGTGTATGGTATGTGTGTGGTGTCGTGTGTGTGGTCTGGTGTGGAGTGTGCAGTGTGTATGTGTGTTGTTTGTGTGTGATGTATGGTGTGTATGTGTGGTGTGTGTGTTTGTGGTGTGGTATGTGAATGGCTTGTGTTTGTGGCATGTGTGTGGCGTGTTTGTATGTGGTGTAGTGTGGCGTGTGTGTATGATGCATGTGTATGAGTAGTTGCGTGTGGTGTGTGATGCCTTTGTGTGTAATGTGGTGTGGTGTGTGTGGTGCGTGTGTTGTGTGGTGTGGTGTGTTGTGCATTTGTTGTGTGGTGTGGTGTGTGTGGTGCATGTGTGTGAGTGTGGTGTGTGTGTGGTGTGGTGTGTGTGGTGCATGTGTTTGAGTGTGGTGTGTGTGTGGTGTGTGGTGTGTGTTGTGTGGTGTGGTGTGTGGTGCATTTGTTGTGTGGTGTGGTGTGTGTGGTGCGTGTGAGTGTGGTGTGTATGTATGGTGTGTGGTGTGGTGTGTGGTGCGTGTGTTGTGTGGTGTGTTGTGTGGTGCATGTGTGTGAGTGTGGTGCGTGTGTGTGAGTGTGGTGTGGTGTGTGTGGTGCGTGTGTGTGAGTGTGGTGTGGGGTGTGTGTGATGTGGTGTGTGTGGTGTGTTGTGTGGTGTGGTGTGTGTGGTGCGTGTGTGTGAGTGTGGTGTGGGGTGTGTGTGTGATGTGGTGTGTGTGGTGTGTTGTGTGGTGTGGTGTGTGTGGTGCGTGTGTGTGAGTGTGGTGTGTGTGTGGTGTGTGATGTGGTGTGTTGTGTGGTGTGGTGTGTGTGGTGCGTGTGTGTGAGTGTGGTGTGTGTGTGGTGTGTGATGTGGTGTGTTGTGTGGTGTGGTGTGTGTGGTGCGTGTGTGTGAGTGTGGTGTGTGTGTGGTGTGTGTGGTGTGTGGTGCGTGTGGGTGAGTGTGTTGTGGGGTGTGTGTGATGTGGTGTGTGTGGTGTGTGGTGCGTGTGTCTGAGTGTGTGGTGTGTGTATGGTGTGTGTGTGTGTGAGTGTGTGGGGGGCTGGGGCTCTATGTGTCCCTGAGGCCGCGCGGGGCTGTTTTCTCAGGAAGTCGGGGGACTGGAAGAGAGACCGGCTGGTGCTGAATGAGGAGGTGATGAGCCCCAAGACCATCAGCCACTTCGTCCCCCTGCTGGAGCCTGTGGCTCGGGACTTCATGGGGGTCCTGCACAGGCGCATGGAGCAGCAGCAAGCAGGGACCTTCTCTGGGGACATCAGTGAAGACCTGTTCCGCTTTGCCTTTGAGTGTAAGGGGGCTGCACCCTGCTGGGTGGTGGGAGGACCCCGCACCCCGTCCTGGGACCCAGCGCAGACCTGGGCAGCTTCTGGAATGAGTTTGTGGACACCCACCTGGCTTTCGCTCGGGAGAAAGGGCTCCCCAGTGCACCTCCTGTCACCCTCCCACAAAGCCCGTGTTCGGTGCAGCCCTGCACGCTGGCGTCTCCGCCTGGGACGGGAGCTTCTGGGTGGTGGTTGACATGAGTGGGCGCTGGAAGGAGCTGCTGATCAGGTGGGTAAGGGGGTCCACTTTGCACGTGCAAAGTCCCAGTGGCTGTCGGCTAGCCTAAGGGGCCCGGCAGGAGGTTCTGGACATTGAGTTTGGGATAAAATCCACATCAGAGTGCACAGCGGGTAAGGTGCTTGCTTCGTGAGCGGTTGACCCAGGTCTGATCCCAGGCACCACCTATGGTCTCTCGAGCCCCACCAGGAGTGATCCCTGAGAGCAGAGCCAGGACTAAGCCCTAAGCACTGCTGGATCTGCACACAACCCTCTCCCCCCATTTTTCACGTCCTAACTCCTGGCGTGGGTCTGGATGGCCAGTTGTCCTGGACTGCGTGTTCCCTGGGTCCGTGGCTGCAGCCAGCTCTGTGGTGGCAGTGGTGTGAAGACTCTCCAGTGGGCTTCTGTCTCAGTCCTATGGGGCTGTGTGGAGATGGGTGGGAACGCACTGCACACACAGGCGTGTTGAGAGTTCTCAGGAGGACTCAGGGAGACATCACGCAGCAGCCGTACGTCTCTCAGGCCTGTCCTGTCACTAGACACGTGGACCGTGTCAAACCCACTGGCTGGAATCCACAGGAGAACCTCGGGGTTCAGGAGAGGCACCGGAGGCTGCTTTGGGGGGTGCTCTGAGAGGGGCAGGCGGGACAGTGTTCCACCCACGGCCCCTCTTCAGGGTCTTCCCCCGCCCCGCCCCCTCTCTTCTTGGACCGAGCTGGTGGCCAAAGACTGACTTGGGCAGTGCTGCAATCCTAGTCCCCCCTTCTCAGGCCTTGGTTTCTCTCCTGTGTTGTTGTTGATGGGGGGGGGGGTTCAAGTCCTGGCTGGACGGGACAGTCCCCTTCAGCTCTGCCCCCCCTGCAGCCATCACCCATGTCATCTTTGGGGAGCGGCTGGGCACGCTACAGGAGATGGTGAGCCACGAGTCCCAGAGCTTCATCGATGCCGTCTCCCAGATGTTCCAGACCAGCGTCCCCATGCTCAACCTCCCCCCAGACCTCTTCCGCCTGCTCCGGACCAAGACCTGGAGGGACCACGTGGCCGCATGGGACTTGATCTTCGACAAAGGTGAGTGGCCCCTGGCTGCAGTGGGGACTAGACACCCAGATCTGGAGGCAGAGGGAGGAAGGGCGGGGAAGGAAGGGAAAGGGCTGAGGCCCCCCTCCCTAGAGCTGTGCCAGCCTCTTTGTGCCTCATTATGGCAGCGGGCACCGACACCCTCTGATGGGTGGGTGCATCAGGAGTGCCTGGAGACCCTGGAAACAGTGGGCAGAGCCGGCTGCTCGTGAGGAGTTTGTCTGGAGAAAGGAGGGTAGAGAAGCCCACCACAGTCTTTCCAGGATGCCAGAGGGCGCAGACAATCTCGGGGCACTGGGCTGGGTGCCCACCCAGGCCTTTGGGGACAAAGACTGTGGGGGGGGGTGGTGACAATCTCTCCACACCTGGGCTGAGCAGCCACTCCCCTGGATGGACTTCCTCTGGTCTCCACGTCTGCCACAGAGGCAGGGGTGCGAGGGGGTGGGGGTGGCAAGAGGGATACTGGGGACATGGATGGTGGAAATGTTCACTGGTGGAGGGAGGAATGAGTGTTTGATCATTGTATGACTGAAACCCAATCATGAAAGCTTTGTTACGGTATCTCATGGTCATTCGATAAAAAAGAAAGAAAGAAAGAAAGAAAGAAAGAAAGAAAGAAAGAAAGGAAGGAAGAAAGGAAGAAAGAAAGAAAGAAAGGAAGGAAGGAAGGAAGGAAGGAAGAAAGAAAGAAAGAAAGGAAGGAAGGAAGGAAGGAAGAAAGAAAGAAAGAAAGAAAGGAAGGAAGGAAGGAAGGAAGAAAGAAAGAAAGAAAGAAAGAAAGGAAGGAAGGAAGGAAGGAAGAAAGAAAGAAAGGAAGGAAGGAAGGAAGGAAGGAAGAAAGAAAGAAAGAAAGAAAGAAAGAAAGAAAGAAAGAAAGAAAGAAAGAAAAAAAGATGGGGCTGGAGTGATAGCACAGAGGTAGGGCATTTTCCCTGCACATGGCCGACCTAGGTTGGATTCCCAGCATCCTATATGGTCCCCCGGGCACTTCCAGGAGCAATTCCTGAGTATAGAGGCAGGAGTAACCCCTGTGCATCACCAGGTGTGATCCCCCAAAAAAGGAAAAAAAATAGAATGAATGACAAGGAGCCAGAGCGAAAGTACAGTGGGGAGGGTGCTTGCCTTACATGAGGCCACCCCGGGTTTGATACATGACATCACATATGGTCCTGCCGAGACCACCACGAGTGACATCTGAGCTCAGAGTCAAGAGTAAGCCCTGAACACTGCCAGGTGTGACACCAGACAAAAACAATGACAAAACAGAGATGTGGGTTGAGCACAGGTCTGGGCTGTGTGCCACAGCGCCCTGGAGCTCCAGCACCCCCAGCCCACATCAGCACCCCCTCGTCCCGGGAAGCCGCCTCTCCGCACCCCTGCCCAGACCCTCCGTCTCTATCTCCCTCCGGTCCCTCAGCGGAGATGTACGTCCAGAACTTCTCCTGGGAACAGAGGAAGCAGCAGCAGCTGGACACGTACCCGGGCATCTTATACTGCCTGCTGGGCAGCAACAAGATCCCGTTCCAGGACATCAAGGCCAACGTGACGGAGCTGCTGGCGGGTGGCGTGGACACGGTGAGACAGGCCCCGTCGGGCCACGGCCTGCCTTCCTGATCCCTACCAGCTGCGTCTGAGACTGACTGTCAGTATCTCTCACCTATTCTGGGATGCAGGCGATGTGGGTCCCCATGGGCCAGGGCTTGACGCCGCTGGGAGCAGATGGCACTGAGGAGGGCTGAGGCGAGCAGAGGGAGCTGAACCCCCCACTTGGCCTTCAGAGTGTGAAGCGGGCAGAAGGATGGGAGCTATTCCAGAGAGTGCCTGTGCCCGGGCGACACCTTGTCCCCCAGGCATCTGGTTCACAGTGCTCAGAGCTTACTCCTGGTCCTGTGCTCGGGGATCACCTCCGGGGGTGATGGGGATTGAACCCGGGTTGACCGTGTGCAGGGCAAGCGCCCTCCCTGCTCTCCTAACTCCCCAAGCCCTTGAGCAGACTGGAAACCGAGACCACTGCCATTGTGCTGAAGCCACCAAGAAGCACCCGCCTGTTCCAGGGTGGATGTCACTGCCAGGTACACCAAGGAAACATCTATGGCAGCGGGACCCTGCAGGGCCCACTCCCTTAGTGCCAGCTCTGCTTCTCTGGCACCTGCTTGTTTGTGGTTGTGGTGTCAGGGGTCACTGACATGCTTGGTGGTGGAGTACGCCCACTTGGTCACGATAGTCACTGATGTGGGTCACCTGGTGTGGTACTCACACGTTTCCTGTCCTGTGCTCTCTAGGACCACGGGCACAGAGGGTGCTGCTGGGGACAGCCTCATGCCTGCAAGGCAGCTACTTTTTTTCTCTTTTTGGGTCACACCCGGCGATGCTCAGGGATTACTCCTGGCCCATGCACTCAGGAATTACTCCTGGCGGTGCTCGGGGGACCATATGGGATGCTGGGAATCGAACCAGGGTTGGCCGTGTTGGCTGCGTGCAAGACAAATGCCCTACCTGCTGTGCTATCGCTCCAGCCCAAGGCAGCTACTTTTAAGCTACGGAACCACCCTGGGCTCCGACTCTCCCTCCCTCCGTCCCTCCCTCCGTCCCTCCCTTCCTCCCTCCCTCCCTCCCTCCCTCCCTTCCTTCCTTCCTGTCTTCCTTCCTTCCTTCCTTCCTTGCTTCCTTCCTGTCTTCCTTCCTTCCTGTCTTCCTTCCTTCCTGTCTTCCTTCCTTCCTGTCTTCCTTCCTTCCTGTCTTCCTTCCTGTCTTCCTTTCTTCCTGTCTTCCTTCCTTCCTTCCTTCCTTCCTTCCTTCCTTCCTTCCTGTCTTCCTTTCTTCCTGTCTTCCTTCCTTCCTTCCTTCCTTCCTTCCTTCCTTCCTTCCTTCCTTCTTTCCTGTCTTCCTTCCTTCCTTCCTTCCTGTCTTCCTTCCTTCCTTCCTGTCTTCCTTCCTTCCTTCCTGTCTTCCTTCCTTCCTGTCTTCCTTCCTTCCTTCCTGTCTTCCTTCCTTCCTTCCTTCCTTCTTCCTTCCTTCCTTCCTTCCTTTCTGTCTTACTTCCTTCCTGTCTTCCTTTCTTCCTGTCTTCCTTCCTTCCTTCCTTCCTTCCTTCCTGTCTTCCTTCCTGTCTTCCTTCCTTCCTTCCTTCCTTCCTTCCTTCCTTCCTTCCTTCCTGTCCTTCCTTCCTTCCTGGCTTCCCTTCCCTTCCTGGCTTCCTTCCTGTCTTCCTGTCTTCCTTCCTTCCTTCCTTCCTTCCTTCCTTCCTTCCTTCCTGTCTTCCTTTCTTCCTGTCTTCCTTCCTTCCTTGCTTCCTTCCTGTCTTCCTTCCTTCCTTCCTTCCTTCCTTCCTTCCTTCCTTCCTTCCTGTCTTCCTTCCTTCCTGGCTTCCTTCCTTCCTGGCTTCCTTCCTGTCTTCCTGTCTTCCTTCCTTTCCTTCCTTCCTTCCTTCCTTCCTTCCTTCCTTCCTTCCTGTCTTCCTTTCTTCCTGTCTTCCTTCCTTCCTTGCTTCCTTCCTGTCTTCCTGTCTTCCTGTCTTCCTTCCTTCCTTCCTTCCTGTCTTCCTTTCTTCCTGTCTTCCTTCCTTCCTTGCTTCCTTCCTGTCTTCCTTCCTTCCTGTCTTCCTTCCTTCCTGGCTTCCTTCCTTCCTTCCTTCCTACCTTCCTTCCTTCCTGTCTTCCTTCCTTCCTGTCTTCCTTCCTTCCTGTCTTCCTTCCTTGCTTCCTTACTGTCTTCCTTCCTTCCTGTCTTCCTTCCTTCCTTCCTTCCTTCCTTCCTTCCTTCCTTCCTTCCTTCCTGTCTTCCTTCCTTCCTGTCTTCCTCCCTTCCTTCCTTCCTTCCTTCCTTCCTTCCTCCCTCCCTCCCTCCCTCCCTCCCTCCCTCCCTCCCTCCCTTCCTTCCTTCCTTCCTTCCTTCCTTCCTTCCTTCCTTCCTTCCTGTCTTCCTTCCTTCCTGTCTTCCTCCCTTCCTTCCTTCCTTCCTTCCTCCCTCCCTCCCTCCCTCCCTCCCTCCCTCCCTTCCTTCCTTCCTTCCTTCCTTCCTTCTTTCCTTCCTGTCTTCCTGTCTTCCTGTCTTCCTTCCTTCCTTCCTTTCCTCCCTCCCTCCCTCCCTCCCTCCCTCCCTTCCTTCCTTCCTTTTTCTTTCCTTCTTTCTTTCTCTCCTCCTCCCTTCCTTCCAGAAATCAGGGCGCAGAGTGGTTAAGTAACACAGCGTCACACAGCTAGCATCCCCCATGCAACCGTTCTGTGTCCCATCTTGTGGGAGGACAGGCTTGCAGGGTGGGCGGGGCATCGAGTAAGAGGACGAAGGAAGCTTTCTGGGGTTGGGGGCCGTGGAGAGAGAGCTCAGGGAGTTCAACGCCGTAGATGCATGCTGGAGAGAGGTTGGTGTGGGAGAGCAGGGGACCCGTGGTCCAGAGCGGAGGTGCTGCTGGGGGTTGGGGGACTCAAGGGAGGGCTGCAGGCTAGGGGCAGTTGCTTCTGCTGTGGGAGGAAGCAGTGCTCTCTATGGGTGTCCTGGCCCCGAGCCCTGCGCCAGCACTTAGGGAGGAGCCTGGGGGCCCTTGGAAGGGCACTCACGCCCTGGTGGAGTTGTCCCACCTCTCAGGGTTAGCCAGCAAATCAGAGCGCTGGTTTGAATTGTGGGGGGTAATATTGCATCCTAACCATAAACTGGGGTCCTTGAAGAAGATGTGGACGGGGGAGAGAAACCTCCACTTGTGGAAAGGCCATGTACAATATTCAGTGTCCTCAGTTGTCCTGTGGCGTCGGGATACCCCCAGGTATCAACCCCATCCTTTGTGTCGTGACCCTCCAGTCCTGAGCATCTGTGGGTTCCGCAACAACCTCCTGCCACCCCGAGGATCAGCACCCGTCCTGCCCCCAGTCCACGGACAGCGGTTAGGACCCAGCAGCAGAGAGTGACCCTCAACCTTTCTGTCCCCCCAGACTGGCACCGTCTGAAGCCCTTTGTTCTCCGCACCCCGATGGACAACCAGGAGAGGCAGTTTCCATGCCTTCCATTGGGGCTGTGCTGCTGTGGGCAAATACTCTTATTCTGGAAGATTCTCTGGGGAGAGGGGAGAGGGCTGCTTCTCCCAGGCAGGGAAAAGGAAGGGACACTGTTCAGTCCAAGTGGGAGCCAAGCCGGTTTGTCCTCCAGAGGGGTGAGAGTTCTCCTGGCTGGGGCGTGGCCAGTGCTGGTGACATGAGGAACAAGGACGGGAAGATACTTCCCTATCCCCTACCCCCAAACGCTTGCAGGGTGGCCAGAAGGTCTGTGTGAATGGGAAACTGGGTTTGCTTTTGTGGCTGGCAGGGCACTGGGATGAGGTTCTCGGGAATGAGAACTCCGCAGGGGCTGAAGCGACGGTCCAGCCACGTATTGGCCTCACACGTAGCCAACCTGGGTTCAATCCTCAGCATCCCATACAGTCCCCCTGAGCGTCACTAGGGGCGATCCCCGAGCAGAGAGCCAGGGGAGCCTTGAGCACCGCTCCAGGTGGCCCCAAATTCAAAAAATCAAAAATAAAACCCAGAGCTCCGCGGGGGACCAGCTGGCATGGGAGTGGGTGACCGCCCCCTCTGCTCCCTGCCCTCTTCCCCGCCCACCCCCCCAGACCTCCACGACGCTGCAGTGGCACCTGTACGAGATGGGTCGCAACCTGATAGTACAGAGGATGCTGCGTGAAGAGGTCCTGGCCGCCCGGCGCCAGGCAGCCGGAGACGTGATCAAGATGCTGCAGCTGGTCCCGCTGCTCAAGGCCAGCATCAAGGAGACGCTGAGGCAAGCTCCCGCCCCCACATCCAGGGCCAGGGGAACAGTGGTGTCTGGGCCAGGGTTAGGGCCAGGGCCAGGGCCAGTGGAGGAGATTGGTAGCAGGGAGTGAGGAGTCTGCAGGACACACCTGGGAATAGCAAGGAAGGGTGTGTGTGTGTGTGAGCGCGCGTGTGTGCATGCGTGTGTGTGCATGCATGCGTGAGTGTGTGTGTGTGCGCATGCGTGTGTGAGTGTGTATCATACCAGAGATGTTCCTAGTCCTGCTTCTGGGACTGTGAGGCCATGCTGAGGATGGGGCATGAGGCTGGGGGTATCCAGACCTGGGGAAAGCCAACTTCTGGGTGCTTCGTTCTGGCAGACTCCACCCCATCTCCGTGACCCTGCAGCGGTATCTCGTGAATGACTTGGTGCTTCATAATTACAAGATCCCCGCCACGGTGCGTGGAGCAAGGCCAGTGGACAGAAGGGGCAGGGTGGGCTCCCCTGCAGCCAGCAGTGGCCACAGGGCCTCTGTCCCGCCTCTGTCCTACCTAGTGGGAATGGGGATTAGTAGAAGGGCCGGACCCTGAGTAGTTTGGCTGAGCACCCATGGGCTCTCTAGGTCTTGGGGGCCTGTGGGGGCCGAAGGATGGACAGATGGTCCAGTGTGGTGAGGGAGGGAGGACTCATAGGGTGTCAGCTGCTGGACAGGCAGGGGAGTGTGTGTGTGAGCGGGGAGGGGGCGAGTTGTGCCTAGGGTTCTGAGGACATGAGGCACCCCTCATCTTGCTCATCTGCCCCCAGACCTTAGTGCAAGTGGCTGTGTATGCCATGGGCCGGGACCCCACCATCTTCCAAAGACCCGAATCTTTTGACCCCACACGCTGGCTGAGTAAAAACAAGGAGCTCACCCGCTTCCGCCACCTGGGCTTCGGCTGGGGCGTGCGGCAGTGCGTGGGCCGCCGGATCGCCGAGCTGGAGATGACGCTTTTCCTCATCCATGTGAGAATCAGACCTGCCTGCGTTTCCCCAGTCCTGGCCCTTCCCATCCCCTGCCCCGCTGCCTCCTATGGGGTGGTGGTCCCCGCTCGAGCCTGATGCCATTGGGGGTGATGACAGGGGGGTGGGTGGGATGCAGGTTCGGGGCAGGACCCGGCTGTGTGATTCTGGGGGATCAGGCAGGGTGATATGGGGGGCTAGGGGCTCAGAGCATCACGCTGCTGACAGTGGCGGGGAGACAGCCCCCCCTGAGCCCTCTCCTCAGCCCAGCGCCCCTTCTCTCTCTCTCTCTCTCTCTCTCTCTCTCTCTCTCTCTCTCTCTCTCTCTCTCTCAGTTCCTGGAGAATTTCAGAGTGGAAATCCAGAAGCTCAGGGATGTGGACACCACATTCAACCTCATCCTGATGCCTGACAAGCCCATTCTCTTCAACTTCAAACCCTTCCACCAGGAACCCCCTGCGGAGTGACCAGAGAGCGTGCCCCGTGCCTCTGCCTGCTTGGCTGCAGCTCTGTGGGCGTCTCGGCCCCTGACCCCTGGCCCTGCTCCCTTTTCGCCCTCTTCACCCAAGCAAGCTGGCCCTCCGGGCAGCTAAACCTTCCCCTTGATGCCCACTTCCTTGCCCACCCTGGGTGGGTAAAATAAACCGCTGGACCAGGCAGGTGTGTCCGTTCCATCTGACCCTGAGGTGTCCATCACTCTGGTGATGGTGTTCCTGACCTGAGTCAACAGCAGGACTGATGCATGAGTGGGGGTGGCAGGGGGCAGGGCCATGCCTGAAGCCTCCCCCTCCCCGCCCTCCACTGCTGGGGACAGTCCCCCTGCCGCTCAGGACTGGCCTCAGGACTTCACATTGGCAAGGCTCGTGTCCCCTCACTGCTCCCTGGGGCCGGGGTGAAGCAGGGCCATGGCTGGCTCTTCCCTGTGCCCGGTGACCCTACAGCAGCTGGCAGAGGCCAGAGAATGAGGCGGGGTCCTGCGGAAGAACAGGGCAGCCGAGTGTGAGTGAAGTTCTGCTTCCTGCGGGAAGCAAAGATCCCTGTGGGATCCTTCTAGCCAAGGCCAGGAGCAGGGAGAGGTGACTGACCAGGGGCAGTCTCTGCTGACCCCTTAGACCACCTTCTGGGCTTCTCAGGACCCCCACTTCCTGCCTTGGGGACAGGCCCCCTGCTGAGCCCCAGAAAGTGTGTGTGTGTGTGTGTCGGGGGGAGACTGAGGCAGTGTTGGTGAGGACTGAACTGTCTGACATTGTGCCAGTGCCAACTCGCTTTGGTCACTATGGACTGGCCCTTAGCACCCAGAGTCTAAGTGTGCCCAGCTGAAGGTGCTGTTGGCACCACCGTGTGACCGGCATGACCGAGCCGGCTCCACTTTCCACTCTTAGTTTCACATTTATTTTTGGCATCCTTGGTATACCCAGGTGGCTGGGTGCTCGGGGGTTGTTCCCGGAAGTGACTGGGGGACCACACAGGGTGGGCATGGAAATGGGGAGTCCTGCATGGAAATGGGGAGTCCTCAAGTGCTTTTGCTTGAGTCCACCGAGCCCTCTCCCAGCCTTTGAAATCATTCTAGGAGCTTCTCTGCTTTGCCCCTCCCCACAATCCTCTTCCTTCTTGTCTTTCTCTCCTCTTGCCGCTTCCTTGCTTTTTTTTCCCAGGCCGGAGTCGGAGCTTTGACTCGGAGCTCGGGAGCTGGGAAGCGTGTAGCTGCAGTCAGAAAACATTAAGCTCTGCCTGGGCTCCCAGAGAGGGTATCAGAGGGTCCTGGGCTCGCCCTGCGGGCTGGGAGCCAGAATCCAGGCGTGCAGCCTCCCCGCTGTCCACTGGGGGGCTCCCTCCCCCGGGCCCCGTCTGCTTTGCTTGTCTCTTGGACCCTGCCCAGCCTAACCCTGGTTCATGGGAGCATTTCACTCTGACACGATGTCCGACTGCCACAGACAGTCTTCAACCTCAGCCTCCCCAGAAACTGGAAGGCCAAACTGGAAGGAAGAGATTTCCGATCTGCTGGGCGCCGGGGGACAGGTGGGAAGTCCCAACCCACTCACGTCTACAGAGCGGAGTGGGTCTTGGGTCTGCTCTCGGCCCTCCCAAGCTGTCACTGCTGGGGAGGTGGTAGGTGTGGGACTGCTGAGGGGAGCGAGCCCCGGCCCATAGCAGGGCCTGGGGGAGGTAGCAGGGGGTCCACAGACAGCCCTGCCCCCTGCTCTGGAAAGAGGCCAATGAACAACAGCCTTGGATGCAATCATGTTTTGGGGAATTGGTGAGATCCCAGCACACACAGAGGGAACCCTCCAGGACTCTGATCCGGACATGTGCAGGCTTGAGGTGGTTCAAGGGCAGACATCAAGGGCTCCAGCTTCAGGGCGGCGTCTAGTCTTGGGGTGACTCAGGGGATTCTGCAGGTACAAAGCAAGGAGAGGTGAACTTGCCCCGGAACCCAGCGGCTTCCCATTCGGATGCACCTTGCCCGGCATGCTGTGTTTGGAAGAATCCAACCCCATGGGCTGAGGGTTCTCCAAGATGACGAGCTGGGGAGGGAGAGTGTGGGGTACAATGTGTGTGAGAATTTGGGGTATAGCATATGTGGGGGAGATTGTGGAATGCAGTGTGTAGAGGGAGCATGTGGGGTACAGTGTGAGAACGTGGGTTACTGCATGTGTGTGGAGCATGTGGGGTACAGAGTGAGAATGTGGGGTTCAAAGCGTGAGGATGTCGAGTCCCGTGAGAGGCCAGGAGCCGGGCAGCCATAAGCATAGCCAAGGCCAGAAAATGGAGAAAGGTCCCCACGGCAGCAGCATCCACCCGCCGCCGCCGCCCTGGGTGCCATCATCCCATGGTGCGTGAGCTGGGTCGGTTTTGGCCCCAGGTCAGCGGGACAGAGGAGGGCCAAGGGCACTGGCCTTGGGGTGTCTGAGCCCGCCTCTCTGACCCTCTGGGGCGAGGCTCCTGCAGGGAGCGGGAGGGCCAGCCTGCCCCTGAACCCGGAGGGGCTCCCCCGAAGGCTGACTCACTGCAGGTCAGTGTGGATGGACCTTGCAGGGTGCTTCAAGCCGTACTCCTGCTCCTGCATCCGCGTGGCCAAGTCCTGCTTCTCTCGCGCCCAGTGACGAGCAGAGTTCTCAAGCTGTGAGGGTGCATGGGAGCTGGTGAGTGCAGGGTCGACCCCAAGGAAAGGGTGCCCGGGCCCTCGTGCTCTGGGAGGGAGGAGAAAGGCCAGACCTGCGGGCACCCATTCCAGGGAGCAGGGGAACAAGGAGTACGGGTGCATGGACAGGGACCAAGTATTTACCTACTTGGGTGCAACAGTGTACAGACCTGAACCTCAATGAACCATGAGTCAGTCCCTCACAGAACCCCGAGTCTATTGTACACTGAACCCCAACTCTGTCCCTCACAGAACCCTGAGCCTGTCCCTCGTTGAACCCCGAGTCTGTCCCTCACAGAACCCCGAATCTTTTCCTCACAGAACCCTGAGTCTGTCCCTCATAGAATCCCGAGTCTGTTCCTCACAGAACCCTGAGCCTGTCCCTCACTGAACCCCGAGTCTGTTCCTCACAGAACCCTGAGTCTGTCCCTCACAGAACCCCGAGTCTTTTCCTCACAGAACCCTGAGTCTATTGTACACTGAAACCCAACTCTGTCCCTCACAGAACCCTGAGCCTGTCCCTCGTTGAACCCCGAGTCTGTTCCTCACAGAACCCTGAGTCTGTCCCTCATAGAATCCCGAGTCTGTTCCTCACAGAACCCCGAGTCTGTCCTGCACAGAACCCTGAGTCTGTTCCTCACAGAATCCCGAGTCTGTCCCTCACAGAACCCTGAGTCTGTCCCTCTCTGGACCCTGAGTCTGTCCCTCACAGAACCCCGAGTCTGTTCCTCACAGAACCCCGAGTCTGTCCCTCACAGAACCCTGAGTCTGTTCCTCACAGAACCCCGAGTCTGTCCCTCACAGAACCCTGAGTCTGTTCCTCACAGAATCCCGAGTCTTTTCCTCACAGAACCCTGAGTCTGTCCCTCACAGAACCCTGAGTCTGTTCCTCACAGAACCCCGAGTCTGTTCCTCACAGAACCCTGAGTCTGTCCCTCACAGAACCCTGAGTCTGTTCCTCACAGAACCCCGAGTCTGTTCCTCACAGAACCCCGAGTCTGTCTCTCACAGAACCCTGAGTCTGTTCCTCTCTGGACCCTGAGTCTGTCCCACAATGAACTCTGTGTCTGTCTTACACTGAACCCTGAGACTGTCCCTCACAGAATCCCAAGTCTGTCACATACTAAACCCCGAGTCTGTCTCTCACAGAACTCTGAGTCTGTCCCTCATTGAACCCTGAGTCTGTCCACAGGAATCCCAAGCCCTGTCATTGGCCCCTGGCGAGCCCCTCACTCAGGACCCCCGGCACACCCACCTGGCTCTCCAGGGACAGGATGCGGCTCTGAGCTTGTTCCAGCTTGGCCATGAGGCTAAGCTTGTCTGACGACGACGAGCCGAGGAGATCCTGTGGGGACGGCGAACACTCACCACCACCCCTGGGCCTTGTCTGTCTCCTGCACCCAGCGCCCTGTCACCCGCATCTGTCCCTGCTCAGACCAGCTGGGCCTCATGCCCGGGTGGTCCCTGCCATGGTGTGTATTTTTATCCTGGCACTGCTCCCCCAATTTGGAGGTGCAGGAAGATCTCACACATGGTTAGTTCATACGAAAGGCTCTGGGCGGCACTTTCGGGTGCCCAGGAAGGAATCCGGAACGGGGCATCCTTGCAAAGTGAGTCCCCGTGGGGCGCCCTGGCCTCACATCCAGGCTGGGGTGGGCTTTCAAACCACTCACCTCCTGGGTGCAGAGAACAGCTTCCCTGCGTCCCGGACCCTCTTCCAAGGCATCTGCCTTCAGGTTTGCATGAAGCAGGGGCACCTGTGCCCACCTGGGGAGGGAGCGGGGCACCCACCTGTGCGGGCCGGGTCTCTGTGCCCCAGGGGTGGCCTCGGGCATCCACGTTTCTCGGCCTCTGTGCCTGATCGCCTCCTGCTCCCAACTCCCCGGGGTCCACCTGGCATGGGGAAAGGGCTCTCCAAGGTGGCCTGGAACCCAGGAAACACGCCGGGCTGGGTGCTGGAGGGCCCACGTGGAGTCGAGCAGGGTGGAGCCGGCTGGCCACGGAGGTCAGGCTCGGGGTAAGGCCAGTGCGGGGTTTTCTCCCCAGACTCTAGGCGAGGACCCAGGTGAGGTTCTGGGCAGCGGAGAGGGTGCCAAGCGGGGTGGAGAGCGGACGGTGGCCTGGCCCCGGGGAAGCCCAGCTTCGTCTCGTCTTCATCTGGGTGGGCCGCGGCTCTTACCGGCAGCGCCTGCTGCTGCAGGATGATGGGGGCCGAGCGGCTGCCCTTGTCCAGCTCGGCCCGCAGACGCGCGTTTTCTGCCATCAGCACCGAGTAAGCGTCCGGAGGCTGGTTGTCGGCTGTGGGACGGGCTGAGTAAGGGGACAGGGAAGGCTGTGATGGCGCCACACGTGGCCTGCCGTGTCCACGCCCACGTCCCGGCCTGCTCTGCCCTCCTCTGCTCCTTCCAGGCTCCCGGGCTCCCCAGAATCACTGCCCTGCCCCGGCGCCTGGCTCTGTCCCAGCCCTCTGCCCTCTGCGGCCTGTCTCTTCGCCCTGGGCCTTCGCCCCGCCTGCTCCAGCCGCTCCCCTCTGGCCTCGGACACGCGCTGGAGCTGAGCCTAGAGTGTCCCCTGCTTCTGGCCTGTCCCCGGGGTCCCCTCTGATGGGCAGCTCTAGCCTGGGCTGGCTAACCCAGGGGAGAGAGACACCGCGTTTTCACAGCAGCACCTTGTCTGCGGGGCGGGGAACGGAGACGCGTGGAGTGTGGGCGTTAAGGACGGGGCAGTCATCCTCTCTGCTTCTCTCAGCCTGTGCGGCCTTTCCCCGAAGGTCCAGCGGCCTCCTAGCCTGGCTCACTTGCAGGGCTGCATGGAGGGGGGCCCTGGGAATGCTCGGGGTCTGAATGAGTGGAGGCGTAGTGTCCTCTGCCACTGTTGGAGGGGCCACCCGTGACGGAGCTCCGGCTCACCCCTGCTCAGTGCTTAGGGACGACTCCTGGCTCTGTGCTTGGGACTCACTCCTGGCTCAGTGCTCACTCCTGCTCAGTGCTCCGGGATGACTCTTGGCTCAGTGCTTGGGGATGACCCCTGGCTCTGTGCTCAGGGATGACTCCTGGCTCTGTGCTCGGGGATGACTCATGGCTCACTGCTTGGGAATGATTCCTGGCTCAGTCCTCAGGAGTCACTCCTGGCTCTGTGCTTGGGGCTCACTCCTGGCTCAGTGCTCGGGGATGACTCCTGTCTCAGTCCTCGGGGCTCACTCCTGGCTCTGTGCTCGGGAATGATTCCTGGTTCAGTCCTCAGGACTCACTCCTGGCTCTGTGCTTGGGGCTCACTCCTGGCTCAGTGCTTGGGGCTCACTCCTGGCTCAGTGCTCAGGGCTCACTCCTGGCTCTGTGCTCGGGGATGACTCCTGGCTCAGTGCTTGGGGCTCAATCCTGGCTCTGTGCTCAGGGCTCACTTCTGGCTCTGTGCTCAGGGATGACTTCTGGCTCAGTGCTCAGGGCTCACTCCTGGCTCTGTGCTCGGGGATGACTCCTGGCTCAGTGCTTGGGGCTCAATCCTGGCTCTGTGCTCGGGGCTCACTTCTGGCTCTGTGCTCGGTGCTCACTCCTGGCTCTGTGCTCGGGGATGACTCCTGCTCTGTGCTTGGGGCTCACTCCTGGCTCTGTGCTCGGGGATGACTCCTGCTCTGTGCTTGGGGCTCACTCCTGGCTCAGCGCTCGGTGCTCACTTCTGGCTCAGTGCTTGGGGCTCCCTCTTGGCTCAGTTGTTGGGGGGCTCACTCCTGGCTCTGTGCTGGGGGCTCATTCTTGGTGAGGTTTGGGGGGTTCCTAGGGGTGCCCATAATCAGACTAGTGTTGGCCTCTATTCTCTCTCTCCTGCCCCTGGAAGGTTCTCTTGCACCTGGCAGGCTCCTGGCAGGCAGGGAGAGCAGAGGGCCGGGGGATGGCGGGGGGCAGCAGACTCACCCAGGGTGGGCTTGCCCTGAGGCCTGTTCTGCTGAGCCTCCTGCTGCAGTCTGCCCTCCAGCACTTGCTCCATTTTCTGGATCACCTGAGGGGTCGGTCAGGCAGAGAGGCGGGGCTGGCAGTGAGGTGGGGTTCTCCACACCGTCCCCGGGGTGAGCCGGGCCGAGCCCCTCCACCTGCCTGCTCCTGGTGCCGCACCGTCTGCTCAAGTGCCTTCACCTTCCGCAGCTTGCCCTGGAACTGCCTCAGTGTCCCGTCCTGGGCCTGGCCCGCCTGGTTCTGGAGGATCAGCTCCTTCTCCCGGTCATTCTTCTGGGGCGGCCGGGGAGAAGGGGCAGGGCGGGGGCCAGACGAGCTATCTGGCCATCGCCCTTGACCCTGGAGTCCACCACAAGCCACTGTGCCGAATACCTCTCCCCCTATGTTCTCGCCTTTCTACCCCCAGAGTCTCTTCTGCACCCCCGACTCCTCCCCCTCACCCCCCCCCCCCCCATGCTCTGTGCTCTCCCCCGTCCCCCGAGCCCAGCTCACTCGAATCAGCTCGTTCTGAAGATGCTGCACCTTGTCCCTCAGTTTCTGGGTGTCCAGCTCTCTCTGAAGCAGCTTCTGCCGCAGGGAATCTGAGTTGGGAGGCAGGGTACAGGGGCTGAGCCCAGCTCCCAGCATCATGCAGGGGAGGAGAGGAGTGTCTCCGGGGGGGCTCACGGGCGCTGGGCTCTTTGGTCTCCACCCCTCGCAGCCCTGGGCAGCAGCGCGGCCCCCGTGCCCTCACCCAGGTCCTCGTTGTCGCTGTCCTCGTCCGCCCGAGTCTCGGCCCGGCAGTTACGCAGCAGCTGGTTCTCGGCCTCCAGCGAGCTCACGCGCTTCCGCAGGAACAGAATGTCCTCGGCCATTCGCCGCAGAGCCCGGCGGCAGTTCTGCAGATCCTGTGGACCCCAGCCAGGCTGGGTTCGTGCTGCTGGGACCCCCCTCGCCCCCCACCGCCCAATGGTCCACGAGCAGGGGAGCCCTCGGTTGTGACCGGCAGGCGCAGCCCTCCCCTCCCGCCCGGGGACAGCATCGCTGAGCTCAGGAGGCCTTTCTGGGGCCTCGTTTCTGCTCCTCTGACTCGGGGGACCCAGGGCTCAGATGCTGGGGAGAAATCCCCAAAGGGACAGAAGGAAGGTCCGTGGGGTGGGGGGCAGGCCCAGGGCTGGAACTCCACCAAGCTCTTTCCTGCCTCCTTCCCACCCTTCTCTGCCCCCCATCCTTTCTGCCTTCTCCAGACTGTCAGGAAACATCCCCGAGAGCCCGGGGGCTGACCCAGGCCTTGGAGGTGAGGACAGGAGACCAGTGCCGACACTCAGGAGGGGGGCTCAAGCGTCTAAGCAGTGGGGGCTCCCAGGTCAAGGGGCTCCCTCACCTCGAATCCTCCCGATGCACCTCTGCACACAGCAGCACCGCCATCTCCCCATCTGGGCACCCCAGAACCAGGGAGAGACAGGCGAGAACTGGGAAGGGGAGGAGCGAGGGGCAGTGCTGGGACCTGCGTGTCATGGTGGTGCCGTCCCGCCCCGCGCCCCTGTGGGTGGAACCATCACCCATGGCAAGACGGGGTGAAAGCTGGTGACCCAGGAGGACTGTCAGTGTGACCTCAGCTGGGTGAGTTTCCCGCCGCCCACAGGTATGCAGGGAACATTCCACATTTGTGATAAATGGAAATGCTTGTCACGGGACTGCCTCAAGTCGAAGCAGTGAAGAAGCTAAGAGGACCCGAAGGTCCCGGCACGGCCCATGAGCAGGGGAGTGCGGACTAGCGGGGTGCTGTCGAGCCTTGTTGGCTGGGAGATGCTCCTGGGCTCCCCACAAGCCCCTCAGAACCTCAGGAAGAACAAGTCCGGCCGGGGGCTGTGCTGAGCTGTGGCCAGGTTCCCAGTCACTCCTCCGACCTGCTGCCCAGAGGGCCACTGCGTGCCAGGGAGGGGCGGGCAGCGGGAGCTCCGCACTCACCACTTGTCACCTGCCTTCTGCCTACTGGTGCCAGTGCCGCTCCATCCTGACAGCCCAGACTCTGCCCGGCTGCAGGCTCTGTCTCTGCACACCTGCCCGTCTGGCGTCCCTCCCAAGGGCTCAGCTCCTGGGATGCTCAGCCTGGACCACATAGGGCCCTGGCATGAGTGCGCCAGGACAAGCGCTTCCCTCAATGAGCCTCAGGCCCTCCTGGGAGGAGGGGGGGGTGCTGGGGGCTGGAGCGTGTCCCCGCACCCCTGCCTCGTTCTGTTGGAGGGCCACGTTCATCAGCTCAGAACCCTTCCTCTCCCGCCTGTTGTTTCCCCGCTGAGCCTCCTGGCTTCTACTTTCCATGCTGTGCCCAGAGTTTCACCTTGGCAGTGCGCCCCGCCTGCAGGGCTTGAGACACCCAGCAGACAGTCAAGAGGGACACGATGATATTGGGAAAAGGGAAACTCCTCCTTTCCTTTCCAGCCTCTCCGTCTGGGCTCCAGCTCTGCTCTGAGCATCGTCAGCAGAGATCACATGGGTGTCTTTGCTTCCCTTGTGACCTAAAGAAACACACACACACACACACACACACACACAATGCACACACACGCAAACACACACTCACGCAAATGCACACGCATGCTCACACGCACACACACAAACATACACACACGTGCGCGTATACACACTCGCAAGCGCACAATACATGTATGCACACACACATGCCCACTCACACACATGCACACACGCGCGCGCACACACACACTCTCTCTCGCACGCATAGACACACACATGCATTCACACACATCCAAGAAAACCGGGTCAAGGAAGTTCACTGCAACTCAGTTTGCATCTTAACTTAGTCTCTGAAATGAGGCAGTATTTACGACATGTGATTTACATTTAATTGCCCTGATAACAGGGAGTTGTCTAGCGACATTAAATTTTAAAAATTGCATGCTAAATTATGAGCCCATCTACAGCAGGTATGTGTGTGTGTGTGTGTGTGTGTGTGTGTGTGTGTGTGTGTGTGTAGGGACAGTGGCCCCTGCTGAGTTTGGGGAAGGAAAGGGACACTTGTCTCATCTCTAGTTTTTACCTTCTGTTGGGACTGTGGGGGTTGAGACACACCTGTGGGTACTCAAGGGCTGACCCTGGCTCTGTGCTCATAAGCCAGGTAAGCGCCTCACCTCCTGTTTAGTCATTGGTCCTAACATTTGCACTTCTTCTGAGAAGGCGTCCCTGTACCAATCATAGGTGTATGGTTGGTATGCGATAATCCAAACCTGGGGTTGGAGAGAGAGTGAAAAGTTCTTGCCTTGCACACAGCTGCCCTTGGTTTAATCTCTGGCATCCCAGAGGGTCCCCGAGCACTGCCAGGAGTCATCCAACCTGGGTTCGATCTCTAGCATCCCATTTGGTCCCCTGAACATCACCAGGAATAATTCCTGAGTGCAGAGCTGGAAGTAACCCCTGGGCATCAACGGGTGTGCCCCCCCAAAAAAACAATAACCAAAAACAAACAAACAAACAAAAAATGGCAGTAAGAACTGAGTGGGCAAGGCCACACAGGGCAAAGAAACTTACAGCATGCAGATGGACTCATAGCCAGAGAGTAAGACACCACCTCCAGATTGATAAATACAAGAGTAAGAGAACTTATCTTAAATTTAATCTTACTTACAGAGCAAGATAAGTTCTCAAAGTCAAGACAGGGCACCGATAGATTAAAGAGTAAGAGATCTAAAGAGCCTCTTGAACAAATAAAGCCAGTATGAACCCTTCCCGCCACCATCAGCCACTAAAATCCCAAGGGTACTACCTTAAACTCACTGGAATGACCAAAACAAATGCAAAACAGTCCTGACATCCCCATGTTGGATGTGGGATACGTGGACACTTAGTGGTTGTGGCGTGGGGAGGAACTGTCAGTGTACCCACTGTTTTGGAGAACAACTTAGGTTACTGGGCACACAAGTAGAGTTTACAGACCAGCACTTCTCTCCTGAGCACATTGACCCAGTCAACATGCTGGTATGAGAGGATGGAACAGCAGGTGCACACTCCCTGCCCCTACAAGATTGGTTCATCAATTTGCTTGAGCGGGCCCAGTAATATCTCCTTCGTGAGACTTGTTGTTACTGTGTTTGGCATATTGAATACATCACGGGTATTCGAATACATTGCCAGGCTTTGCCATATGGGCAAGATGCTCTCGGTAGCTTGCCGGGCTCTCCGAGAGGGGCGGAGGAATCGAACTCGGGTCGGCCACGTTGGCTGCATGCAAGGCAAACGCCCTACCCGCTGTGCTATCGCTCCAGCCAATATAAGATTGGTAATGATCGCAAATAGGAAACAACACACAGGCCCTCACAATAAAAGCCTGATGGTATGGTGTTCCTAGCAAGACAGATGGTGGAATACTATACAGCAGTAAAAAAGATGCAAAGCCATCAGCCACATAAACCACATGGAACAAGTGTGGAGAGCAGCCCCTGCCATATGATTCCATTAGAAATTTTCTTCCAAAACAAGCAAACTTAAGCCCAAGAGTGTGAGAGTGCATGTGCCCAGGTGCAGATGCATACCAGGAGATGGGGGCACTGGCCCCTGGAAAGAGTTCTGCTCACCCCCTCTTCTCATTGAGGATTTGTCCTTTCTATGACTCCACTGTCTGTCGTGTCTGGCACCCCCAGGGTGGGCAGGACACACTACTTGAAGCTTCCTCCTCCAGACCAAGAGGCGGAGCCAGAGTGAGGGGGACAGGAGGGTGTGGCCCCTGAGCAAGGGACCACCACGTCACCCCCTGGAGAAATGCCACCTTCCTGGGGTTTCCACCAGGACCTCTCCAGCCCGGCTGCTCCTGGGGGTGAGCTCTCCCCAAGGCAGGTGCTGGCCGTGCTCAGTCTCTACCCTGCCCTGTTCCCCGTCCAGGCGCCCGGGGAGCCCCAGTGTGCACCCCCACTCAGCCCTGACCTGTGTCCGCAGCCTGGGCCTGGCTCCCCTCATGGCCACGCGCTGCGTCATGATCCAGCCTTGAGATAGCGACAGAGTCCTCGGCCCCGCCTGCCCTCCCCGGGCCCCAGTCTGTGGGGGGTGGGGGCTGCTATGCATGCCAACCCCACCCCCCCGCAGAACCTGGATTCTGCTGCGACAGTGGAGGTACCGGCTTTTGCTCCTCCTCTGCCTTCACCCATGCCTGCATCCGGCCCTTCTGATGCTCTGCACTCGTGGGCCCCCCAAATGTCTCCCGGTGTGGCCCCAGCCCAGCACCACCAGCACCTTAACAAAAGATAATTGGGGGCGGCACACCTGGAGGTGCTCAGGGATTATTTGTGGCTCTGTGCTCAGGAGTGACTCCTGACAGTGCTCAGGGGACCCTATGGGACTCTGGGATCTGAACCCGGGTCTGTTTTTCACACAACCCATGCCTTCTCCCTGGAACTCTCTCTCTCTGGCCGGGGTTGTTCTTTGGACGGCCCTCTGGGCTGCTCTTCTGAAGCCCCCTGGGAAGCAGGCACAGAGCCCCACGCCTCACTTCCTCCTACCCAGCCCGTCTCCCGCTCCTCGCCCTGGAAGGGGTGGAGAGTGATTCTCACCCTTGGTCTCCCCTTCCCTCCTCCTGTGCTAAGTCCTTATGGTGGCTCTGATGCTGCTGGCCCGCAGGGACATCAGAAAGACCCATGGCTGCTGCCACAGCCGTGCTGACCACAGGAGCCATGTGCCCTGCTGGACTGACAGAGGAGTGAGGCTGGCGGCCACCTATGCCCTGATGCAGCTCGGAAGCAGCTAAGCAAACACCCAGTCAACCAACAGTTGCTGAGCACCACCCACTCTCTGCCCGTTCTCCCCTGCAGTTGGCGTCTCTTGTCCATACTGAGATGGCAGGAAGTGCTAGTTGATAGAGGGGCCCGTGGAGAAGCTCTTAACCCAGCCTGGAGTCCAGGAAGGCTTTCTGCAGGAGGAGGTAATCTGAGCTGACCTTTGAGGGTGACTAGGCATTGCCTGGGGTGATGAGAGGGATCTCTGGGCAGAGAACACCCACCGCAAAGTCGGGGAGGTGTGAGGAAGAGCTCTGTGGGTAGGTCTCTGGAGCACAGGGTGTCAGGGGCGGGGGATATGGCAGGGGTCGGGGCTGAGAGGAAGAGGCTGAGACTGTCCTGCAGGTCACAGAGGGGCAAAGCTGATGCAGGGAGGTGGGGACATGTGTGTAGGAACACTGAGGTCTAGAGGGATGGCCCAGGGCACAGGAGCCCATGCAGGGCTGGATAGGGCAGGATGGGGGGGGGTCAGATGGGGTGGGGCAAGGGAGAGAAAGGCGTGCCGGGAATAAATGGGGACAAGGCAGATGCAGAGGGAGAAGTTGGGGTCCTGCTGAGGTGGTGCCCATGAGGGGGCAGGTGGAGCCGGCTACAGGGCAGGGGAGGAGAGGAGGGGAGCATGTGAGATGCTCTGCCCTGCCTGGGGGATCAGTCAGGAGGGCAGCCCCTGGGTGTGAGCACAGACCTGGAGGGAAGGAAAGTTCCAGAGTCTGGGAACACGGAAAAGAGAGGACCAGGGAGGTGGGTGCCAGGGTAGCCTCAAGTCTTGGGCAGCAGTCAGAGAAGTGGGTGGGAGCAGCTGGCAGGGGTGGGTGAAGTCTGGAGACAAGAGCCTGGGAGAAGGGCAGGGGTCAGGAGCGTGCCTGCCTTGAGGGGTCCCATCCCTGAGCACCATTGGGTGGCCCTGGTGGTCCCTGGAAACACAGGGCTTAAGCAGCACTGCACCCTCAGACCTGGTCGGCTGAATAGCCTCGGGGGAGGCCCCTGGAATCCCTAAGCCACTGTCTGGGACTCTTCCCCTGTAAAAGAAAAAGCACAAGTGAACTGAGCTGGTAATAGCCTTGTCATTCCTTGGTGATGTGTCTGATTCCACTCCGTTCTATGATGTCCTAGGTTCAATTCCTGGAACTTCAGAGAGAGATAACCAACCCACCAACAAAACTGGTAGGACAGTGAGGACTTTTGACAGACAGGGCCGAGGTGGTCCCATAGCAGAATATTATGCAGCAGTGAAAAATGCCACGGCACCAAGCAAAGGTGGGGATGAGTCATGCCCTGCCCCAAGCAAAAGCACCAGGAAGCAACGGCCAATACCAGCAGAGAAGTGCCCTGCAGTGAGAGTTCTGGTGAGGCCAACAGCCTACAGGTTGGGAGGTGACAGCCAGGCATGTCAGCTCTGAGGCTCTGGGGGCTGGCGAGGTCTCCATTCCTCCTGGGCATTTGTGTCAACACAGTTGGGTGATTCAGGTTCACGTTCAAAGCTGTCTCCCCGTGTGGGTTCCCGTGCAAAATTCACAGGTTTTTGGATTAAAAAGGCGAGCTTCAAGATGACCTTTGGCTACGGCTTCAAATGCTGAGGAGCAGACAGGGTGGGGGGTCGGGGCAAGGTCAGTGGGGTGAGAAGGGACCAAGGTCACTGAGGACACAGGGTGGAGGAGAGAGGACTTTCGGGGGAATCAGGAAATGGGCAGGGCGAGGGGTCAGGCTGCAGCAGGGGCCAGTGGGAAGGCCCTGGCAGCAGGCGCTGTGCGGGCCAGAGGCCTTGTGTGGTGGACGGAAGACAGTACCAGGGACAAGGGCTTCCTGGGTGGTCACTCTGCGCCCCTCCCCCCGCCTTCCCCTGGTCACTCTGCCCCCTCCAGCCTTTCTCTGTCATTCTGCTGCCCCCCCCCCCCCCCCGTTCCCTGGTCACTCTGTCCCCCAGCCTTTCCTTTGTCACACTGCCACCAGCCTTTTCCCCTGGTCACTCTGCCACCCGCCTTTCTCTGGTCACTCTGTGCCCCCCCCACACACACAGCCTTTCTCTGGGCAGTCATCCCCGTCTGCTCCCCAAGATTCCTTGACGCCTGCCCTGCATTTGTCCTGGCGACCACCAGAGGGCAGTAGCCCCCCACAGAAGCCCCAGTTTCCAGCAGCAAGAAAGAAGCAGGCGGCAGGCAGAAGGGGTGGGATGGGACGGCTTCACTCTGCAGCTCCAGCCCAGACACACACACACACACACACACACACACACACACACACACACACACACACACACACACTCACGTGCGCGCACAAGGTCCAGCTCACTGTCCCCACCCCCGCCACCCCTGGGCACTGATGACCCCTCGATGAGAGCCACCTGTGGGGCTGGCGCTTCAAAGCTGTAGGGCTGTGTGCAGGGCAGGAGGGGCTGACAGGGGGATGACAGGGGGCTGACAGGGAGGGGGCTGACAGGGGGATGACAGGGGGCTGACAGGGAGGGGCTGCCCTCCGCAGTCCTGAGAGTGCCCCCACCGAGAGATGCCCCATTGGAAGGGCCCTTCATTTCCCATGCCCTTCACCCCTCCTCACTGCCAGAACTCGGAATTAGGGACTTGCCCATTAAGGCCTCTGACAAAGGCCTAGGCGGGGCTTGCGGTCAAGACTAATCCCTCCAGGGGTCCTGCCTCCACTCCCTGACTCACTCTGGGGTGGGGCCTGGAGCAGCCATGAACCCCCATGGTCACCTCTCTGCCCGCACTTTTTTTTAAAACAACAACAACAAGGTTAAGTGAGAGCTACCAGTTCAGAAAAAAAGTTCGGCTTTTCTTTTCTTTCTTCATTTTTTGGGATTACACCCAGTGGTGCTCAGGGCTGACTCCTGGCTTTGTGCTCAGGGATCACTCCTGCCTGGTGGGCTTATGGGATCATTTGTGGTGCCGGGGATCAAATTCTTGAACCCGGGTTGGCTGCCTGCAAGGCAAGCGCCCTGCCCACTGTCCTATTGTCCTGGCCTAAGGTCCCCTCTGCCCGCATTCTTGAGGGCTTCCAAGCCCAGTGGCTCCAGCCCCCCAGCCCAGCTCCCCCACAAAGCCAGCCAGCTGCCCAGCCAGTCGGCCAGTCAGCGGCCAGCCACTGCCTTTAAGCTTGCTGCCGGGATTGTTCTTTGTTCCATCCAAGGTTACAGCCAAGAAACAAAAGGAGGGCCTTTCCCCTCCCCTTCCGTCTCCTCCCTGTGGCCCACCCTGGGAGCGCTTGTGCTTAGGCCAGGAGAGGGAGAGAGGCCAGCACCTAGGCAGGGCTGACCCCAACTCCTGCCGAACAGACAGACGCTGAGTCTTGTGGGAGCCACACCCGGGGAGCTGAACCGCATTAGAGTGGGGGGCTGTGCTGGAAGGAGCTGTCCCCACCCCCAGGTCCTGGCCCCCAGCCCAGGCCTCTGAGCCTCCAGTCTGGCTCCTGGCTCCCTCCCAGCCCCGTTTCCTGCAGCATCCCTTCCCTCCGCCAGGAAGCCCCCCCAGGGTCAGAAGTCAGTCATGTCTCCTTGGGGTTGTGCTTCTGGCCTGGACTAGAGATGCCCAGGGCAGGTCCTGAGGGGTCAGACCCCCGCCTCACCCCTCTCCCTCACCCCGTCAGAGCTGGCTCTCACTGACTGCCCCTGTGGGGTGCTGGGGTCCTGCACGAGTCAGGCCCAGCCCCTGCCCGCACCTGTCACTGCAGTTCAGTGTGACCCTTGCCGGCTCTGTGGCTTGTCCTCTGTGAGTTGGAGTGGTCCCTGCCGGGGTGGGGTGGGGGGATGGGTTATTGCCACCGTGGAAGAACAAATGCTTTGGTAACTGGGGTCCGGCTGAGATATGTCCAGCGCACAGGAGCCCCTGGCCTGAGGCAGGTGCGTCTCCTCTTAGGGGGTTGTGGCCTCCCGCCTCCCCTGCCCGCACCTCAGCCAGCCTCCCTTCTCCAGGATGGAGGGCGCGGCCTTTCAGAGGCCAGACATGCAAGACACATGTCTCCTAGGGCCCTTTGTGGTTCTGGGGTGGGGCTGAGAAGGGGTACCCCCCCTGCCTCCCACTCACCAGGTTCTGGGGCTGCCTCTGAGCATTGCCAGGCAACACCCCAGCACTGTTTGCTCGGTGCCGGGCCAGCCCAGCCCCTCATCAGGGGCTGTGGGGGCAGACTCACAGATCGGGGGTGCAGGCGCCCGGGGGTGTCCTGGGGGGCAGCCTGTGACGGTGGGGGTGCTGGCTCCCCCATCCTCCCTGCTGGCAGTCCTGGCTCCCTGCAAGGCCTCTGGGGCCTGTTGCTACAACAAGAGCCTCTGCCTGGCTGCAGAGCCCAGCTGGAAGCAGCAGCCGGGCCTTCCCCTGGGACACTGGGAGGCCGCTGGCCGGGGCGGTGAAGTCAGGCTTGGCTGGGCAACCCGGGAGGTGATGGAGATGGTGGGCCAGGGGCCCGGCGGCGGTGGCGTCCCCTCACCCGTCCCCTCACCGTGGCCCTCCCTCCCTCTCCCTCCAGCGTCCTCTGCCACTTGATTCTCACCCAGGCTTCCCTCTCCGTGATGGGGCAACAGAGGCTGCCCCGTACCCCCGCCCCCCCGTCCCCTCCCCGCTGTCCCCGTTTCCCTGAAGGTCTGGACGAATTCCTTTCCTTTTAGTTCAGCAGACACATGGGTGGATGTTTTCAAAAGGAACTCGCTGGGAAGCAAAGCAAAAACAAACCCAAACAAGGCAGCCCACCCCCTGGAAACGGGGCCGGGCACAGAGTCCAGCCATAGCCGCCGAGGCCAGGGAGGGCTGACCGGCCAGGGAGGGCTGACCTGGGCATCCAGCCACAGCTAGGAGGCCGCCGCGGGGCTGTCCAGCAGTGGACATGGGCACCGAGCAGAGTCCAGCCAGACACAGCTGCCGAGGCCACGGCGGGGCTGACCGGGCCCTTTCCCCGAGAGCTGGGGTTTCACTGGTCGGTTCCAATCTTTTTTCTCAGCCTTTCACACCCTGAATCGGGGCCTAAGACACCTCGTAGAGTCACAGAGTCACCTGCGTTTGTTCTGTTTAATGAGCGGATGGAGGTCCAGCAGGAAACTCTGGCTGCCACACTGGCCCCCAACTGGCCTCTGGTGGACACACCAGGGAGAAGGGGCCTGCCTGCTTCAAAGGCTCTGGCTGGGGGTAAGGCGCCTGCCTGGAGTAGGGGGGTCAGCCGCACACAGTGCCCTGAGGACCACCAGGAATGACCCCTGAGCACACAGCCAGGAATAGTCCGTGAGCACCGCCGGGTGTGACCCCCACCCCAGAGCAGAAACAACCATGACAAAAGCTCCGGGCCATGGGGGGCCCTGTACTCCCCGGGGCAGGCCAGGCTGTACCCCCAGGCACGCTACAGGGGTGCTCTCCCCACCCCCACCAGCTCACCTGCCCCTCACTCCGTTCAGAGACCCTGACATAGGGCCCCCCTTTCTAGCAGGGTCTCGTTTCCCAGAGTGGGTGAGTCCATCCCCAGGGGCGTCACTGGAACAATCCAGGTGGGAAGTAGGAGCTGAGGTGCATTTAGGGGTGTTTTCTCTTTGTTTACATAAGTAGATTCCCAGGGTTGCTGAGTAAGCTTTGTTTTTCATTTCTAGGGAGCCCCATCCTTGGTGCTCAGGGCTTACTCCTTGGCTCTGTGCTCAGGGATCACTCCTGGCAGAGCTCGGGGACCATAACTGGTGCTGGGGACCAGGTCGGGGTCAGCTTTGTGCAAGGCCTCCCCCGGGTTATCTCTCTGGAGTGATTTTTGTTTTGAAAGTTGGGGTGGGGGCTGGAGCGATAGCACAGTGGGTGGGGTGTTTGCCTTGCACGTGGTCGACCCAAGTTTGATTCCCGGCATCCCATATGGTCCCCCGAGCACCACCAGGAGTAATTCCTGAGTGCATGAGCCAGGAGTAACCTCTGTGCATCGCTGGGTGTGACCCAGAAAGAAAAAAAAACGTGGGGGTGATGATAAGCCAACCCAGCCTGGGCTCCTCTGTTGGGGAACTGGACAGCAGGACACCATCCTGTGTGGTGTGGGTCTGAGCTGGGCATGCTGGGAAGACACGAAGTCTCGAGTCGGCTCAGAGCTGGGTGCCAGGCACCTGTGCCACTCCTGTTCGTGACTGGGGGCAGGGTGGGTGGCATCTTGCTCCCTGCTCTCCAGGGTGGCGGGCGCTGCCTGACTTCTAAGTAGTCCTGGCAGCTGGCTGGGAGAGCACCTGCGTCCCTGCGACCCAGGAGCCCCGAGGCTGAAGATCCCCAGGGAACCAGACTCCATCCTGAGATGAGGTGGCTTCCCTGGACAGCAGAGCCACACAGAGGGTCCCTTGGGGACGAGGGTGTCAGGGTGTGGGGTGAGGGGAAATGAGTGTGTCTGGATACAGGATTTGGGGGTGTGTGTGGGGGGTGGCCTGGCCTTCCTGAGCAGCCCCTCAGCCTGCCACTGCTTGGGCAGGCGCTCTCCTGTCCAGTGAGCAGTCGGATGAAGGGGAGGCCGGAGTGCAGCCCCTCAACTGCGCCTGCCTGTCCCTGCCTGGGAGGCCTGAGTGCTCCCCGGCTCACCCTCCCGCCCGCCCGCCCATTGATTGAGCCTGCTCCATCCGCGGGCGCGCCATGAATTTTTCATCAAAGGCCTGTAGACTTTGGGAAACGCACAATTAGAAACCCCATCAATAATGCACCACGCGGAGGCGGGGGGCGGGAGGGGGGGCCCAGGCCCAGACCTGGCTGGCTTCCAGCGCAGCCAGGGGCTGGTGGGGGAGGAAGACAACACTCAGGACACTCCGACTGGGGGTAAGTGCCGGGGAGGGGGGGCAGTTCTCCCCAGAGGGCCATGTCCCAGTGAGGTCGGCTTGGCATGGGTGCTTCCTCGTGGGTGGGTTCTCGGCAGTGATTTTCAACTATCTGGACAGACAGACAAACAGACAGGACATGCAGTGGGAAAAGTGCTAAAAATCACCACCTTTAAGCAAGCTGGGGAGAGATGCCAGATGAGGACCGGGTGTATTCCTCTGGGGCCCCCCGGGAAGCAGGACAGACACCGCATGGACCGGGGGAGAAGAAGGAGCACAGCTAGAACAGATGCTCTGGGGGCTTGTCAGTGGCACCCTCTCCCCAGCCCCAAAGGCAGCACCCCCCGCCCCATGGCGCTCCCCGCTCCTCATGCATGTCCTGCAGCCTCGAGGCTTTGGGGAGCTGGTCTCAGCCCTCCCTGCTGACCCACCTTCTCTGCAGACTCACCACAGCCTCTGCCGCTCAGCAGCCCTTGGCTAGAAGGACCGGCGGCCACTTTTCCTCAGCTTATCATTGTCCAGGTCGGCCCAGGCCCCAACCTAGACTGGGGGGGCGGTGGCCCTCTAGTGGAAAGTGTTCCTGGCTCCTGAGGGGTTTCATTCGACAGAGAAGACTGAAGCGCTCGGGGACCCCACTCTCGTACACTCTGGACCCCCATGCTGCATTCTTCCAGAAGCTGCTTGGTGGGGGTAGGGGGGGGCCCTGTTCTAGCCCAGCTGGTGGGGGCGAGGAACTCGGAGTTCTGCATCTCCGCACATGGACCATGTTGGGGCCCAAGTCGCCGGCAGCCAGAGCCTCAACACGTGCCAGGGGAGCTGGGTCCCCGTTTCTGAAACCTTCTCTTGGCGAGAATGCCAGCCGTGGGCCGGGGACACATGGGCACCATGAGTCATTCCGCCCCCTCCACTGCAGCCTGCTCCCAGCCCGCACCTGGCAGGCTCAGCTGGGCACTGCTCAGAGGGGCCCAGCTGGGTCTCAGGGTCTCCCCAAGGCTGCATGTGCCCTGATGCGCCTCAGAGCTCGTGATTCTATTTCTGGGCAGCTGGCGACACTTCCATAGAGGGCCGCCATCCCCTGCGCCAGGTCAAGGGTCCACCCCAGGCTCCGTCCTACCCAGCACTGATGCCTGGCAGCTCTGTTGTGGCCAGGTCCTGTGCTGGTGTGGGGGACACAAATGTGACCGAGCTGTGACCCTAATAAACGTGACTCTAGAGGAGAGGGCTACAGGATAGGGGGTGAACAGGACCCGACCGGGGGTGGAAGCCCTCAGGCAGCCCCCCCCCCCCCCCGTCCCCCTCTGGACTGCAGGCGGGGACGTAAGGGAGTCCGTAGGAGTCGGTAGGATGCTGAGGAAGTGAGGAAGGGGCGTGTGCAGTGGCTGAAGCAGGAGGAGGAATGAGGAAGCTGTGTCCGATGGATGAACAGGACCCAGGTGCAGCTCTGCACTCAGGGATCATCCTGGTGGGGCACAGGGGTGCCAGGGCCGGGGACTGCACCAGGGCCCACTGCATGCAAGGCAAATGCTTAATGCCCACACACTCTCGGGCGCCGTACTCAGCTCTGGGGTCAGCCTGGGGAGGCTGGATGGGCCAGTGGCTATGTACTGCCCTTGCACTGCCCTGGACCAGTGACCCATGCACACAGGGATTATCCAAAGACCCCTCCCAGAAAGAGGCCAGCTAGTCCCAGAGAGTGCCGAGGTGCTGTGCAGGGCAAGAGCTCCTGCAGGCCCCTGGCACCCTCCACGCACACGAGAGCCGACTGTCAGGGGCTGTGTCTAGCCTGCAGTGCAGCTGATGGAGCTGGAAGGAGCTGGGGCTATGGAGAGAGGAGGTGGCTGTCAGGGGCATGAAGGGGGCCACAGGCTGGCACCTAAGGGGGTGTCCTTTCCCTGCTCCCCGCCAGGGCACTAGGAAACCACCAGGCTCTGCCCTGAATCCCCTGCTGCCCAGAGCTGTCTAAATTTATACCCTTGTACTGCCCTTGGCCCTTGACCCTTGACCCACATGGTTTAGAGCCGAGGACCCAGGCACTGGCTCATAGGGTCTGCACAGGTCTCAGGCCCAGTGTGGCTCACAGGGTGGGAGGGAGAGGAAGAATCGGTCAGGCCGTCAGGACTCCTAGACCCAGGGCTGGGGTCCTGCTCGCCATCCCCAGGCCCCAGTCTGAGGGGGGAGGCAGGTCCCTGCTCTGGAGCAGGGCTGAGGAGGCGGCGGGACCCACACACTCCTGGTCAGGATGCATGAAAAGAACAGATGGTGCCAACAAGTGCAGATTAATTGAGCACAGCCTGTGTACAGGGGCCTCCGTGAGCGGCGGCTGGTGGGCCTGGCGGGGCTGGGGCCGGGGCGGGCGAGGGAGCAGTGATAATGAGCACTTATTGATGGCTGGGGAGCCGCCATCGCTGACAAAGCCTGTCCATACATCTCTGGCCACGGCTCCAGAAGCCTTAATTACGGGGTCTCATTACCCCTCACACCTCCAGGCCCAGGGGACCTGGAGGTCCCCCACCCCCGCAGGACAGGCCTGGGAGGAGGGCCGGACTCAGGGTTAGGTCACCACTGTGACGTCTGGGCCAGGCAGATGCAGGGCTGTGGAACCGGAGCTTGTGTCTGACGCGTGCCGCCCGGGGTCTCTGTGACAGGGGGGGAGGTGGCCAGGTCCTGTCCGGCCACGACCTTGTATGTCACAGGCCCTTTCCTCCTTCCTCCACCCCTCCCTGAACAGCAGCGACTGCAGTGGGACATGTGACCCGAAACTCCAGGCACAGGTCACATCATCACAGCATCTACGACGGAGTCAGCCAACACTGTGTGGTCCATCCAAACACAGTTGAGACGTGACTGGGCACTGACCACTGGTACTGAGCATGGCTGAGACACAATGAGCGCTGACCACTGGTACTAGCACAGCTGAGACACGACAGCTGCTGACCACTGGTACTGAGCACGGCTATGACATGACTGGGTGCTGACCACTGGTACTGAGCATGGCTGAGACACAACCGGGCACTGACCACCGAACCATCATCAGGGCAGCCTTTCCTGGCCCATGTGTACACAGATCACCACCAGCTGTTGCCATTCCTCAGGGGCCTCAGCCTCAGGAAAGAAAGACGGCCATGCCCACCCGCAGAGCCAACTTGTTCTTCCCAGAGTAGCGCCCCGAATCTTGGAGCCTCCCCTATGCCCTCCAGGACCCTCGGGGTCCCTCCCTACCCTCTTTCTCATGAGGGGGCATCTGGCTGTAGGAGAGGAGACCCCCACTCTGAGATGCCTGTACCCCCAGGCCAGCTGTTGGTTCCCCTGGCTCCCATTTCCCCGCTAGAAAGACTGAGGTTCTGAGTTCAGGGCTCTCAGCCCCCCCAACCCTTCCCCCGACACTTCATGCTGCAGAGAAGGTCCAGCTTCATTGCCCAGAGCAGGACTGGGTGGGCGGATTTGGGGGGGGGTCCTATGGGGGGGTGGTGACCCCTTGCTTTCTTCCCCAGCTCAGATCAGGCTTTGCTTGGTAAGCGGGGACCAGGTGGGGTGGGCAGCAGCTGCAAGGGGTCCTCACCCAAATGCCAGCCTGTGAGGCAGAAACTGGCTCCAGGGGCTTCCCTGGAGGCGGGTACAGCTGGCCAACACCTCCCGGTGCCTGGGGACAAGACGGTGTGTGTGGGGTGTCTACCTGTCCATCTGGCCCCTATCTGGGTCTTTTTGGGGACTGTTATGTCCTCACTGGCTTTGACCTGCTCCTGGTGCCCCCCCACCCCTGCCAAGACCCACAGCCTCCCAAAGTGCTTCTGATTTGTGACGCCCACAAAGCGCCCCAGAACTCAGACCAGACTTGTCCTTTCCAGAACTTGCTTACCCCACTGGCTTGGCCACTTACACCCAAGGTTCTTCCCCACGTAGGGGCTCCTGGGCCATTCGGGTCTCTCAGGGTGCCCCTGCCCACCTAAGCCTGGACTGTGTCAGAACCCAAGTACTGGCCAGTTTCCGGCACCGTTTGCTCCAAGTCCTGCTGCTTGACTAACCCCTGAGGCCTGGGCCAGGGGACAGTCACAGGCCAGCCTCCCTGCAGGGATGAGCAGGGCACAGTGGAAGGGTGGGGTCCCGGCGGGGATGGGTGGGTTTGGGATATAAAGGTCTCCAAGTCACCGAGAGATGGAAAGAATCTGTCTCCCCAGCCTGGCAGAGCTGCTGTCTCCTGCTGTGGCAATAGGGCCCCACAGGTGTTTCCCAGATGCTGTCACACAACCCTCTCCAGCTCCCTGATTTTCAGAGTTTGGTTCAGGGTTCCCCTGGCTCCCATTTCCCCGCTAGAAAGACTGAGGTTTATGTCAGTGCAGCTGGAGCTGAGGGGAACATGGCCATCCTCCTTCAGTTTCCAACAATGTCCTGGGGGTGGGCAAGGGCTGTGGATCTCACTGGGCAGCACCTACTGTGTGCTGAACACCTACTGTGTGTGGCGATCGAGCACCTACTATGCATGTGCAGGCATGGGCACCTGTTGTGGGCAGGTATGGACCTGTGTGAGCATGAACACCTACTGTGAGTAGGCAGGAACGCCTACTGTGCGCAGACACTGCGTGACTACTGTGTACAATCATTGTCTCTACAGTGAGCGGATATGAACAACGACTGGTGGGCCCCAGACCTCAGGGACCCCAAGGACCATAGGCTGAGGGGCACTGCACCGCCAAGGGTGCACGCCCAGGTTTGTGTTTTGGACCTTAGGGTGGGGGTCACAGGTCAGGAGTTAGCTTTCTGAATGAACTCTGCTCCCCCACAAATGAGAGAGGCAGGAAGGAGGGGCTTTCAGCCCCGCGTCCTGCCTCCAGGCCCCCAACGGGGGTCCAGCCCTGACTCAGCTCCCCTCAGGACCCACCCACCGGGCACATTTGCATATCTGAGTGAAAGAAATCCTGGGCCCCAGCGGAGCCTTTAGGGTGGCTGAGCCCCCTTTTGTGTTTGAGTTAGAACTGGCAAAAAGCAGGAGGATAATTAGTCCCCAGGGGGCTGCACAGGCCCCCCCCTCAAAGACTTAAAGGCACAGACCACCAGCTCCCCCTTCTCCTCCGGACCTGCAGTGGCCGCTCTGCTCTCCAGCCCTTCAGCAGCCCCCGAGGGTCCTGGAGACCCGGGAGGGGCTGCACCGGAGGGGAGGGGAGGGGAGGAGCGGGGCATTTTATCTGATTAAACTGGGGTGAACTGGCCCTAGTCTATTATCTCTGGGCCTGATTGAATACTTAACACCCATTGCAGCCTCTCTCTCTCTCTCTCTCTCTCTCTCTCTCTCTCTCTCTGTGTGTGTGTGTGTGTGTGTGTGCCTGGACACAGCATTTCTAGCCTGAGTCAGGGAGTCAGAGGAAATTGGATTGTCCTTAGCAGCATTTAATCTGAAACCTCTAATAGAGTCCCCAGGAGTGGGGGCTGGGGGCGCTTCTGCCAAGGTCCTGAGTGCCACAGGGACTGCCTCTGGCGCTCCTCAGGCGACACTCTCCCCCTTCCTTCCTCACGGGTGGGGAGTTGGTGGGGTGGGGCCCAGAACCCGAGCTCTTGGACACCAGGGACCCTGGCTTCCTTCCGTTTCCCTGTGATAGCTGGGCCTTGGGCACGGGTGAGGTGTCACAGGGTCTCACAGGGTCGCTAGGGGACAGGCTGGAAGAGGAGGGAAGGAGCCCCTCTCCCCCACGGGCAGGGGCTGGGAAGAACCTGAATTCTCTGTGCTTGGTAATAGGGCCCAACTGCACAGTCCAAAGGAAGAGCACATTGAACTGCTGCTTAATGGAGACCTTGAGAAGACGAGGGGCAGGCCTGGGAGGGGCTGTGTGCATATCTGCTAGGAAACCGAAGGAAACCCTGGACCCAGCCCTGGACCCAGAAGGGCCAGGAAGTTGAGCTAAGCCAGGCTCATGGCTGCCAGATGACTCCAGGGACCAAGACACCGTCCCCCCTGCCCCCACAGGGACTCATGGCCGCACACACCAGGGGCCCAGGATGGAAGTTTGGTTTTTGTTTGTTTCAGTGCCCTGGCTGTACCCAGAGGTGCTCAGGGCTCATTCCTGGCTCTGCACTCAGGAGTTGCTCCTGGTGATGCTAGGGACTGAATCCGAGCCGGCTATGAGCAAGGCTAGTGCCTGACCTGCTGTGCTATTACTCTGGCCCTGTGACTTAAGTCTGGGAACTGAGTCTGAGGGCTGGAACTGCTGTGAAAGGCGGGGCTGAGCCCCACTGCCCAGGTTAACAAATCTCCCCCCAGACATCCAGGTTCTGTGTCCCCACCCAAACTCCCAGGAGGACGGGTGGGTCTGGCCCTCAGTAACTTATGACCTCATGCAGTGGCCTTATTTACCGAGGGCTGGATGGTGATTCAGGAATGCAGTCTCCTCTCCAGAAGGGGCTGCAGAAACCCGTCTGGCTTGCCCTCCTGGTCCCCGCTGAAGGAAGCCGTAGGGGTGTGGGAGACCCCGATGCTCTGGTCAACTTACCCTCCTCCCTGCTGGCCCCACAACAGCGACCGAGATATGAAGGGAAACAGGCCCTCAGAGGAAGGCTGGACAGGGGGACACTCCAAGTCAGCCACACTAGGGACCACCCTAGTCCCCCAACACCCCAACCAGGACCTGGTCTGTTGTCATTTTCCTGCTCACCTACGTCCCCTCTGAGCCCAGACTTCTGGGTGCTTGGGTCAAGGATCTAAGTTAGCTCACCCACTGCCCTCCCCAGTTGTCTTCCCCATTGCTCATCCCCATTTCACAGATAAAGAAACTGATGTCCAGAGAGGGATGGCAACTAGCCTGAGGATCTGCCAGTGCCTGCTGGTAACCCCCACCCCTAAGCCTGGGTTCCCCCAGGAAGGAGAATGTACCCTGGAACAGTCACTGTTGAGTGCTGCTTGCAGGAACCCCATCCCCGACACCTGTGGTTCTCCCACCAGCAAATCAAGGCCCCAAGGAGGTTCCCATGCCAACCACCTCAGTGCCCGCTACGGGGAGGGAGAGAGGGAGCAGGGTGGGGTGCGCTCCACAGTGCCCCCGTCTGGCCACCCCTGCCGCACACCCCTGCCTAGTCTCTCTGGCTTCAGGGGAGCCCTCCTGGGGAGAAGGACTGGGAGGAGGAATGCCTTGTGTCAGGGTCACCCGAGCTTCTGAGAGGGGTGAGTCTCATTGCCCCATCTCCGCGACCCCCACAGAGGCCGTGACACACTCTCCCCGGTGCAGAGACTCGGGGTGGAGGTGGGGACAGCAGGCCAGGTGGGAGCTCTCACAGGTGCTGAGAATTCATGGCCTCCTGGCACCTGTCCCCTCCCTGGAGCTTCAGGGAGCCGGGCCAGCTAGGTGGACAGAGAAGCATCAGCCCTGTCCCCTGTGCCAGCCATGTAGCACCAGGCCCGCCTGGGCAGGGCTGCCGGCTTCCTCCCCGCTCACGCCTCTCTGCTGTCGAACTCCCTCGGCCTCTCTCCAGGTGAGACTGGGGGGTTTCCTCCAGGGACCAGTGCCCCCCCTCCCAGCTCCAGTTCCTGATGTTTGAGGGCCCAGGGCAGAGTGTGAATGGAGCCTGTACCCATGTCCCTCCCAAATAGCCGTCCCTGGTTTGGGGTGCATCTTCTGAGGGTTTTTCAGTGCTAAGAAGATGGACCCAGCTCTCAGCAGCGGTCTCAGGCTAACTGGGGAGGGAATTCTGGGGTTTGGGGGTCCCCAGATAGTCCATCATGGTGGGACCTGGCCCTGCTGAATCCTTGATTTGTGGGGGGTGTGAGCTGAGGGGCCCCTGAGATCACCTAAGCTCAGCACCCCTCCCCTCCCCCCAAGGCCCATTCCAGAGTCTACTCCTCCCCAAGTCAGGGAGAGAAGCTTTTGTTTCCAACACTCCCTGGATTTCCTGGGGGGCTCCTGCCAGTTCTGGGGACAGGGCCCAGCAGGGAGCACGTGCCGTGGGGGAGGGGTGCCGCCTGCAGGGGGCCTTGCTCAGCGCTTACACACACACAGAGAGACAATAAATCGACAAACACTTAATCTCTCTGCAAATTGAAACGAAGCCGTAAATATCTGCCCCCTCCCGGCAGCTGAGTTATGAGTCTCGTTTATTAATCTCTTTAGTCCCAGCTGATGGATGGAGCGGGAGAATGGCCCACCAGGGGGCTGGGGGGGAGGTGGGGGGAGGAGCAGGGGCAGGGGGCTGAGAGCAGCCCTCCTGCAGGAGGGTCAGGGGGCGCCCGCAGGGCCCAGGCTGCCTTCATTTGGGTTCCGTCTCCAAGGGCCGGCCCATGGGACCAGGCACGATTAATAAGCCTCCTGTCTCGTGGACAGCCCGTCACAGTGTCCAGGGCGCTGCCCTCCACGCTCCTGCGCATTGTCCTCCCCGCCTTGAGGTGGGAGTGGGGAGAGTTCAGACTCCAAACAGGGAGGAGACCACCCAGAGAGGTGGGGGATTTGCTTAAGGTCACACAGCAGCTGCTTGGGTTGGGGTAGGGGTGGGGCAGGGAGGGAGGAGAGAGGAAAGGAGAAAAAAGTCCTGCCTTTCTTCTTTCCTTCTTTCTTTCTTTCTTTCTTTCTTTCTTTCTTTCTTTCTTTCTTTCTCTTTGGTATTTCTATGGACCACACCCAGCTGTGCTGGGTTGGTCACATGCAAGGCTAGTGCCCACCTGCTGTGCTACCTACTGCAGCCCCCACCCCAAGCTCTCTCCGTCCCCTTCCCTCCCTGTGGCCTCAGGAGGAAGAGGAGGAGGTCTTAGTGACCCTGCCACATGGGGTCAGCACTTCTTTTTCAGAACCTCCAGTACTAGCTGGTGGGGGTGATAGCTCTGGGGTGGAAGTGGGGTGCTGAGGACCCCCTGGAGCCCCTGCCTGTGAGGGTGCCTGTGTGTGATGTCATCCTGGGGGACCTCGGTACCAAGTGGACAGAACTGGGTATTTGTGGGAGGTGACTGGGACCCCAAGATGGAGCCTGGGCGTGCCGGGCACGCAGACGCTGGTATGCTGGAGGGGACAGTGGGTGACACAGGTGTTTCAGCAGTGAAGGCAAGTGGGGGCCAGAACAGGGTCTCCAGGGGCCTGGGACTGGAGATGGGTGCCAGTTGCCTACGTTTTCTTTTTTTCTCTTGCACCTTCTCTGCCTCTGTGGCTCGGGAAGATCTGGGTCTCGTGGGACTCAGCCCTTAGGGTCAGGGGCGCTGCTTCTCTCCTGGGTGGGTTCCCGGGATGAGGGCCCTGATGCTCGCTGACCCACTGCGGGCAGTGCCCATGCCGGAGCCTCATGGAGGGGCTTCCATCAGGACCTTTGCTGGCCCTGGGGTGCCCTGCGAGCCCACGCTGCTCCCAGACATTACATGGAACCGCCACAGCCCAAGCTCCGTTACAGAGGCCAGGGAAGTGGGTCCCAGTTGTCCTCCACAGGAGGAGGATCCTGGATGGGGTCCAAGGACACAGGAGTGCGGATGCTGTGGGCCCAGGACGGCGGGGCAGGGCCGGGCAGGGCTGGGCAGGGGAGCTGGATCCGCATCTTATTTACATGGCCTGTGAACCCCGTCCTGGGTTTCTGGGACTGTCTGGAATTTAGCTCAGCACGTCCTGGGCATCTGGGTCAGCCCCCTGGGGGCAGCGCCAGGCACACAGGCGAGGCCAGGCCGGTGGGTGCAGAGGGTCAGGGCAAGGCTGGGTGTGTGGGGTGTGGAGGGGATATGGCTTCCCACCCGCAGAAGCTAGACGGAGAGGGGCTGAAGCCAGAGAGGGTCAGAGTTGTTCTGAGGCTCAGGAAGGGAGAGAACCAGAGTTCAGAAGCTGTGGGCCTAGGGGTGTGAGAAGGGGAGGAGGGAGGAACAGGCTTTCAAAGGGGGAGCGAGAGAAATGAGTTATTCCGCATGCCGAGGCTGGGAAAACTCCACTGAATCTTTAAACAACCCTGGTCAATTATTCATCACCTGGTAGAGGGCCCTCTGGTCTGCCACAAATCTCCTCTGAGCAAGGAAGGTGGGAGGGCGGGAGAGGGAAGGGGGGTTCAGGGGAACAGCAGGAGAAAGAGAAACAGGGAGAGAGAGAATGAAAGAAAGATAAAAGAGAGACAGAGAGAGGGAAAGAGAGAGTGAGAGAATGAAAGAGGGGGAAATAAGAGAGGGAGATATGGAGAGCAAGAGAGGGAGAGAAAAAGAGGGAGAGAGGGAGAGAGAGGGAGAGACAGAGGGAGAGACAGAGGGAGAGACAGAGGGAGAGACAGAGGGAGAGATGGGGGGGGAGAAAGAGAGAGGGAGAGAGTGCAAGCCAGAGAAGGGGCGGGTGTGTTTGGTGCGACAGCCTCAGACGGCAGCTGGGCTCGTGGCTCTTCTGCTCCTGTTCCGCCCAAGCAGAGCCGCCTCCTCCAGGAGCCCTTCCATGCTCTTCCCTCTTTCTTTATATTCCTTTTCTTTGTTTTGGGCCACCCGGTGGTGCTCAGGGCTTAGTCCTCCTGGCTGGCTCTGTGCTCAGGGGGGATCACTCCTAGCAGGTTTAGGAGACCAGACCACGTGCAGGGACCAAACCCAGGTCAGCAGCTTGCAAGGCAAACAAACGCCCTGCCCGCTGTGCGATCACTCCTGCCACTCCCTCCCGTTCTAAGGTCCTGTTGTAAAGCTCCAGAGTGCTCCAGCAACACTAATGTGTCAGGGACAAGGGCCCAGACCCACTTATCCACACATTCTTCTCCCTACTGTGGTCACTGAACCCCTTGCCCCAGCAATGCCTCCTGCTGGCTCAGCCCCTCCGTCCACACTGCAGCCCAGGGCCCCTTTCTAGGACTTCATCCTTAAGAGCAGATCAGGACTAGCCGGGGGTGCTCTCTGGGAGGTGCTAAGTGCCTTCCAGAGACTGGAAATCAGGTTGGAATTGCCCGATTATTGATCCACCCTGGCGTTGAAGACCTTTATCTCCTTGGCTCTGCTTTTACCTATCATCATCATCATCACCATCATCATCATCATCACCATCATCATCATCATCACCATCAT